>NC_072012.1:35534317-36195567 GCF_027791375.1 Indicator indicator
TACAGTTGCTCACTGACAGAGACCTGCAAGAAATGTCTTCCTGTCAAATCATCCAGCCCTTTTTCAGGTAAACAAAGTGAGTCTAGTATGAAGATATGTATATGTGATTTGCAAAATGACAGCTATTAGGTTTAGTTTTTATGGAATTGTAATGCTTGTTGCAGAACAGGTTCATGAACAATTAAAAGAGAGAAATAATCCTTAAGTGACTAAACAAGAGTTGAAAAAAATGTGTTTTTCCTTATGTCGAATGACCACAATGAAAACCTAGCAATTTGCACAACAAACATAATTTAAAGAGATGTTTGCTATAGCCAGTAATATAAAACTTCATCAAAGTTGGCTAACATGGGCATAATGTCTCATTCCAGTCATTACTGTGATGATTTTTACAGTCAGAGCTGAATTTTCCATCATTTTCTTGTTTTAAATACAAAGAGTTTCTGTGAAGATTTCTAAACCTTAACTTATTGACATATGCATTCATCACTGGCATATGTTCTCAGCTCCATTTTGGATTTTTGTTTCAGATCATTCTTTGTCCTTTTGTTGTAATGATGGACCTCTAATATATCCTTCCCTCTCAGAAATTGTCTTGTGTTTAAAAACAGTTACTTTACTGCAATCGATTTATGAAAGGCTCAGCACAGAGAGTAGTCAGGTTGGGATTTATTCAGAATCATTGGTCGTAGACTCTCAACACTTGCATGTTAATGTCATATTTGTCAGGTAAAACATACTCAAGAACCCTCAAAATTTACTTTTTGGAGGCCAGTGCAACAAGCTTCACAGTTACTGACTATAAGATTCAGCAATTTTTAGCAATTTAATTTCATATGTGGCTTTACATATTTACATACAGTTTTGTAACTGTATATCCCAAATTACAGCTTGACCATTCTTCAGTTCCAAGAAATCTTCCTTGCTAACTTTAGATGTAAAAATAATCTTCAATATGTGCCTTTCCAGATTTTGAAAACAGTGTCATCTGCACCAACATGTAATGTGCAAGGGAAAATAAGCACCTAATAACCATTATCTCCACAGAAAAATACAATTGAATTATGTATGGATGTAAAGATAAGAAGGTTTGCAGGGTAGTTAACGTTTTGGAACATTTGTCCAAACAGTCCATAATCTCAGGGCTGGAGTATGAAAATAGAATTGTGTGATTCAATGTTCCTTTTTTATTTATGAAATTCATCTGAGATTTTGGTATCAATGATTGGCAAAGGAATGTTGAGTTTGAGGTATCAGTTTGGTCACACAATAGCTACTTATTTTAATCTTTCATGTGTCAACGTTTTACTGCTATTTCCCACAAACATACAAGCAGCATATCTCTCAAGAGAAAAATAATAGATAAAAGATGGTCGATCTTAACAAAAGTCTTTTTCTCTCTGAGTAAGACCACTCTAGCTAATTTTCAAAAAAAGTAATTTCTCAGTCACAATGAAATAGAAAAATTTGGAGGTAAGTTCACAGTATCGCAGCACATTAGAGGTTGGAAGGGACCTCCAGAGATCATCGAGTCCAAACCCCCTGCTGAAAGCAGGATCACCTAGGGTAGTCCGCACAGGAATGCATCCCAGATGGGCTTCGATTGTGTCCAGAGAAGGAGACTCCACCACCTCTCTGAGCAGTCTGTTCCAATGCTCCATCACCCTCGCTGTAAAGAAGTTTCTCCTCATGTTGAGGTGGTCTTCTATGTTCAAGCTTGAACCTGTTGTTTCTTGTCTTATTACTGTGCACCACCAAAAAGAGATTGCCCCCCCCCTCGCCCCCCCCTCCCCCCACTTGACAGCCACCCCTCAGATATTTATAGACATTGATGAGATCTCCTCTCAGCCTTCGCTTCTCAGGTCTGGACAGCCCCAGGTCTCTCAGTCTCCCTTCATAGGGGAGATGCTCAAGTCCCCTAATCTTCCTCATAGCTCTCCATTGGATTCTCTCCAGCAGGTCCCTGTCTCTCTTGAACCGGGGAACCCAAAACTGGACACATTATTCCAGGTGTGGTCTAACCGGGGCAGAGTAGAGGAGGAGAAGAAGAACCTCCCCAGACCTTCTGGACACACTTTTCTTGGTGCAGTTGGTGATCAGGATGTTCTGGAGGCAAAGCTCTCAATGCTTCTAACTATTATTAGATGAGGTTTGATGACAGCACTAGCTCTTCCACCTGAAAAAAAGCAGGAACTTGCCATCAGATCTTTCTTTGATTGTTCTGCTTGGTCGTCTATAAATACATCCTGTGTAATCAATACTAGAGCTTTATGTTAGTAATTTAACCCTTGACTTCTCTTTTCCCATAAAAGAAGAAATGAAATATTAATTTGAACAAAATTGAGTATTGTGTCATAAAAACAATGAAGAAACATGCAGGTCTAGTAGTTACAAAGTACAATTTAATTTCACTTTAGCATGAAGTTCTTGTAGCAATTTAAGATTTCTTAAAAAAACATTTTCTTTTCCAGCTGTCATGGTTCTTAAGCCTTTGCTTATGTTGCATATATTTATGTTTCTCTATAAATGAAAAAACATGATTAACATTAAATGCAATATGAAGGCATTTTCATAGTTTTCACTATAATGAAAGTATTGTCTCTTAATAAACTTTAAAGAAACAGTACTTTACACTGGTGTGAAAAGTTGCCAAGAGGTGTAAAGCAATTATTATGACAAAAACATGAGTTTTGAAGAGCCACTTCTCTTGTGAAGAGCAGAATGAAGAAGTCCTTAGGGAAAAAAAAATAATTTTAATAGGCTTCTGTGCATGCTCAAAGATTGTGTAAATATAGGCTCCAAGTATAATGTGTAACACAGTAATCACCTAGAAAGCAAAGTTGAAATGAAAGTCCTATACAACTCTTTGTCAGTCTCTGAGGAAAGCTGTTTCCATTGCTGAATCATGGAGATTCAAGTGAATGCCCTCACCATCCTCCCCTCTCTGGGCCATGTTCTTCCTCTCTGGGCTACACAGTTGCTCACAGCAATTGCTTTGCTGCTGTGTTTTGCTTTCATGATTGCTGCCATATTTCCTAGGTTGCTCTAAATTGCCTGTGCATTTTTTTCCTCTAGGAAACAAAGGTTCAAATAAATATTTAACCTTGCTATAATTTGTACATAGAGGTAGGAAATGTAAAAACAAAAAGCATTTCTACACTCAGTGATACTTTTTGTCCTTAGCAGGCTGTAGCTTCTCATTTTCAGTCCTGTTACTGTGCAACATGAGAAAGAATTCATTAGATGGGGCACAATTATTGAGTATGAAGTTGCTAGGAGTTATCTGATAAAACTGTTATATACCTGGCAGACTAATGTGTCCCCATTTGCTGATGCCTGATGTGGCCACATACAGATTGTTGCTGTGAAGAAGCTGCCATGTGTGAAGTTCAGTCCCCAAAATTGACCATTCCAAACCCTATGCACAGTTTGGGTCATTATTAGAAAGGTAATGGTGGATTTCTGACTAAAGAGTTTACTGACATAATATGAATATTCCCCCTATAAATGTATATTCCTCTACACACCATTATGCAGTGGCAGAGAGATACGTCTTCTGGGCAGCTTCTATCCATCTAAGGGTTTGTGTAAATTTTTTATACAGCAGAATCAGTTTAAAAGTTTTTGTGTAACAACAACAAAGTAGTCAGCTCCTTCCTTTTCTACAGATGCACAGGAGAAAGAAGATGTCTGCAGTGTAAGACAGAGAAGACACATTGGAAATACCTACATTTCCTGTTTGGTAATCAACACGGATTTACTCCATAAGAGGAAAATAAAAAGAGAATATGAAGGGGTCAACACAAAACACATATTCAGTAGTGGCCAAAAAAAGAGAACAAACCAAAACAAAACTAAAAAAAGAACAACAACAAAAAAGATAGCAACAGAAGTGGTTGATTTCAGCATAAATCCAGACCTCTACTGGGAAGAAGTCATTATTTTGTTGTTTGGGGTTTTTTTTAATGGCAAATAGATTATCCAGTTCTCATCATCAACATACTGAGCATTCCTATGTTGCATACTTCTTGTATCTGCAAAAACCCTACTTACAAAATGTCAATCAGTCTTGCCCTAGACTGCCAAGAAGAAATAATACCTCATGTCTACTGTCTCCCATGTATTTGTCCCCTACAAATTCTTGAGAAAAGTGGGATTGGGAAAGTTAGAAATAATACAAATAAATATAAATAAAAGTTCTTTACTCTGAGGGTGAAGGAGCACTGGAAGAAGCTGCCCAGAGAGGTTGTGGCATTTCCTTCTCTAGAGACTTTCAAAACCCACCTGGACACATTCACATGTGGCCTGCCCTAGGTGATCCTGCTTTGGCAGGGGGGTTGGACTCAGTGATCTCCAGAGGTCCCTTCCAACACAGGATCATTCCAACATAGGATCATTCTATGATCCTATGATAAATAAAACCGTAATACTCCAGCACAGTGAAGAAAGGTGGCATTATTAACTCTAATATGTGTAATTAGTAGAAGATTTCAGTCTCTAGCACCTACCATTTTTCTTGAATTTTGACCATGCAGTTATTAAGGTAGAGGGAGTTGTATTGGAGAATGTGTTTAAAATAATGTTCCTTCATCTTACTTTCAATTTACATAGTCGTTGAAAAGTTCTCTGCCTGAAGTCCAGAGGTTCTTGAAGACATCTGCTGACATACATCCAGATCATCTGCCAGCCTCTAGTTGTAGTGCTTGGATGTCAGTTGCATAATTTGCATGTTTTCTGGTAGCTATCTTGCTGCCAAACTTCATAACTGTGATAATTTTTCTCTTTATTTAGTTTTCAATATCTAGCTGCATGTTTGCACTTCCCATGAATTCATTTTCTTTCACTTTTATCCATTCATCTTATAAGTGTGACTAATTTTAATTACTGTGGCATTCCCAATTGGGAAGCTAACAGGAGGCTTGATATTGCTTTGGATTGGTGCCCAAAAGGGCTGTGCTCTCATTGGCCACTTGTGTATTTTCAAATAAGCCAAAGGAACACCAGCAATATTGTGAAGCAAGCCCTTCTGAGGAACACAATAAACTGGAGGAGAAGAGTGCCTCATGCTTTTCTTACACAGGGTACAAGCAGAATGCAAAAGCTCTGTCTGTGCTGTATGTGGTGAAGGTAGCTCAGATAAAGTGGGCCAAATTCCCTGTAGTCCATGATCTGTCTCTGTTCAGCCAGAACTTTTTCACGTGTCTTTGATGTTCTACAGTTCGATTTTCAGTTACTCAACTCTTAGCTGCCCTGTACCATGGGGTGTTGGATCCTTACAGGAAGACACTTTGCTGGCTATCAGCTGTGCTGCCAACCAGCTGCATGACTGCTGTTGCAAAGGAGACAAATTGGTATACACAACAGTGGTAGCTTGTTGGCATGACTTGGATGGGCATGTTGTCTAGACTGCCAGCTAGGAAAATGGGAAATAAATTAGAAGTTCACCTCAAAGCAAAAAGATATCTGATTAGCATCTGACCCTAAAAATATATTTTTTATTTGTATTAGCCTATTTCTCAGGCATTCCAATAGATACTTCACATAAGGAGCAGGAAATGGCTCTGAAGCACAATGTCCTTAGAGAAAACTGGGAAAGAAATTTGAACCTCATCGGCATACAAGAAACACTCAAAATCGTGAGAACTAAAACACACACATTGAGAAAACTGGAATGTACAAGAGTGATTTCACTACAGTAAAGAAGAGAAGACTTCTGGATATATAAGACCTAAAGGTTTGGAATAGCTGGGAAACTGGCAGATGAGGTAGCATGTCATCAGTGTGTCATTACTTGTCTTCAGCAGCAATATGCTGGCTTGTCAGTGTCACTGGTAGCCTATTAAAAAAGCTATCACTCATGGCCTTTGTGAACCTGAATTAAGTGTGATGTATAACTGAATGAAAGCATGCTCCTTGAGACACTTCTCTGACAATTAACCTACTGGCAGCAGCACAGTCTGATTCCTTCAGTAACTGTCTCAGCTTCTCACAAAACAGTGATACTTTCCTACAATGTGTTTTTTTCTGGTCAAGATACTCACCAATCTTACTACATACATTCATCTCTTTAAGGCAAAGATTTAATGGCCAGGTCAGAAAGAGTTGTGGATATGGTTAAAAATCTAAAGCCAAAACAGAGCTCTAGGTCCCCTTTCTCTTAATCCTCTAGCCTGCTCAGAAACCTGGGATCTATCAAGATCATAAGCATCACCAGCTTCTCCAGGAGAATTTCCTGCATCTTTGCTGTTCCGCTTCTGACCACGGCCAGCTGCAGCTTGGTGCAGTGCAATCTGATATCGCTTCCATGCCTGGCCCATGAATGATTCTCCATTCATTGTATCTTCAGAGTACAATTTATTAGACACTGTTAGATCAAATCGAATGAATCAAGCTCTGGAAAAAGTCCTGCTTGAAGAGGTCCTCCCAAAAGCTCAATGGTTTCCATAGTAGTTTGCTACATAGGAAACACACACTCATTTTTTTCTAAGGGGACACAAACCTTCATTTCCCAAGACACTTTTCTAACTACTGCATTGTCAGATATCTTTAGGCGAACTACTCATCACAACAGTCTTCTCCATCCTTAATGTCAGCTTCTAATATCCTTAGGCACTTAGTGTCCTAACCACTAAGTCACATACATGAAGTCACAATTTCTCTGGCTCCAGGAATATGCAACTTGTCTATGCAGACCGAATCAAAATGGTCTGCTGCCCTCTGTCATAGCTTGATTAATATGTATTCTCTTAGGACATGATGTGAATTTAAATTATGAATGTCGGGGTTAAAAAAAAAAAAAAAGGAAAAAAGTCATTTTCTGCACTATTGTTTCCTATGGTATTTTGGAAGAGAGACTTATCTCAATTTCTAAGGGCTTATATATCCAGAATAAGATTCAGGAAAGTGCGTTTTGAAGGGAAATGACACCTTCCATCAATAATGTTTGGTACATGATGAATGCACAGTCTAAAGCATTGTCTCCATCTTTCAACAATTCTATAGGGAGATCTTAAACACTGCTTGTGCAATTAACCCATGATATCCTTCAAAATAAGCCCAAGTCCAAGGAGAGTGCTAGTCCAAGTTCATATACCAGTGCATTCACTGCTCTCATAAAAGTTCTGGCTGCATTCAAAATCACTCATGCGAAGACTGGATGGAATGTGGTAACATCAGTGAAACAGAGTGCATTTAGTTCAGGTATCAAAAGGTATACTCTGAAGTATGTATAAACTCCCTTTATAAATACCTGATAACTCTTCACTTTTAGTGAAAACAAAACAAAACAAAACCAAAACAAAGCAAAGAAACCAAACCCAAAACAAAAACAACCCCCCCAAAAAGGATACATTTCAGCAGGAAATTAATTATATGATTCACACAGGATAAATCAAAGATCCTCATTAAGAATGCAGCTTAAAATGACCATTATGTGGGGAAGCATTACCTACAAAGGAACTGGCAAAATTTGACAGGAAAAAAAAATCACAGTGTAATTCCTTGGCACTCAGTCCTTTACTGTTATGAAATCAAGAAGTTGTGTAGTCATGGAATGAACTTGAGTTTAGATGTGCCAGATTGTACAACCACAAAACTCCTTCCTTTCTTAGCATCTTGGTCCTGAAAATAGAACTAGTCTTATTTATAGAGCAAATTCCCAAGTTTGCTCATTTGTCTTGAAAATATTAAGATGGAAATGATAAGTAGTGAATTAAAATTATAAATATTCTTTTTTAAAGTTGTTTCAAGGGAAACTAGGCATGAATTTTTGTTTGGTTCAGAAGGCTAGTTAGTTCTTGAGAAGAAGCATAAGGGCTGTCTTCAACTCTTACATTTAATACTGAAACAGTTAAAGGATATGTTCATGCATTATTCTAGAGAACTGCTGAGTATCATAAAAACTAATTTTGTCCTGGCAGGAAGCATAAGAAAAAAATTGGGCATTTCTATCTATTCTAATCCATGATTTCACAGGTAGTGTAATTGATAAATGTCTGGAAAGGGGAAATGAGGATTCAGGGGGATAGTAAGCATTGTAAGCAACCTGACCAATACCATGAGAATACAGCAAAAACCTGACAGATTTTATCACTTTTGTATCAGTTGAATATATACAATTATTCATGATGGCTATCAATTAAGTTTCTCTGATTGCTGATTATTACAGAACAACTATTGAAATACAGATAAGGGAAGCAGTTTAAAAGTCTGATTTTTTTTCTATTTTCCTGCTGAATACCCAGAAATTGAAGTTTGTGGGGGCTCGTAATTACAGCGATATTTTTGCTTTGCTTCTCATGCTGCTCATTTTAGAGTCAAAAAGCTGTATTTCACACCTATAAGCTAAGCATTTTTAAGAGGACCTCAGTCCATGAGATTTAAATGGATGTTTTATGTTGTTCACATTCTCATTTTTTCTTGCTTTTTACATTAGCAACTTAGGCTTTCAGCCCAGGAAGCTGAAGTTGCCTGTGTGGGACGATCCCATCCAAAATTTCTCGACCCAGCATCTGTTGATTTTGTTCTGGATATGTTTCTTCACCTGAAAATCCAAAACACTTTCACACAATGACCCTGAGCACTCTTTTGCACCAAGTAATGAAACAATTCCATTCCAATGTTACTGGATTTTCATAGTATGTAAGTCCTTATTGGAAAGTCTGCTAGAACAGAAGGAAAACAGGAAGTGTTGAAGCAATGTTATAAAGTGTAACATGGTGTGTCAAAAAAGCCCACAAAAAAAGCTGTTTTCCTTTAGTCAAGTTACATACTGTAAGTCACATTAAATTCTGTTTATATGGTACACTCCTATCTCCTTATGTTTGTAGTACTAATTTTTTTTTCCATTGCAAATACCTATTTCATGTAGCCTGAACTCTCTCAGATGCAGAAGTGTGGCTCTTGTTGTGTATTGGCATAACTAAAGAACATTAAGATTTGTTTTGTAAGTGTGAGAACATGCCATCTGTTTGGCAATAGGAAGCTGAAAACTGAGGGAAAACATTAGAGGTGTTAGAATACTTACCAGCTGGAACCTGAGGAAAAACATAAGAAGAAATAAAATAACTGCCAGTTGGAAACCAGGAAGATACATCTGGTTGCAAAAATGCCTGCTTTAAGGGTGAAAATTCAGATGGCAAGCTGCAGAAAGACATGCTGGTAAAACGTTCTAAAGACAGCCTTGGACTGAAAAATTAGTAGAAGTGAGGAAATAGCTGGGGAAAGGTGATCTTGACAATGTGAGTTTTTTTACTGTGGTGTAGCTACCAATGTTCTGATGCACTATGTGTCTGTGATGCTTATATTCCCAGACAAAAGCCAGTAGAAAATTACATTAAGGGAAAGAACAAAATAACTTCAGTAGGGAATATTACAGGGGCATTGTCAACTCCACAGTGTTCTCTCTGAGGTTTAGTGATAAATAACTTCAGAAACAGAAATAAACACTGTAGTGTTCCTGTTTATTTGATGATCTTGATTAATTAAAGTACAAGTTTCCTTTAAAACTTGAGACTACCTTTAATTCTGTTACTAAGTGTGGTACTTTGTTCTTCAGTAGCATTACACAGTGTATGCAGCCAGTTTTGCTGATTGAGGAGGTTTAAAAAATAAGACAGGCTGTGTGGACATTTAATAGCTGACTGCAGCAAAATTGGTTAATGACTAGTATCATCTAAATGAGGCAGCAAGCTGAAAGACTCATAATCTCTCCCCATGCACAAATTTTAATTAAATAATTGTAATGTCCTTGTTGTAATTATTTATCAGCAACTATGCTCCTGAGTATTGTCTCTTTTGCTTTCATCTGTTCTGTCAGCTCTGCTGCACAATGAAAAAAATCCATTTCAAAGATCTGGTATGATTAATTCTTATTACTGAGGGCCCTATTCTGCTGCCATTATTCAACCTGATTAGTACTTTACTACACAATTAGTCACACTGAATTCAGTGGTTATACTTGTTCATTAAAGTGTTGCTTAAAGGGGTGGCAGAACTGGACCCCAACTAGCAACTGATCATCTAAAAGGATGGCTAAGATACAAACTTATACTTTCATCTTCTTACTGAGAAGCCATCAAGAAAAGAGCTAGCCCCATGAAAGCTTTGGGTGTCTCTGAGTCTAGTTCAAACACTGGTGTCCATCTTTGCAGCTGGGCACATGGAAAGACATGTAAGCCACCACAGTCCTTAGCTTTCTGATGAAGCGTGGGTCCCATACACTTCTGCAACTGAGCCAGCCTCAGTCTTCTATTTAACATTATAGGTCTTTGCTTTAAGCAACATCTTCATTGATGGAGCACTGGTTGGGGTTGTGAAAGACTCGAATACTCTCTTCACTCTTAGGTGGAGCATAAAGCATTTTCCCATGTTTCAGAAGTCTGTTCTGAATTATGAGGCTAGTTCTCAAAGTGGGATACTGTGCTATATCTCAGCAGTGGTAACTATCTACAGCCACACAGGTATGAGCTCAGGTCAGGCACCTTTGCAAGTCACAGATTTCAGTGTAGTTTCTGAGCATCTCATTAACTATCAATAAGTTCACAGTTTTAAAACAAAACTTCAATTATTTCATTATGTTGCTTTATTTTAACATGTAAACTGCTTTCACATGTAAGAATGCATCAATACTGTAATCCCAAACAGTGACATATCTCCCACTGTGACACATTAGAGATCAAATAATCTTAATGAAATCAAAATTAAAACAGTTGATCTTGGGTATCTCCAAAATTTATTCTTAAAACTCCTAACAACCTTGAAAGAGTTAAAATGTCATCATAAGAAAATTATGTGTATAGTATTAAACAAACACACACAAAAAATCAAACCAACCAACCAAAACACAAAACAACAACAACAAAACCAACAACCAAACAAACCAAAACCATACACCAAGAGCTGCAGAGCAAAACATGGTATAGTAACTGGTATTGTAATCAGCAGTGCCCCTGCCAGCTCTCAATCAGATGGTTTGGTTATCATCAATACAGGCCTGTTAGATGAAGCTAGATAGCATTAGAAACTGCACTGCTTTAGCCAAATTGGTTTGCTTATGCCCTCATGGCATCTTGTTGCTAGACCACAAATCCAAAAATTAGCAATGGAAGAGGCAGAGTAAAAGAAAACCTAGGGAGTGCTACCAGCAATGAGGGTTTTTCCAGCAAAATGCATTGCTTTGTAAATGTGTGTATCATGCTTGTAGAATTCTGCTCTTCTGCTGGGGATGAAATTTATAGGCTTGGGAAGGGAAAGAGCAGGATGATTCCCTTTAGGTTGCCGTACCTAGCTGAGCTGGCACATAGACTTGGTACAAAAGTATCCACTTTCTGGCATAAGCTCAATCAGCATGTAGAGTCATACTTTTCCTATCTGTCAATGAATACTTACATAGCCAGCACAAAGCAGCAGAACACCTTAAAGAGACAAAACCAGTAATAGTATTACAAACACTTATAACACTTAGTTAAGAGACAGTACAAACTATTACAAAAGTTAATTAAATGGTGTGCAATAGTCCCAAAGTAAGAATGGCTTGGGAAAGTGGATTTCTCAGAAATGCTTGGTAAGATACAGTTTCAGTGAGAATATTAAAAACAACCCACATATTTATTCAGGGTACCCTGTGATAAGATGTAAATGAAAGATGTTTTTGGCATCCCTTATGCAACCTCTATTAACAATGAAAATTTTTTCTCTAAAAGACTATCAGATATGATGACATGGCTGGGTCTGTACCTGTAGCACTCAGATCATCTACTGTGGTGCATGATTTCAAAGTTATCAGGGAATATACAATGACCAAATGCAGTAAAAGTTTTTATCTTCAATCATAGATAGACTCAAGAGGAAAAGTTTAATTCCTAAGTTGTACAAAAATTTAATCAAGAAAATGAGGAGAGCAAGGTTAACCAAATGGAGGTATGCCTTGGGCAGTTAGATAAAGTCAGCTTTTACAGAATACCCTGCTGGTGGTATCTGGAATTGGGTACATGTTGATGAATCTTGCTGGATGGTGTGGACAGAAAAGATCCCTTTACTCCAAACAATATTTGTGTTGGTAGCTCCCAAAATTCTTGCTAGTAGTGATCTGAATAATAGATATGCTGGGCAACAACCCTCAGTGTCTTCTGGTTTGCCTATTTAATATTAACTCCTCTTAAGAAAGTTACGCAAAAGGAAAAACAGATGCCAACTTTGCTATAAGCAGTTAGCCTTCTCATAAGAAAAATAATTTTTGTACAGATTGAATTGTAATTGTCAATGAAAGGTTTTTAAAAAATGGCTAATAGTCAAAATGCTTTAACCAACACTAAGAAATTCTTAACGGTATCTGGAAGAACACACTAAATAAGTGTCTAGGTCAACTGGACCACTAAATTTGTAATTAAAAAGAATGAAGAGATTGAGGATAAATTACATGAATTCTTTATAATCAGTCTTCACTAATGAGGATGAGGCAGACATTTCTAACTCAAGGTTAATTTTTACAGATGAGTCATTGTCAGAGAGTGTGGCCTCTGAAGATGAGGCATTAGAGCAACTAGATAAAGTTAATGGTAGAAAATCCCTGGGGCTGGGTAGTATTCATTTGAGAATTTTAAAAGGAGAAAACAAAAAGTAGCTGAACTACTAACTAAACTATGTTATACACCTCTAATAACAGGAGCCATTCCCAAGGATTGATTTTTATCTAAAGAAAGAAAGAACAAAAGTTGACCTTGAGAATTATAGAAAAAAGAACAGTGCTTTAGTACCACTGAAATTGTCCAAATCCATTTCCATAACCAGCCATTAAAGGACCTTCTTAAAACTACCTAAGTATTATTGCTATAAATATATGATACATTTACAAATTAATCTTCTCTGGATGTAATTTTAATTTTTTTCAACCTCATAGAGGTTTAGCTAGGAATACAGCTACGTATCATTTACCTCAAATTTCAAAAGTCTTCTGACAATGTCCCTTGCTAAATACTGTTGCCAGATACTAATGACAGCAAACTGAGAACCAAAATTCTATCACGCATCAAAACCCAGCTGGTGGATGGGGTGTGGTTTCTGAGTAGTCTGAACAGACAGCCTGTCTGAGCTGCTTAAGATTTAACATACTGTACAAATGGGCTGCTGCAAGGATGGTCAAATTTCTTACTCTGCAGAGGCCAGGAGCAGTGTATAACTTGAAAAAAAACCCAAACCCATCAATACCTGCAGCAGTCTTTGGGAGAACCCAGCCCTTCCCAGGTGAACCCTTGAGCCATGGGGCATGTGCATGCCTGGAGAACAGGTGATGAATATTTGCTTCTCAGCATATCCAGGGCAATGTGCTGCACAGGAGGGTAGCACAGCTGCTGCAGAACTGTGAGCTCATTTTTTTAAAATTAACTGCAACCTAAAAGAACAAAATCAGTGAAGGATGGCATGGCCTGCCTTTTGGTGTGTAGAAATAGGTTTTTCCCAAAAAAAAAGAAAGGAAAATTACAAGGGAACATCTTCAAGCCAAACATCCAGGATATTCTTATGTTTTACCTCACTATTATAGCTAGCTAAAGCTTTTGGACTCCGGCCTTTCTTTCATGAAAGAAAGAACTATTTTGGGAATATATTTACTTTACTAATGATATTAAATTGTTGAAGAGTGTTGCAGAAATAAAGACTGTGAAATAAAGACCATGATGAAAAATGGAGATGAGCTTATTCTGTGACACATTGAAACGTTAGGGATAATATGCAAAGCTACACACAAGGCATTACTAGATGGAAAATATTTCACAAAAAATTTTGCTTCCAAAGCTCTTTCCTCTGTGAACACTTGTGAAAGAAGTAGACTGAAGCTGAAAAGTGGTTTGCAGCTAAATTCGGTACTTTGCATGAATTTTTTCCTTAGCAGAACTATTAAGTTTTGGCAAGCTGCTAACTTGCTTGCTGTAATCACAGTTAAGGTCTAGAGTACTGTTTAGTAAACCAGTAACTACAGTTCTCACTTATATCAACAGCAGAATGAATAGAGCAATATAATTTTTGTCATCATAACAACCTCAGTGCTGGCTTAAAGTGAACCTTTATAGCTTTTGCTAACCTTTAAAAAGAAAAATTGTGGGTTTGTTACATTTATGGACTGTTCTTTTTGTTGCTAAGCCAGCAAAGTACAGATAACTATGCTTTTGTCATAGTTTTGTGACTGAGATGTTGCTACTTTCCAAGAGGAGAGATAATAGTAAATTAAATTAGTTCTTGATGTAACCAGACCATATTAGGCCTTTTGGCAATTTAACTGTGTTTGTTAAAGGTATTACTTCTTCATAATTGTAACCAAATAGGCCAGAGAAACTTTCTAGGGCATTACAGACCAGGCCAGAGTGACTTTTTCATTTACATGTTAATGGAGTCTGCTCCAAGTAAAGTTAATTGAAGAACATGCATAAAGATTTGTTTGCTCTGTGGACAGATGCAATGGAAAAATCTGTTTGAAGTCGTACACCAGGGTATGAATATTGATGTGAATGGGAAAGTAAATTATTATGGGAAAGTCATTTTTATCACCTACGCAATATAGTTTGAATTCCATGGAGGGAAAAAACATATATGCAGTTTCATACATTTCTTAATTTCAAATATGAGACAGCAGTGATTAAGAAACTAATATATTCCTTGTTTCCCTGTTGTGCTTCCTGCAGCATTTCTATGTTTCTATTTCTAAATTGCCGATTCTCAGCTGTCAAGGTGGACAACATCATAAGGGTGTGCAGTATATCCTTTAAGCCTCCACAAATATGTCATCTGGCCTCTTTTTCCTTTTGCCTTGCATTTTCTCCATGTCTTCTTTTGAAGCCTTGTGAAAACAATCTTTCTTCTAAGGGACCACAAAATAAGCAAAGTCTGGGACAGACTTGCTGGAGCTTGAGGTGAGAGGGTGTTCTCCTGCCAGGTCCCTGGCCGCAGTCTGCCAAGAGTAAGACATATCTTGAGCAGCATACACCTGCAAAGAGAGGTGAGGGACTGCAGACTGAGGATGCACAAATTCGAAGCAGATGGGAAAAGTGTAAGTATTCACTCATTTGTGAGCTTGGAGTTAGGAGAAAGAGATGCTCAAATTAATTGAAGAAAAGAGGTGTAGACAAAAAAACCTGTGAAAAGTGGTCAGGCTGCTCTATCTTGGGACACTTCCTTTCAGACAGACAACTTGTGACTCTGGACATCTCAGGACTCAATTCACTTGCCTAAACATAAGATCTAATGCCATCTCAGAGATCCTTTGACTACAGATGTCATTGCAAGAAGGTACAGGTGTCTTTCATATATCCTGTGTTGTATCTGGCATCCCTGTGGACATAATTGAGATACACAGGCAGTAGATGCCTATGTTTAAGAAACAAGGTGAGCTTTCAGGATGAGATTCAGTTTGAGATTGAGACACCTAGATGTAGATATCTGTTACATAGCTGTTGACATATGACCTGAACAGTTAAATGTCTGTAATAGGCCATGGGATTTAAAACAGTTGCCAAAACAGTGTGATTTGAGATACCCTTAGGGTTACCTTTAGGGATACACACATGGGGCTGGCAGATATGGCATAGTCCTGAGACTTTTAGGAGTAGTGGAAGCTGGAGGCCAGTGGAGGACTCGTTGGAACTATCAACAGTCAGCTTCATTTAGTCAGTGAATGAGGACTGCTATCAGTATTCTGTGGAGCATCATTTCAACATTTTCACAGCTGACAAATGACATTATATAGTTCTGATATTTGATATTGTCTCACTTTTTATAAATACGATGTTGCTACTCACAATATTTTCAATGGTATGTTCAGAAAGAAACTCAGACATATTCACCACAGGTAGAGAAATTGAGGCAGAATCACAATGCTGTAAGTGCTTGTGGCAAATTTCGAGCTCCCTGATCCCATGAACTCCCACTCAACCAAAAAGCAATCAAAACATTAATTCCCTTGTTCTTCAGCTATACCATCTGCAAGAGAAACAGTAGCAAGTGCAGCCTAGAAGTGCAAGCCAAACCACACATCGTGTGAGAATTGCCACAGGCGGAAGAGAACCAGAGGGAAAAGTTTTGTGTCACTATTGAACCACTGGAGTAGCAAGCTTTGCCTCCTTCCTCCCTTGTCCCAGACACATGCTTCTGCTACTTACTGACTCTGGGGCTTCTTTGATCCCATGGAAACCAGAATTAGGGAGCTAAATCAGCAGAAAACTAACATTTGCAAAGAGATGAATAATAATAACTAAGTAATCAAACATTTTTTCTGTAAGTTTAGTGAGCTGAACCAGTTCACTCTGGAGGTGGGAAAATGCCAAAACAAGAACAAAGGGAGAAGAATAGTGAAAATGAGACACTTTCAATGGCAGTTTGCTTTTAGGTTGAATGAAGCATAATACATAACAGTATTCTCAGGTGGATGGATCTGTTGGTTTTAAAAAACTCTGGATCATTGAAATGTTAAAAAATTTTTTAAAATACAGTTAGAGTTGTCTTTTCCAGTGGAAACATACTTTGAGTAATATGAAAGTAATTAATAGTATCTGCTTTCCTCTTATGGGTTTCTAAGGTATGGTGTTGTATGAAAACTGCTGAAAATCCCAAGTCTCAGGGGTGCCAGAGCTGGTAAGTGATAGAGAGATGAGGTGGTAAGTCTTATAGCATGCCAAGCCCAAAGCCCAAGCTCTGCAGTGAATCCTTTGTTAAGGAGTTCCCTTGTCTAGCAAGAGCTACCTTAGAGGCATATGGAGTGTGACCACAAGATTGCTTTCATTCTGAGCACCTGAAAAGACAACAGAAAACTCTGTGCACAAGCAAGCAGATAGGGCTTAATATGTGTAATGAAACCACTGGCAGGGTATCCAATTTATCATGCTGTTTCTTTGTACTACTGTGTAATTGAGCTTTACATTTGCTATATTTTGTCTTTGCACTACTGGCAAGTTTTTACCTCATAAATCGCAATGGATTCACTTTTGAATGTTTGTTTCATTAGCACACAGATCTAATAAGACTGAGTCAACAGGAGCAGAGCTGCTAATCTAGCCCTGTCAGATGTGACGTTCTACAAACAGGGTGTCTAGTTTCTTTGGACAGGAACTGGATTTGTTGGATGCCAACAGTTCGGTTGCTTTATGAAAGCTCCTAACAGCTGAAAGAAATTAGCAACAGTAAGCAGGACAGGACAGACAAAGATTAAAGTGGCAGAAAGAAAGAAAGAAATGAGAGGATCAAAGGTCATTCTGGTGTAAATTTAAGTCTGTAGTACGAGTATATAGACTCTGATTTTGCTGCCCCCACAAATACTATGGCTGCACTGGGATCTTTTGCATGTCCTCATTAACTCAGCTAACTTATGTAGATATGTGAGGAGAGACTACAGGGAACTCAGCTCCTAAACTCAGGTCCTCTGCATCACACCTTGGTTAGATGCCTCAGTTAGTTTTAAACTGATGCTATAAACCCCCTTTTCTATATCTAAGTCAGTCAGTGGACCATTAGAAAATACACAAACAGGCCATCCGAAGATGAGCTGAAGGACCAGGGGTCACTGCAAACCATGCTGTTTCCAAGCATTTTCTTCTAACAACAGGCGTTCTGATGACACAGAGTTAGAAGAAATATCCTTTTTTTTTTTTTTTTTTTTCACTGGACTACGTAAAACTAATAGAAAGAAATTAGCAGGAAAGAGTTTCCAAATCAGGGTTTGGCCTCTTGGGGGTAACAAAGTAGACTCTGAAAGATACGCAATAGCATTTCAGCAATTGGGTACCATGCTTTGCTAGGTTACTTAAAACATTAGAAGTAATGTATTGTTTAGTTGTACCCATGTACCCCATTAAAGTTATTCCAGTGTGGCATAGAGTGAGCAAGTTGAAGTCATAATATGCCAGCTGGAGAATATTAGGGAAAAAATGTTCCTTCAATTTCTGCTTAATGTTCTGATGAAAATAAAGAAGCCACTCACTTGTACTGCAGATATGTTTACTTACACTACTTTATAACTACCCCTCTCTGACTTAAACTGGCTCCTGCAAAATCTCTTCCCATTTCCCATTCTGACTTTTTGGGAAGGAGTGCTTTATCTCCATCTTATTTCTTTTGCAGGAAAAAAAATATTAAAAAAATTTAAAAAGAAGAAGAGGGAGATATAATTAACTGTAGCAAGGTGTTACTGTAGTTGTTTTGGTGTTTTATTTTTATAATGAAACTATGTTAGAAAGAAAAATTATGTAAACACATAAACTGCATTTAGCAATAGTCTGCATCAAAGTTTTATGGAGATGAAACCCTATAGGGGTCTTTTAGAGATAATTATTCCAATATGCAAATTAAAATTGTGCATTATTCATTTTTTATCAAATAATTTTCATTTGCTTTGCTGCTCTTATAATAAAAATCTGCCAACAGGGTTTCCTCTTAACTCATCTAAGGAAACCTGTGAAGAACACTCCATATTTAACTCTCTTTTAGATCACTGTGGCTTGAGAATACTTTTAATCTCTTTTCCATTTATAACTGTACTGCCTGACCTTTTTGCAGCAAGGTGTCTTGTATATAAAATGTCAAAGAGAGGATTATAGACATGGGACAAAGATATAGTTTAATTAAAAAAAGTCCTGTGAGACTGAAAAAGGTTACTGGCCCAGATCACAAATATTTAATGCCAGATTACTATTTATGATGTTAAAATAACAAAAAAGGGTTTATGGGTAACTTGTAATTGACCAACCTTTACAGGTGCATATGATAATATTAAGCTTCAAGTAATAACTTTCATATTAGCTTGGAAATTAGTTTTAAAAATTTAAGATATATCTCCTTAACGTTTTCTGTGTGTTATAGAACTATCTTTACAAAATGAAATAGGTTAATGGTTTAAAGTCTGTTTCTAATTCAAACCAGTGCTGTAAGAAGAGCATAAAATAAAGTGTGCTATTCTGCAATTTATTTGTGTGTTCATTAGTTTCTATCTCTGACATTTAGGTATGGGTAGGAGCATGGTTCTAATACTGCATGAATGGTTGGAAAAGCCCAGTCTAGAATTGTTACTGATTTTCCCCTCAGAAACAGTGAATACATGGGAAAACTGAATGGTCCTATGAGGCTTCTCCACTCCTGTTCATATTGTGGGATAATGTGATGGGACATTTATTTTTGCAGTTCAGAATCAAAGGAAAGGCTATGCACAAATATTCCCTGAAAGAACCCAATTTACCAGTTAATTTGTGAATAAAAATGAGTTTATGATGGCACTGGCTGGATTTTGGCTCAAGATGGAGGGTTAAGAGAACAATGATTCACCAGTGGAGAAACAAATTGATTTGAAATCTTATTTTAAGAAAAGCACAACACAGGTCACTCTGACTTTCATTGACAGACTCATGGAGACATCAGAGAAAATCTGGCATACCATTTATGCAATTATTTCAGTTAAGTGCAGTAAATGCATTGCTTAGTACTTGCTTGAACCTGTGATAGTCTGATTTTTATTTGTTAACATAACATCAATTTTGTGACTCCTGGTTAGAGCTATTGTATAAAACTTTTAAAGAAACAAAGAGAGATAACATACAATACAAAATTTTACTGAGTCTAAATATTTTCAGGGGCAAGTGAGGAAAAGGGTAAGATGAAGTTTAGGAGTCAGGGGAAGTTTAGGCCCAAGGTGAGGAGAAAGTTCTTCACAGAGAGTTGTTAGATGTTGGAATGTGCTGCCCAGGGAGGTGGTGGAGTCACCATCCCTGGAGGTGTTCAAGAGGGGATTGGACGTGGCACTTGGTGACATGGTTTAGTAGTCATGAGGTCTTGGGTGACAGGTTGGACTTGATGATCCTTGAGGTCTTTTCCAACCTTATTGATTCTGTGATTCTGTGATGAAAAAAAAACCTTCTGCTGCATAGCAGTGAGAATCAGACTCTTCCATAAATATCCACAGCTGATATGTGTAAAGATATTTAGAACATTATTAGAGAAAAATACATACAGAATTCCCATAAGTCCTGTGTCACCATGGGGCACTGTGTAATTCCCAGGTACTGAATACTAATAGAGGCATTGCTTAGTTCTGTCCTACTATGCCAGCCAACACATTTCAGTAAAGACAACAGAGTAGAAAGTGAAGGTAAAGACAAGACTGTCAATGAGAGTGAGAAGCTGAAGAGTAGATTGCCCAAAGTATGGTGAAAGTATTTACTCAAATAGTTGGCACTCTTACAATGAAGTGAGACAATAATTTCTATCTTATTTTGTACTGAAGAGCTGATAAATGAAATGGCAGATATTCTGAATAAATTTATGTGATTACAGCCTGGTGGGAGAGCTGCATGCATGGTATTTCAGGAGAAAAAAAAATTAATTGAATACCTAAAGAAACCAATCTTAAATTTACACAAGACTACTAGAATAAACAGACAGATGTAAAAGACATGCAAGTAAACAGACAATGTAACCTGATGCAATATGGATTTTCCAGATTCATCACAGTAGAAAAGCCTGGTATCTTACTTTGATCAGAGAATAGGTTTTATAAACAAAGGAAACATTATGGATGTCTTCTATGAGGAGGTCATAAGTCAAGCACTATGTCTGCTAGAAGTTTTTAGAGAAGTTATAGAAGGTGAGCATTTGCACCAAAGCCATACACTATATAGGGAAATGATTGAACTATTCTTGGGACATTGTTAAGGCAAAGTCATGAAAGGTGGGCTGGGAAAACATTGCATTTGAGTTCCTCCAGCTTATACTAATACATCTGAATTAATCTTCAATATAGAAAACTGGAATAATATAAATAATTTTTTAAAAACTAATTAAATGACACTGTTTTTTAAAGTAAATAATACAAGATAAGTAGTCTTTGTTTCTATGTTTCTATGATTCTCAGGGATCCCAGACTGATGGGTGTCCTGGAGTGGAGACCTTTAAGCATCTACCAGTGCCATAAGTGTCCATATAAAACAGCTGTCAATTAGCACACAGACTTCAGCCAATTTCCTAGACACTGTATAACCAAGTTACTGTCATTTCCTGTAGGTCAACAAATATTGGTTAAAACCAACATTTGCTACAAGTTAGTCCACGCAGCTGCTACCCTGCTTGTTGGCAATGGGTTATTCCATTTCTTCTGGCTTGCTTCTCTCACGTGCCATTCAAACCTGGAGCTTAACTGATCATAACAATGTAGGGCATATACAGGATGGACATTACAACACTTGGTGCTGTGTTCCCTTTGCCCTTTTAAGCATCTGCACGTCATATAAAGAAATGGACAAATCAGAGGTTTATTTTATCTGCAAGTATTCAGATTTTCAGTCAGTGTTAAGCTGTTGGGTTTCAGGTTAGGTGTGAAAACAAATGTCACATTTTTTGATTCGGAAATATTTGGTTTATTTGCAATTTTTATACAACTTTGTTATACAACTCACTAGCTTAACTTTCACAGAGCCACTTTTTTCTATCAGAGAGCTGTATTAAAACATGAAAAATCCTGCATTTATAACAAGGACGCTACAGCCATATAGCTCAACCCTTTCCTCATCCATCTCTACCTTCTCTTCTGAAAGTAAATAAAGTTTTCAAATGTGCTGTGAAGAGGGAATACATTTAGCATCACTAACTACTATGATCCTGTGGATTGTGTCAAATCCACCCTATACCACCGGATTTACACTTCAAATTTCTCACCAGTGTCGTCATGATGTTACCACTTCCCATCCTGTGAGACATAAGGGCTGATCCTGTAAACCTGGCAGGGACAGACCTCATGTTGACTTCAGTCTTAGCAGGCTCCAACCTTTACTTTGTTATTCTGAAAGGCAGTAACAGAAAGGACCATTGTGATCTGACATCATTATCCTTAGGCACAGTATGTGTTCAGGTTTTGCAAATTTCTCTTGAACTCCAAGAAGACATACAGCAAGAGTTTCTAACAACATATCTGTCATCAAAGACATTATTCCTTTTTAAATTTTTTAATTTTTTTTTTCCCCTAGAGTGAGGTTTCTCAGACATGGAGCTCCTGTCTGAGAAACTCCTGTCCACGTGTGCAGAGAATGACAATGATCTTCCTATTCTGTACCTCCCTTTCCAATACTCCTTTTCAGTTCTTACTGTTCTGAGTATGACTTTAAAAATATGGCTCTGTAAATCACCTATAAGCAATGTTTGGTGTGGTGATACCCATTTGAATCATCAGGGGACCTGAAATACTGGGCTTGTGAGATGTGTGTTGCTCATTCACCTCGAGACATGCGTTGAGCACTGTCATCACATAGCAGAGATACTTAGCAGGGCATATGTTCTCTGGGTATGGTTTAGCATTACAGCAAAACTCAACTAAGGGCTTGCTTCCAGTAAAAGCAGGAGGTGTCAGTCCCTCTCTTGCCTACTCTATTCCTTTCACCCATTGCCTCTGCTCTCAGATGCTTGATCTTTTCTTCCTTTGTATTACTCATCTGATCACACGGTAAGCTGGGTCGATATACTAACATTGCAAAAGCAATAAATATTTGTTTGTTTGATTGATTGGTTTTTCACCTAGATTTGTTTTCTGCTGTTTTAATAAATTAAATTGGCCTGTCCTGGCATCCACTGATCATTGGCTTAGGCTGGTTGGAGCCCATAACTAGGCTTCAGCCTATAGTGTGTGTGCAGGTAGAGCAGAAGTGCCATGGAAGGCAGAAGGCCCCCTAAAGAGGTATCTAGGAGCCAGTATCTCTGTTACCACCACCCTCCCCAACTCATATGCACCTGAAAGTAGAACTTGTGTAACATTTGACTTTGTGCTAAGCTTGGATTTTGTTTTCTCCCCTTGAGTTCCCCTTAAATTTGCTTGCTGATGCCTCCATCTTTTTGGATGACAACTAGATATGCAGCATGTCCATCTGAAAAGGTCCATGAGGGAGGGTCATTAACACTCTGCCCTTCCTATTTTTCTAAGATCTCAGAAATCCTGGCATGCAACACACTTCAAGACCCAGATGTCTCTAATTCCAGAGTGTGCAAGCACTCTATGAAGTGCAAATTTTTGATTTGTGAATTTAAAAACTGAAAACATTTTTCAGGCAGGTTCACATTACCTGACTAAAACCCATTTAAATGCTGATATTAAACTGCAAGCAGACTCAATGTATGTTCCCAGTAGTTGTTGACAAAAATATTATTAACTGTTGTCTTCTTTTTTTCAGAAACATTTTTCTTGTTTCTTTCTTGTGTCTTGCACAAGTGCTGCTTTCCATAATCCATGAGATTTAATATTATCAGATTGTCTGATGATGTATGCTCAGATTTCTTTCTTTGCTTTCTTTGCTTAGTGATATGTAAACAGTAGAGACCTCAGCCAAATGTATACAATAAAGGAAGTGACATGATCTCTTTGATGAAGCTAAGAAACAAGTCTGAAGTGTTAGTCTTCTGGAGGAAGTAGGCTGAAATTAGCAGTCAGGAGCAGTTCTCCACTAGTGGCACAGTACATACACAGAATGATTTACCCTTATAGACAATGTGCAAACCCAGGTGGGATCCTGAGGGCTCTAAGGTAACTGGCATGTTCAAAATCTAAAATTAATGTCTGTCAAGGATTTTGCTCCAGATCTGGGAGCTTCCCCAATTGTTCTGCAGGATTATGTTACCACATAGTAGATGTGACTCAAAATGGTGACTCACTACATCATTCTTAGTTCTGAGCAGAATTCTAGCTGACACTATGTACATACATAGTATACTAAAAAATAAATGCAGATAGGGTGTGTTAATAAATACAGAGTGATTGTGGAATTATTTGCAAGTTTAATTGTCCACTTGGAATTTGTAGGTATTTCAATAATTGATTTAGGACTAGAGACAGTTATGGTCATCTTGATGAAGATGAGAATACAAATTGCCATGAGTTATCAGATCTACAGTTCTAGTGGTGGTAGTCTCTTAGTTAGGTGGGAATTTTATCTCTAGGCACTTCATTACTGAACATACGAGAAATACTGCATCATCTGCACATCACTAGGCTCAGTGCTCCCGGGTATTGTACATTTACTGACAGCACTATTGCAGATAAGCAGTAAAACATCCAGAGTGTGGTATTACAGCATACAGCCATTGCCATACATACTGTTATGGCCATACAGCTGCTACTGTCCCTTCAAATTAAGCCATCCAACTGTTTGCCTGGCATCCACTGCTGCTGTGGTAGAAGTTTTCTAATACCATACACAACTGCTTGCTAAACAAACTGAAAACAGACCATGGAATGTTTCTATACTTTTCAATTTATGTTTTGAAACATATGATTAGCTGCTCTTCATGGCCACTGAACACTATTTTATGATGTGGTCATGTGTTTTATAATATAACCAAATATATTTTTAAATACAAACAATTTATAGCACCACAAAACCAATTTATCATAACAATACTTAGAAAGTTTAATTTTCTTTGAAATAGGCTTGAAGAACAGCATTAGGAATCCCAGATCCTAGGCCTCAAAATTCCAGAAGCTATGGGAAATGTAGGAAAGAGTAAAAAATCACTCTCCTTTTCTAATATGTTCTGAGCCCACCAGATTGGCCTGCATGTACAAAGGAGCTTAGAAAGTGTGGGATTTGGCCATCTGGGAATCCCTGCTATACAGTCCATATGTTTTAACAGGTGGAAGGGTTGCTCAGTTCTTTGCTTTTCTGCTTGGAAGTAGATGGTATTTGGAGGGTGCCCCAGCATTCTGAAGCTGCAACACATAGGGTAAGACTAAGGCATTCTTAAAATCAATGTTTAACCCCTTTGTGGTGGAAAGAAAGATTCCTTGAGAGTGTAATTGCATGAAGAGCAGTTACACTAAGCTCCTGCTCTCAATCTCTTTCCAATAACTCTGCTAAGAACTTGGGGAGGTAACTTAATTGGACCTCTCTGCTCCACTAGTATAAATAATAATAACTTTTGTGCTCATTTGCTATATATTTCAGATGAAAATTCTACCAAAATACATACAAATGATATCCGCCATTGTAATTCTGTTTTCATGATTCATGCCCAGTTGGTTGAATAAAAGACGTAAGGAGCAGGCAAGGGAGAGAGAGAAATGGAAATCAAGTTAATACTGAGGAAATGTGTCAAGTAAAGTCCTTGCAAATTCTCAAGGTCAAAAACATGTAAAAGTTCTCAGGAAACTTAACAAGCAATCAAGTGAAAATGACCTCATATTTATGAGAATCTAGACAGGGGAATGTGGGTTGGTATTTTTCCCTACTGCTGTTTACATTTCCTATTACTTTAGTTTTCTGTACTTAATAATATGAGACTCCTGGAGCAAACAACACAAATTTGCACCTCCCTCTATAACAGGCAGCAACCACCATGCAAACCTGAGGGGAGAGTTCATACCCTAAGCATCTGAGGACAGTGTTTCCAGGAGAGCCCCTCAGGATATATTACTACTCAAACTGAGAGGAAATTACAGGAAAGTATTCACTGGCAGGTGTTCAGCTACAAAAGGCTTAATAAATGACACCTTTGTTAGCCCAGGTATATTTAGGACTTCATGTTTATGTAAAGGACCTTTGCAACAAATCATAACACACTTTCAGTAAGTCTAATATACCCGTTGTATAACTAGGGAACTTTAAGCTGCAGAACAATGCTTTTATAGTTTTAACAGGGTTATGAAGCCAATAAGATCAGTCTTTGATCCATTAAAAATGGAATACATGACTTTTCTTGGCATATTTTCCATCAGTTTCAAAAGAAATTAAAAAGTTTTATGAAATTCTAAATGCCTGGTGATATGATTTTGCATGTCTATTTTGAAATTTCAAAATGTTGAAAGCTTTCATGCAAAACTCAACATGCAGGAGCTCTACTCAAAAAAAAAAAAAGATAAGAAAATAGTAAACTCTATGTCTTCAGTGACACTGATTTTTCCCTCCCTTGAAGAAAATACAGCAGGTGGCTGCTATGATAGAGATCTGTCAGGACATGTAAACTGGGAACAACCAGAGAAAGAAAATAACAACCAAAGAAATGTCTACAATGTCTGAGCATTTGAACTGCTTTCCTGTCTTCCTGGGCTTTTGGGCTCTTGCTGCATATTAAGGACTTGAGAATCTACAGTTGCAGAGATGTTAAATGAGGGTCATTAGACAGGAATATCACTGCTCTCCAAACAGACTTTGTAATCCTTGATCTCCTTATGCAAAAAAACCCCTCACTAGCTTTCTCTAGTCCTCACCAACCTCCAATATAAACTGCTAGGAAACAAGGCAGATTTTAGATGGAAAACCTGCCAGTATTTCAGACGAGGTTTACTCAAATATACATGCTCCTATCTAACCAATTTTTGGTTTAAAACAGCTTTTAGGAAAGAAGAAAATTCTGAAAGTACTAACCAGCTCTCGACAGAGTCATGCCACTGCATTTAGTTGGGCTCCTCTGACACAGTGACAGAGCAGTCAGGGATAAAAATAAAACCATGGTTCACATTTCATTCATACTCACAAAGCAAGAGTCAGGATTTGCTGAGTAAGCAGAGCTTGAATAATTAAGGTGGATCTTTTATGTTATTTTTTATGAACTACTCTGCTGGTAGCTAATATGGCTAGTAAATTAATGTCAGAAGCTGCAGTAGTTCAGTAATTTAGGTCTAGGCTAATATTCCTAAGTTACATGAGCTTTGTGCCTATCATGGTTTTTTCCTTTTAATCTCTAGTGAACAGGAAGAACTGTTCTGGTTACAATAATGTATCAATTTACCCGATTTCCAGATTTATTTCTAACAAGTTGTTCTACCATGATAAGGCGTTATCATGGTACAGGCACTAAGTGTGTTTATTTTGTTGATATACTTTGCTGCTGGACTGTGATCAGGTGTTCATGCCCGTTTCATTAGCTTTTTTGGAAGTCATTTATGCAGATGATTATAAACTGAGGCTAATTCATTTGCAGGGTCTAGCAGCAGTGGAAAAAATCATTTTAAAGGGTTTAGTTTACTCTTTCTTGGGAGAGAGAAAACAGTTACACATCATTGCTCATGCAGCTTAAGGACATCCTAACGTACTTTAGGATTGTTTTTTGCTGTTGTCTCCTTCTCAGCATATTAGACCTTCAGGGAAAAGTCAGGAACATTGTGACTTGGTAATCACTGCTTTTAGCTATATTGTCAGGCTTGTGTTTGAGTGTCAGTGTTGGTAATGATGAAGAGTCACACTTCTCTCTAAACAAAAGACAATTGTCAATTCCAGCTCTGACTAGGCCAGCGGTGCAGGGTGAGTTAAAGTGTTCCCATCATGGTGTGTTAGGAAACACAGAGCCTCTGGCTTTGTTGATTCCTATTCTCTCTTTTTAGACCATCCCCTTTAGATTGCCTTTTCAGACAGGCACCTTCCAAGAAGAGAAACATCAAGTTTTTTCTTCCTTAACAGCACAAACTGAAGGGTTAACTGAATTGAAAGTCTTAAGTGTGTATAGTAAAAAAATTCAAGAATAGTTAGCAATTTTTTTTTCTAGGTAATACCCACATGAGATGTAGATGGAATTTACAAGATACTTGCCTAAGCATTAACATACTCATCACCCCAGTACAGCTAGTCAGAAAGTCAGACTGTCTCCTAGCCAGGCAATCACCGATCAAGCAAAAGACACCAGAATAAGCCATTGCTTTATCTTTCTGAGGTCTCCAGGTTTTCTAGTTCAAATCACAGTTTAAACAACAGTGGCATTACTCTTCTAGCATGTAAATTTCATTTCTATCAGTTTTTTTCTTACCTTTCACGTCTTTCACAGATATCTTATGGATTTTTTTTTTCCCAGAATGGGTAAGTCAGTGTCACAGTTTTGCAGCACAAAAGCAGATGGTGGTTTATAGACAATACAGCACAGTGTGTTTTGCTTCTGCTACCCAGAATCTGTTTTCACTCCTGTTCAGGAGTTCAGCTTCCAGGCTGACCTTTTATCTAAGATGAAGAAAAACATTGCTGATGTTGATGCCATTCAGGCTCACCCCATTCAGTACTGCATCTGGAGTCTTTAGGAAAGAAAAGCTAAGCAATGATTGATGTGGCCAACTTTAGGGACATATGACTGAGGATCAGATAAGGCACATTAGGTACTGGTGGCATGGTGGAAAGTGCTGGAAAGCTTTCATATGTACTGTCCTCATGAGATAACCATACCATACTTCTGTTCTTAGGGCAGAACTAGTGATTTTGCCTTCATATCACAAGGTGGGTGACTAACAGTCTGTTCTCCAGATGAATTCTAGAGAACACTCATCTAATGCAGTTCCTGCTTTTTGTGTGGTAATGGCTAACATGAAATACACAGTCTCTGTGCCATGTTTCTGCATAGTATCTGAAATTAGATATCTTACTGACCACTTTGTCAGCTCTTTTGGGAAAGAAATAAGACATTTCTCATGGAAAGTCATTGGCACAGGAATTGTCATCTCCTCTGTGGCTCAGATTTGTAGCTTAGATAAAAAAGTAACATTTATGTACTCTAGGTTTTCCTTAGCCTGGGCAAATGGCCAAAGAAGAAAGAATGATAGCAGTAGGATGGCTTGGTTTGTGCCAGTTTTTGATAGTGGTTATTCTAAAGTCTTGATGACTGTAGAAATCGTAAACAGCACAATGGTCAACATGGTAATAAATATAAAACAAAATGGAAAGCCTAATTTTAGAGACCACTTGGAGTTCACTTCAGGACAAAAAAGAGATGGGAATCACTGTACAGCAACAAATGTTATGTGATTGCACCATCTGTGTAAAGGCTTTTAAGTGTAAATCTCTGTAAAGACTTTCCATATAGTGAAAATGTCAGTTGGGAGGACCTGGGCAAGTGTCATGGACCCTATGGAATGTAGTCATGGACTTCATTTTCAGAACTGGACAGCTTCCCAGCTATCAGCAATTCCAATGTGGCATGAGACAAGAAAGGTAAGACAGAAGTCGCTATATTTGGTATAAGCCAAATGTAATCTGAGCCCTTAGAACAACAAGGAACTCTTTACAAGGGTGATTTCTGTGGATCCCAGACAAACAACATGCTCATTTTTCACCCAGAAGTTTTACCTCTAAGGGTTGTGTATTCCCGGTCACACAAGCTGTTTTAAATTGATCTAACAGACAGGATGGAATACGTGTCTCTTCCAAGAACAGATGGGAAGTCAAAAGCTGTTGGCCAATCAGTCCTCAGGCAGCAAAGAAGGATATACAAATTGTGGCTCAGAAGTTTTAAATAAAGGATGAGTTTCAGTAATTATCACTGAAAAGGACAGAGAAACTAAAAGATAGGACCGTAATTCAGGCCATTTTTAAAGAGAGATCAGATCTCCAAATAACTTATGATTTGTTTCATTTTTATTCCTTTCCATTGAAGTCACCCGCATACTTTTATGCATTTGACTATACCTGTATGCTCCTTTACTAGCATTTTGATATGGCAACCAGGTACAATTCTATTCAAAGATCAAATCTTCTTGCCAACTACCTCTGAGGACCTACGAAGAATAAGGTATTAGGATATAATATATGAGAAGATTTTCATATTAAACACATAAATTCTCCACTTGTGAGATGGGAAATAACACAGCTTAGAAAGGAAATTTATATGCAGTATATACTAAATTTTAGCTATTATAGATCAGCACATATGCATTTCTAGTGAATTGGATATTTCTTTTTTAAACATTACACGCCATAGTAAAACCACCTAGCTTACTGTGGGACAAGAAGGCAAGTTGATTTAGAATGCATCAGGTTGAAGTTCATATACAACCACCAGGTGTTTGTGTTAAATGAAGATATGCAAATCTGCTCTGCCAATGATGTGAAGATGGCTCTGCTTTGGCAAAAAAAATGATTAAGCAAGGCTAAAATAAAATAAACACCAATTCCAAATCAGATTTTGAAGGGCAGAGTGCCCAAGCAAAGACCTTTGCTGATTAACTTCAATTTTAACACTTAACATTTAACACCCTGCACTATGTTAATAAGCCAAACTGAGTACGTGTTAAACATATACACAGTGTTACTCAACTCTCCACTCAAGTCATGCTAAACATCACCTAGAAGGAAGGGACAGCTGGATCCAGGGTAAAAAACCCACAAAAAGATCTGTCAGGGCAACAGGGTCAGCACCAGCACTGGTACCAGCTCCAGCAGAAGCACAGCATGAGCAGCACCAGCAGTTGGGAGGAAAAGGCAGGTTGAAGGTGGTGGACAGGCTGAGCTACTTTTCCTCCACCCAAGACAGAAACACCCTTCTTGGTAAGAATTGCATCTTCAATATAAAACTTAACTTTTCCTGCATTTCTATTATATATGGAAACTATTGCAAAGGTTTGCATCTCTGACTTTGGCAGATGTTACACAAGATTTATTAACCCTGAGATCATCTTGCAGTCAGTGCATTCATCACCAACAGTCCTGAACCTATTGTATCTGTTGCTTTAATAAATTAAACCATTTGATTTTCTTTAACTTTCTGAACTTGTTTCAGCACAAGTCCTTATTGAGGCACTGGGGGAAAAAAAAGAGGCAAATGTTAATTTTGTGAAATAGTTCTAGTAAGAGTCCTGGGACTCTGAGACAAGCAGACATCAGTATCTTCCCCAAAACACAACACATGCATATTACATCATGGTTCAACAACCTGTGCATCTCCTGCCACTCATGTAGCCCCATGTGCCATTTAGTGGAAAAGGTCAACCTTAAAAGATAGCCAACCTGAGATAAGAGGGTTTACAGTGGAAAATAAAATGGAAAATGTACTAAGGAAAAAAGGAATCTTTTTATCTGAAGAGCAGCACATTGCTAAGTTCAGATATATGATAAATCAGTGGAGAAGAATAGTATTTGTCAGTTTGGAACTACTAGGAAAATTATTTCTAGTATAAATAAACACATTTGAATCTTTAACTGCATACAGAGCAATACTGTCTGAGGTGCAGAAGAATTTATTATTCTAATTTTAGTGAGTGGTCTTGATTACATAAAGGTAATCTGGAGAAGGATGCAGAGGAAAAAGGAAAAAAAAGAAAAGTGTGAAAAGAACTGAGAGATTGAAACATCTTAAAGGAAGTAGTAAAAGCAGTTTTTAAAAACAATGTCAAGTTTCCTGTTGACTGAAATGTATATGTAAAAGAAGGTAGTAAAATATAAATGTAACAAATTATACTAACAAATATTTCAAATTATTTCATGCTTAAAAGAATGTGGTTTCACATTTTTCTTTTTAATTCCATTTCCAACAATCCTGCTCCAGAGATCTTTTTTCTTTCTGTTTCCCCTTTGCTATAGAATACATCTTCTAAATCATCCTTCTCTCTTCAGAGTCTTTCTTCTCTTCTGGAGTTGCTCACAGCTGTTCTTCTCAATCCACTCTCCCTATCTGTCTCACTTAGAGTAAGATTGTGACTGTAGCACTAGTTTAGCTGTGTCATTTACCCCATAATTCCTACAGAATTCATCTTCACAGGCAATGTGCTGAACCAGCTTTCTCTTGACATATAAGCTGCTCATACTGTAGTAGAAACACATGGGATACTGGTAAACACAGGCCAGCCAGGCAAGTCTTCTCCATGGAGCCAGGACAGTCAGCAGAGCCCCTAGCATCACATACTGGGAGGAAAGCCTTGTGTCTCAGCAGCTTTTGTGTAACAAAAGCTTTTGTTCTGGCACTAGGCAGGCAAAAATGTATTGTTGCTTAAAGTATGGTGAACTAAGATGCCTCAAAAATGAAATTTTGAACCAGACACTACTGTGTCAAGGTCCAGCACGTTCTCCATATGCTTGCGTACTTGAGTCTTAGATATATGTTATTGGCACGGAGAAACCTGTCTGGGGAAGTAGTGAAATTAGCCCCATAAATGATACATGTTTTTTCCCTCCAATTTGATAATCTCAAGACATTTGAATGACTCAGAGGGAAAAAAAATGAAAAGAGAGAAAAAAGGATCAAGAAATGGAATGTGGGCCCTGACTCCATTCCCACTTTTAACACCCATGTATATTCATTATAAATGTGTTGCTTCTCCAACTTCAGTAGTAAGGTCTGTTTCATTGCTTTTAATATGCTACAAAAGTTGACCTGGAAAATGTAGGTAAAGTCAGGAAAAAGTGATTGCTAGCAAATCCTATCTCTGCAAACATTACAGAGAATTTTGTGAGATACAGAATACGTACTGCCTAGTCTAACAGCATATCCCTGTCAAGTCTCAGCATCGCTGACAGCCTCAGAACTGTGGGAACTTCTCAAAGAAAATAATCCTCAAGAATCTTCTGCACTGGAAAGTGTCAGTCATCTGAAAGATGGGACTTGCTTACTTCCCTCCTCTTGTTTGTCTTTCATTGGATCTCTTCTCTGGCTAGATGAAGACATATCTGTAGGTATTCATAAACTAGCATCAACTTGCAGAACAACCTAGAATTACATTTCTTAGCCTTCTGATCCAATCAGCAAAGAATATAACATGAATGAATTTTTTTTTCTAGAAGAAAAAAAACCACTAGTGAAAAGTATAGAATTTAACTTATTCTGATTGCATTGCAAATCTATTCTATATATTCTCTGGCCCTGTCACTCCCTGCTTTAAAAGCATAGTTCTTTTATGAATGCACTTCAAATCTGTGAAATATGTAGAGGTATTGCAAACATAATTCTGAGGTGTGGAGATTCAGTGAGTATCTGTGTGCTGGCATCCACTGAAAAAGCTGAATGATGAGGTAAGAGGACTAGGCAGTTAGCATCTAGCATATTAGCTGGTACTTATCAGGGAGCCAGACTTTCCTTCTTGCTCTCAACAAATTGTCCATGAGCATATTTTCCACTTGTGTGCATGTATATTTATATATATATGTATATGTATATATGTATATCTCACACTTGTTGAGCTTTCACAGACTATTCCTAAAGTGTGTTCTCAAGAAAACATGTCCACAAAATATGGTGTACTCCTTTCCCCTAATGCAACATTGGTACATCATGGTAATTTTTAATTCTAAGATCAGGGAGAAAATAATACTACAACTGTCCACATTCATGAGAATGGGAAAGATGCTAGTCCACACTGGGACCAAGAAAAAGCATGAACTAAATCAGAATTACAACTAGATTAGTTTAGGGTGGAGTAACTAAAAGATGAAGTTCGTGAATATTAGGTTATAAAATTATTGGTATAAATTTATTAAAACACACTTCAGCAGTCAGAGCAGGAAAAAAAGTTAATTTGCAACCGGTTGTAATGGGCTTAGAATTAGCCTTAGTATTAGAAAAAGAAGTTCAAATACAGTAGGAAGGAAATATAATACAATAAAGCAGTGACTCAGGGGGCTGATTGGGATAATGAAATGCATTTCAATGAATTCTGATGGGCAAAGTAGTATTACAGCAGAGCTTATAAACAAGAGAAGAAAGATGAAATTTGCAACAATGGTGTTATATTGTCATAGTGATTTTTATTACTATAGAATTTGTTTCAAAGTGTGAAATTTACTATACTTTAGTGTTCTAGTAACTAATCTGGAGTGACTATCTCTATTTTACTGAGATTTGCTGTTTATCAGCATCCAATGCATACATTCAGTGTCTGCTCCTCAACCGAACTGCTAATGCTCTATTCATCTTGTCAGCTGTGAGTCTCCTCTGCATGCTAAGCCCACAGAGCAGATATTCAGCACGTCTATTAATATGAAATCCAGGGAGGCTGTGGAAGTTTGCTTTTTTGCCTGCTCTGTGGGGGCCTCCTGTGGCCTGAATTAGATGGCTCTTTCTCCTAGGCAAGGCAAAAATAGCACTTGACTTACGATTTGTAAAAACACCACGGCTAATGCCGAGATCTGAGAGCGTGCTTTGCTCCTTGTGTATTTAACAACATTACAAGTCACATTTTATGAGTTTTTCATTATGTATTATTTCCTTTATGCAACTGCTCTCCTCTTGAGATGTTCATGATTTTATAAACACAAAAGTTGACCTGCCTGTAAATAATAATTAGAACCCCAAAACTTTAAACTTGCACAACTTTTTGATAGATTTCTTTTCTCCACTCAGTCATGTAATCAAAGCGTATTATGAACTGAGGAACATGGAACATGACATAATTTCTTTATTTTCCCAACCCTGTGTTAATAATGCTACAATATTCTCATAATCTTAGACATTTTAAGTTTGAAAGGAGAACTGTAAATCTCTTTACTTTTTCGAATACTGGTTAAAAATTTCTGTCAATGGTGCTGAAGTAAAGTAAGTAAGATGTTATATATTACATCCCTTAAATATATTTAAAATCTCATCAAAATAGTTTTTCATTTAACAAGGCATAAGATTTCATCAATGGCTTGATTAAACACAAACAGTGTCACTTTTCCCACCATCTTTAACAACAATTCTCCTTAGACCATATGTTCTAGATTGCCAGTTTCCCACTCACTGACAATTATTTCTGGGTCTTAGCCAAGAGGTTATCACATGTACATGGTACATCACATGTGCCAATTACCCTGCTTGTGTGATCTGGGAAAATATATGTTTTTCAAAACATATATACAGTCTCCTGTTTCTTTTTTCTTTTTTTAAAAGATGCATGCATAGAACTGGTGGTTACCCTTCACACCATTGAAGGGGCACAACTGAGGAGTGGTGATCTCTTGCAGAACATGAGGAATGAGCACCTCAAAGGTGAAAGTCTTAAATCACCTCTGTTGCTGAAAGTGGACTCCCATTCATTAGTCATAGCCCATTTTCAGATCATAAATGTGTGTCTTTCACAAGTTACTAAATATGTTGACTCATAACATGATTAGTAACACCTAAGGACACCTCATATTTTACTAAGGCAGCCTGTGTCTGTAACATTTGCATCATATGTCTCCTTAGTCCTTCTCACATCTGTTGAGGGCATATAACAGAAGTGGAACACGAGCAGTGGAAAAGTAGCACATGAGCTTCATAGCAGGGAGCATTCTAACTGCCAATAAAATAAATCATATTACAGGAGGTAATGGTGAAGCCAGTGAAAGTACTTGTTGGGATGCTACTATAAGTAAAGAACTGTTCACATGCATCTTGTTTGCAGGCATTTCCATGTTGGGCAACCACATCAATGGAAATAACAAGCAGCATAATAATAGATGTGACAGACCACAAAATGCTACATGCTATATCAAAATAGTCCAGAGGCCATAACTGAGGTTAGTCAATAATAGGCAGCATCCTCCCCATGTGGAATGAAGAGGAAAAAAAAAAAAACAACATCTTGCTCCTGCCTGAGAAATATTATTCATATTGCATGTGTCTGTGTGAGAGCAAGGGTCATCCATTTCTCAGCTACAATCACCCTGCGGAAGTTAGCAGACTCACACAGCAGGTAGCAGGGTTCAGCAATCACCATGTATCATGTGGGACTGGCTGTCAGTGAAGTGCTGGAAAACAGAAGAAACAAGCACACAGGAAGGTCAGTCTGCTGCCTCACTCTCTTTAGTTTCTCTTTCCCACCCCCAAAGCCTCTCCTGCCTGTTTAAGCACTACACAGGGAATATGCCAGAGAAAACAAGTGAAGAACAAATGCATTCAATAAACACAACTGGCCTAACAAATGGTAGATGTTAAGCAATCTAATACTCCTCTAAGGCAAAGCTTCACAACCAAGATAGAATTTTGTCTTGTCCATCTAATTGATATATGCTCTAAGCAAGTAGGAGCTTGCTGTGTATTGGGAAGCAGTGTTTCTAGTGCTCACAAAAGTAGAATTGTCTGAAGTCTTTCAACTGTGATAAACAGGTCTGCATCCTGTACTATGCTCAGGGTTAATCTATTTCCTACACTAAATGAAGAGGAGTGATGGTTGTGAAAGCAGGCATTTAATAACTCAGATAAAGCAGTTCTGTAGATGTACAGATGGAGAAGTCACAGCAAGAAGCTCCACTGACATTACTTTAGTGCCTACAGGCTCCAACCATGGGCTAATGACCCTATGTACCAGAAGTTACCCCAGCTAGAGTTGGGTGAGAACAGTTGCTGTGCAATTGTCTATACATTCTCCAGAAATGTCATGCTTTTGGACAAGGGATCAAAGGAATTTCAAGGCGGCTAATGTGGAGATCTCACCTCTTATTTAACTCCTCCACGATGCAGGATGTCAGAATCACTCCTTAGCAATCTCCCTATGGGAGATCTGCCTATTCACACTTCCCATCTGGGATTCCATGAGGGCCCCTTCCCCTGCATGTGATGAGCATTTACTAAACAAAATTTTCAACAGAAAGGTGATCTAACATTTCCCCCCTCTGCTCTTTTCTTGTCATTAGAAATACCTTCTAGATAACACAGGGGCACCAAGCAAGCCAGTCAAATGCTAATGAAATACATTCTGTCAACAGAGGTAGACACGTAGTAGGGGAAATTTTTAAAATAGCTGAATTACTAAAAGTGTTTAGCACCACTTATTCTACAGACGCTTGGGGAAATACTTCTGAAACTCTTAAAGCATCCCAAAAGGTCCTTTTTTTTTTTCCCAATTCGTGATAAAAACACCGCTTGCCCGACCGCCTTTAATTCTGTTAGGCTTACATTGCAGACCAGTATCTGTCATTGTGAAAGAGCGTGGAAGTACTGGGGTTCATCAGATCTTTACGGAACTTAAACGTTTCTCAGCCCCTGCCCGAGCCCACGTTTCAGAGGAGCGCGTTTCGTACGACTAGAGGTGCGCCTCCGCCTCGTATCCTGCAGAGGGCGCCGGAAGACAGCACAGAGAGGCAGCGACCGCAGAGCGGCTGCAAACCTGCGCGGGCCCCGGCGGCCCCGGTGGCTCCACCTCGCCCGGGCAGCTGCCCGCCTGGAGGGCTCGGGGCGCGGGCACGTCCCGCTTGTACGAGGCTTTGCGGATCGGACGCGGCCAGGCAACTGATCGGTCTTGAGGTAGCAGCAGCCGTGAACGGCTCGGCTGCAATTCCAGCGAGGACTAAAATGTGGCTTGCTTGTTGTTTTCTACGCGTTGGAAAGGTATATGAATGTGTTAAATGGGTGGTGACAGTCATCCTGCATGCAGCGGAGTCTTCCTTTAGCTGAAAAGGCAGGCATACAATTGTGATGTCACTCACTGGGAGAGCTTTTCTTGAAAGCTGAAAGCCGAAAGCCGCGGGTTAAGAGAAACAAAAGAGTGGTGCACTTGTAAAGTGATGTAATAGAACATCGTGTGATTTTGATTTTCTTTCTTTTTTCTTTTTTTTTTTTTTTTTTTTTTACTGTAAGCTTCTGAAAACCTTCAAAATTAGTTTCTTTCTGCAAAAGCAGAAGCAAAATGGTAACTACATGCACTCAGCAAAGACCCCTTCTTATACTTTGGTGTCAGAACTATTACCAAAGGAAACCCAACCCCAGAGAGAAAGGCCACCATGGCAAGCACATTTCTCAAATCCTATTAATTTCTTTTTAATGACATGGATTGTTCTTCTTTACCTGCTGCTGGTCAAAGAGACAAGGCAGAAGAGGCTTGAATTTAACACCTCAGCCAAAAGCTGGCGCCTAACCAGCAGCCTGAATCAGCAAATCCTTACAGTGAAAGCCTCAATGCCTTTCAGAAACAGGAGGGGCTTAAGCAAATGCACACAGTTAAATATCTGCAAGGGCCTTGCTGCATCTGAGCAGCACGGATGCACAGATGTCAGCCATGGGCTTGCACCTCCCTCCTGGCAAGAGAGTTTTGGTCCTGAAAAGAGTAATACCAACTGAGTTTGGTACTTCATGGACCAAATCTGATAGGAACACTTCACACTTGGATAAGTAAGCATCCTGCTGGTTTCTTCTCAGCGGTGTGACAGTAATGCCACAAGTGAATGCGAAGTCTTCTCCCTGTTCATTGAAAATCTTGATAGGACAGTTTTAAATATGAGAAAAAAGAACACCAGGAGAACCTGAGATTTCCTACTTCATCTCAGAGGGTCAAAAATGTGTCTTTAATATGTTTTTGTGTTGTTCTTGATCATCGTGTGATTATGTAGGCTAGTTATTGAGGCAGGATAAACAACTGGCAGCTTGCTGCAGTTAATTTTCTATACAGAATTGTTGATGGATACAATTCTGACAGGTTTTCAGCATCATCCTGGTTTTTGGGGGTTTTAGTTTGTTTTTGTTTTTTCTTTCTTTTTTAACAAGAAAAAGAATCCGCTGGTTTAAAAAAATGTGTATCAGAATCAGGGGAGGTAAAAGAAAAAGAATAAACCAGACATTAATTTGATGCAGGACAACAGATATTGTTATAAATACCACACAGATACAAAAATTAGTAGAACTGGACAAGCTAAGGATGGATCTTGGCATCTTCAAGAAAGATGGACAAGTCCTGCCAGGTGTACCACAGCCATTGCCTTAGCCCATCATTCTTCCTCTAAAATTAAAATAACTAAATGCTTTGTGTATGCTGGAGGGATTTGCTGGGGGAGGAAACATTTCTTTCTCTCTAGTAGCAAATGACACCATTGAAAAAATGGGTAATTAATCAAGCCTGTATAGCTCTGATATTATATCATAATAAAATTGATCAATTGCAGGGTGTACTCTGCTGGAGACTGGTGGAAGACATTAATTACTCACCTGGACATATTAGGAAGTTTGGTGTACTATGTTTGGCAGTATATCAGGGAAGCCTGTCAAATGTCTTCTGGCAAAAATGAAAAAAAAAAAACAAAAACCCTCCATAGGACAAAAAAAGTGTGAGTGTGTCTCTGTGTGTGCATATATATATATACACACACACATATATATATACACAGAAACACACACACACACTGATAAATTGAATTATAAAGAGAATAAAGATATAAAATGAGATTTATATTTTTCTTGGCTCTAGAGAGTGATGCAAGATACAGTAATTTGTTTAAATAAGGCATGACACTTTTCCAGACCTGGCTCACAATACCTGAGAAGCATAAATCATCAATATTTCTTAATCTTCCAGTAATTAATGGTATTCTAGAAAGCAGGTCTTGGAGAAATTCTTCCTGGAAAATGTAGTGATTTTTTTAATTAAAAATAATGATGGGATGAGAACAAGGATTTGAAAAAAACTGCTATGAAGAATGAAAGTGAATAGCAACAAAATAAAGAATGTTTCTAGCACCATAATTGTCCTCAAATTAAAAGAGGTAAGATATAAAGAAAAAAAAAAGGCAATACTGCAGGCGTGAGATGAATTGCAGGAGGTTCATCATGAAGAAAAAGGAGCTTTTGGGGTATCAAGAATCAAAAACATATACAGGTTTAGCAATCAGCATCAACAGGGTGAAACTGTACTGTGGGAACATATAGTAAAAATAACACTAGCAGAAGGTGTTCTCCTACTGCCAGATCTGCTAAGCAAGTAGGAACATCATTTTGCACCAGCTGCAGCTTCCAAGTGGTCTACAAATGTGACATATGGTCTACAATACAAAGATTTGTGCTCTAATACTATGGCTGCCCCCCACTGTACCTAAGTATGTAGGACATATGCTAGATTACATTACTTAATTGTGCATTACCTGGCATCTGTAGGCATTAATTTACAAACTTCTGATACATTGTTGTTTTTTTTTTAATTTTAGGGATTAATTTTTCTGAATTTTCTGTGCAATCACATTTGGTTCCCAGTTTAACATCACAATTAATCCAATCTTAGTTGCAGGCCTTATGTTGTTTTAATGCGTTGAGCATGCAAATCCATATGTAGGTTTGTTTGCTTTGCTATTTCGTTATGCTGGGATCTTTTCAGGGGTGGAAATGTTTCACTGAAACTAATAGAGGATTTCTAGGGAACTATAAGCACACAAAATAAATTAAGGTCTAAACAAGAGAGAGAGGCAAAAAGTAGAACAATGAAGGCTTTGTGTCAACATGCATCACCAATAGGCAATACTGAAGTCAGGGTAGGTTGTACATCAGGCTAATCTTTAATAGGATACATTGATAGTTACATAATAAATGAAGATTTGATGAAAATCAGTAAAATTAAAAATGAAGAATTGTTTTTTGATGAAGGAATCCTACAATTCTATGTATTCCTCATAGCTTTGCTCCTCAGTGAACTCTTCATGTTGACCTTTTTTAGTATAGCAGACTAATTGTAGTCATGCCTGTGTTTATTGATTGTACCTTTTAAATGTTGATAGATTAGTCATCACTATGAAATTGTCCCTTCTTCTAAAAGATGTACCAGAAAAGTGTTTGATTGTGTTTTCAGTGTACTTTTGCCCCAAAGATTTAAAATTTCATGAGATATTTGACAATTTGTTCCACATACCAAAAAGTTTGATTATTTAATATTTGTAAAGGAATTCTTATTTTAGTCCACAGAGTTAAAAAATTCAAAGCTACATACTTTTTACTTTTTTTTCTGTTTTGGCTATAGGAAAAATTAGCTTGTGTCCTATTTCTCCTGACAGAAAATCATGTTCAGCAGAGGCCTTCTCACAGGTCTCTGTTACTTCATGATTCCCATTCTAATCATATAGTGTCCTAGTAGGCAAAGAGTTGGACTCAGCAGAGGAAAACCTCTTGAGAAATAGCTTAGCTTTTAAATTCTTTTATTTTAGCAAAGTAATGGCTATGTTTGCATTCTCTAACATGTCTTTAAATGTGAGATTATCGGTGCAACAATGTAAAAGTCCTCAAAATAGCTCCATCTGGTATAGCTACTACTGCAGCAGAAAATCCTGTCTGTGTTGGATATGCCCTGGAAGAAAAGTCCATCTCTTCTCTCTGTCATCCACAATTTTACAGGCTTCATGAATTTCTTTTCCGTTTTTATGCAGAAATTCATCTACTATTTGAAGAGAAAAAGGGGAATAACAAATCTCAAAGTGCTGAAACACAAAAATATTTTTCTATTTACTCAGGTTATGTGACGTTTAGGTTGTTATGAGACATTTGGAGAGCCAGGCTATGTGTTCTAAAAAAAAAAATTCAGTCATTGTCCTTAAAGTTTTATTGCCATGTTTTGACAAAACCTGATGTCCATTTTGCATTGCAACAAGCTATCATGTAACATAACAGTGCTGAATAATCTAGCACATAAGAGCTAAAAATGGACAAGAACGTGAATGAATTTGCATCTAAACCTGCTACCACCTTACATATCGATCTTAACTAATGGAGTTTGACAGGGTATTTTTTTTTTGCTTCACAGCTGGTTGCCTCTTCAGTTGATAGGGAGTAATACCTTAACATGCCCTACAGATTTGCAGGAGTCTAGATGTATTATGAAGGAAATTTCACTGCCTTCTTCTTAGAGCCTATCCTAAACTGAAGCTCTTATTTGGGAATGCACATGGGGATGGAGGATGAACTGCTGTCAAAGACAGAGCAGCAGCCTGTGCTTTAATCTGATCCCGTAAATGTGTTTACAAACCTATGAAATTATATTGGGTCATCTAATAGCATGACATGAACAAAAGTAAAGAAAAGGAGATTCCTCATTTTTGACTCATAGATTATTTTGGTTTACAATAATGTAATTAGTCTGAGGCCATCTAGACAATCAGGAGCAGAAGTAGGGGTTCTAGTTTGTTCTTCCATTATTAGACTTCTTTTTAATGTTGTATAACTTCCCAAGGACTCTAATTTTCTAGTTGGCTGTTGAGGAAAATGGTGAGCAGCTAAACTGTAATTTAGCAAAATTTTATTATGCATGGAACCATATGGAGGCAACATAATTTATATCTAAGAAGGCATGGACTTTCTGGTCATTCATGGAGAACTTCACTTATGATTACTTATGAGTCATGAGGTTGGATGGTTGGGCAGTACACTGTCAAAAAGCATTTTTATCTTTAATCTCTTAGTGTGAATTGTGTCTCTTTCTTAATGAAAGCTTTTGTATTTGTGCATTTATCTGCCTGTGTGTCTCAGACCACTGTTAAGTTGAAATACAGCTCTTGGACTGGTGTTTTCAGTTGGAAGTTTTACAGGAACAGTATCAGAAAGCTTAATTCTCATTAGGAAGTACAGTGGCTCAGTAACACAGGTCATTTGAGGATGCTGATGCAGAAACATGGGATTAAATCAAATTGATATTTCCCCTTAATATCCTATCAGAATAATCTTCTTATCTCATATCATTAAATCACATAAGAACTTAAGACGATAGCGAAACACAATTAGAATTTCCTAGAGGATATAGCAGGGCATTGGAATATGGCTCTAAATAAATGTACAAGAATCAGGTTCCTGTTCAAAAGGATTCTTTTCTCCAGGCATCCTGCAGTGATTAAGCAATTCATACTAGAAAGTCATTGGCCTAACTCTCCCCTGTGCAACTTACTTAGCTGTTGGGTTCTGAAATGTCTTACTAGGTGGTCTAGCACAACTCAAAGCCACTCCAGATTAGGCCACAACACTGAAATGTTATGGATGTGACATATAAAACTTAAAACTGGGAAAGAGAGAAAGCTTTCTAACACAATGGAAAATTGCTTACTTTATACAAAACATATCATTAAAGGAAGTGAGAGGAGCTGCTTGGCTTTTCCAGCTTTCTTTTTAATGAAGTGTGCATTACTCTTTCCTGTCTTTCCATTACCCATTTTCTGAAAGAAGGGAACTGAAACTTTCTCCTATTCGTTAAAATAAATATTATTATTATCCTGGATAAGATACAAAATGCTGTTAGAAAGGAGATCCTTAAGGAAGTTCATAGGCTTAACAAGGTGATTTCCATGCTCAGTTGTAAAGGTTGTTCAGTTAGAAGTCAGGAATATGCTAGGCCACCACCAGCAATGTAACAGATATTTTGGTGGTTTCATTCTGTAGTTGTGTTTCTTTATATGAATGGGTTTAGACCAGACACAAGTATTTGATTGCTTTCTCAATTTTCTGGACATTACCAAAAGTTGTCTATGAACATCAGTCTAACTAAATGAAAAGCATGCATTTGCTGAGTGATTATTTCACATCTTAAAAATGAGGAAAGTATTGATTCTTGTTGTTATAATTCACTTTGATTCTGCTGACAGCTTACTTAATAAAAAAGTTTAAAAAATTTAAAATATTCCAAGCAATCTCCAACAAAGAGAACTGAGTACCAATGAAAAGTTATCAAATAATCAAAGTAAAAAGCAGAAATTTGTGTACTGACTTTATACTAATTCAGGTTTATCATAATTTTAATCCCTTTGCTGCTCTGCTAATTTATTCTAATCTCTTCCACCACTTAACTCTTCTCTCTCAAGGGCAGATCCAGTGAAAAAACTTGCATCTCTAAAGAAGGATTTAGGTAGGATGATGGTATCTATGACCAAAACTTAAATCTAAAATCCACCTTTACTCATCTGCCACTATTGGTGGAGGCATGCCATCTCACTCAAGGTCTCACTGGAAAACTTTCCAGGAAAATTGCATTTTATGGAGGACTCGGGCAACTTGCACATTTCAGAACCCAACTGCTAATGAGGATTCATTCAGTTGCCTCCTCAGTCTTGCTTCATACAGAAGAGTACCAAAGCATCAGGCAGTATTGTGACTGGAGTGGTGGCAGAGGTGCAGAAAAAAGAGCAAGGAAGAAAATGACCTGGTATCACAGGTCTCTAAGCTTTGTGCAGGGATCTCAGGTACTGTTCAGGAATAATGGTTGCATTTTATGCAGTGCTTGTTTAAAGGAATTTCTCAGTAAATCTTGTGCTGATTTGAATGTATTCCACTTTGATTTTTATTCCACATCTAAGCAGAAAGTATAACAGCCTTGTAAAACTCTAGGGCCAAAGTTTTCAAGAGTTGTTAACTGAGAATTAACAACTAATTTTCTAATTTTTTTTTCATAACAAATTTCAAAAAGAATAAGGAAATTCTGGCATCCACTGAACCTGGGCTGCGCCAGGCTCCACACCTGGCATCTCTTATGATGACAGAGCCCATGTTTCAAGCCTGGTTTTAGGAAGGCTCTCTCCATAGCACACAGAGACTGTGCCGTTAGGAGATTACTCATTCACTCTAAGGGAGAAACCACTTTTCTCTCCCAGGTTCATGCAGCCCTGAGTCAGGGAATAAGGATATGGTTTGCTTGTAATGAACCTATCTCCCAGTGCAGCTATGATGCTCGTTTGTCAAACACTCATGACAACTTGTTAGTGCTCTGTCCACCCAGAAGGTAAATTCATCCTCATCTGCAGGTGCTAAATGCCTTCCCTGGCCTAGCGGGTGTTGCCCTGATCCTCTATCAGCTCCTGCTGCCTTTTCCTCTTATTTATCAAGAGATGGCAGCAAAAAGCCATTTAACCTTTGATCTCAGTCCTTGGGCCTCAGTCTGTCACAGAATCATGGCAGCTTCTACCCACCCTCCTAACTCATCCCACCAGCATGCATTAGCTCCTCCTGATGTGTCATTTGGGAGGGCAGTGGGAATGGCAGCCAGGACTAGGCACTGTCACAGAATCACAGAATGTTAGCGGTTGGAAGGGACCTCTAGAGATCATCAAGTCTAACTCCCCTGCCAAAGCAGGATTGCCTAGGGCAGGCCACATAGCAATGCATCCAGGTGGGTTTTGAAAGTCTCCGGAGAAGGAGACTCTACAACCTCTCTGGGCAGCCTGTTCTAGTGCTCTGTTACCCTCAAAGGAAAGAAGATTTTTCTTATGTCTAAGTGAAACCTCCTGTGTTCTAGCTTACACCTGTTGTTCCTTGTCCTATCACTGGGCACCACTGAAGAGACTATCACCTTCATCTTGATACCCATTCCTCAGAAATTTGTAGATGTTGATAAGATCCCCTCTTAGCCTTCTCTTCTCAAGAATAAACAACCCCAAGCACGTTCCATACACATCAGTAACCAGCCTGGTGCAATGCAACCATTCAAGCCCATGGCTGGTGCTATCACAGCAGGAGGTTTTCCCACCAGCCTCTCTGCAGCCCTGCCTGCACCCTACCTCAGTGTCTGGCTCAATGAGGGTCTCATGTAGCAGCAGCTTGCTGCGGCTGGCATGTAATCCAATTACAGAAGGAGCCAGAGTTGCCCATAAATTAGGCATTCATGGGACTTCCACTGTAGCAGAAAAGGAGATGCTGTAAGGGTAAGGCAGGAGGTGAAGGGGACTATTTCTTAAAATGAGCAGAAAAAAGCTAATGGTTTGAAGCACTTAACAGAATGCATGTGAAGAGTAAATTATTTGGGGGGGATGTAGCCCTTGGTTTTATCATGGTGGTAATTTGCATTTTAGAAAGGATCTCAAAATATTCAGACTGCATTGCTGTCACAGTACTAAGTCCAAGCTGAGGGACACAGGAAGGAACTTTCTTATTCACTGTGACAAGCTGACAATTCATTTGCTATAATGACATTTGTGAGAGGGAAAGATTGGTAGCACGATATGTCAATAGAGACAGCTAGAAAAACTATTTTAAAATTAGACATGATTAGAAATATAGCATCTAGCCCTATTTTGAATAGTCTTTCTTGCTAAAGAAAAGAATAATTGTCAAAATAATTGCACTTAAACTGGATTAAAAAAAATTTACAGTGATCATTAGTGAATTACAGGACACTTCATTATCAAGTGTTGCAGGATGCTTTCAGAAACTGGTTTCAGATGAAGAAGCTAGAGTCAGCTGCATTTAAGGGAGTTACAGTGTCACTGCTTGCTCTTAAATGTCACTGAGGAGCTGTCAACAGGTATGGAAAGGTACCAATCTGCTTAAGCCACCCAGAGCCTGCTCAAGCCTTTCTCAGTTGGAGATAGAGCTAAAAAAAATATATGGAGGGAAACTTGGAGTTCCAGAGGATGAAAATAGCAATATACCATATGAGATGGATCCACCCTCTGTTAATCTGCCTGTTGAGTGTTGTTTCTGCTGGCAAAATAGAGTCCCTCCATAATGGTTCATTTCAGCTTACCTGAAATTAGAATTTGACCTCAGTAGAAACAGCAAGCAACAGAAAATAAGATCTTCCATGGAAGCTTTCTGTTGTGATTAATAGTTTTATCAAATGTTCCTGTTGGTCATTTTCTGTTACCCTCTAAAGATTTATTCTGGATCAATAAAACTTCATAGAATATAATGAAAGCATTGTTTCTAAGTGGGTGGATTTGTCATTTGTCAAAAATAACAAATCTTGAAATAAGCAGTTTTCTTGGTTGTTTATAATTTCTTATATTTACTTTCACTTTTTGATTTTATTAATCAGCTCCAATATCAACCAACAATGCTAGACTGAGAAGACCTAATGAAAAAACAAATCAAATTGATAAGTGTAGAGTCAAATAAACATATGAAAAAAAATTGATAGACTTCATAAGGATTGTTTCCGAGGCATGCCTGACGTAGTGAAAATTATATTATCCTTTTTATTCAACAAATGACAGAACTTTCTTCTTGCCTGGCTGCTGGAATTCTAACAGATTTTCTATGCAAAATGTATGTGTGAGCTCTGCTGCTTTGGGTCAGTCTGTGTTTTCATCTTAGAGCATCTTCCAATGACACATTTAACTACTTATAGCAGTCTTAAATGCCTTGAGTCCTGGCATCACTAATGAAATCACCTCTGGAGGAAACAAACTTTGCATCCCGCAAAACTATCTTCAGATCTTAGATGACTGAACTCAGAGGGATTTGGCTTATCCACAGGTTTCTAAAGCTTACACCAAATATAAGCATTAAAATAAATAATATTGTGATAAAGACCACAAAGGAAAATTAGCTTTCCTTTCAACTCTTTGTTGGTTGGAGTTTATTACAGCACTCACCATGGAATGGCAACCAGCTGAGTGATGCTAAATCACTGCATTAAAATTCTAGCCACTATGTCTCAATCCTACAATATATGTGTGGAGACTATATAAAATCTCACTCATCAGCCAGATGCCACTCAGTTGAAATGTAGAGAACAGCTGTTAATAGGTCAGCCACTTCACCTAGTAAAATTATGCACATTGTTGGAAGATTTTGGTGCAGAGCATTTACATGCTCATATATAATTTCATAATTTGCCAGACAAAACCAAACCCAAACAAACAAAAACCCCAAACAAACAAAAACCCCAAACAAACAAAACAACAACAAATTGGTAATTTGACTTACATTGCAGCTATAATATTACAGAATAACAGAAAATAATTGTGCAAGATGATTTCTAGATCATAATCCTCGCAATGCAGGATTTGTTTCTCTCTTATGTTCCAGTGAGTGTTCCCACAAGTTAAGTTTTCTTTAGCCTACATAGGACTTTCTCTGCACTTCAATGCTACGAAATAACACAAACCTGTGTGCAAAATATGGGTTAACTTAGTCATTGCAAGGCAGCATGGCAACTTTTAAAATTACTTTTTTTGCCATTCTCTTTTTCTTTACAAGTGTGAGTTCTGCAGGTCCTTCAAAATAAAAGGTTCCCTGTGAGATTTTGTGAAGGGAATTTTTGTTTCTTTAAACTGATCAATGGTAAAATGGCAATAAAAGGAAAACACACTTTTCGATACTGCTTTTTCTTAGTGCGTAAAGAGTGAATCAGGTACCAGAGAGACCTTATAAAATACTTCATGCTCTTCCTTTATGTCATCAAAAACTTGTCAACCTGTAAAAGAAATCTAGGATTATATCAAAAGTGAAAACACTGCTGTGTATGAAAGAGAGTGAATTAATAAGACAAAAATTACAAAATATATAAAAGATTTTAGTTTCTGATTATATTTGTATCTGTATACCACTAAGAGCCTGTTTTGATGAATTAAATGAGAATTTGAATGATGATTTTTCTTGAAGAAGTTATGGAATAAGTATAACCCTAAGTGAAATATTTTAGGGAAGATTAACTTTTTGTTGATCTGACAGAGTTGACTTAGTTCTCAGAGGGAGTCTTTTGTAAAAATGCTGTTTGACTGCATGGTTGAGTGAAAGAGTGATGGAATATAAAAGATGACCTTCTCCTGTTTGTTTGCTTCCTTTTATTCTGCTCCACTTTTTGTTCAAGAAGCTTTCTCATTTCTCTGGAGGAAGGTCTGAGTTACCCTGGCAGGGGCTGGCTGAACACTGTGAGGGAGGCAGAACCCCCTTCAAAAACCCAAACCCAAACCATTTTGATTAGAAGCAGCTGTCTTTGTGTTGAAGCAGGGCAAAGCTGTCCAGGTCACTTGACATAGCAATTTTTCTTCCTGGCCTACTTCAGCATATGCTGAAACCAGTCATTTGCAGGAATCAAATTCATTACTTGGGCCCTGGGATGGAAACTTCACAATCTATGTATAAACCAAGAAGAAACCTTGCCAGCTGTGACCTTTCAAAAAACACTGTTTTCTTCCACCTCCCCTTCATCATCCCCGGCAAATTTTGCATTTGAGTCAACAGGGTTTGAATACAGGATGAGAAGCAAAACCAACTGGCCCACTAGGAACATTGCCTTGTTAAAATGTAGGGGGCAAAGAGTAAGTATAACTTGGAAAAAGTATAATAATTTCACAGTGGAAAAACTCAGTTGTCTGTTCCAAGGCCTGGGTTCGTGTAACAGAGCTCTGTAACCTTGGCATAGTTATACTGAGAAAATGATCTTGAAGATCTTAGCTAAAAATACAAGATAAAACAAAAAACACGATAAGGTATCATTGTTGATACTGCAGGGATTCAGTAGGGAAAACACTACTTTAACTCACTTGAAATCACAAGAATAAAGCATAAAATTAGGTAAACCCTCAGCAATCCTAATGACAAACCTGTTCAAAGGAGCAATGGACACCAGCTCTATCTGACACAGCTGACTGCCAGGACAGTGAAGATACCTTTAATGTCTCATTAAGGTTGGTGAGAATATTAATACCTAGATCAGTAAATCATTAATCCTAATACATACCAAGAAGTAATTTTACTGTACTCTTAAATGGACCATATTCTGCTTGAAAAGTATTCTTGCACAAAGTAAAAAGAGGCCAATAGAAGCACTCAGTGAGGGAGACATATTTTTCCCTGAGCTTGGTGCTGTTCTCTAGCTGAAGCCCATCCCACCTCCTGGCACTCCCAGTTGCAGTCTACTTCCATCTCACCGAAGACTCCCTTTTACTCACCCACCACATCTGTGCAGAAGGAGGTAGAGTTATTTTCACCTAGGATTTCTCCAAAGAGATGGGGAATGTTTGTTCTCTGTTGAAAACTTTGGGATCTGCAGATAAAAGATTCTTGAAAGCTGTGAGAAAGGGCCGTGTCTAAAAGTTAAAGTTAATTGGATTAGAGCTGGATTGGAATGCAAGAAACACGAAGAGGATTCTGATCCCTAAAAATGAAAAGTTACATGAATTTCTAATATGCTTATTTGGTGCAACTAAGAACAAACTGCACACAATAACCATCTGTGGCCAACTACTTGTCCCTCAGCAGCAACTATCTGGCAGTTCTTATTTTAAACACCAAGTGTTTTTCTAAGTATAAGCTTTAAGTTTCATTAATTTATGCTCATCAAATGAGGAACTGCCAAAAGTATTATCTTTACATACATCCAAGAAATTAGGATACGGTAGCTATTTGATATGTAAGGGCATCCCTGTCATTTGGCTTACAGATAAGTCCAAGGAATAACCCATACTGTGGGAGAAAACCAAGCCCAAGAAAAGAAACAAGGAAATGGAAAAACTGTAATAGTTAAATCCTCACATTTCAGTTCAGTCTCCTGAGAAGGGGTGTTAGTACTTTTCTGTAGATGCTTCAGGGAAAAAAGTGAAGCTTTCTTAGATGTGATGACACGTTTTGCTCTTGATTACACCACCACTAAACTTTAGTGCCTCCATCAGTTTCAGTTACATTTTGTTTACTCTAGATTTTGAAAAAGAACAGGAGCAATTTATCACAATTCACATTTTCTCAAACTTCCTCTTGCTTCTCACTCCTCTGAAAAAACATACGCCAATTGTTGTATGAAAGAAGGTAAACATTTTAAAAAGTCAGAAACCATCCAGTTATTTATCTGAGAGTGCACAGTTGCATTTCATAGAGACCAAAGGCTTTTTCTTTAAAGCTTACATATTCCCCTTTTGTAAAGGAACTTCAAGTGAGGGACTTAAACTCCTTACAAAACACAAGGAGCAAATAAGGTGCCTAACAATGAGTTCTATAACGTGATGCTGAGAATAAGGCCTTTTCTGGTAGCTGACAGAGAAAGTCAGGTAAAAGATAAATTAATTAAGTACCTAATAAATTCATAGAATTATTTTGATTGGAAAGGACCTTAAAGATTATTTAGTTCCAACTCCCCTGCCAATGGACAGGGACACCTCTCAGTAGACAAGATTGCTCAGAAGCATATCCTCTTTGGCCTTGAATACTGCGAGGGAGAGAGCATCCACAACTCCTCTGGGCTTTTCCTTAGGAAAAACGCAAAACTCAGTAGCCTGTGTGGGTGGTCAGTTTGACTGTAAGAAAATTGTTTTAAGGAGCACATCTGGATTTGGAGCAATCTCTTGAATGTATGTTTCCTACATGCTTGTTGTTTCAGTAACATGCATAATACTTGCTGTCATGGGCAGCAGAGCCTAAGGCTTTGTCCTTCCACTGTATTCACATTTTGAATACTTGGAAAATAAGTTATATAGTGAGCCCTGTAGCAAAGTCTTCAGGAAAATATTTTGTCTGTGAATCTCACCTCAGAGTATGTGTGAGCTAAGGCTCTGAAGAACTCAATTGCATTAGGATTTGTTGTATTGCTTACAGGAAATAATTATGTCAGCAGCCCTTTAGATGCTGGAAACTCCACATGCCCAGGTCTTCTATTAGATCCAATTCATATTAATTGTTATTCTGTAGGAAGAAGCATTCAGCATTGTTTCTCTTTCAAGAAAAATTATCTTGGAGAGTAAAGATCTTAATTTTTCTGGGAAATAAATTGGATAGAAATGTTTCCTTAATTACCTCTATCATTACTTCCAAAATTAAGAACTAAATAAAATGTTTTTTCTGTAATAGAATCAAATTTCTTTGAGAATTAGTATTTTTCATTTTCGAAGAAAACTTTCTTCATATAAGTACTTCATATACAGTATGTAAATGCTCTCCAAAAGAGCTGCCAGAAGAACTGTCACTCCCTGAGCATAGTGAAATCCCCTTCCTTTTCCCTGATGGAAAATAACTCTGTGCAGTTTAGTTTACCCCAATATTTCTGGAGCTTTGATAAACCAGGCACTTTGAGAATAAGGCTCTTACATTTGAGTTTTGTATATTATGATTATCTGATAAGACCTTAGCAATATTGGCAAGGAAATGTTTAGAAAAACTCACTGGACAATGGAAAAGACACAATTACCTACTCTACGAGCAGAAGAACTTCTCCTGGGAATATGTGATGAGCCATGAGCTCACTAGAATCTGGAACAGTAATAAGACCATTGGAAGAAAAAAATCTTTTATGAAAACAGAAACTGCCAGATTTACAGAGAGAGAATTACAGCCCAGCTACAAAAACTGCATGCTTTTGCATCATGTACACAAATAAAACTAGTAAGCATGGTGCTAATGAGTGGCTCTCCTGTCAAACTGAAGCAGGAGTTGTGAAGACAGGCACAGAGAGACCAGAGAGACACTGCTGAGGAGCCTCTTGAAGAGCTCTGCAGCCCAGAGCATGAGAGGTCTCAGGCTGAGATATGTTTTACAACTAAAGGTAGTTCTATCTCTTCTGCACACAGATCTGACTCCAAAACACTTAGTAAAACACCACACATCAGGAATGACCACAGCACATCTCCTTTTAGGTTTTTTTTTTGTTTGAAACTCATAACAGTGGAAGCATTAGATTTGTCTTATGGAGGTATTTTACATACTAGGTCAGAGACTTCCTACAAAGAGATGATGATCATTTTACACATTTACTGTGCACAGAAATAACTTGGGTTTTCCTACAGAAATATGAGTAGGCTCCAGACATGTTACAGGAAAGTACAAAAAGGAAAAAATAAAAAGGAATATTGTATTTAAAGAAGTCATGAATTGAAGCTTGAAAAAGAGAATAGTGTATTAATTTTGGTTATTTGAGGTAGAAATGAAGTCATGTACCAGGATGAAAACTTGTTTATGACATATTGATGCCTTTTTTTTCCCAAATTATTATCTTTGCCAGTATATTGCCAGTCTTTGACCCGTGATGAAGATTTGTAACCTTTTCTTTCATAAAATTAAAGAATGTTTATGCAACTATTACACAACAGTTTTATGGTTAAAACAATATCAACAAGTATCTATTAAAATTATGAACTGAATTATTTTTTCACCTTGAGATACTTTTACAAGACATTCAAAAGCCTAGAAAGTAATTCCTTTGACTCTCATTTTTGGGGATTCAATGCTGTGTTCAGGACAACTTGTATGTATTTGATGCCTTAAGACTTACAATGACTATGATTAAATATATGAAGTTTTCTCAACACATGATATTCATTTATCCTCTGCCCATCAGAAGAACAGTAGCAGTCAAGTGTGCTATTTAGGTATCACTCTTTTAACTCCAAAACTATAAACATATAATAATATTTCTCTGCTATTCTGATAGCCAAGCTAGCCCTCTGACACCACAGGGAAAGCTCTTTGTAGTATTTCTCTGCAGCACTACAAAGGGGAGAAGACCCACAGACATTGTTTCTTTGTTTCAGTCTGATTAGGATTCACTTTTTGGTGCTTTATTGGGTGTGCAGGCAGGTCGTGCAGTCTATGCCATTTTTGGCTCCATGAAAGCAGACTCGAGCTATAGCTGTTCATTGCTCATGTTATGATGTGTGACAGAGTCAGCATATGGTTTGGGAATCAGCAAAAGGAAGAAGAGATAACATTGATTTTCAAAAGGCAATCTGTCTAGAGGCCTCAGAGGCAGACACATTGGTTTCCCCAACGTCTGACCTCTGTGAAACGTGAAAATAAAAATGTTGAAAGTACAGAAGCATAAATGCTTTTCTGATCTTTGGCTGTGTGCTCCAGGTCCAGGCCATCTTACATCTATCACTTTCATTTCTTTGTTTTAAGAAAAATAAAAAAAGATTTCAAATTGCCCTGAATTTTTCATTATAAAGATGGATATTAAAAGTGTGTATTATTTTCTGTAGTTGAAAAGCTAGTTGATAATACATCATGGCCAAGTGTTTGGGTTTGATTGTGGGTTTTTGGTTTGGGTTTTTTTTGGGGGGGAGGTGGCAGTGGGAGGGTTTTTTTTGTTTCAAAACCACTAATATTTGAGCCTAATTACTAGCAGATACTTTGACCTGCCTGACATTAATTTAGGAGAATGGCAAAGCATTCATGCATGGTAACTTGAGATTTAAATGTTACTATGAATTAGGGTGTTACTGAGTAGAATTGTTTATAGTGGCTATCAAGGTGATGCTAGGTTCAGAATTCCAATGCAACCAGCACATTGGCTTACTTGCTTTAATTTAACAGATTTGTGGTAATATCCAAACAACTATACATTAATGCCTGGCTACCTGTAGCTTAATCCAGTAAAGGGCTTTGAAGCCAACACATTAGAAGCTTCACTGTCTACTGTTTGTAATATCTGGAGCAGTTAGGTTCCCTCCTGTGGCTATATAGGCAGGAAGGAGCCTTGTCACTCAATTTAAATTCTGCATATGTCTAGGATTTCTCTAGTAGGAGAGAAAAAGCATTGAGGGAAATGACTACTGCCCTTTTCCTGTCATCTGATGACCTCTGTCCACATATGGGTTTTGTGCATCTCTTCTCTGAAATAGGGGTCACTATTCTAGTTTGAAAGGAATTTCTGGCTCTTTTGGAGCAGAAAACGTTACTATATTTTTAAAAGAGCCTAGAGATCTTTTCAGGAGAATGTAATCAGATGTTTATTTTAGAAGGTGGCCAATCTCATTGGTGTGTAATGAGTATACTCCAATAGTACTGATAAGAATTCTAGTCTCAGGGACTGAAGAGAGGGGCTTGGGGCAAGCAAAGTAAAATGACATTTAACAACAGTGATGGGATTTACCAGTCACAATTTGGGACTGGGATGCCTTGATTCCATCGGACTTATCATCTGAAAGGCCAAGTTCTTTAATAAATCTTTAGTCTGTATTCTGTAAAATGAATTTTTCAGCATCTTCTACTCAAGCAGCCTTCCTAGTTCAGGAGTAAATTTATAATTAGAATGAATTCTGATTCATTTAATCAAATATTAACTATATTAAAAAATCTTAATTACATTGGAGATCCCCTTAATTATTTTTAAGATGTCCCTTTTATCTTTCATCAAACTTTTCTTTGGATTTTGCCTTCTAGTTAGAGTTTCAAACAACTTAAACACAGGTGAGAAGTTTGCTGTCATTATATTGCAACATTGATGGCTGGTGATAATTTCACTGGTTTTGGAGTGACTTCTAATTCATGTAGTATCTAAGTCTGTTTTGATTAAATGTTTTAGGATAATAAAAGATAAAGGAGAAAACTAAATATGGAATGAGAGCTTAAAAACCACAGTCCTGGAAAATGTAGGTCCACCAAAATGAGCATCACTTTTTCATGTTGCAATTTCTCTTTGCTGTGCATTGGAGTCTCCATTCAGTAAACCCTTGAAGAATTGTGAAAGGTTTGACAGATGAGTTGCTGAGGTAATTACTTAGTTCCTTTCCATCTCGCTAGCTTTTCTTCTGATAAATGAACGCTTAAATTCTGTTTTCAACAGTTCTAATCTCAGTAGCACAATCAATTACAGTAAAATGCCTATATATTTTTTTCCAGAGTCTGGCCAATTTAACACTCCTTCTTTCCAGCTGTTTATTGTTTAGGTCAAGGAATTGCATATATATGATAAATGTATCTGGTTGCAAATGAAAGGAAATATAACTCTGAGTGACAGGGGCATTTCTAACTGATGCTGATACCATTTACCAAATAATACATTGAAGTATCTTTTTAAGCAACAGCTGAGTACAATATCACAGAATCATAGGATGGTTTGGGTTGGAAAGGACCTTTAGAAGTCATCTAGTCCAAGTGCCCTGCAACCTCATCCAACTTAACCTTGAATGTTTTCAGGGATGAGGCATCTACCTTCTCATAGTTAGCAAAACTATGTGAAGGAACCCATCGTTAAAAGAATTGATTTGGCATGGAGTGCATCTTCAGCAAGTTTGCTGATGACACTGAGTGGTGCAGTAGACTCATTTGAGGGATGCCATCCAGAAGGATCTTGACAGGCTTGAGAAGTAAGTCAGTGCAAAATGCATGAGGTTCAACAAATCAAAGTGCTAGGTCCTGCATTTGGTTCAGGCCAATCCCAGGAACAAATACAGGCTGGATGTAGAGTTTCTTGTAGAAAAAAGACTTGGGGGTGTTTATTAATGAGAAACTCAACATGATCTGGCAATATGCTCATGCAGCCCAGAAAGCAAATTGTAACCTGGGCTGCTTCAGGAGGAGTATGGCCAGCAGCTCAAGGGAAAGGTGATTCTTCCTCTTTCTATGCTCTTCTATGATCTACCCCCCACCTTGAATACTACATCCAGTTCTGGTGTCCCTATGATATGAAGGACACAGAACAGTTGGAGGAAGTCTAGAGGAAGGCCATGTGGATGATGGAAGGGCTGGAGCACCTCTGCTATGAGGATAGGCTGAGAAAGCTGAGGTTATTCAGCCTGTAGAAGACTCCAGAGGCACCTTATAATTTCCAGTACCTCAAGGGAGCCTACAGGAAAGATGGAGAGAGACTTTTCGTAAGGGTATCCAGCAATAGGACTAAGGGGAATGGTTTTAAGCTAAGGGAGAATAGGTTCAGGCTGGATCTTAGGAAGAAGTTCTTCAAAACAAGGGTGGTGAGACTCTGGAATAGGTTGCCCAGAGCAGTTGTGGAAGCCCCCTCCCTGGAGGTTTTTAAAGCAGATTGGATGAGGCTTTGAGCAACCTCAGTCTTGTTGAGAGGTGTCCCTGCTCACAGCAGGGGGTTTGGAATAGATGATCTCTGAAGGTATCTTCCAACCTAAGCCATTCTATGATCTGTAGCCCATGAATATTTGTTTCAGATTTATTTTTTTAAAGTTCTTACTGAATAATTATTTTCGTCTTCTGCAACAACAAAAATGCCCCATATTAAGGTCATCTTTTTGATGACAATTTAATTATTTCACTATCTTTGATTCTTTCTTCTTTTTTTTCTTTTTTTTTACGGGAACTGGCAAGAGTTATTATTATGCAATATTTGTATTCAAGATTAACATATATACTTAGTAAGTAATTTTAAATATTAAAATAAATGATTGCAACTCATTTAAGGGCTCCTACTGAGTAAGTGTAAGTAAATATCTTATTGATTAAAGGAAAGGCTTAAAATAAAGCTGACAGCCAAAATAAGCATAGCTGCTCAGAATTAACACAAAAGTTCTTAAATGGTGCATATTTGAACTATTAATACTTTGGTTTAAAAAATGTATTTATCTTAGCCCTTGAAATTGCTGAACAATTTTCGCTTGCAGAAGCAGCTTGTACGAGAGGCTGAAATAAACAAAAGAGGAGTGTAGGTGTGTTCCATTACATACTGTGGGCCACAGTGGGTCAAATCCATTGCCTACTTTTAAATGCCTTATTTTGAAGGATGAGGAGTTTGATTTATATGTATTAAAATATTACTCTTCGTACCAGCAGGCACTGTTAAAAATGGGTTTTCATTTTCCATACAGTTTTCCAAACACTGGAGAAACTGTTGTGAAAAGGATTAGATATTGTTGTTGTTGAAGGATGAATTGGAAAAGGGCATCTGTGCCTGTCCTTTTCTGCTAGTTCCTGCACTCATTTAGCAGAGGGCAGGATTCAGGCTGCTGTCAGACAAGGAACACAAAAGGGCAGCAGCAATTTGTGTTCAATTAGGGGCTCCAATACCGACACCAAATTCACTTGGAATTTATTTTCCAAGTAGGAGTCAGGTAGTTTCCTACCTTTTAGGAAGTGTAGAAGGGATTCCAAAACCAAGCTAATGCACCAAGGTAGTCATTGCATTGCCAATATTATGGGCATCCAACATAATGATGTCATCCAGTACTTCTGAAAGAACTAACTTTGCTTGCTTGCAAGACAAACTGAAACTAAAGTAAATCAGGACAGAGATAGTTACTTCTAAAAACCTCCACATAGTGGCATTATCTAAATCCATCCTGTGCCTGGGGTTCTCAAATGTGTAGAAAAATTCAGTATTAATGAATGGTATGACAGGTTCCTTGACAATGAGTATTAAGAAAGTGAATTGATAGAAGGCAGTGAGAATCTCCACTAAAACAGGAGAGGAGACATACCTGACATGGAAGCAATTCTTGCTGTGTATATTGCAAAAAACATAAAGATGGTCTGTGTGATATTCTGTAACTCATCATACCATAGATAAAATACAGAAAACCTTCATAAGGCTGCATATGAAATAATAATGCTTTATACTAGCACAAATGTTTAAATTTGCTATCTCCAGCTGCTGAAAATAGATTTAAATATAACTAGATTTAGGGAAAGCAAATATGTTGATACTTGCCAAATTCTAGCTTTAATCACCACAGTGAACCCATTTGAAATTAATTCTGTGATTTTTGTTTGACGAAAGGTATTGCTTTCTTTCAAATCTCCGTGTGTGAGTGATGCTAGCCAGAATATAATTTTGAAGGGTCAGAAAATCGATTGGCTGGATTTATAGTGTTTTAAAACTTGACACTAGTTCTTTCTCATTGAGAGTCATTCTTTAACTCCCTCAGTCACTCATCAGTCTTCCTATTAGGAACATCTACCATGGCTATGCAGCACAGCAGCAGTTCTGAGCACAGTGAGCTCTGATGTTATCACTGGTGGCTTAGAGTAGCCAGTTTGCAAACCTTGTGAATCATTAGAGCTAGACTGTAGCCTGAATTGGGCTGTCTCTAGCTACTAATGAGTGCAAAAATTCCTCTAGGTTTTATACTAATAAACCATTTGCCACCAGAAAGCATTGAGTTAGCCTCCAGATGGATGAAATGCTCCGTTGCTTTGCCACAAACCATTGCGCTTCACTGCTTCTCGGGATTTCCTGCGAAGTTCAACTTCCACCTTCTGAGCATGTTTTCATGTGCTGAATGTATTTCTTTCCTGTAGTAACACCAAGACAAGCTTCTAAGGATGTAATGACACTACATATTTTATGTTAGATGCTTAAGGCACCTAAACCAAAAGTTTAGCCTCCCAGAATTTTCATCTGTTCAACGCAGAGGGAAAAGGTTTTATGAATATTAGTTCAAGACAGAATCCCAAACTAAGAGGAATCTGTCTCTTGCTCTGACAGTAACCTCAGCATTGTGCTTAGGGCTGCATAGTGGTAACAACATTTTTTTCATTCCTGTGTTGCATGGAAAACTGAAAGCTATGTTAGCAAATTGCAGATAATAAATGAAAATTGCTTAAGTGAATAGTACATAATACAATAGCACAAAAGTCTCCATTTCTGTACAACTGCAAGCGGTCTAAATATACCTCAATAACAATAGTGTATGTGCCAATTTAGTATTTTCCAAGGGGGTTTTTTTTGTTTGTTTGGTTGGTTGGTTGTTTTTTTTTTTTTGGCCAGGGTAGCTTTCATAATTGCAATAGTTACAGTCTTTAATTTTCTAACTTCAGAGTTTGACACTAATATGTTATGATCTTCTTTTCCTAACTAACTAACACACTGCAGTATTCATTCTGTATGAACTAATGCTACATTACAGTCTCATCTAGTACAAATTTTACTGTCAGATACTGATGGATACTGATTGTCAAACATTTTATTAAATTCAATACCTCTCTCATGTAACTTGAATATAAATGCCATATCTAAATCTAAACTTTTCAGAACTGTTTTATAACTCTCAGCAGTGTCCTTAATATCAGGTATCAGAACACTTGAAATGTAAAGGACTTAACATATACATGCTTCCCTTGCACATTTTGTTTCAACAAAAGGTTTTCTCCAATCAGTTGCTTCAGAAATTAAAGCTCCATGAAGGCCCAGTCTAGTACATCAGACAGTTCCCTGAAGTTTGATTATGAATCAGTTTCTCTCTTTACAGGGAGGACATTCTTTACATCAGGCAAAGTACACATTTTAGTGTCAAGCTTGACATTCTTTTTTTAGCCCTTTGGCTGTGTTAAATAACACAGAATTCAGACTACAGTGTGTAAAGTGTCTTTTAAATTTCCATAGAAGAACTAGCTTATACCTTATAGTCAAAATGATCCTGTCAAATCCATGCACTTTTCTAAAGATCAGCTGTGATTGTCACAAACAAAAATTCAAAACTAATACAGAATTATAAAGTGATACCCAGTGAGATCACCGTTAACAGTAACATTTTCATTAAGTTCTTAAGTGTGAAACAAAAAGTCAGCAGTCATTTATCAGACAAGATGCATTTATCACACATTCAGTAAGGAAATAGTTATTACTGGATTACTTGCTCCTTGCTTCACCTTGTTTGTTAAAAGTAAGATTGGAATCCTGTCTCACTATAATTAAAATAATGGGCACGTCCTGCTTATTTGCAGTCATACATGGAGTAGTCTGTGTTAGGATTTGAGAGCAGAGAAGGCGGTGGGAAAAGTGTGAGATCATCTTACTCTCTCTCACATCTTTAGCATAAGCTGAGTATTCAGAATTTTAGACATAAGTTGATTGCTCCTTTCCTAAGTGCTTTTATGCCCTTTTTGTTACCTAATTGTCTCTATCGAATTTATTTGAGGCTAATGCATTAATGTAGGGAAAAAAACTTTTCAAAATTCTTCCAGTTTCTCAGAATAATGACTTTGAGGAACATTGCTTATCACTATGTCTATCCTTCTGCAGGCAGATGTTGTCGTCTACAGGAAATGTTTTTGTGCTCTTGTAGAACAAATGTCTGTAGGCAAAGAATGAAAATAAAACAAAAAGTAACAATTTACTGGTGTTCCACATGAAACTGGGGAGTACCCACAGGGAAGTTGCTGTCATTACACTGAAGTTTTACCATCAGTTATTACAGTTATCTTCTCTGTTGTTTCCTTAAGAAGCTGATTATTTTTCAGTGTTCACCATTGTATTTCTTAACTTTCAAAACTGTGTGACACAGAAAATTGCACTTCTCATTACAATTTCAGTATCAGTGCAAATTAAGTGCTGGAATAGACAGTTAAATATATGTCATGCTGTTTCAGCTGGGTATGTGAGGCCTTAACTCATGTTAAACCTTATGTTAGACTAGGTTATCATATAGCATGTCTTTTCATGTACACAGAAGGAATACTTAGACAAAAGAAAGATGTTTAGAATGAAGCTACTGGTGTTAATGGAAAGAACTACACTGTCGTGAAGTTCACCTGAAACTGGCTCCTAACCTTTCAACATATCCATCAGCACCAGCAGACATCTGGAGCATGGCAAGGCAAGGCAAGGCTGCAGCAGGATTTCGTTACTTGGGGAGAAGCAGAGAATCTGCAGGGATGAAGAGATCAGTGTCCAGCCCTGGTGAAAGCCAGCAAGGAAGTAGTGCTCAGGCAGAAGGGCAAATCAAGGCAGACAGCAATGAGGCTGGCTCAAAAAAAGTTGGGGAGCTGCTGATCTGCAGGAAGCAGCTGAAGGTGAGATAACAGCTGCTCTGTGGCAGAGGGCAGATATCCATCAAAACTAACAAGTTATAGAAATAATTAAATTCCCAGCTGCTTTTGGGCAAATGAGTAACAACATTAATTAAGATAGCTTTTTTTCCCATCTTCACTGGTCAGAGGGCACTGGCCTTCAGATTGCACTACTTAAAACCATCTCTGGTATCTCAGGAGGAAATCACTGAAAAGAAACACTTTCAGAAAAGGAATCTGCAAGTGTCTAATACTATAAGTATGATACACCGTTACTTACATTAAGAGAGGCTTCTGAATGTCCTATGCTCCAAGGGTCCTGGTCTCAGAAATACCACACAAATCTCTCTGTACTTTGGCATTTATTTTTCCACCAAAAAATACACAACCAAAAAATCAAGTTGAAATGGAAATCATGGGAGGGTTACTTTCTATGTAATTTTGTGTTACTGTGTTCCACATAAGCAAACAATGGTAGAAACAGAAGGTCATGATCTTACATGGCAAAGCATGATAACTCTTAGGTTGTAAAGTCCTACTACTATTCAGTTGCCTGAATTTGCCTCAAGGATACTTGCATCTTTATCTTGCATCACAGCTTCAAGAGGAGAATGCTCACCATGTGTTCAAGCAGTAATCAGGATTGGAAAGTCCTCTCCTCCAACTTCACCTGCAGGCTAAGATGGAAACAAAAGTCAGCTCTTAATTTTATAGCATTGACAAGATTTCTCACAACAAGAGGTGATGGAGTGGGTGCAAAGAGCAACTAAGCTGGTGAAGATTCTAGAAGGGCGGCTGAGGAAACTGAGACTGTTTAATCTGAGGAAGAGGAAGCTGAGGGGAGACTCTATTGTCCTCTACACCTACCTGAAAGGACAATATAAAGAGGTAAGTGTTGGTCAGTTCTCACAGGGTGAACCATGAATTCAGTTTGTGTTTTAATTAGTGATAATTTCTTGAGCTCCATCACAGCTTCACTTTACAAGCCACATATGGACTGTCAGCTTTTGAATGGCTCTTCTGCTCATGTTCATTCACAACTTGGTAAGACACAGAACCAGAGATTTAGAACAATAGGAGTTCATTTTAGTGGTTACCTAACTCCTGAATTATATTTTTTTTTCCCAATGGATATAAAATGGTTTTAATTTAATACGTGAAGGGCATGCTGTAGAGTCTTTTTTTTTCTTTTTTCGGTGAGCCTAAAGAACAGTATAACATATTTACCATGTTCTTTCTTGCTTAGCTATTTTATTAAAGAGGATCTTACAAATCTTTTCATATATTGGAATTTGAAAAAATGGCTGGATATCAAAGCAGTACAATGCAATTTACAAATACTAGAAACATGAAGAAATCAAATTTATCTTAGAGCAGCTTTAATGCTATTAGGTAGATTCAATTTAGGTGAAAGTGTAATATCAAGCTGAGTTTCTGTTAAAAATATAATGCAATTTAGTTCATTATTCTGTTCTGCCAGTTTATATTCATTGTGCATAGACATTAAAGATGCCATGAAATTATAGCATATTAATGTCAGTGTGAAGCTATTTACATCTACCCTGTGCTTAGGTTGCAGTATAGGATACACAAATGTAGTATGCTCAGGATTTGATGAGTAACACCTTTATTACACCCATTGACTAGCACTAAATTAGAATATAGCACCCCTGGCAGGACCTGTGACAGCTTCTTGAATGTAAAATTAATTCCTTTCACCAGTATATTACAATGAATGGCATGTGAATTCATAATGATCAAACATTTTTTATGCCCAAGGTATTTATCAGCTGTTCAGAATACAAAAGGCATTTTGTACCTCATCTAGGTACCTCTGTAATGAGTAGTAATATAAGTGACAGTCAGAAGAAGAGGTGACAAAATCATTGTCATATATATATGTCATCTTATTGGACACCTCCTCTATAAATGGCGAAGGTTTAAAGTTGGTGTTTGAGATGTGCAGGTTTTCCAGGAACCTCCAGAGCCTTATGTTCACTGCTGATTCTTCCATGTCTCTCACAACCTAAGCAGTCAGGCCAAAAGACCAAGCTCAGCTTTTCTCTAGGCTTTATAAATAAGGCTTGGAGGCCAGGATGTATTTTTGTCTCATATTGTCATACTTCAAAATGCAGAGTTCTGAGCGTTTGTGGTGCATCCATTCTGGTGGCAGTTGAGCATATCAAGGATATTAATAATATTCAAAAAACACTTCTCTGAAGAACTAAGATATGTCTTTTAGATTCTGATTTGTGAAGGAAGATCCACATTGCTAAGCACTTAGCAAGTGTCATGTTATCCTAGTCTGAAAGGCCATATACAACATATAGTATCTAGGATTATATCTGAGGAGCTAAATCCAGGAGTGCTCTCCATTTACACTTACAAGCCAGCCTCCACTGTCATCTCAGTTTTGATGGAGAAAAATATCCCTGGACACATGCAAACAGGAGTCTAACAGATAAGTGTTAGTGAAGTAGCATGAGTTGCAGAAATAACAGAAACAGAAAGACAGCTAGGTTTGGTAGGTCCTCTTGAACCCTATTCCCCAACTAATTTCAACAACCTAGGTATAACTCTGCTTCCACACTGATATTTTTGGCATTAATTTTTTGATAGTTTTATTTTATCAGCCAGAGTTATGAAGAATTTATAAATGGGATCATACACTTTTGGAGACATAATCTTTGTTTAATCTGGATTGCAAGATGATTTGTCAGGTTGTACTAACGTGCACTGACTAAGGCAAATCACTAAATTCTAATGTGTTTGGTATTAGGCAGACACAGTAAGAAATAGTTTTCCTTCTGAAGAATGTGCAGGCCAGTCTTCTTAATTGCCTGTCCTGTGCAGGGAACTTGTAGTATGGGAATGAGTTTTTCTGTATTCTTGAGAGGCTGTACTGGAGAGCTCTTGTGAGCTTTCAAAGCCATGAGACTGAAGAGCTGCTTGAAAAAAGTTAATGTCTATAGAGCAAATAGTTCTTGCTTTTGTCTTCTGCTAAAAGAAGGATGTCAAATAGAGGATTTAGCAAGAAGGATGATGAAACTTAATGATAACCCAGTCACAAGGCAAAAATCACAGAATCACAGTATGTTAGGGGTTGGAAGGGACCTTGAAAGATCATCTAGTCCAAGCCTTGTTTGTATCTTAATTTCACTCACAGGAATGTTAAAAAAATGACCATGACTCCTTCCCAACTTCTGGACTGAGACATGAGGTCACCTCTCAGTCTCCTCCAGGCTGAAGAGATTCAGCTTCCTCAGCCTTTCCTCATAAGGGAGATAGTCCACTGCCTTAATAATCTTTGTTGCTCTGAGCTGGACTCTTTCAAGCAGTTCCCTGTCCTTCTTGAACTGGGGGGCCCAGAACTGGAAACAATATTCCAGATGTGACCTCACCAGGGCAGACTAAAGGGGAGAAGAACCTCTCTCAACCTACTAAGCACACCCCTTCTAATACACCCCAGGATACCATTGGCCTTCTTGGCCACAAGGGCACGTTGCTGGCTCACAGTCATCCTGGCTAAACTGTCTGTACTTCTCTTCTGTTTACCCAATGGCCTCCTCTAGCCTGATAGTTAATGAAAAAATTGTAATTTTTATATTCAACACTATATTTAAAACCCATTTTAGTGTAATCAATGTTTTCCAGTTTGTAATGTTATACTGCCGTAATTCAGCGATAACAACGAAAAAGACACATTTAAAACCATGCACAAGTAAACTTCTAAAAACAGAGAGAACAATGAATGCTCCTGGTGTTTGCTCATCTTGCATAAAATTGTTGATCCTGAATAATATGGAATGATCCCAATCTAATCAACTGATCTTGTTTAAAAACTCAGAACCAATTTTTATTTGTATTTGATTAGTTGTGATTTATCAAGATGCTTTGACTTGCATCTAACTAGTTCCATTTCATCCTTCAATGGATTTACATATTGTATTTGTGTTATGCAAGGTCTTGCCAAGAATTTGTTCATATTAAATACTTTGATTCTTGTTCATGCACCCTCAGAGATGTTATACTTTCAAAGCCTCAGACGTGTTCAGAGATCTGCTTTTGACAAATAGTCAAAAGAATGAGATCTTACTATGACTACTTGAAAATGTTTCTGCTATCACTCAGTATGTCACTAAGGAAGATATCATGGCTCTAAAAATAATAAATAAACTTTTATTTCTTCTTAAGGAAAATTAATTGCCTGTTTAGAACTGAAAGAAGTGGCAGAAAATCAGCTGGTAAACTCTCACTAAGAAGCACTCATTTTAATGTCGTCAGGCATAAAAAACAGAGTTTCTTTCTGGCTGTGAAATCTACATGCTTGCAGCAGCATTGCATGTGGCTATACAAGGAATCCCATTTAAAGTATAAAAATAGTAAAATAAATCAAGCTTTAGGCCTCCCTAAAATACTAGGGTTGCAGCTGCAATTGGCTTGATGGCTCTCAAATAGATTGATTTCTTTCCAAATATCTTATCCTCATAATCTGATGAATCACACTGCTTAACAAGACTATATCATTTATTGCTATGCACAGCTAAATTTCTTGACAAGTTTGAGATTAATGAAGCTAGCACCCCTGCATTCTCATTACTACACTCTGGAGTTTATTCTCTAAGTTTTCAATCATGCGTTGTTTTCAATGTTCTGTGTAACGCTAGGATCTGCAAAAGCCTATGAAAGATGTAGAGACTGAATTTCAATCAAGCATGCAGAATCAGCAAATAATAAGCTGACTTCTGGAAAGGCTGGAGAACAGAGTGGACTGGAAGATGACAGGTTCATATTCTACTGCCTCAGCTCAGCAGTACATGATGGAGTACTTCACACTTCAAATGCTGTTTATCTGGAAACTGAAAACCACAGAAAACAGGTAGATGTTAATCTCACTTCTGGGTAAGAAAAGGTTCCTTCAAAAACAAATCACAAGGACTTTTATTGTTACGAAACTGTGTCTTTTGGGGTTATAGGGAGCAAGACAGATGCCCTTTACCCCTCCCAAAAGGAGTAAAAGAAAGTGCTCCACACAGGATTGGAAAGAAGTGGAAATTTGAATGGAAGAACTATTCACAACTAAATGCAACAGTACAAAACCATGCAAAAACACACAGATACATAGTCAGCTTCAGCCCAGTTTTCCAGCCTGGACTTACCACAGAACCTCATTAAGACAAAGCTTTCCACAACTTCCCTCAAAGCAAGCCAAAACCCCAGGCCTCAAATGCTCCCCCCACCAAACCGTCCTACCCCCCATACCAGGCCCCCATGACGCAGCTACAACTCATCATGCCAGCACCAGGCCCACATCCTGCACACCCTCACACTGCAAGACACAACAGTCTGCACTGGGGAGGGAGCAGGGAGAGGAGAAGGGGCTGCAATTGACTATGCAGCCAGTTTATATAGGGGAGATAAAGATGGAATAATATGGGATGAAATAACATAATTTCCTGTGTCCACCCACGGGGGCTATGTAATAAAATGTATATTTTATTATACTTCCTCATTTAGTATCTTGGGTGGTGGTATCTTCAAACACTGCTGTAACTTGTTTAAACGCTATGTTTACAGGTTCTATTTGATTGCGGGTATTACATTCCACATATGAAGACAGTTAAATGATTTAAGCACAAATCTAACATTTCCAATACAGCAATTCACATTGGAAATACAGGTGCTGTCATCTGTGGTTTTCCCACAAATGGGGTTCTGTGGCAGATTAGCCAGGTACTCACAACTTGCTCCTCTCTCTGGTATCTTCCCAGATGCTGTGGCTATAATTCAAGCAGTCCTTGGCTCAGAGAGGGCTAGGGAGCCTCTCTCTTGTGTGGTTCCTTGCCAGGCTGTAGCCTCTTCTGGGTTTCAGTTCTCTTGGAGCTTTTCCCCTTTCTGCAGGTGAGTTATGTGAAGGAATGACAATGATTTCAGTGTCATTTTTCTTTGAAAATTTGAAAGCAAGTTTGTCCAAACATAGCAGAGGAGGGAGACCTATGTCACCTCAGACTCTATATTATATTACATTGTCTTTTGCAATAAATGATGTACTATTATAGGAAATTATATGATACTATATAAAATCAATAATATATTATATGTATTATAAAATGCAGACTCTAACAATTAAAAATTAGGGTTTGAAGAGATTGTTAAGGGCTAGTCTATAGGTACTTCATTTTATTTCAAGGTGATTGAAGAAAAGGTCCTGATATACAGGATGACTGCTTTCTCACAGAAACTTCTGTAAGCTACTGGCATTGAGCCCCTCTGCCAAGCAAGTGAAAATTGCTTAATTAGATACTAATAAATACTAGCTATCCAAACAATCCTCCTAGGTGTGAGTATGTTAATCTGGAAATCTCTGTACGGACTAAGGAATTTGTGAATAATTTGCTACAAATATTCTGTCAGAAACCAATGCACAGGTTCTGCTGCATTTTATGACCTCAGTAGAGTGCTTCAAAAGACCCTTTAACAGAGCTCTGTCCAGTCAGAAGCTGTATCTTCTGTTTCCTGACCACTGATAAAAAAACCTAGCCTCAGTGCTGCAGTACTGGGATTTGAAAGAATGACCTGTCGAGCTGTGCTTCCACGAAAGGAACAAAAATCAATACTACAAGAGAAAAAGAGGGCAGGAACATGTAAAGACCATATCAGAGAAATGTTTCACAGTGGATATTGTCTGGATGATAAACCTATGTCAGAGATGAGATAGAAGGTGCCAAGGCAGAATACAACCATCTCTCTGTTTTCAATTTGCATTAATGTGTTGTGCTTTATATAAACATATTAGATGACACACAGTGAAAGAAGTCTTCATCAAAAAGTCATTACTCAGACATCAATCTTATTGGCTGAGAGACCGTCTAGGAACAGACCAAAATCCAATAGAACAAATAGGATTATACATCACCTAGGTGAACAGGAGGCTAATTGGTCAAAACAAGGTGAGGGTATAGCTCTTTCCAGTTCTTAGGAAGTGTTTTTTCACATTTCTGACAGCAGTTTTGCACTATTGTGTAATTCTTTCCTCTAGCTTCAGTCTCATAACTGCAATATTGCCACTTTGCTCATGTCTTGTAGTAGCTGTGGCTCTACCCATGCATCAAAGAAAAAAAAAAAGAATCAGAAATCCTCTTTGCTGTGGAATACAAAAATAGATCTCCCCCACATTTCTGCTACATGAAAGAGTGTTTTGCAGATATATAAGTTACTGCTTCATCTCCTCAGGTCTTCATAGATAGATATTTACAGAGGTAAACAATATTGATACAAGAGACTTCATTGCTTGAAAGATGTACATATTTCATAAGAGAATGGAAAATTAAGACATTTTTTCACAGTGAGAACAAATAGTCATTGGAATAATCTGCCATGGGAAGTGATGAAGTCCCCATCACTGTATGCTTTCAAGACAGGGTGCTGTGCCATCTTTTCTAGACCATGCTTTTTCCAAAAAAATTTGGATCAGATGATCCTTGAGGTCCCTTCCCACCTAGTATTTTATGATTAAGTTCCAATACTGGGAGATGTTCCTTTCCTTACTGTGTCTGGATCATCACTGGGGGAGGTTCAGTTGAAAAACAGTCCTTTCTATTTTTTTTTTTTATTTCCAATATGATTCTTTCAAAATAATTTTTTAAAGGTGAAATATTATTTCACAAGATATTCCTTATTCTTTCCTAAAGTGAATTGCCAATGTTTCACTGATTTTAACTGGCTAGATGGAAAACTGGTCCTATACAATAGCTAATATCACAGTTTGCCTTTTTTCATGCAGTGAGAAATGACCTTCAATGGTGTAGGCAGGGAAGGGCATACCCACCTACATACCCAGTCACACATGTACACAGTCAGCTTTTAAAACATGAACTAACTTCAGTCTAGTTCTGGCACCACACCAGGGAACCCAGTTTTCCTTATGGCAAAGGACTGACTGGCTCTGTGTAAAGCCTCTCTAAAGATAATAGTTTTTCAGTGTGAGACTTTCAAGCATAATGTCAGAATACAAACACGTAGTGAACTATGTAACAAAATACAAAGCCAAACAAAGAAACAGAGACCCCAGGATGTCACTGAAAAAAAGTACAAATATTGGCATAAATTGTCATTCTGAAGTCAACAGGTTTAGGGTTAGTGCAGTCACAAGGGATATGTTTTAATTTGTCAGCTATTAGTTACTGATGCAATTAGGGTATTACACATTCATTACAAGGAAGAAGAACTTCATAATTTGTAGTTCAATTGTAATTATAAATGGTGATGAGTTCAAAACTATCACTGTAAGAGAAATATATTTTTAATGCGTACCATGAAACATGTCACTGATCCCCATTTGATCAAATATTATTTATTATCAGTGTGCTCATGGTTAATGTGACTAAGAACTACATGCATCAATCACACACAGCTATGTATTCAGAGGTAAGCATAAATTACTATGCTACTGCTACTCCAAATTGTTGTACAGTCATTATACTATAGTCTTTTCCTCTGTGACTCAGATGAGAAATAGAGAGGCCATAAATAAAGGTGAAGTTTTGGTCAGCCCACATATTCTTCTTATGGGAACATTTTCTTTCTTTCTATATCAGGGCTCTGCTAAGCTAAACTGGATTTTGTTGGTATGAAATATCACCTTTAGTTACATTTCTATAAACAGTTATCAGCTAGCAGCACCTGCAGAACCTCTTCAGAGTTTGGGAGGTGTAAAAATTTTTTAGATAGGAGGGAAATTCTCTTAGACAACAACATTATTTGAAGAGTCTAGCATTGAAATTCCTCAGCCATTCTGCATTGCTTGTTATTTAAGTCTTTCATTCTCCTTGTCAGGACAACAGAAATGCGTACAGGCCATAGGAGCAAGCAGACACTCTCAGTTAAAACCATGAAACTACTCTGAAGGCATGAATATGAAGGATATGAAAAAAGCAGAATCCCAGAGGAAGTCCCAGGGAATGTTCTGGCTAGTTGAATTCTGTGACTGTGTTAATAACCGTAAGTATGAGCCATATTACACCATGTTATACATGACACAAAGGGAGACAAGTCCCAGAGGCTGCCTTTTTCCCTTTGTTCACCCATCAAAAACCAACTACGCTCTGTCCTTTGCTTTGATTCAAATCCATCTCTGAACTATGCTGTGCATTAAAAGCATGGCTGAAAAGAACATTCTGCTTTAGAGGCTGAAAGAACGTACCAGATTCTTAGTTTTCTCAGTTTTAATGAAAAAGGTTCCAATTTGGAAGAGTAAAATCCCTACTCTCTTTGCTTGGAAGACAGCTCCAAAAAAGCCTCCGCTTACCTGGCTACTAATGATCCTCATAGAGACTTCATTGTGCAACCCAGCAGGCCAATCAAAGATGTCATTTTCCGCTAGTTCTAATAACAGAAGGAACTATATTCATCATCATTCTGAGACTTACATAAATGTACATTATTCCAGGAGAATAAAAACCCAGAAGATCCTGTAATCAGTGAAGGCTTCTATCATTGGACCAAATGTAAAAGACTATACAAAATAGTGAGGGCAGCTGTAACTTTAGCCCACTGTCTGAACCTCTTGTGCTCTTCCGAACATTTCCTGATCCATCATCTTTTCTTCTGACTACTCTCATCTCCATCAGCCTCAAGGATAGGCGGTGTTATAGGAGAGGTTCTGCTGATTCTGTGCAAGCTGAGGATTCCTTTATGTATTTACATATACATGTAGATACCTCTGCTGCTGCATGTTATAATTCAAATCATAGAATCAGTAAGGTTCAAAAATAGAATCATAGAATCAGTCAGGGTTGGAAGGGACCACAAGGATCATCTAGTTCCAACCCCCCTGCCATGGGCAGTGACACCTCACACTAGATCAGGCAGGCCAGAGCCAGAGCCTCATCCAGCCTGGCCTTAAACACCTCCAGGTCTGGGGCCCCAACCACCTCCCTGGACAACCCATTCCAGGCTCTCACCACTCTCATGGTGAAGAACTTCTTCCTCACTTCCAGCCTGAATCTCCCCACTTTCAGCTTTATTCCATTCCCCCTAGTCCTATCACTACCTGATATCCTAAAAAGTCCCTCCCCAGACCTCTAAGATCAAGTTCAACCATCAACCCAACACCACAATGCCTGTTAAATGTGCCTCCAGGAATAGTGATTCTACCACCTCCCTTGGGAAGCTCATTCCAATGCCTGATCACTCTTTCATTAAAGAAATTTTTCCTGATATCCAATCTGAACTTTACCTGGGGCAGCTCAAGGCCATTTCTTCTTGTCTTATTGCTAGCTGCTTGGGAGAAGAGTCCAACCCCCACCTCACGACAACCTCCTTTCTGGTAGCTGTAGAGAACAATAAGCTTTCCCCTCAGGCTCCCCTGCTTCAGATTAAACAATCCTACTTTCTTCAGCCACTTCTCATAAGATTTGTTCTCTAGACCCTTCACCAGTTTCATTGCACATGTTTGAACAGATACTGTGAGGAACATGCAGTCACATACCAGGAACTCTATGTGTTGATTTATTCTAATACAGAGAAGATTAATGCAATGTCCTAGGTCAGTGTAGATTGTTTATAGTACCAGTTTGAATGTGAAAAGTTGTTCCCTACTGTTTATTCCTTAATGCTAGATAAATTGTCTGCTAAATCTTAGATCTTCAGAGAATTGTTCCTTTGGTCCTTGCAAGTATTGTGACTAAATTTTAGCTAACATGACATATAATGTGTTTTGAGGACTCAGGAGGAAGATTCCATGATGTCTGTTGATTACATTGCTGATTTGGTGAGACACTCTGCTTAGGCAGTCTTGCAAGTGATAGTTAGGGCTCAAGGAACCATGATATGGCTGTCATCCCTTCTGGCTTTTGACTATGCAGCCTTTGCCTTCTGTGTCTTGTGTCTTCCTTGTACTCTTTGTACACCACCTTGCAGTCCTGACTTCCAGACATCACAGTGTTGTCATTAACAAGACAGAGTGTGCTGAGATCTCAATTCTGAGGGATTAAAATACCATTAAAAAAATACAAATGTGAGTTGAGAAAGACCTTACTTTCTTGTTGGATGCTTTTTCTAAACAAATGTGCTTCAAAACAGTCTTGAAACATGGAATCTCATGACACGTCTTTTTCTAGCACAATACTGCCTGCTATCACTACAAATTTTAATGTCTAATCCTCTTTTGATAACTTCTAAACATGTGAATTCTAATAATGATTCCTGGCATTGAGGTCTTTCAGCTATTGCTGATTATTTTTTGATAAAATGTGTACCCTTCTGTATCTAGCTGAAATAAACTTGAACAAAAAACACATTAAATATCAATACTAGTTTATTAAACCTGTCAGACTTGTAACTTGGTGCTGTCAGCCAATAATAGTATTCAGTGCCGATCTGGGGTGGTTGTTTGCCCTTTTGCTCTCTCCCATGATGATGATGATTAATCATTTATCTTATGACACCAGCAGCATGCTAGCTGCTTCACAATTAAAAACTAAAGAAAAGATCTCTACTTACAAAGCCCATCATCAAAACAGACAGAGTGGGAGGAGGTACAGCATAAACATGACTGAGGAAGATTTGCTCAGCTTTTTCTGTCCCATGACTTTTTTCATGTGGATTGTGTTATCAGGCATAAACCTGATTTTTATTTTAGTGCAAATTTTACTTCCACATGACAGAATTAAGACTGGTCACTATTTTCAAGTAGGATGAGCTCAGGTTATCTGATTCCAGGTGAGGGCAGACAGTCACAGCCACAGTGAAGTCCTGTTCAAGAGGTGCTTCTAACTAGAGAAACGTAGGTAGGGGCATTTATGCATTTATCTTTCTAATGCCAGAATTGTACACTTTTTGTTTTTAACATCTGAGAACGCCTGGTTATTAAGGCAATATTTCAGAAGAAAGGAGGTGGAAATTGAACTCAGCTTTTGCAGGTCCAGCCATGAAGTTACCACAAATGATAGTTGTCATCCCCATCAACAAAAGAGGCAGTTTGCTTAAGCTTTTTGAAAGAATACTGTGAATTTGATATTGAAGAATAACATATTTTTGTCTTCTCCGTCCCAAATTCAGTTTCCTTCACAACTGATTTTCTCCAGAGAACTTAGGCTCTGGAGAGAAATGGGATTTCAAGCACAGTTACATGTACCGTACAATGCTTAAGGGACTCTGTGCTGTTTACATCCTTTTCTGTGGTGCCTGATTCTCTTTCTTGAAAGAGAGTCAAGTGCCTCAACACACAACTGAGTATTTCATTCTGAGGGTCTAAAAATTTTACTGCCAGATTTACCTATTAGGAGGTATAACTCATTCTCAGGGGAAGAATATATCTACATTCCAAGCAAGCACCATTACAAGTGAGCATAATATTAAGCAAATGAAAATCTATCCATATTGCACACTGAAATTGTTCCAACATTGCCCTTTAAGCTGCCTAGATTATCTAACAGTCATTTACTAAGTAATGATAATTAATATTCACTAAATTGCTGTTAGATCTTCAGCTCTCTCCTTGTACATTCCTAGTAATGCAGCCTTGTCTGGTGGGAGTGCTCTGAAATAGCTGAAGACATGAGCATCTGGGGACACCACTTTTGCTACCATAAACTCACTGTATTTCACAGATAAAAAAAAATCAATTTATTTTGGCAGAAGGGTGCATTTTGGGTAAATTGAGGCATTCCTGTTCCCTTGTATATGTGTGACCTCTCCGTGACAGTGGGTTTTAAGGGGAGGTAAGTATGACTGATGAGAGACAGCTTCCCAGAGCCAGTTTAACGTCTTCTCCCAATCATTCTCTTTTGCTTTCTTTACCTTTCTTTGAGCTGTAAAGTATTTAATTTTGAAGCATCCTCAGTCTGGGAACTGTTCAGCTCTCCAATGTGTAAGACCTACTGCTGCAGCCATGTATCTTGGCTTTGGGGAGAAGTAATTCTTGAAATAAAAACTTCAGGTGTTTTGGGGAGGATTGATTGCACAGTTGGAGTGATATCCTCATTCTCTAGCCTAACCACACCTGTATGGACAAATACCAGGTAGTTTTATAGCAATCACTATTAATTAAATACTTAGTAATGCAGAGTCAGAACAGCCACTAAAATATTAGCTTCCTCTAACAAATTAATCTAGAACCCAAACTATTTTTGTAAATATTGACTTTTTTATTTTGCACTTTAATTAAAGTTGCACTTCTGCAGAGACTGAAAGAAAGAAGCAGACCAAAGTAAGTATGCAGCAAGCCTAGGTTTGTGCATCAGAGTGGTAAAAATTAATTTGAAATAGGGAATAAACATTGCTGAGAATCAGAAAAGAGTAAAGGAAGTACATGATAGAGAAACTGCAAAGAGCACTACTGTGCTAATGTTTTGCAGGCTCTGGGGGAAAAACAGAATTTATATAATCTTATTTTTTATAAGAAAGGAGGCATACTTATGAATACAAATACAAACCTGTATGAGGTAGAAGATAATTCTTAAGAGAAATATTTATGTGACATGCTGAATGATGCTGACAGCTTCATTTCTCAATATCAGTGCATATATATGTTTCTTTGACCTGCCTATGGTGTGAGACTGTGCTATAATGAGCAGAATATCTATGCAAGTGGCAATGAAATATTCACTAAAACAGTCAACACTGCTGAGATATAATCCAAGGTTAAGAAACGTGTAACCTTGAAACTGAAAAAAGCAAAGTTAACCCAGAAAAGTATTTCTTGTCACCTAGTGAAATAAATTGAAATATCCATAAATCTAAGGTTGTTGCTTGTAATTCTCATTGAATAAATTATTGTATTATTCAGTGACTTTCAAATAGAAAAAGTATAACAGCAGCCTAGACTTCTATATATTAGCTATGGGTAAGGGGAAAAAACCCAAAGCAAACCAAAACACCAACTTAATTTACATCCACCACTGCATTGTGACAAAATACATTACAAAACACCATACTAGCATTCTGAAAATGATTGTAGACTTTATTGGGAAAAGAAATGGTTATGACCTCTCAAAAAGCAGCAGACATCTTCAATGAACAAAAAAGCTACATGATTGATCATATTTTCTTCTAGTAGTGCATGTAAAAACACAGTGCAGCATTTCTTCATTCTTAGTTGTCTATTATTTCATGCCAAAAATTCATGAAGTTGAGATTCTTTTGACCTCACGTAGGCATCTGAAAGCTGGGTGTCTAGCTCAAAACAGATTACCATAGATTTGATTTATAATCAATAGAAAGAAATAGGTCTCTTTATGAGGTGATTCATCTCATTGTCAGCAAAAAGCAAGAATCAGTTTCCTCAAAATAAGTCTCTTGGGCCTCTTAAAATCCAAATATCTGCATGCACTTTGCAAATGGGATGCAGGATATGTAGGACACCCATGGCCCTGTGTGCCAAAAGTGACAGCAGACACCTGTGTTACAACAATTGAATCTTTCCTTGTACATCCAGTATAGGAGTCACTTTCTGGTGGACTACTCTATTCTCCTAGCTATACAGGGAGCCTGGGATTGTGACTGAAATGTGTATTTACAGCTTTCAGGTATTTAAATTAGACCCTACTTTTTATGCTAACTATCTTTCTAGTAATAATGCACGTTATTCTTCACATATACAAAGAAACAGATCCTCTGCACTTTTTATTTGCGACTGCATTGTTAGATTCAAGATAATTCATATCAAAAGAATCTATGCCAAAGTAATTTCCTCGAGTGGCTTTCCAAAATGAGATGTATCACAGCTGAGATTCTTTTGAGGGGAGGGGCTAAATATAGTCATTCATGAAATTGTTGCAGTGTCTATTTTTAGATTTAGAAAAGACAATGAGAAAGATATAGTAGGTATTATGGGTAGAATTATTCTCTATAAATGTTGCCTGTGGCTTTTCTCTTTTGCTTTCTTGCTTTGCAAGACTGTCATACAGTCCAATACTGCCCAGATTGGTATTGCTTTACATGCTTAATTTAAGTCCACACAGAGGCAGGTGTCTCTGTGAAGTGCTCTGAATTGACTTCTAGAGAAGTCAAGTTCATGCTTTGACTGTAGAAAGCCAAGAGGAACAATTCTTTCTTCTAAGCCACATCAGTCTCATTTCATGCTGAACACTGAAGGTTTTTACCTATTCCCTTCTTCTGCCTTTTTCTGTCTACTTCTCCATATGTTTATGAAGGAAGGAGAAACATATGCACACATCCTCATTTACCTTCTTTGGGGAACAAATTAGAATTTGCCTCTTCAAAAAATCTACTGAACATTGAAGTATAAAGTAAATGTCCCTTTGTTGTTCCTATCAAAGTAGTTTCCTTCTGTAGAAATAATTAGCACAGGAGTAGGAATTCAAATCTAAGATGCCTGCATCTGACACAGGCACTCCATTATGTCAAGTTTTATATTTATATCCCTGGCACAATGAATGCTTCTTTATCTGAGGTACTAAGGGCAGAAATCTATTGACATGTTTCTCTGCTTCATTTCTTTGGAAGTACAAAATGGGAAATCAACTGGGTTTTCTTATATCTTAGCCAGAGAAGAAAACTGTACTGGAGTCTCCACACACTGTTTTGGTATATGCCTTATCTAATTACTTTTATTGTGATAAGCTAGCAGGAAACAGGATGGTGCAACAATTATGATCAGTGCATATGCAGCTTGCAGTCAGGAATTTACTTGTTAGAAAAGTTAACTGATGGAAAATTGGGTAGTTTAGATAAAGCAGCAAGTATTTAATAAGGCCTACAATGTGAGCCCAAAATGTGGGAGTCAGTTTAATGGCAGGTAGACACCTGCATACTACCATGGATCCAAAAATATATGATAGCATTTTGTCATATGGCAAAAGATGGCAGATGGCAGATGGCCTTTTTTTTCTTCTTTTGTTGTTGGAAAGCATGCATGCATGAGATAAATACAAGGTACTTATTTATAAAGTCTGCAATGGGTGTAAGTGCTGGTTTTCTGTACAGTTTCATCGTGTAGTTTACATAAAATTATATAAGATTACAACATTTCATTAAGGGAATGGTTGTGCTAAGCTGCCTCTTTGATAGCATTTGCATTTTTGCATTCTTTTAAGTGTCTGCGTGATGACAGTGATAGTAATGAAAATAGTGGGCTTGGTGGGTTGGTTTTTTTGGGTTTTTTTTTTGTAAATAGACTAAAACCAACTGTCATTTTTGGTAGAATAGATGAACAGTGCTTTACAGAGCCAGGGGTAGATAATTTCTAGGCAGCTTGTTTCTAAGTTATTCTTAGAAGAAGCGTATGTGCTGCATATCAATGCCAGGAATTCACTTGCACCAAGTGTGTTGGTAGCAAAAAGATACTGCTATTAATTGGGGCTTATAAATTTGAACTACTCTTATATTTTAGCAAGTGATAATAACAAACGTAGGCTAATTTAAGTAAGAACAGGAATCTAGTCCAAAGTAATGTAAGTTTAAGTGTTAAAATAGCAATTCTGCAAAATTATTTTACCAGGAAATTTTTTGACAGCAAAAATTATGTGAAGTTTCTTACACCTAACAATCTCTTGGATAATGGTGAGATTTTGAGTGAAGTCTTACAAGGGATGCTTCTGTGTGCTTTTGAATTCAGAATTGCTTCATTGCTTAAATTTCATCAAATGGTACAGTTTAAGTGATCCAACTCCAAGTTTTCAAACAGGATCACCATTTTTCTCAGGGAATCATGAAAGAAAAAGAAGTATAACTTCAAAACTTGCAAGCATACACAAGGTAGATATTGCAAGCTAGCGTCACAGTAGATATTTCTACAGTTATTCTATTTTGGTCCAAACATGTGATTCCTGTTGAAACGTGATAAACAATAATACACAGATCAGTAACTAAAGTCAGATTCTCAAAATCTAGCTATCACAAAATACTTCCATCTGCTTGGAAGGCTTTGGATCAAACCATTAGAAAAGAAATCCAAGGTACTTTCATTTACTGTAAGAAATACTAAAGATAATTAGTTATAAAGTAGCTATATTTTTAAAGACCTAAATGGGCATTTTAAATAATAGTGTAAGAATTCTTTTATTTTAAAGAAAACCTGGGATCTACTTGTTTTAGGTGTCTCCCTTTGTCTTTTAGACCAAGCAAAGGAACTAAGAAAAGCACAAGTAAATCTTTGAATGAGTGCTGGAAGGTGTCCATTTGACATTGTCCAATTTCTTCTGCCATAATCCTAGAATTGAAGAACTTTGAGTTAGACACAGGATTTTTGCTTTTATGCATCTTATTTATTCTATTTCTTACATTTCCATGGAGGAATTGTATAGAAATAATGTCTATCTTGTTCCTTTTTGAAAGCACTGCAATTTCTTTCCCTTATTAGTGGGAGGTTCCTGAGGACACTCTAAAGCCTGATCGACTTAGATGGTTCTTGAGATACATTGTTAGGGGCTTTCACAGGGGAAATTCTCCAGCTTTTCCACAGGCAGTTAGCTCCCATTTTTTCTCATTTGACCATTTGAAAGTTTTTCTAAACTTCCCATGCTTCAGTTTAAGCTTATTTTTTCCCAGTCAACATGGTCTTAGAGAGCTGATTGTACTCTCCTGGCAGTATGATGCGAGTGTCAAGAATGATGACACACATATCCTCCACCTTCTCTTCTCCAGATTAACAAAATTCACTTCTCCTGACTCTTCAGGAGGAAGAAAATTCTCATTCTTTTCATTCAGACTAAGCAGCTGGTCCATATTTTTCTTGATGGTGCTGTTTAAAATCACATTATGATACATCAGCTGAGATCTTTTGAACCACATAATACATATATACATATGTGTGTGTATATGTGCTGGTTTGGGGCCAGACAGATCGTCTCTTGCCCCGAAAGGGACAAAAGAATGAGACTCACACAAATGGATTGGAGAGTGATGGAAAGTTTAAATGGAAAAAAGCAATTGGTGAAGCTACAGAGAACTACAAACCACAAAGCATAGTGACAAAGAGTATCCCAAAGCGTACAGAACCCCTCACAGAATTCCCAGAGGCTTCCCAATCCTTCCCTTCTTCCCACCTGAGGGTAAACCCAAACCCCCCAGGGCTCTTTCTTCCCCCTCCCGCTGCTAGGCAAGTCTCAGGCTGGCCAGGTCTGAGACTGCCCCCCCCCCTCCATTCTCCTCCTGGCATTAGGCCTAGATAGGCCTAAGAGGCCTTGAGGATACTCCCCCGGCATTACCCGATAAGAGAGGACATCTCCCGTGGGAGCAGAGAGGGAAGAAAGAGGAAGAGAATGACTCTGCAGATGGCCTTATAGGGTGCAGGATTTATGGGTAGAAATACGTCGTTTCCTGCGTCCACCCCTCTGGGTGGGCACCCAGGACACCAGAGGTGTATCTCATGCGGCAGTGGCAGGGAGCACCCAGCCTAAACTGCCACAGTATATATATACACACACACACAATATGTATACGTATATTCTCCACTATCAGAATCATGCATTTATGACTACTGCATTTATCTATGTAATCTGCAGATTACATCCCTGGAAAGAGGGGTCTGGTCAGCCTCTGGCTTTTCCAGTCCTTGAGCAGGTAGCTGTGTTTTTTAACTGTTACAGGATTTGGGCAGGTGTTCCTTTCCCTTTTCCTTCTGCTCTCTCTATATACTGATGTAATCTGATACCTTTGTAGCAGGGGAGTAAAATAGTCTGTGTAAATCAACAGAGAACTCTCCCTCTGCCTTTCTTTCTCCCTCCCTTTCTTATCTCCTGGTCAGGAGACAGAAAAGAGGAGATGGGAGGGGGAGTGGGGCAAAATGAGAGAGTTTAGTCCTTGCTCTAAACCATTACACAGAGAAATGATTTCATGTGTTTTAGAGGTCATGCACTTATGACACATTCACGTTGTTTACAATTTCACAATAGTGTGACATTGCTTTCTTGTAGGTTTTGTGGTCTACAGCCATTTATTCTCTCTGTGTTATTTATGATTTTAAATATTCCTGCCCAACTGTAGTACTTCCTATGGGTCTGCTCTGAATTTCACCCTTTTCTCCATTCCATTCCTTTCCATTCCACTCCACTCTCTCAAATTTAACAGGTCTATTTTGAGCGTATTTTCTGTTCTCCAACATACTGGCTGTCCATTCTTCCCAGGACACAGCAAACTATGAGTAAACATTCTACCCTATCATCCAGTTCTTTAATTAAAATATTTAATAGAACAATAGAATGGACTCCTGTAAAATTCTGTTTATGCATCCTCCTATCTTGACAATGAACTCTTAATAATTACAGTACAGCCTTCTATGATATTATCATTTAGACTGATGTTTCTTTACTAGCTTATGAGAATTGCACAAGATAGGGTGTCTTTCTAAAGGAAAGATGTACAACATCTATAGTTTTTCCTCTGTCCACAAAAGCTGCCATCCTGCTATGGAAGGAAATTAGATTAGCTAGATGTGATTCGTTGTTGGCAAATCTGTGTTGGCTGATGCTCATTTCCTTGTTCCTTTGCAGGCACTTACAAAGAGCTGGCATGATGATTTGTCCAAGCGTATAGAAAGAACAGAAGTTAACTCAGATAGCTTGTACTACTTGGCTCCTCCTTTTAAGCTTCTTTTAATAGAAGATTTTTCTTTCTGTGCTCTTTCAATACATTTCTTTCCCACAATGTCTTTAATATGACTCTTAATGGTTGTAAAATATAATCAACTGTTTAAGTACCTAATGATGCTATTCCTCAGGATCATCTGGCCTGAAAATACATAACTTACTGTTTAACTCTTGAGCCTAGCCCCTGGACACACATAAGACATATATCTAGACCCTTACTTTAAGATGTCTTGATGTATTATTCAGCTGAATTATAGGCATCTGATGGCATTAAAGACACTGTGAGCACCCTTCCTGGCCTCCAGCTTCCACTCCAGGAGGATATGCATCTTCTGGAGGATCTAAAGCATATCTTCTGGCCTCAAGTATATAGCTAATTTACCATAGAGTAAACTAGTATTAACAGCTGTATTTAGGCCACAGAATTGTGGCTGTGCAGACAAAATCCAGAAAATTATTCAGTCACTAGATGTTCATTGCAGGATGATGGGAATTGCTCTCGAGGTTTCCCTGACCGTGTTGACTAGATTACCAGCAATTGTGGAGATACTCACCCTCGCATAAAGACACTAGCTATAGACACTTAGAGCTCAATCTAGTTGCCTAGACATAGGCAATTGTGCCTATGTCATCTTGTCTGGCTTCTAGCTGATAGTCTAGGAAGGCAAATGTAACTTATAACTCCTGTACTGTACCTGCCAGTTCAAGTGATGCCAGGTGCCTATGTTTAGGAAATTAATTGAGGCCAGTCTTAATCTGTTTTTTAATCCAGTTCTTGGAGTTGGACTGCTTTGTTTACCCTCATCTTCTATGTTATCATCTGCATGCCTACATGCCTAAACTACAGCACTCTATCACCTCACCAGCAGAGAAGGAGAATCAAGAAAAGGGAAAAAGATCCACTTGTTGCAATGAAAACAAATTTAATGAAACAGACAAACTGGTACCAATGTCAGTACAAAGTATACAACGTTATACTCTGCCCAGCAGAAGTGTGGCAGTCACAATATCCAATCCTCAAGAGCAAGAAAAGGGTGTGGAGGAACAAAACCTCTCACCTCCTCAGCAAACTTACTTCTTTGTATTGAGTGTGATGCTGATGGTATGGGATACAGCTTTGAGTCAAATCAGCTGTTCTGGCTGGCTCAGAATTGGTAATGGCCTGCAGCCCATGGCTGACATGTGATTCTGTCTCAGCAAAAAAATTTACCAGTCACCTAGGTAAGTTTGTTCTTGCTGAAGTGACTGGACCTTTTGTAACTGTAAAATACAGTTGCCACTTAAAGTCCCGTTTCAATCCTTTAGTTGTGACTCATTTTCCTTTCTCTTAAAGCAGAGAAAAAAATACTGAGATTTTATGGTGTTATGAAGAAAGTACTCCTAAGTGATATAGATATCCCCAGATAGGATTTATTAGCTAAGTCCCAGTTTTTATTATTGTCAATCAAAGAAACTTCAGGAAATTATGAGAATTCTGAAATGAAAGTACCTGTGTTAGTTAACAATGGACAAAACGCCTTCAGGTCCCCTTGCTAAAATTCAGACCTCTTCTAAATGAGATGTTTCTGAAAAGATGGATTGAAAGGTGTTAATGAAAAAATATAATTATCACGAATCTGATTGCAGTCCATTATGACAGATAAATCACCAGTAAAAAATCCATGTATGAATATTACCTAAAACACTTGGTAAGCAGGAGGCTAGCAACTTCTCAAGCTTCTTGTGAAAACACCTGCTTCATTAAGTTTATTAGTTTGGATTTCAGATCTATTTGGGATAGACTGTGATTTTGCTAAATGTCACAACCAGGTAAATAAGGGCCTAGAGCACAGTTCTGTGTGCTGTAGACCCAGGGGCTTGATGTGAAGATTCCATTCAAGAATGTGAGTATGGTCTTAAAAGCTCCCCTCCACCCTAAATAATTCTGTGAATTAAGGGGATGCTTTTCCCCATACTGGAGAAAAAAACATAAATTAAAAAAAAAAAGTGCAGATAATGGCCAAAGCAGCCATTGGATTTCATTCTCTGGCTTCAAAATAGCTACTTTTGCTTATTATTCTGTAGCCTAAAGTCATCCTGACAAATATATCTCACATTTCTGGGGACTGAATTGTAAGTGATGGAAGATAATATTACCTCTTTTTCTGTGCTTTTTTCCTTTTTTTTTTTTTTTTCCTACCCAAAGTAATTTTCTGTGTTCTTGAAGTGTGTTCCAGCTCTGCAGAAGGACGTGTTTCAGAACTGTACAGACAATATATGTGAGACAGAGCTTTAGACACACACCTGCCTGGCTTAGGAGCAATGTGTGCTCAACCTCTTAATGCATTTAGGTGTCTGAGTCAATGTCAGTAATTTAGGTGTGAGTACAACATGTTTTCTGTTGGACAGCACATGAAATATATTTATGTGTTTGGAAATGTTTCATCATTCTGTAGAAGCTGTTCAAAACAGAACATGAGACATAAGAACATAGTTGGTGTTCCTTGATCAGAAATTAGGAAAGTGAAGTGGTAGAGTCCTTTCAGTGTGATTGCTTTCTCATTTTCTCTGCTGGATTTACAGATTTCATCTGTCGTTGCTAGAATTTGGAACAAAAGCTACAATAGTTTGTGACTTGCTAGGCCAGTTTAGCACAGTCCACAAGACCAGGAAATTATAAGTATCTCTCAAATGTCTTCTATTCCAGATCTCCCAGATCTTGAGTGTAGTTTCAGAAGAGAATTTTTTGAAAGGGCCAAGTCTGAAGCACCTTAGTTCTGTTTCTTACTTTCCCTGGAGCTTGGGTGTCTGAAATTATTTTCAATTTGCTGCATCAGGAGAATACTGTGGTTGCATAAATCTCTAATCCAAGTGAGAATACTGAAAAGAAGGCCTTGATTTTTAGAGCAGCAGTAACTCAATTCTAAGTGCTTTAACATTCAGACCACTTAAAGACAAACTACCAAATCACCTCAGTTCACTCTTCTTCCTCCCTTTCACCTCTTTCCCATTCATCATCACTCCTGAACTAGATAAAAGTTGAAACAGTCTGTCAAAATGTTTCTGTCTATTTTTCTGTGTTAGTTTCTAAGTCATGTCATTTTTCCCCAGAATGACTACTTTGATTCATGGCACCTGAACTTCAGAATCTTTTGCCTCAATTAAAACAAAAAATTGCTGATATCTATTCAAAACCTGGTCCTATTCCTCTGCTTTCAGGCTGAACTTTTACTCATGCCTGAGAGATGAAAGCTAAATTGTGATCTTTAAAAATTATACCTTTACTAATCTTGTACTAAGTTCAGTACTTTGGAAAAAAAAACCTAACTGGAGTTACAGTAGAGAGAGTAGCTTATCTACAGCATTAGTTATTTGAGGGATAAGAATAATAGCAAATTTTGAGTGACACATTATATGACACTTCCACAAAGAAAATTACTTTTACTGGATGCAACCTACAATGACATCATTGTCTGATTTCATGTCTAGAATTTTTAAACTTTTAAAAATCTTTTGTCTTTTAATTTAATTTGGTGAATTATTTTTTAAACAAAGAACCATAGAAATGTATCATATAAGCCTGTTCAGCCTGAAGTTATATAATAAAAGTTTGAGTTTCAGGACCTATCCCACTTACAGGTTTTGACTTGGCTAAACTCCAGTTCAACGAATGACGAAACAACAGTCTTTGAGAATTAATTACAAATAACTAATAATATTAGGTTTAGATAACATGGGAAATTAGAAGGTTTTCTTACTAAATTTATTAAGGTTTTGCAGTGCATAGATATCTATGCCTAGTATCTTCTAAGGCTATCTTGACAGCTTCTATCCCCACATCTTGGTCCCTTAGGGCTATGGATCAAAACATCTGTTTACTTCTGTGAAATATGGATCATGACTTTGTAGAGGCACCTTGGAGATTTTTTTAATCCTTATTATGAGTAATGCATCAGATAGAGGCATGGCATACAAACTTACAAATTCCTTTCTAAGGCAGATTCATTAGTTTGCATCCAAAGACACTATAGCTTTCTTCTATACTCCTCCTAAACATGGCTGTGATGTAATCCTCATAGCTACAGAGACAAGACTAGGACTTGTGATGTTGAGTACAATTAAATTTGGCCTCATCTCTTAACAAATTTGTACTGAATTCTATTTACAAATGCCTGAGATGGAGAACTGAGTCAACAGCAACTTGAACATGAGCCAGAGGTACGTCTCCACAGCAACCGAGCTGTGGCTAACTTGAGTTAACTCAGGCAGAGTGATTTTTCCCCTCTCTTCCTGGCACTTGTGATACCATATTTGAAGTCCATGTCATTTTTCCCCATGTGGCAACAAGATGGACATATTGCAGCATGACTGGGGCATACTTCCAAGATTGTAAAGGCCAGAAGTACACACGTTTCCTCAAACTGGAAAAGATTTAAGAGGATCTTCTCTAAGCCTGCTTAATGTGACAGTGAAGAGAAGGAGAAACTAAAATCTTCTCAAGAGGTGCACAGTGAAAGGATGAGAAGCAACACTCACAAGGTACACTGTAGGAATTTTTTCTTGGAATTTGATATAAGGAGCCCTCAACTTTACCATGAAAATGTTCAAACACTGGAACAGGTCACCCAAAAAACTATGGGATCTCCACCTTTGGAGTCCTATACTTGCATTTTTCCATGTAAACATGAGGAAAACTTTTTTTACTGTGATGGTGATGGAACACTGGAACAAGCTGCCCAGGGGGGTTGTGGAGTCTTCTCTAGAGATATTCAAAACCCACCTGGATGCATTCCTGTGTGATCTTGCCCTGGTGGGGGGACTGGACTAGATGATCTTTCAAGGTCCCTTCCAGCCCCTAACACTCTATGATTCTGTGATCTCAGGTTATTTTTCAGCATTGCAGATTTCACTAGGTTATTAACACAACTGAACTGACTCTCTCACATGTCTATCTTAAAATAATAGAGCAACTGTGGTTCCTAGAGCTGTACCATGAGCACACACTGACCATGACCACACTGTTAGGCTTTTTAACAAAAGAATTTCCAAACAGGATAAGGAGGAATGAGCAATATTCCTGCTGAATAAATGTCTTGTTTACTGTGGGTGTATTGGCAAAAAAAGATCTGAGAGAGGTTCTGAGAGAAACAATAGAGTTACTTTGAGATACTTGTTGGAAGTGCCTTAGGGGGCTGCATGAGGAACAATATTTCTTGTTTTAAAAGTTTAAGATGTATTTCATCATAATTATCAGTTTGAGAGTGAATTTGCAGAAAGAGTTAGCAGGAGAAAAGCTGAGATGGATCTTGAAAGTGAAGACAGGATGCTGTGGTTCAGTTCAACAAAGACAGGGGAGCCGATGTAGAAATAGAAAGCGAGGTGATGTGTTCCTTCTTTCCAAGGTCTCAGAGGTTTGGTGCTATTTGTAGGGCTCTTCAAAATCTGTGTGAATCCATTGAAAGAGAAAGTGGCATATGCTTCACTCAGCTGCCAAACATATGGTCCTGACAGTCACATATTTTTCACATTCCCAACAACTGCAACCACAACCCTTCCTGAATGTAAGAAAACATTCAGGAAGTACGTCCAGGGGAGAATCTTAGACAAGTTTATAAAGGTGGTGGTAGAAAAAAAAAAAAGGAAACACTAAGAGTTAGTCAAGAAGATGGATAATTAGGTGGATGTTTTCACTGGCTTAATGGGTAATTAGAAGTTAGGAGGATGCAAGCTTTGTTTCCATGAAAGACACTGGGTGCCAAGAACCAAAGTGGGTCTTTGTTATGTTTGGATGACAAGAGAGCAGCAATTGTCCAAGTATTTTCAGTTTCAGTTTATTTAGAAGTTTCATTCTTTCTTCCTTGAGAAGACTCTTGTGTACAGTAATAGGTATATAGATATATGTTAAAACATGGGAAGTGCATAAGGCATGAAACTGTGTCCCTCTATGCTCATTAATCAAAGAGAAAGGAAAAGTTTGTGCTGCTTATGCTCAGTTACTTCATTCTGTAGCAGAAAAGACAGGACCAAGCTGGAAATTACCTGTTTGTCAATCCTGTTAGGTACTAATACAGAAATCTTCACCAGCTTCTTAAATAAGAAGCTACATGTGAGATCTTTTGGCCATGCATGAAGCAGGGTAGATAACTAGAATTCTTTGAATAGCATCTTGAATTACTGTGTGAAAATCTATTGAAGCTATATTTTCCCAATACATGGGCTATCTGAAACCATTTCCCCAGCACCTATTTGTCAAAGCATATTCTATTAAAATGGCTGTATTAGCAAAATATTATACAGCACCATCCTGCCAGACAGCACAGAAACAAAAAACATGGTCAGTTTTTCTAGTAAAAAGTGAGAGAGAAATTGAGATTCTCTAAGGTCTGTATGGTACCTCTCACTGATATTACTCTAGTAATTTTAAGAAGTCAAGGATCCACTGCAGTCTGAATAACACATTGTACTGTGCTGGAAATATTTTAAGAAGCTTGGAATTATTTATATACAGAGTCTCTTACTAACAAAGTAAGTTAGAACAATATATGTATAATTCAACCCAAACAAAGCAATGAAACACAGCTTCCTCAAGGAAAGTGCTTCCATGCACTCAATCCTTCCAAAATTCAAGGCAAGGGTTGGATTGACCCTGTCCTTTCCTTCTGTTCCACAGTAAAATAAGTGGAAACAGCTTTGAGGAGGGAAATCTTCACAGTTCTTTATTTGATCTCCGGGTAGGAAACAGACTACAAGTAGCAAACAGGCTGATAGAAGCAATGAAAACAGGACTATGGAAATGGTAATTCAATAATGGGCAGCATATTGAGATTTGTGTTCTGATCAGCACCTATTCCTGTCAAAGGAACTTTTCTTTTTGCTTCGATCTTTATGAACCAGGTAGCAAGCTCAGGAGAGTTGTGATGAAAAATACATAAACTACTTAGAGCTCAGACAGTATGCTTGGCAATAATCTAAGTATGTAAGTATAAATAAATATCCAGATCCTTACATGTGTACAGAACTAGAAATTATCCCAGTGTGAAAGGATGAGATGAAGTTAAATCCCTTCCCACGCTGTAGCACACCCTCTTTCTAGTATAGAAGGACAGGAGCTACCAGGAATCCCATTCAAGGCCAAGCTGGACAAGAGCCTTAAGCAACCTGGTCTAGTCAAAGGTGTCCTTGAACATGACAGGAGGATTGGAACTAGATGATCTCTAAGCTCCCTTCCAACCCAAACCATTCTATGATTCTATACAGACCAAATATTTCTGAATATGGATTTCAGCGACAGACACCTCTTCGGCTAAAATTGCTTCTCCATCAAAATGGTGGTATATTGAAACTAAAATGTTTATTTTCTGAGTAGCATTCCTCAGCCAAAACACAGGCAGTAATTTGAAGGAGCATATGAACACGGACAGGGATCACCCCAGAGAGCTGCTTGTTAGACATCTGAAAGCTCCTTCTCTTACCAAATCTAGCTTCTGGCTCCCTATTCAGCTGACAGTGAGCTGCTTCTTCTGCCCCTTCATTGGGAACTGGCAGGCATCTTGGTGCTCAGGGAAGTAGAATACACTGTTACACCATGAGACAAAAAAGAGTGCAAGGATTTTTAAGGGGAATCTTCATGCAGAAGAAAAACAGCAATGGTAAAGAAGGAATGAACTTTGGCATCCTCCTTCATTCACATGAGAAGAGTGTCTCCCTCTTATGAGGAGCTACTTATTTATTTGGCCTTCACTATTACAGCGTCTGAGCAGCTCTTAGTCACTAATGGTTTTCTCCTCACAGTCTTCCAAACAGGTGTTATCTTCATTTGAGAAATGAGGAATGAAGCATGAACTAGGGTAGCAGCAGTTCTCCTGGCATCTATACTGCTGTTTCCCTTCTATGGTAACAGAGTAGTGACCTTCCCTCTGTCAATGCCACTAGTACTTGGAAAAGCCTTTCTGTACAAGGTCCACAATGCCACCTTTCTCCCCCACCATGGGCCCTAAATGCAGCTCCTTCTGTTGTGCCAAACAAATCTGTACTTGTGCAAGATCTGTCAGACCTGTGACATTCACAAACAGTGCTGTACACAAAGCTTCTCTTGCTCTTCTAACCTGCTTCTGAAACTACCTGGAGCACAGTCTCATCCTCAAGAGGCCTCATCTCCTAGAACCTTGTACCAGATATGTACATGGTACATACCTTGTATTGTGGGGTACTGAGATTCAGGCTCTTACATTGTGTTGTGAATTTTGGCAGCCAAAACTATAGAGCTTCTTGTAATGAACATGGTTCCTATTGCTCTGCTCTCAGCATCACTCATGGGAAAAAAAAGTGCTGCTGTCTTTTTTTTCTGAATTTGGAAATGAATCTTCAAGTACAGGTAATATCTGTTTTGCAAAATATCAGTGACTAAGCAGCTCTGCTGGAGGTTAGGAAGAGGTTCTGTGGTATTTCAACATTACTTTATTAAAACATTACTTTATTAAAAAATAAAAACTCTTCATTAATCCCTTCTTTCGTTCCAGTCACAACAAGTGCCACAGGACTTACTGTAGCTAACTATGGAAATGAGTGAAACCTGGAAGCAACACTGAGCTATGCTCTTCCTTCCCCTCAACTCACTCCTTCTCTTTCTGCTCCTCCTTATGTAAATTGTATATGTGCTTAGGAGTACTCATTAGTACATATTAAGATTTGTTTTAACACGTTGCAAAGAACAGATGGAGAGAAAAGGTGAGAAGAGCTGAAGAAGGATATAAGAAAATTAAAAGGGACAAAGGAAGAAAACTAAGGAGAAGAAAGCCTGGGAAAAAAGAAAGGACAAGGTAACAATATATATTTGTGGTGTCCTGTTTGTTATTAAATTCCAACATACTTTTCAAGTTAAAAATTCACACCCCTAATGCAGTGCCTATAAAATACAGTTCAGATCATCTTGCACAGTAATGACATTACCAAAGTGCTGTGAGATGTTTAGCTAACTTCAGGTATTTATTCATAGCACTTCCTTTCCCAACTGTTCACACACTCTTAACAATGCTTGCACTTTAAGGACCTACTTACTAATTCACTCAGCAAACTTCACAATATTCCGTGATTTTCTAGATCATCCTTGGCAGAATCCTTGAAGCCAGACTGCTTCACTATTCATTCTGCCTCGCTCATGACGTTACTCTGTGCTATGATATAAGCTGCACAGTTGGGCAGGACAAAGAAACATGCTCCAAAAGACATTAATCTTTATAATCACTCATGTTCTGTCTCTTCCTCTGCCCCTAGTCTGGACAACTTGCACAAGAAATCTCTCTGACAGCACTCCCAGACCTTGTTAGGCATACATAGAAAGGCTGCTCTTAAAACTCCTTTCAGGGTCCTGATACTACTGCATGGAATTTTCTATAACAACCCTGTCCCATAATCAAGGTGCCAATAGCTCTGGAGAGTACTCTGTGTGATTCTCAGTATGGGCAGTTAAAAAATAGGTGCAGGTATCTAAAACAAGAGCCAGCTCTTTCCAGAAGAATAGCAAGTCAAGCAGTTTCATCTGCCACTATTCTGTCCAACAGCTAATCAGTGGACCAACCAACTTGTGAATGTGACAGAGCAGTAGCTACCAGTGAGCAACATATTTTTTGTGTATACCTGGTCAGCCAAACTGACAGTAAAAAAAAACAAAGGGGAACTGGGGGAGGGAGGGCACAAATTGAAACCGAAGGACTGCCTGTGATCATATGAAGGCAAATTAAAAGTAGCAGGACAACAAATCTCCAAAATTTACCCAAAATGACAGAGTTGGATAATAACAGATCTGAGCACTGGACTGGAACCTATCTACTTTTTAGAAAGTACATTTTCTAAGGGACCTTGCCATTTCTGCAAAACTATCACAAAAGACTATAGCATCAAACCACAAAGACTTGGGGCTATTATTGTTCTCTCCAGAAGCACAGACTTAGTAGGAAAAAAGTTACAAATAAATTAGTTAAAAAAGAAAGTAAAAGAGCAAGAAAAGAAAGATGATAAACTATGAAGTGTAAATGATGAAGAAACAGAAAGAGAAACTTAATAAATCAGTGAAATTGAAGAGAAAACAGGAAAAAATGTAAAATATATATAACAAATACAGGAAAATAAGAGGAGAGAGGAAAATTGAAGATTTTTCAGTTGTAAGATTCTACCCCTACACAACGAAACATTTCCAGACAGAATCATTCTTTTCCAGAAGACAGTTTTTGTTCTTAGAATGGCTTTTTCTGAAGTAACTTAAACTGGAGAGGAATGCATAATCTGGAGAGTCTGAGAGGCATTGACAATGAACTGTTTTAATATTGGCTAATGCTTGATCTTTTGAATCTGTCCAGACATTGCTTTTCCAACACTATTTATAATTACTGCTTTCTTATGTTTTCTGATGTTTCAGGTAACTCATTTGACCAACATTAACATGCAAATAATCTCACATCTAGTAGTTTAGCAGAGCTGAGTGGAAGGTGGGCCACTATCCATTACAACTCATTTGGAATTTCAGGATACAGACAACCCAAATAAAATTGTATCAAGTGTAAAATAATCAGAAATTTTGGGAAATGTTGATAGATATGTATTTTATTGACAGAATTTACCACCTATGTTCATCATTCAACTATGATACATTTCACTCTCACAGTCTTATGTGTGTTATTTAAGGCTGCAAATGTGTGTGGTGATACAACAATAATTTGTTAGTGCATTTTAAAATTGCAAATATGGGTATTAGTGCTGAGGTTTATATATCTGGCTTCAGTTTGGTTACTACCATGAAATGATGTTTGTATAGACACTAGACACTCATAAAAGTTATGGTCATTTATTTCTTTGGTAGCATAATTCTGAGGTTTTTCAAAGCTAATTCTATTTTGGAATGTTATTTTTATAGATCTGCCAATTTTTCTCCAGTTAAAATGCAGAAATAGTTTCTAATTATAAAATACAAATTTGATCCTGTTTCTGAATAGTCTTCATTGAAGGAATGATAAAAAAGACAGCCATCATGCTGTTATATATCTCATCAATTTTAAAGCCAGACATGGTTAATTTCAGGTTACATGTAACAAAACACCATAGTCCTTGTGAGCTCTGTTGTGTCATACTGATTTATTCCAATACTTCAATCCTACTGCTGTTTTTTTACCTACTTCTAATGCCAGTAATTTTAGGAAGACTGAACAGCTCTCAGCTATGTGCAAGATGAGAACAAAGATGGAAGATGCAGGATGCCAGTGTCAATTAGATATTTTTCTCTGCACCATAATACTTAAAAATTTACTGTAATATGAGAAGAAATGGATACAGATTTCTATATATATTTGGTCTTAACATATTAAGAATAACTATACTGAAGGTGGCAGTTATCCTACTGAAGGTGGATATGATATTTTGAGCCAGATTAGGGCCATCTTTCCTAATTTGCAGGGTAAAATGTGCTTTTGGTTTGAAATATGTGCTCGCAGTTCATGTCTCTCTCCAGGCTAATGATTTAACTTCTTTTCCATCTGGTAGTTAGAACTATTCAAACTTCTGTGCATAACTGACCTATAGATGCAAATTTTCCAGACCAAGTATAGCCACAAATGCAAGTCTCACCCTATTAGAATACTACCTCTTCATTTGTGTTTGTTCCCCTATAGAGTGTCCTGAGTGGAGCTTGTGCTGTCAAGTGCCCAAGAATTATCCACTGACCACCAACAAGATGTCTCATTTAAAATAGCAACAAATAATCATAATGGCCCTAAGTCAGAGGGACTTTTTTCTGATGGAATGCTTCTCCAGTTCTATTTCACAAATCACTTCTGCACGTTCTGCAGTCCCACTCACGCACTGGCCCAACACTCCGTATGAGAGCTCTATTAAATTTTGCCTGCCACCTTCCACAGCATGTGGAAACTCCAAGTCAATCACTACCACAAAGTGACTATTTTTTTCATGTTCATGCAGAATGCCTGCTCAGTGATCTCTCTGATCATCTGGAGTTTTATCTCTACCTTACTCAACATTATTTCTACCAGAATTCCCTTCCCATTTAATCCATGAATATCCAGGTAAGTGACACCATCATTTTACAGGAGAAAAAAGAAAGCAGTGACCTTTAGCTATGAGGTGCTGTGGAAAAGGTCATGTATACAACAGCAGAGAGAAGCCCATTGTCTTCATTATTTCAATGTGACTGTGTTGAATTATAATTGCTGTGTGATAACTCTTGAATTTACTACAATTTTGTACAACCAGAACAATGCTTCATTATGTTGTGTAATACTCCACAAAGAAAGACCATGCAATAAAATAATACTTTAGTCAGTGCTGTCCTACATGATAAGAGTTCTCCTATGAGCAGCATTGTCCCACTGCTTTCTTCAATGTCTGGCTTTTTTTTTTAATTTCATTTGTTGCTATTTTGTTATGACAGTGACAGAGATGTTGCTTTTCAAACTCATTATCATTGTTGTTTCTCAACATTTCCCAAATGAAACCATGGTGAGACAGAGCACCATGCTTTCATTCCCCTGATAATCACTTTCTCCAGGGAAACTGATAGGATTCAAATCTACATTGATACTGAAGGTATTATTTGTCTACAGCTCTCCTGGTTAAGTCTTTCTCTCTCTTTTTTTTTTTTTTTCCCGAGCACACCAGCCTTTGTGCTTTCCAGGTCACTAAAAATGGGACATAATGCTCTGAGCTATGTGCCCTACTGAGTGGAATTATTTTGTTCACATGCATTGATGCTCCCTTTGTAAAGAAATTAAAAAAAAAGTAATCAGGAAAATGCAGAAATTAATGCTTTTATTCTATGCTCTAAGTTTAACAAAACAAACACATTATATTACTCCTCTGTATTTGAAATATTTCACAGATGTGGTCAGGTGTCAATAATTTCATTTCACTATGGTGTATAATCTTGTATTACACTACAAGATTAATGTTTGTATGAAGTTGCTCTATTTATGCAAAGACACTTTAAAGTAATAGTATTGTCCAAAGAAAACTTACTTCTTTATGGACATTTGCATTAAAAAAAAAAATTTTGGTATCATTCTAATATTTTTAATAGCAAAAAAAAAAAAAGTAAAACTGTTATTAAAATGTGTAACAACACTAAAAGAATGTGAATAATTGCAAAAATTGCATTGTTTTAAAGGATCTCAAGGATCAAGATCTGCTTTACACAGAAATGCAGTGAATATTGGGTGGCCTGAGATGCAACACAAAAGAAAAGCTGAAATTAGGAAAATCTTTGCTACAAATACATGTTTTTTATATATATAGGGGAAAAAAAAAAAAGAAGAAGCAAAAGTATTTTGCTGTAAAAAAAATGGAGGTAGGGACTTGTGTCTAATTTATTAGTTTTTCATATCTTCTATTTTGGAGAAGAGTGCCCTAAGACTAATGGATGCTAGTGCAGAAGAGCGATAGAAAAGGCAAAGATTCAATATTTCATTACAATACACTTTTAGCAGTCATTTGGGAAGGGAAAGGAAAAGGTTTGGACCTGTGACTGGGTAATCATGACCATTGAAATGATATTCTAAATGTATTTTGAGTGTTATACCATAAAACTGGATAGAAGTTGTCTTCTTATTCATGTCTCTAGAAGAGCAAAACATTTAGCCTTTCTCTCTGACTGAACAATTCAGTGAACAGATTCCCTTTTCCTGGGACATCAGAATTTTTACAGCTCTTCATGTGAGTATCTCTTCATAATTTCAGTAGAGGAATTGGTGTTGAACATCCACTCAGAACAATCCATGTAGTGCCTGACAAAAGCTCTTTCATGGACAGGAAAACAGCGTGTATATACATGTACACACAACTGTACACACTGAGACATCATTTGAGATTACTCTATACTTAGGATTGTTTAAAGTGTCTGTGGATTTCATATGCTTTCATTTATCCATGTACACCTTGAAGTGTCTGATGTGGGACAGTCTCAATAAGGCAATTACTCAATAGGTAATCTTGAGAATTTTTTAGTTTTTAATCTGAACTAATTAAAAAGCTAAGCTATTGCATAAACTTGGGCTTTGGTTTTGGTTTTGTTTGGGTTTTTTTGGTGGTTTTTTTTTTGTGGTTTTGTTTTTCTTTGTTGTTGTTTTGGTTTGGATTTGTTTTGGGGTTTGGTTTTGGTTTTGGCTTTTGTGGTGCAAATATAGGTCAATGGCTTATAACATTCTGGATGCTTTACTTGGTTTTTTGTTTTTCCTGCCTACCAGTGTGTTGTTGGAAATAAACTGACTCCACTGTAGGGAAACTCAGTTATGCAGACTACTACTAAAAGTGATGAAAACAACCCAGCACTGCATCTTGTTTCACAGAGAGACACATGAGCTCAACTTTCCAAAGCTCCAGAGACTTTGACTGAATCCAGCTCAACATGTTTGCCTGGGTCTGTTTTTGGGAAGGGACTGGTCACTTGTTTAAGTGCTTTCCTGTAGACGCTCCTGAGCATATTTTGCAGTATTGAGATTTATGTACTGGTCTCCGCCTCTTTGGTTCTCTCCACTTTGGATCATGGTTTCCCTTATGTTTCAGAGGCAGACTGCCACCTTCTGAGGCAATAATATCATTGCCTCTATAAACTGGGTTTTTTTGAAAGCTTACATGCAATTATAAATTAGGCCTTGAGCCTGTTACATGTAGGGAGTAAGACTAGATCTCAGGCTAAGGCAGTCTCTCAGATGGGTTCCAGAGGTACATATTCTCAAGCAAACATATGCATGTCAGAGAATTTTGTCAAGCTGAAACACTGAAATTTAGCAAAACAAGAAACTAATCAAAAGTTATTAATTATCCTGGACTATCTTCTACAGAGGATGTCCTTTATCATCTTGTGTTGGGTTTGGCTGAGATGGAGTTAGTTCTCCTCACAACATTTTTCATAGTGCTGTGTTCATAGAGGAGGCTCAGGGGTGACCTCATTGCTGTCTACAACTACCTGAAGGGAGGTTGTAGCCAGGAGGGGGTTGGTCTCTTCTCCCAGACAGCCAGCACCAGAACAAGAGGACACAGTCTCAAGCTGCACCAGGAGAAGTTTAGGCTCGAGGTGAGGAGAAAGTTCTTCATGGAGAGAGTTGTTAGGCCTTGGAATGTGCTGCCCAGGGAGATGGTGGAGTCACCATCCCTGGAGGTGTTCAAGAGGGGATTGGACGTGGCACTTGGTGACATGGTTTAGTAGTCATGAGTTCTTCAGTGACAGGTTGGACTTTGATGATCCTTGAGTTTTTTTCCAACCTTATTGATTCTGTGATTCTGTGTGATGATCTGTAGTGATTGCTGGAATGGCATTGATGACACAACAGTGTTTTGGCTACTGGCGAGCAGTGCTTGCACTGCACTGAGACAGTACTTTTCCAACATTCCTCACCCCCTCATGCTCCCCCCAGCTGTAGGCTGAGGAGTGGGCAAGATCTTGGGATGGGACACATCCAGGCCAGCTGACCCAAACTGGCCAAAGGGATACTTTATGCAATATGACTTCAGCTAAGATATTAAGGCTAAGGGAAAGAAGCAAGTGGGGGGCATTCATTGATGGCATCTGTCCTCTGGAGAAACCACTACATGTATTGGAGCCCTGCTCCCTGGGAGCTTCCCTTGATGGGAAGCAGAGAATAACATCTTTATTTACCCTTGCATCCACATTGTGCCTTTGCTTTCGCTTTTGTTTTGTTAAACTGCTTCTATTTTGACCCACAGGTCTCTTGTCATATTTTCCCTCACCCCTGTCCATCTAAGAAGGGAAGTGATGGAGTGACTTTGGTGAGTATCTGCCCCCCAGCCATGGCCAAACCACCATACATCTGATGGAAATGTATGATGTATAACCTAAGTTTTAGGACAAACTGCCTAGCCTCAAGCTTTAATTCTAGGCACGCTTCAGTTTCTAAAGTTCTCCCCAGGCAGTTCAATGCAGAATCTCTTTGATTCACTACAAAATGAGGTTTGACATACTTTATTACGAAGAAATATCTCATCTGAAAATGTACAGAGTAGCTCTAGGAAAACAACTGCAAACTCAGAAAACCTTGTCAACAGTTCAGCCTTTCTACAGATACAACTGATGAAACTGAAATTATATTTCCCAGTAATAATAAAGTTTGCAAATAGCTATGAGTGGAATCTGTGAAGCCACTGTTAGCGAGACCATTAGCCAGAAAATGTTGAGAATTTATAAAGTTGCTATACTGACTTGAGAGCACTCACAGAGTATTCAGTTAATAACACTCTCACCTCTCCATTGCTGTGAGAGAAACATTGGTACAGTGTTTATGCAACGAGTCTAGTGGTACCAGTTCCTCTGAGTCAGAGTAGAAGATATTTCACAAGTGAAGTGACTGAATCCCAGGTTACATGAAACCAATCTGTCAAAACCTTCTATCCGTCCTTTTCATCAGAATACTGTCATTTATGTGGAAACAGTGAAATAATGCCCACTTACAAAGGCTCGGATTTAGTTCTGCAGCTTTTTTCAGTCCCTTCTTTTCTATTCATTGGTCTCTTCTTTCACTAACATCTACAATGTCATCTTACACATCCAGACATGGCTGATATTGCACACATTATAAATCAGATTGTTGATTCACGTTGTGAAGTGCTTCACATTTTCTGAGAATTCTCTGGGATCTTGTGGCCTTTTCCTTTCTCCTCAAAGGAAAGTGTTGTTTGGCTCAATATATTGAGACTATTTCACTGAATAGGATGGAGTGGGAAAGTAATAAGAAATCACTCTTTATCCATATATGTTTTAGTTTGTTAAATTTATTAAACAAATATGTCAGCTCTTTCAAGTGGAAAGGTAGTTCCTGGTGAACGTAGGGCTGCATGGGATACTGGAAACAAACCTTCATGGCTTTCTCATAATCCTCAGCACCACTGTGACCTCCATGAGGCTTACTCATAGCTGAAACATATCTCAGTGATAATCAGGTGGAAGGAAAGAGACTGGTACCTCACCACCTTAGTCTGCTTCTATGAAATCTGTCAGGACACACAGGAGACACAGATTCTACTGTCATGCCTAAGGGATTGTTTCAATCTTCAGCTTTTTTCAACTTTTTTCAACAAAAATCCCTCTGTATTTATGTCTAAAAATAAGCCTGTGGTTTGCAAACCTCACTGTTTTGTTGTGAGCCATGACTGACACATTGACAAAAGTCAGTGTCATTAACAGCCAGACACTCAGAAGGGCTTGCTAGCTGTATGAGAAGTTATGCTGGTTTAATACAGTCTTTTCCCTAAAACACAGAAGGGAGGGAAAGTAACACACAAAACCCCTCTGGGTTGAGGTAAAAAGTTGAGATAAAAAGAGTTCAATATAACTGTGATAACATAATGCACAATTACTTTAGCCTATTTGCACAAAAAGCACAGCAGAAAATCAGCAACAAGCAGAAGCAAGCAAGTCAAAACCCCAAGCCAGAGTTAACCCCTATCCTTCCCCATGTGGCTGCCATCCCAGTGGAAAAACCAACACCCAAAACCCCAGAACCCAAAAGCAGCAACTGGAAACAGGAAGCCTCTCTTGATGGATGTAAATGAGGAAGTGAGGTTGTGCAGATACAGAGAGCTGTCAATTACCTCATGTTCTTATTTGGCAATAAAGTAATTCAGAAATACAGCTTCATGCAGGGAACTGTTGCTTTGAAAGAAATGTTGGAAAGCCTCTTTTGCATCATGGCATTGCCTTGATAGTTGTACTGAAACAGGAGACTTAATTACTTTTCTGCTGTATGGCAGAGAAGTGTAAAGTATTACACCCTAAAAAGAGGACTAAAATGTGATAGCAGGAAGAGGAGGAAAATAAAGAAACTGTGGTTTTGTTGTTACAACAATCAATACAAATCATTGGGAAAATGTGCTGAATAGCTGGCCTTTAAATCCCCATAGGTAATACGCATACATCCATCTAAAAAAGTTATATTTTTAGCCAGGCATTCCATTAATAGTATTTAATATAATAGATGTTGCCACCTGCTCCACCTGCAATTGCATTTGTAACAAAGTGCACAGAGATGCTGTGACCTCCATCTACGGCAGCATGTTAGAGCATTCATGAGTTCTTTGCTGCTTGTAAATAATCTTCCTTTGGAGACACACAGGTGAATATAGGAATGTAGGAACTGAAAGAAGAAGTTCACCAAGATGAAGTGTTCTTACATTTCTGACATGTCAAAAACATCTGCTTCTTTCTTAAATAAACCACTGAATGAATATTCTCATACAGCACTACTGAAGCATGCAATACAGCTTTACTAAAAGCCTTCCACTGCCCTCCAGATACACTTAAGAAAATAACTCTAAATGGAAAGATGATACACACAATAGCTAAAGGGAATGCAATCACATTCAGAGAAGACGAAATCATAAGCAGCCACCTGCATTTCTGGAAAGTCCTTGGGCTCTTACTATTGACAATTCTATCAAAACACTTTGCAGCATACACCCATGCCTGCTCCCAAAGCTTTCAGGCTGAACCACAGGCCCTGGGTTGCATTGCTATTGCAGGAATAACCTACCTCTAGTTACTTAGGAAGAGGAAAGGCTATTAGAAATAAGTAGTAGCCAGGCAATTCTTCCCCAGGAACTGAAGCAAAACTTTCTTAAGTGTTAAAAAAGTAAGCAGAGGATCTGCAGGAGAACTAAGCGATGAATCTCAAAAGACTGTCTTCTGTTTATGTCAGGGCACTCCAGCAGGCCACCCCCAGCTGCTTGCATATGGAACTCAAGTTCAGATTTCACTTATGCCATGAGGCAGAGGGTAAAATTCAGTCCTAGGATGGAAAGAAGGTTTGGAAGAGTCAGTCATGACCGAAGTTGTTTGATATTTTCTTTCAGAAAAAGTAGAAAGCATTTTGGCAGTCAGAAGCAAGAGAATATGATTAGCCTTGTACTAGGTCATCAGTAGGAGTATGTATGGGAATATGTATTGACTTTGATCTAACTGTACTTGGGTTCTACAACTCTTTGATTTCAGATTCCTTTCCTTCTAGACTGTTTAAATTAAAATCTACTTCTTACATTCTAGTTGTGTTAGTTTTCATCTTTGAGTGAAACTTCTAAAAATTATGCTTTTGTTTTTACTTTTCACCTATGAATATCAGCACAGGCAGACTCCTACACTAGGCAAATGGACTATCCCCTAACCTGGCAGTAGCTGAGCACTCTTAGTATCCCAGAGATCTCTCTCATAATCCTCCCAGCTAAGTGCTGCTGAGCACAACTCTCCTAACTGTTTTTGCTCCTTAACATCATGACTACTTGACCCTTAAGCTCCACTACAAAGCCTGAATTGAAACATCAAACATCTTATTCTTAAAACACCAACAAGTCAAATTTTTCATAAAGGACATATAGGTCAGCAGTAAATTTTTAAAAACACTTTCCTTTTTCTATGAATAAGACCTGTGTTTTTCAAGTGTGCAAAATCCTGGAGTAAAGGCTCTTCCTAAGGTCTTTGTCTCCTGTAGAGTTACTACCTCCTCAATAAGAAAAAAGGTGCTCTTGTTTAAGGCTATAGGGGGCATACTGAGCTTCCCATCCCCTCTCTTAAATGTTCTGCCTTTCTTTCCTTGAAAGCTCCTGTTGAAAGGAGTATATTTCTTAGAGTGAAATTCAGAGAGAAGGACTAGAATAGCTTCCTGCAGGCAGTTGCCAGGTTGATATATCAAAGCGATATTGCTTTCTGAATTGAGTGGCACCAATCAGCAGGAACTGTCAGTCTGGGGATATAATAACTGTGGTGCCAGTCTTCAGGAATCTAAATGAAAGTTTCAGCTGTACTTGTATATTTAAAAGTGCCTGTTGGCTCAAGGAGGGGAATAAGAATGGGGGGGAAGCTTTGCTGGCAGTGTCAAGGAAATGATGGCTTCAGAAGAAAAAAATGGATAAGCACAGAGCACCTGAATTGTCCTCTTGGTGCAGTGTGAGAGTCAGAGAACTGAAGTCATGGCATGAAATGGATCTTGCATCTGTGCCCTCTGTAATTCCAAATCCTGTAAACTGTCTTTCTGAAGAGAAGGTGAAGATTCATACAAGTTTTTCAGGTTTGTCACAATGACATCCTACCAAACTGCCTTTCCAGACTCAAGCCCAAATATGTATCCCTGAAAACCCTGCTCCACTGCTGCCTGACTCTGTCAAAGCCTGAAATCTGTAGACACCTCATTTTTTTAATGAATAAAGTTTCTTAGTTCATACTGAGATGGTGACACAAACTCCTTTGAAGTCTGCAGTCTTGGCACCATTCCCTTCACCCTACCCATGTGGGGTTCCAGGCACACAGGGAAGCCAATGACCCCCAGGGTGGTGGCCCAGGTAGGGAGGGTACACTAGTGAGCTCAGCCACAGCACTCATTCACAGAGCCTGGGGAGTCTACTTCTGCCTTCCAAGGAAACATCTCTGATGCCCAGTTTGTCATGACAAGGTGGGTTTAGTCCCACCTGCTGAAGCTGTTCCCATCACATTACTGAGGTGTGACTAGTATGAGGATAAGGACTTTCAGGTGAAGTCGGAAAGAGAGGCTCAGGTTGTGCTTTCCGCTTCCAGGGCCCTTTCAAAATACTAGTGTAGTAAGCTGGCTCAATATAGAGAAACAGTGTTTGAGTAAAGAAACCCTGGCTGCCCCCTCCTGAAGTAGTACCCACAGCACCAGAAGGTGCATGTTGAAAATCATAAAGTATTGCCACTCTCAGTGATCTGACATCAAAGACATTTTGCAGACCTAAGACTGAACAAAGTAACTGATGTAGTGAACAGGATCACTCTTCTGTGATGGAACCACAGGTCCTTGGTATGTGAATCATATTTTAATTTGTGGTGGTGGTGTTTTCTGTTTGTTTGTTCATTTGTTTTAATAGTCTGCACTGTAAATATGAGATAAATATTTATATCCAGTGTTTTCACGTACATTACTACAAATCACCAGGTAGAGCAAAACTCTCAGACTGCAGTAGTACAGGAACCAAAACCAGGTAAAGCTTGTCTTTTCTGGACCACACAAGTGAGCCCCCATTCCCAAAAAATTTAGCCTGACATAAGATTTATTGAGAGGGGTGCAGTTTCAGTTTTATTGCTGTCCCTGTACCACCATACTGTAGATCTGTGACTCCCACCTAACTCACATAATTTCCTGTACAGCCATTTTCATGCTGAATTGAGAAAAAAACAAATAAACCCAAAACAAAACAAAACCAAAAACCCCAACACTTTGCTGTCTATTAAAAAGGGCAAAGTGATATTGTCACAGTCTCAAACTATATAGGGGGAAGTTTAGGCTTCATCTTAGAAAGAGGATCTTCACAGAAGGAGTGATAGCCCATTGGAATGGGCTGCCCAGGAAGGTGGTGGGGTTGACGTCCCTGAAGGTGTTTAAGACTGGATGAGGTGCTTAGTGCCATGGTTTAGTTGATTAGTTAGGGTTAGGTGATCAGTTGTACTTGGTCTCTTCCAACCTGGTTGATTCTGTGATTGTGTGCTTGTATGTAATGTTGCAATTCTTGATCTGTTGTTTTAAAAAGACTTAAGACTCACCACCCTGCAAAATAGTGGAGACTAGAGGAGGACCAGGAGCCCAACCAAAAGGGATTCTTCCTTAAATTCAAAGAATTGGAAGTATCTGTGATTCATTCAGCCACTCTAGATACACAATTAAGTGTTCTGACTTTAATAATATTTGGGGGTTTACCCTCCTAAAGCGTGGAAAATCGAAACTAAAATCTCTAATTAAGAAAACATTCTTTAAGAGTAACTTAGAGTAATCTTTAAAATGTGTGTTCTAAAAATGGACTCTTTCTCGCTCTCATTTACTTCTTCCAGAAATTAAAACCATCAATTATGATATCTGTGGAATGGGATTAAATGGACACTTTAAACAGTTTCTTTGCCTGAGGAGGAATCAGATAAAGGTAGCACAGATCTGATTTCTCAAATTATCTGAACACGACCTCTAAAAGATGATAACCACTGAAAAGCTGATAACCAGTTTAAAAGGATATGTAATATTGATTTTATAAAATTATTCCATAAAATGATTCAAATATGACTGCAGAATTTCCTGCCACCTATCCCTTTGGGGAGCACTCTGTGGTAGTACTGAAGATTCGTGGCAGATTAGTGCTTAGGCTCTTCAGGTGTTTTGGCCTCCCAGATGTTGTCAACTGCATTTGCATTTTTTTTATTCTCAGTATTCTCTACCCTGGTGTCCAATGCGTAATAGATTCTTGTGGGCACATCCTGTGGTAGAATGATCTTTTGTATCATTAAACTTTAGAACAGCTGTCAGAATAAGAAATTACTGAAGGTATTCAAAATCATTTCTCATTAAATAATCAAAAGTAAATTAACTTCACCTAAATGTTTATGAAATCTTTAGCCTGAAAAAAAATGCAAAGACAATACTGAATGGCTTAAAATTTAAGCTAAAAGCATTCAGAATGAAAGCAATGTGCTCATATTTAATAGTGGCAGTAATTAACCACTGAAGACCTCAATCTGGATAGGGCATAATAACATTAATCTCTGAATCAAATTCCTTTCTTTCAGTATTGACAGTTGTACTGCAAAACCAGTTTGTTTGTAAGGATTATTGTTCAGATTATCTGATTTGCACCATGTAAAAATCAGAGCATATCATTATGAACGTTTCCAGACTAAAGCTTTTACCCCAAGTTTTATGTAGAAGTTATTTTCTTTGACTTTATGAGTGGAATGAATGACAAAGAGCTAAGTATAGTCAAACTCTTCAGTGAAAGTCAAAATCAACTTGCTATAACTGACAAAAGGAAATTAAGTTCTTGATTCTTGTTTATTTTTAATATATCATATTTACATTCCTACTGGTTATAATTGCATCTGCGAGCTTATCAGGATAGTAAGAAGGATGAACAGTTACAGGAGGAGAGCATCTATAAATCATCTACTAACTGTGAGAAGATATGGGGAAAAAATTCCCCAGTGACTCTGCAGTTGTCAGTTACAGTGATTTGAGTATACTCCTCTCAAGAATCATGCCTGAGATGAGGTGTGAGGCAACACTAGATGGATCAATGTCTTGACACTCCAAACCTGTGTTGCAGTTTTGTACTTTAAATTTTCCAAGCTTTCTTAATAGTGCAAGAATAATAATTTAAATGTCACAAAACAATAAGTTATCACACTGTAATCTGTGATACCTGGCTAGTTAATTTTCTTTTATATTTGCTTCCCCATGGTTTTTTCTCAATGTTTCTTGGTTTTTGAAAGGTACATACCATTCCCTAAAAGATGCAAGGACAAGTTCAAAGAATGTAATGCTTCCAGACAAGTTCCAGACTATTCCAGGTATACAAGATGCCCTCATTAAGCTGAACATTCAGCAGTGTCTTAGCTCACTTGGCTAATTCCATTTGCCAGTTTAATTTGCCATTTGATTAATTTTAAATTGACAACAAAAGTTATCTTCATACATAGATCCTACATCATTAAAATATCTGTTTATGAGAAACAAAACAGCCCTCTTGCAGTGTGAATGCTCTGAAGAACAGACATTCCATGAGGTTGTCATATAAATACGCTGGTATTTATTTAGATAAGTCCAGGTAGGTAGTGGGCACCTTGAATTTTCATATATCTGTTTGTTAACAGCCTTAATTTTAATAGCTGTGTTGTTGGAATACTGTGGATTGCTTGGTGGGGACAAGGGTATATTATTGAAGATTTTTCAGGAGCTATTCTGTTGTTTCTCTCTCTATCATATGACTAGCTTTATATGAGCTGCATGTCAGAGATACAGAGAAAAGCAGAAGGAACTGTGTGATTTAGCCAGATCTACAGTAAGTAAAAATATTTTTTTAGCACGTGGTTTCACTGTGTAAGAACAGGTAATGCAAGTGACACACATCAGCTGTCTTCTGCACTCTGTTGACTGCTAAAGATGCCACCGTCACTGGCAGGGTGGGTAATGATGATGACTTAAATTCCTATGCCACTTTGCATTATAAGCCCCTGTTTGCAGTCGCTCATAACTTTGCTGGACTTTGCTGTTGGAGGACAGAGGAGGGCTGTCCTTCTCACTACTGGCCCTTGCTGTGCAGCACTGGGCTCAGGAGCTACAAGCAGGGAGGCCATCTCTTCTGCCCAGCTGGGAACAACATAGATGTGAGGCAAAATGGAGGATTAAGATGAGCATGGATGAAGATAAGGAAGAGGAAAATCATGGAGGATGACCAACAGGAGTTTTACCAAAAGGCATTATAAGTCCCCTCATGGGAGAGGGGACATTGGCAGCTTTATTGCTGCTGGCAAAGGGGGACTGAGATTAAACAAAGCCCTGGGATGGAGACAGCAAGGTGACCTTCAGGAGGGTGATGAGATACCATATGAAAAGACAGAATTGAGGTGGAATGAATGGAGGAAGGAACCAGACTCTGAATGTGAAAGAGCCCTGCTATGGGGTAGCATAGGGAGGAAGCAGAGATACTGTGCCCATAGACAGCAGTGGGTTTGGGCAGTGAGAACCTATGCTGAAAAGCTTATGGGAGGAGTTCAAGGCTTTAGGCATGTGATGAAGAACCCAGTGTTTGGAGGGGATAAAGGCACCAAAAGAAACAGATAAAATAAAACTGTTGACTTTATATAAACTTTACTTTTCTTTATCTTATGGAGAACATATATTGACAAGATCTAAAGCAACTCTCTGCTTTGAGGTTAAAAGTTGCTAGGAGAAATATAACCCTGCAACCAGTTAAAGCCGTAACAGTTAGTTTCCTGTCTCCTCGTCTAGTGAAGGGCTAATGTGACAGCTGCCATGAGGCATCTACAGTTATTCTAAGAAATACCAAGAGGATGTAGGAAGATGTAGGACTGTGGGTGAATGACAATAACTGTTCATTAGTTTTCTCCCTGATCATGTCAAGGCTTTATCCTGGGCACCTGGTGCCATCTGTTTCCCTCCAGCTGTTTCCATCAGGGAGACTGAAGTAGCTCTGTTGCAACCATGACACCTGCATCACTTGGATTATGCTACTGCAGCCCACACTGCTCTGCCTTCAGTGAATTAAACTGCGAATTAGCTAGATTTTAATTGAACTTCCAAACTTGTCCAAAGGCTGGACTTGTCAGCACTGAGTTTTGTGTAATGTTCATGTTTAACTTCTAACGCTGTCTGTACTATGGTGAACAATATCAACCTACCATTATCTCCAGTTTCTCCATTAGCTCAAACACTGGAATCAAACACTCAGAATAAAAGTTGTGAGCTGGACCATTTTCTAGAATGACTCAGGTTTCTGATATAACATCCCTCAACGCTGAAAGGCTCGTATTGAGGAAGACAGGAATCCTGTAGAGAAAGAGTGGGCTTGTGTTTAAGACAGTCTAACAATAATCCTATCACTATTCTTGCCAGAAAATTCTTACCTAAAGCTAGATTAGTTACTGGGCTAAGTTCTCTACAAAATAAATGATCTTTGGTGCTTCAAACTAGCTGTCCAAATTAGAGGCTAATTTTAATTTTTCTCTTTTTAAATTTTTTTTGCTTATAAAAAGTAGATAATATCGCATGAATAAAATTTACAGTGAGTAACACCATAGAAAAATCCTTTAAGGACATCTCTGATTCTGTCACATGGAAGGATTTGCGTAGCATAAAGTAAATGTGTCCATGGGCATTGCACTGAAATGTGAGGGTAAAACAAAACTATTGAGCCACTCAATCAATGAGTGCTGTCCACCCAGGGCACTGACTGAGACAGTCTTGCAGAAAAAACAGTATGTGATCCTTAGTCAAACTGCCACAATTCATACACAACAAGGAGACAGCCGAGGGCTGTACAGACAGAAATACAGAAAGCTTAATTCAGGCATTTTGTAACTTTCCAGTGCTTGCAGTACAATCTTACTGTAACTTTACTGGGCTTCTTGTTTAGAGCATAGGTTGAGGTTCATAGAGGTGAAGGGTATTCTGATAGTTTCACTGAATTTCCACTATCACCTACATATTCTTCACTTAAATATTCTTAAACATACTTTCAAAACAAGCCACTTGCATTTCAATGTGCTGTGGTTGTCCTGAGTGCCCACTGAAATCATCCAGTAGCTACATTGCTGCAGAAGCAATATCTTACTGGATAGGTGTGAGAGGTAACCTTTCATAGTCTGGTGCTCACCATCATTGCAATGAGGTCCTCTTACATTCATTTTTACATTTCACTTTTACTCAGAATACATCATGACATCCTTTCACATTACCAGGGATCCATGCAACATACTTTCACTTACCTTGAACAGTACAGAATTGTCACTAGATTTTGATTTCTTATATTCTGACTGAGACAGGCCTCATAAACCATAGAGGAGAAAGCACTTTTGAGCTCATTCAGGTATGTTTTGTATTTACAGCGAGGGAACTGATTGTAGTAGCCACCATGAATGCAGGTAAAAGCCACACATCTTTGCCCTGCTACATGTTAGTGCCGACAGCAACGCTCACTTCATGATAGGTACAAGGCAGGACTGTTCACTACTTCTGGCCCCAGGGAATTAGATTCCTGCTCATATAGATTGGAACATGTGTTACACATATTTAAGAGTGGCAGGAGCAGACATAGCACTATGTACTATCACACAGGTGAAGGGAGGATTCAAGCTAGGCAGACCAGATCTCCTCCTGGGACTCCCATTCTTTCATTGTCCCTGTGTGATCTGGAAATTCAACACCACAATCAGACCTAATATTTCTTAACATGTTCAGTTTGGTCAAATAGGAGGATTTTTTTTTCTGTTGCAGTTTTCTGTACTTCATCAGTTGAAAGATAAGGGAAAGTACATATCTCAGTGAGTATTGCAAATGTGCCCTACCAGCTTGGTGCAATATTCAAAGGATGAGAACTGACAGTTCAAGCCTCCTTTGCTCTAACAAGCTGAATATGAACGCCCTAAAGTAAAAACACTGGAATGTCAATTCAAAATTCAGCACCCACATCCCTAAATTCAAAACCATTTTGAGTTAGTTTTTAATGTTAGTACCTTATGGGGTAAAACAAATTTGATCTTCAGCCAGCAAAAATCTGGGGTCCTCTCTGCCCTTTGCCAGAACCATCTGGCAAATCAGCCTCTCTCTTGCCTTAATTGAAGACTGCACCTGCAGAATATTAAAGGTGGGGAGGTGTGATACATTTTGAGTGATGTTCACCTCAATATGATAGATACTGACAGTGCTAGCACAGTGATAACACCCCTCCTCTCTCATCACACGAGTCTCACATCAGTCAAGACATTGGCATCCCATGCCAGCCACTGATTGTGCTGCCTAGCTTGATCTGACTGTTTCCTTGCACCCAGGTGAAACAGAACTAGACTGAGGAGCAACCTCCTCTGTAACTCTCCTTTCCTTGCCTCTAAGCATAACTCTCTGCTGGCATCTGAGCCAGAGGTCTCTATCTGCTCAAAAAGCCTCACATAGCATACAGCTTCAGAGAAACTTCACTAAAGTAATGATAAACACATGCTAATTGTTGCCAGCCAGTATTCAGAGGAAGGGCTCTTAGGAAAGGAAAGGAAACATCAAATATGCAGAGAAAATATTATAAATAACATCAAATATTAAATATCTGGAATGCTTTGCATAACCAAAAATAAGATGTAATTAGCCAACAGAGATACTGCAGCTCTTCCTTCTTCTCTTACTAATGTTAATAGGATTTCAGCTGCAATATTAATTTACAGAGAATTTATATTGCATTAACAGTAAAATAATTTAGTGTCCATTCAAACACATTCCTCCACAAGTTTCTTTAAGAAGTGGTTTCTTGGTCTCTTCAGGATATCCCTGATATCCTGTCACTTGGGCTCCAGAGAAGAGAAAGAAAGGCAGCCTCTCAGCCCTTTCAATGTCCTTCTGACTTGTGTCAACAAACTCTCTAATTCTCCACATTCTGGTTTATAGGTTAACCACTGCTGACCCTCCAGCTAACAGTTAACAGAGAAATAGGGCAGCTGTTGGATTCTCCAAATATGAGATCTCTTCCTTCTCAAGGTTTCACTTGAGAACCTATTTCAGTTGCCTGTGCAGGGGTTTGTAGAGCTGCTGAGATATTACTGTCTTCCCAGAAACCCAGGTAAGTATCCACACAAGCATGCCATCAGCTTTCTGAAATCCCTTCTGAAAAGAGGCAGAATCCAAACTTAAGAGTAGTGAACAGTAAAATGTAATATGTAATCTATGGAGATGATGACTAGTTCACTTGGGTTCATAAACCAATTTGTGGTAGATCAAAATTCAGTCTTAGCAGAGAAATTAAGTTATTATGTGTATTGAAAGTAGTAAAGGTAGAGGACAGATTTACAGCCAGTTAATTCAGGTTCTGCACTATTCAAGTCTCTTTTTTTCTTACAATCTTCTTTTCTCCACTCTGAATAAAAAAGACCTTGGAGGTGAGCATGTATGTCTTCAGGGAATAGTCAACCACAGTATTTCTCAAATGGTGCCAGAAAAAAAGCTATGAGGCATAACTTGTGACTACTATGCTCATTTCTTGCTTTTTCTGGGTCTCATAGTTGAGCACGTCTGCTCTCTACATGTGGGTACAGATTCAAAATACACCAGCTAAGATCCACCCTTCTTTTAAACTAATTTTCTTCTGTCCTGTGACACAAGTTCAAATATTTGGAGTGCCAAAGCATGTAGGCTACACCTTCCAATCTGTTCCCCACTATCTACTCATTAAGTCATCTCTTACATTGAAAGAAATGCCTGGGTTTGGAGCTGAGCCATCAGAGTCTGAGCTCTTAACACAGTTGAGTCATGGTCAGTAGCAGGGACTCCCCAGGGGCTCATTACAACTTCTAAAATTGTGTATAAATGCAGTACGTGTGTGTGTGTGTGTGTATACATGTTGCTTTGTCTCAGAAATCTCAGAGGAAAACCCCACTTTAACTGTAATTTAATTGGAAGTCCAGAGAAGTAGTGAGTATCCTGCCAATCACAGGCAAAGCAGGAGGATCTGTTTCTGTTGGTTGTGGAGTCTGCCAGCTGAAATCAAACGAATTGAAAAATTTAGGTTAACTACAGTTCATAACATATCTTCATAACAAATCTTCCTCTATCCCTTGTTCACTACACAAAACTTTAATACCGATGAATATTGAAACAGCTCTGAACATAGCTGTTTTTCAGGTGAATTCATTGACACAGGAGTAATTTAAGGGCATCACAGAATCAGAGACTCAGACTCGTAGAATGCACTGGGTTGGGAGGGACCTCTAGAAATCATCTAGTCCAGCCCCCACTGCAGTAAGCAGGGACACCACTTTCAAGCCGTTTGCATCTGCACATCGAGCCATTGACCACTACCCTTTGGATGTGGCCATCCTGCCAATTCCTTATCCACTCACCAAATCCACTGAAGTTGTTGGACATAGAAGCTTTTAGTCACGCCACGTAGCTCCTCCCTACCAAAACTCTGACACACAAGCCTAATACTTAGTCCTTCCATTGCATCTATGTGGTATCTGTTAGCCTCATATGGATGTCACAAGAGGCCCAAATATCACAAAGTACACTTAGATCTTCATTAGCCTCAACCAAAGTCTAAACAAATAGTTCACATGGTGACAACTACACTGTGTCAGAAAGGATGGCGAGCTGGTTTTAATTTAAAGTGAAATAAAACCAGGGTGGTTTTTGTTTGTTTTTTTCTCAGAAAAAAAAGTGAGCCATTGCAAGAAAACTTCAGGAGAAAAAAAGTTCCTATGAAATGAAAAAAGTTCTTTTGACTATTTTATATGAAGATCTTTATGGCTCAGAAGCAATTAATTTTTTGCATGCTGATTCTGTGGAAATCTAGAATTAATGGACAGCCATATAAGATTACGCTTGTTTATCTGAATATTTTCACTTAGGACTGCCACATTCTGTCTTATTATTTTCATGTTTCAGCCCTAAACTATCAGCATAAAGATCAATTATAACACTACATTTTACTGTTAACATAGAAGTTCATGGATGAGACAGCATGCTGAAACAGCAAAAAATTTTGTTCCATAAAAATAACATTTTCTGCAACAGTCTCACTGATAACTTTGTTAAATTATGGAATATTTCACAATCCCCATAAAAGTGCATGTAGGTCTTCTGTGCCTCTGCTCTCCTGGAATATTCACACTTACCAGAACCAAACTATGAAAAAAGGCAATTTCTCCCTCACTAATCTAGACTTATTTTCAGAGAAAGACAAGTGTAGCCAGGTAGCTTGATGTTTAAGTGACTGCTTTGAAAGCCAGGTAGCTTGGTGTTTAAGTGACTGCTTTGAAATACTGTAATCTATTCAAAAGTGCCAAACAACTCACTGAGAGTTGGGTCAGATTAAACACTTCATTTTATGCAGCCCAAATTGGCTAAGTCAAATCTTACATTAATGCTAACCATAGCTTTATGTTAGTGACTTCTGTTGCAACTGGAGGTAGAAAATATCTCCTCTAGACAACTCAAAATGCAGGTATGCTTCCCTTTGTTTACATTAGTCTGGCCCATAGACTTTTCTGCCAAATACGAAGACTGCTGAGTCTTTATATGTTTATATGGCATAACCCTGGACCTTTCATCTGCTTTTTGACTCTCTATATTGCACATGGCTCATCAGTAAGTTGAAGCGACCACATCGCAGCTTTAAACAAGCAGGAGCAAGACTGGGGTACTGCCCTGCAGCTGGGGATTTTTCCCTGGTGGGGTTTTCAGAGGAGCTCCACAGCCTAACACACTTCCCATTACCAGCTGCTAATGTCCCATAAAATGATCCTTCTGAGGACAGGCCACACAGGTGTCCTGTGGTAATGGGTAGGAAAAGAAGATGGCTGAATTAATTGAACAAGAGGTCTAAAAGGCGCTCTTCCTCCACAGAATAAAAGCTTGAAGAGGTAGGATTTGAAAATCAGCTCTGACAAGAGATGGCAATGCAACATTTGTTTCTTCTGGTAGATTTTGCAATTCAGATTTAAGCATGTGACACTGTAGTGTATGAGAAAGCTGTCAGAATCATTTTAAGCATAGTTATTTTTCTCTTTCCAAGCTTGTGTTAAGGAAACCTGGGTTTGTAACTTGAAGAATTGCAGTAGAACATTTTGCAGGGTTCTGAAGTGTTTCTTAAATACTTTCTATAAAACACAGCTTATGCTGTGTATGTGGTGGTGGGGTAATGTACATTGGTATTCACTTGCTATAACCTAATTTATTCATTGCTTCATCACCCCTGAGAAATAAGCACCCTTCCATGTGAGATGACTAAACCATATACCTTACCACCATGCATTCTCTCCCTGTAAGATTCCACAAAGAGTGAATGTGTGGGAAATATTTCTCCCTCCAAGATGAATCTGTTCAGTCAGGGAGTCTAGGAGATATGACAAGGCTGATGTATTGTATGGTAAATCATTTCAGTGAAATGTTTCTACGTAACTGTTTATAGGGAACAAAGTTGGAATTTGCTGAAACAGTTGTGCATGGTATGTGCTAGCATCTCAACAGCAGGAGTTTTTTAGCTGTATAGCAGCTCCTAAAGCATTCTTTTCCTAAGCCAAGAGGCAGCAAAGTTAACAGCTCAGCCTCATACGAAGTGGTGCTAGACAAGATGTAGAACTACAGGGTTTGGACAGATGTACCACTGACAGATGGTGCTGAGATTAGTCATTATCAATCAGCTTCAATTTGCATTTATTCCTCTGGTTCAATGCCAGTCAGTGACGAATGCTGACTGATAGTACCTTATTACTGGCTAATATTTATTAAGAGTTCCTGACTCCCTAGAAGATGACGTGGAGACTTAGACCCTGCTCACAGGAAAGCACAGAAGCAACATGCTGTGTTTAAAGTCAGTACCTCTAAGACTGATGCTTACAACTCATTGTATCACTACATTGGCTCTGCTGGTGTCACTCTCTGCAGAGGGACCAAGGATTCAGTACAAGCATAAAGACCAGCTGACACCTCTCTCAGAGGCAGTTCCACGCAGTTACAGCTGAAGTGTGCTTTTTGGGACAGCATAAGAGGAGCATAAGTAGGCACTAATAGGTAGAAATCCAAGTCTGGCAATTGTATAAGTACTATGTCCACTTCAAGAATTATAAAGAAATAGCATTTTATATTGAATCTATATTGGGTTTAAGTGGCAAGATGATCCTGACAAGGTCAACCCACCACAAAATCCTGAATAATTTAAAAAAAAAAATCTATGTTTTGTTGTCTCCAATCTGCATGTATAAGTACATCGATACATAAGTAAGTATGTTGTGGAGAGACTCAAATTTATAAGATGGGACTGGACATCTCTCCCTGTTTTTTCTTCCATTATACAATTTCATGAGGTGGTGGTAACAAAGCAGAACTGGCTGCACTACATCTTTTATGAGCACCCATAAGATTGCAGTATATAACACTAAACTCTTCCCCCATCCCAAAACTACATGAATGTAATATATTATTACACTACTCTAAGCCTTGATTTACACAGATATGGTTCCACTGAATCCAGCACCAAGGCTGAACTCCTTCCATTGACATAACGAAAACTGACAAAATTGATGCTAAAAATGAAGACTGTTGTCCTCACAGCCCGACTAGTATCTACAAATTATATTAAATTCCTCTAAAGAAAAACAAAAACAAACATTATAAGCAGTAGGCAACATATTGCATGCTCATTGTTGAGGTGTCACAGAAATATTTTCTAAAATCATCACTGCTGATACTGACTAGAATTAAAATAAAGCTGTAATAGATAGGTGTTTTAACAAAAGTGCCCTAGCAAGTCTTTTATTTGATAAGGATTAAAAGAAAAATACTGCATAATGCAATATACCCAAGTCAGCACAGCAGTAAGAGGAGTCATTTTATCTGCAGGATTAAGTCTCACAATAGAATAATCCATAATGGAAGCTACAGAAACGGAGCAAAGGAGAGAGCTAAAAAGGTTGTTCTTTGCGTTTTTTTTTCTTTTTTTTGCCTTTTTTCTCTTCTTTTTTTCCCCCAAGAATTTTAAGAATATGATCTAAAAACATATTTCCATAAGCAGAGTTTTATTCCCAAAGCATTTCCCAGGATCATTTCTTGTTATATTTAATGAATTTCAGGAAGCGAGGAATGTTAATGTTTTATGCTTAATGTGGTCCCTGAAGAGCAGAATACAGCCCTGAACATATTCTATGTACCTTATTTTATAGCTGCCAGAAATGTGGTGGTTTTTTTTTTCTTCTGAACAAAGTCCCTCCAACAATTTATGAATGCAGTTAAATGATCAGACATCTCAGGGCAGCAGAGGTTTTACCTCTGTGACTGTGGATATGGAGAATTTATAAACCTCAGGATTGTAAACCAAGCTCCAAAGTAGAATGTGAGAATTGATTGGTACCTGCAGAGACCTAGGATTTGATCTCAAAGACACTCCCAAACTGGTTTAATGCCAACACTCACTAGCACAGACTGGGCACAGTGTCCAGATGCCCCTCCCAGGTTGGAAGAGCCTCTTGGTGACGAGAGGCACGTTAGAGTGGCTGCAGTCTGCATCAGGAGGTGAAGCCCAGTGAGAAAGCTGAGCTCACAGGAAAGACCACTTTTCAGCTGCTCCTCCTATGAAGCAATATTCAAGAATTAAGTACTCTCTGACTCAGGAAATTTCTCTGCCTGTTGGGAAGGACAGAGAGATTCAGAATCCCTGTAGAGAATTCATGACACTTCCACAGGTACTTTTCAAGGCTAATGCTATCTAAATAAAAACAAACAGACAAACAAACAAAAAAACCCACCCCAAAACCCACAAAAAAAACCCTAAAACAAGCAAAAACCACTCAGAATTGATTCTTCAATGGAGCTATTAGTTGGTCAGAAAACCACATCTAATTTCTCAGTGGAAAATGCAGAGAAGGTAACATCCTTTAATAATATTCTTTTTAAAACCACAGACAGGCTTTCATAGTACATAACCTGCTAGTAGAAAATAGAACCGTTTAAAAAAAATTAATTCACTGATGTTCAGGAGGAAGTCACCTGAAACACCTTACATGTTATGTTGTACTTAACAGCTGAAACACAAGCTCAGCTGACAACTGATACTGTCATTTTGGGGAAAAGACTTATTTACCAAAATAATTTTTCTGATCTTTTTTAAAAATCACGTAAAAATGAGCACAATTAAAAATAAAAAAAAAAACTGATTTATTCCGGACAAAGGTATCTGGAAAAGATTCATACCCTGAATAATAGAGGTCTGAACTTGCAGCACTGACATAGATAAATAGGTTGCCTAATGGGTTGTTTACCGAGCTATTGGACCTGGAGCATGATAAAGTAAGCAGAAAAAGGACTGCATAAGCTTTATCTCCATAACAACCAAGAACGATTACAAAAGATCATGGAAAAGCCACCTTCACAAAACAGGCTTTAACCTTAGAGCAATGGGAGCAGCACAGCACAGTACTGCTGATGTCTAAATAAGAGAAGACAGTCTTGGCTCCAAACTGTTGCATCTTATACCAAGTTGGATGCTCCTGTTGGAATAATAGCAGTATAAAGCTATTTAACACAGCAAATATATGGAACAATAGATTCTTTTAAAGGAATTAGAATTGTCTGGTCGGAAAAGAGTCCAAACATCTTCCTGTACACAATTTTTAGATCATATCCATAAGCACCTCATCCAAATGTCTTTTAAACACCTCCAGAGATGGTGACTCCACCTAGGCAGCCTATTCCAGTGCCTGATGACCCTTTTGGTGAAGAAATTTTTCCTGATATCCAATCTAAACATCCTTTGGCACAATATAAGACCATTTGCTCTCCTCCAATCACTTGTTACCTGGGAAAAGAGGCTGGCCCCCTCCTCACCACAACATCCTTTCAGGTAGGTGTAGAGAGCAATGAAGTCTTCCCTCAGCCTCCTCCAGACTAAATAATCCCAGTTCCCTCAGCTGCTCCTCATAAGACTTGTTCAGTGCCCCTCACAAGACTTGTGCAGTGCCCCTCACCAGCTTTGTTGCCCTTCTCTGGACACATTCCAGCAACTTAGTGTCATTCTTCCAGTGATGGGCCCTGGACTGAACAGAGTACTCAAGGTGCAGCCTCACCAATGCTGAGTACAGGATGATCCGAATACCAAACACTATTAATGTAATGTGATATTTTCCCACTCAGCTACTCAGTAAGAACAGTTCAGAGTAAGCTTATGCAAAACTGATTTGTGATTATTTCATTTGAATGCTGCTAGAACTGGTACTGGAATATTTTACCTTGAGAGCTCTTCCATATTTCAGCCATGACAGCAAGATGTTTGAATCTACTTATTCCCAGAGTGAGAAGTAAGACAGGAACCTTCTATACTATTTCCTCTCCACTGTGTTGTATTTCCAGCAGATATCTGGGAAGCTGAAGTGCCTCACAAGCATTTCTTCCAGTTTCTAACAGAATAATTCATCTCTCTTTGCAGCCTGGATGGGTGGCCTGTAACAGACTCTCATTCTAATATCTGCCTTGTTGACCTTTCCCCTGATTTTAACCTCAAACTCAAGGCAATCAAAACACTCCTTAACACACAGGGCCACTCCCACCACCTTTACTCCTTGCCTATTCCACCTGAAGAGCCTGTAGCCATCCATAGCAGCACCCCAGTTATGCAAGCTGTCCCACTATATTTCTTTAATGGCAACTGTGTCATATTTTTCCTGATGAACAACAGCTTTCAGCTCCTTCTGTTTGTTGCCCGTGCTGCATGCATTGTTGTACATGCACTTTAGTTGGGCTATTGTTCCTGCCACCTTTTTGCAGGGTGAAGACCAAATTCCTGCCTGTCCATTCTCAGGCGTCCCCATGGTCACTAACCAGTCAGATTAAGATTGTATGTCACAGAGGGAGAAAAGGCAGCATTGCATTAAAGTGACTTTCAGAATATACCTGTATATCAAGAAATCATTCACATAATACTTTCATTTAGCATGTTTCAGGGTATTATGCAATTCTAAAATTAGACAGTTTTTCTTTTTTCCAAAAGTTTGATAATTCGAAAAGGTCTTTGCTGTAGTTTGACCTAGCTGGGCCAGTTCTTTAAGGTTTTACAAGAAAGCATTCAAAAGTAGTCTTCACAGAAATGTCCTAGCGGAATGAAAGAACAGGGATAGCTGTTTGAAATGAAGGAGACATTGGTAAGGCAAATTCACTTGAAACCTGCACCTCATCCTACTCAAACCACTGGCAAAACTACTGGCTTTAATGAGCATGGGATCAAGACCTTGGGTTTTCTCTTTAGACAACAAAATAAGCTCCCTGATGTTAAGGTACTTTTAGGGAGAAACTGCAGCTTTAATGTACAGATCTTCAGTAACACAATGTCTAGAAGATCCTTACTTTGGCCAAAACACATGGGGGAATTTTTATGCTTCCCAGGTGAAATAATTTGTCAGCAGAAATAGCGCAGACGTGACACAGGTATTTGCAGCCATGCCGAATGAACACAGCTACACTTGCCACCATTAGCAACTGTGGTTAACTCTTGTCTTCTCTCACAATCTACAAACTCGTTACCTGATCCCTCTCACAGAGGGTCATCCCAGTGGGTCAGAGACAGAATGACTTTTTTTTTCCTAGGCTGTTTAATGCTTGTAAAGAAGGGAAAGCTAAGGTGACCTTTTTTTGCTGGCAAATAAGGATTCTAGTAAACAAGAAGCCATGGCACATTTTTTCACACAAACATAAATCATTTTGGAGAGAAAAAGGTTATTTTCAATAGTAAAGCTCTTTATTAAAAATAATTTCAACAGCTTTAGAAAACAACTCTGACCCATGCAGCAGATACCCTGTCCCTCCCCTTCCTACCTCCAGCAGGGGCAGCAGTCTTTGTGCCTACAGCAGCCACAAGACGGCAAAGTCAGCATGCTTGTCTCAGTTTCCTTATTCATGTGCAGTGCCCTTCCACATACTAGAACAAATCTTGCCTGCATTTAGCACATTTGACCCAATATAGAGACACTAACCTACCCGTATGAAGAACTTTCACAAAGACTTCCAATTCATATATTAATTAAATTTTTTCTAGGCAGATGTGCTATGGGTGTGTGTACAAAGCAAATAAACTGAGAGCAGATATAACTACAACTGCTACAATTTGATACAATTTGCTACAATTAGCAAATATGTATGTAAGGTTTATGTCATTCAAGACATTATTTATTTTTCTTTTCCTTGCTGCCATATGTTTCGATCGAGGAATAGTTTCATTACTACCTATGCCAAAATATTTGAATTGCAAATTCACCAAAAAAATATGTAATAAATACAGTAAAGACCTGCCAAGGCTGATGTTTCATATTTACTATTTCAGTATTACTTTTACATTGCAATATAACTGGTAAGAAAAGGTAAACTATTTTTAGTTATTTCACTGCTTTTTTTTCTTGGTTTTTTTTTTCAGTCTGCTCTGCTGAGTACATGAAGGCAGGGATACTAATCAGAGAAAAATGAGAAACTAATGTTTAGCAGATGCAGATGTAAAGCTGCTCAGATATGACTCTGCACAAGAACTGACTGCAAAGGTATTAACACTGAATTACACCTACCAAATAACTCTCCATCAGGAGTATTGGCAGTGACCATTTTACCTTCAGTAAAAGATCACAATAATCAGTAGAGGAAATCTGTTGACAAGAGTCCCTGCACGTTCTCACTCTGGGAACAAGTAGATTCAAACACCTTGCTATCATGGTTGAAATATGGAAGAAGGGCTCTCAATGGAAAATATTCCACCACCAGTTCCAGCAGCTTTCAAATGATCTATTCACAAATCAGTTTTGCATAAACTTACTCTGAGGTACTCTTACTGAGAGCTGAGTGGGAAAATATCACACTGCACTAACAGAGTTTGTTATTCAGATCATACTGATGTCTTTTATTTTGATGATATTTGAAAAACACTGAAGTTTGATACCAAACCATGTATAGTAGCATGTATAGTAAGCTGTTGGGCCCACCACTCTGGTCTTTTCTGTGCACTGAAAACCCTTCCTGGACTGGTACATGCACATTCATTCTGCATATCATTCATAAGCAATTTTCATGAAAGCATTTTTCTCTTTACATACTACTGTGCAAATCCTACTTACAAAGCTTACAAAAGGTTAAGAGTGAATAAATCATTTAAGATACAATCCATATCTGATTTCTGACCTCCTTTGCTTTCCCAGGAGAATTCTTTTCTTAGAAAAAGTAAGTATTATAAATGAGCATCACATACCTGGATAGATACACATACAATGTGTGCTAATATTTTATTTAGGTGTGATGTAACAAACAATTACACTTGGAGATAGATTTTTAGCAATGTATTAGTTTTGTCATTCTTCTTGTGGCTATTCTGATTACACCACGGGAAAGTCTCCTGTTCATACCTCTCTGTAATCAGCCACAGTCAAAACACAAGGGCAAAAAACAAATTACTATCTTTAAAAAGGTAGAGACGTTCAAAGAATTTTGAATTATGTTGGATTACGTGTAATTGCATTGTAACTGTCAGATATGATGCTAAGGCAGTGCTGCCTCTATTATTGTTAGGTAACTAGGTATAGTAAAGATAGGAGTAATCTGAAGCATACCCCAACACCAAACACTAATTTATATATATGCTACTAATAAGCAATCTATTTGTTAACAATTGATACACCAGCAGGCTGTGCAGCCATTCAGCAAGACCTGGACAGATTGGAGAACTGGGCAAAGGAGAACCTCATGAGGTTCAACAAGGTTAAGTGTGGAGTCCTGCACCTGGGGATGAACAACACCATGCATCAGTACAAGTTAGGGAGTGACCTACTGGAAAACAGCTCCATAGAGAAGGACTATGGAGTCCTGGTGGACAATAAGTTATTCATGGGACAGCAATGTGCCCTGGTGGCCAAAAAGGTCAATGGCATCCTCTGGTGCATTAAGAAGAATGTGGCCAGCATGTCCAGGAAGGTTCACCTCCCCTTTTACTCTGCCCTGGTGAGACCACATCTGGAGTACTGTGTCCAGTTCTGGGCTCCCCAGGAAGGTTCACCTCCCCTTTTACTCTGCCTTGGTGAGACCACATCTGGAGTATTGTGTACAGTTCTTGGCTCCCCAGCCCAAAAGGGACAGGGATATAACTAGAAAGTGTCCGATGGAGGGCTATGAGGATGATTAAGGGACTGGAACATCTGTCTTATGAGGAAAGGCTGAAAGACCTGGAGCTGATTAGCCTGAAAAGAGAAGACTGAGAGGGGATCTTATTAATGTTTATAAATATTTGAAGGGTGAATGTCAAGAAGATACTTGTCTCTTTTCAATGGTATTCTGTGACAGGACAAGGGGCAGCAGATATCGACTGGAACACAGGAAGTTCCATGTCAGCATTGCTGCCCGATTGACAGCTTGACTGAAATTTGAGTATGTTCCAAATCAAGATGTCAGGTTCCTTTCATGTCCATTAAGTTACCTGTGTTCTTTCAGAGCACTTCACTATTTGAAAAAAAAAGAGGAAATATTAATAACTCCCCATCTGAGTGGTTAATCTGAATTTTACCTTCATGTAGATTGCAGATGTATAGGAGGGAAACCCACAAACGTATTTAAATCTCCTATAATGTATTCTGCTATAATTCTACTGGCCTCACTAAAGTTATCTGAAATTGATATGGCACTGTTGACCACTCCATAACTAAGATCATATTATGCTTCATACTGCCCAAACTCATAACATAACCTGCTTCCTTCTTCATGAATTTTCAATCTAAAATAATACTCCATGATCTTGACAAGATTTTGGTGAAAGACATCAGCAGGATAACATTGTTTTAGAAGTACTTCCAAACCTCTGTTTCAACCTGGCTCAGCTATGAGCAAAACTGGTTTGGCCAATTTACATATGTGATTAGGAACTCAAAGCAGGAAGGTTTCACAAAGCTAAAGCAGCGTAGTTCACATCCTGAAGAGCTCTGCAAAAGCAAGTAACTTTCCTCAGGCAATCAGCTTTGGAACAACTTGGTAACAAGCCTGCACATGACAGGAATTCCACAATATCTGTAGATAGCTTGTTATTGCCTGCAAACTTACTGCTTCATCCATATCTCTTGATATAAAAATGTTTAAGATCCTTTTGAAGGTAAGCAAGCACAAACAGGATCAAAAGATTAAATAGTTTTCCTAGACAGAAAGGAAAGTTAAGTTCTTATTTCTTTATGTGTTTGTCTTTAATGAATGTTGTTATGAACCAGTGCAATCACATTTACAGCAGCATAATTGAGACACGGTGCTGGCTCATGGCAGCCACATCTTTGGTGATGGAATTCAAGTAACACAATAGGGACGGACAGATGGAGAAACGGCAGCTCCTTTCTCAGCATCTTAGCTCTGGGAAGTCATTCCTGTCTGCACATACTTCTGGGATGGCTGCATGAAAATAACACCATCAGGATACTACTGGCATGCTGTAATCATGCTGTAGTGTAATATTGGATTTGCCAGAAATATCACAGCCTGATCTTGTCCCTGACAGTCAGGAGAGTGAATTCCAAGGTATTTCTAGGTCTAAATTGCATATTCAATCAAATTGTAACTCAGTGCAAACATGAGGTAAAGTGAGAGGGTGATGAGCAGCAACAAATAACACCCTGTTTCCCTTCAGTTTAGGCAGTGAAGCACTTTGCTTTTCCCAGGGAATCAACACTGCACTCTCTGCTCTTTTAGCCTACCCATTCACATCTTCTTTTTCTTTTCTCTCTGATTTCTAAAAGAACCACATAAGATCTTCTTCCTTTCAGAATACATTCATATTACCCCCATATCTAGATTGAAAGCCTATATAAATACCAACAGTTGAAGTCCTTGGTCTCACTGTCATCATCTGTGCATGTTTTCTGTGCAGTCCTGGGACAGCTGCACTTTCAGGCTCTTAAAATATCCCCATACCTCTTCAGGATTCAAAGAGGTTCTGGTATTTATGCTCTCAAACAGTCCTTTTCTGGAGATGTCACACTCTGTCCTCTTCTAAAGGAGGAGCAATTAGATGTGGACATAGTGCCACTGTACTCTGTGCTTCTCATGTTACACAATTACAAGGTACAGTTTGCACTGCTTCAGCATGACCTGTGACAGAACCGTATGGAGTTTTTTTATACTGCTTTGTATTTTAAACAGCAGCTTTCCCTTTCAATTGTACTTGTTTTGTTACTTTCTAATTACATCTGTCCAGAGATAGTTTTGCCCTGATGTTCATCTACACTGTCCTGGGCATAGCTTTGTAATAAACCTGTCAGTGTAATATCTAGCTCCTGGTAAGGTAAATCTTATCTGTGAAGAAATAACAGGTTCTTGGCAATGAAATTGCTGTCTATGAGAAAATTCTATGAAGTCTGCTTTGGCAACAACAGGAAACGTGGTATCTCTATCTTTGCTTTACTAAATCTGGAGAGACAGGAGGAATGGAACTGGTATATATCATAGTGAGAAATATTCCTGCTAAGGAAGGATTAACTTGCTCTAAGGGGAACGAGGTCACAGGAGACTAAGATATCTTCAGAAGTCTTGATCATCAGCAAAGGCTTAGAAATCTCCTAACTCCTTACCTTTGAATGACTAGCTATTTTTTGAACCTCAAATCACCATACAACACTAATTCACATCCAATTCTAATGTTTTAAAACATTAGAATTATTTGCATAATTGTACATTTAAGCAGGACTTTTAGAGAATTTAGAGAAATTTAGAGAAAAACAAAGTTTCCAGAGTCCTGTAATGTAGGGCTTTGTGATTTAGCTGGATAATCTCCGTTCTGCTTGTTGTATGGGTTTGGACATTACAGAAACAGCAAGAAAAGATTAGAGAAAATAGTCACCATGACATAGGATAAATCTAGGTTAATATTTTAGGTAGAAACAGTAATTCAGTTTTCAAGCTTGGGCAGGCCTCATTATGCCGTGTCCCACACACTGGTGTAGATTACAAAGCAATACCTTTGAGAAAAGTCAACAGACAGTTGTATTACCTACTAAGAATACCTTTGGTAGAATCATAGAATTGTTAGGATTGGAAGGGACCTCAAGGATCTTCTAGTTCCAACCCCTGTGCCATGGACAGGGACACCTCACATTACATCACGTTGCCCAGAGCCACATCCAGCCTGGCCTTAAACACCTCCAGGGATGAGGCTTCCACCACTTCCCTGGGCAACCTGTTCCAATGTCTCACCACCCTCACGGTGTAAAGCTTCTTCCTAACATCCAATCTGAATCTACCCACTTCTAGTTTTGCTCCATTCTCCGTAGTCCTATCATTACCTGACACCCTAAAAAGTCCCTCTTCATCTTTCTTGTAGCCCCCTTCAGATACTGGAAGGCCACAAGAAGGTCTCCTTGGAGCCTTCTCTTCTCCAGACTGAACAGCCCCAACTCTTTCAGTCTGTCCTCATAGGAGAGGTGCTCCAGCCCTCTGATCATCCTGGTGGCCCTTCTCTGGACACGCTCCAGCAGTCCAGCAGAACTGGACGCAGTACTCCAGGTGGGGTCTCAGCAGAGTGGAATAGAGGGGGAGAATCACCTCCCTCGACCTCCTGGCTATGCTGAAAATCCAGAAAGACAGATAGATGGCAGTGTTCAGCTCCACAAGCATTTTCGGTAGATCTGGAGATGTTCAGCACTTTCCCAAAACCTCCTTTCCAAGAGCTATAGTATTAACTGAGAGTTCCTGATTTCATTAGGAAAACATGAACTTTTGGTTCTCAGGAGTTCAGAGAAAAGTATAACATGTCATGACTTTAAAACGAATATCATTATTTGGCAACTTTCCCTTTGATTTTCTAACGCTTTAAGTTTTCGTCTTCTAATTATTTTCTCTATCGATGGTGACCCAGAATAATCTGTGATCTTTTCCAACCTGGTTAATTCTGTGATTCTCTGAAAATATCTTACTACTGCTCAGCTGGCTATTCTAGCCTTCCTTCAATACTATCACTATTTAGTGAGAATACTTGCAGAAATTATGTGTTTTAGATGCAAATAAATCATCCAAATTTACCCCCACATGAAATCAAATTGCACAGAGCACTGTTTATTTAACCTTTATTCTCTGAAATACAAACTTTTGATGGTTCATTTAATAGTAATCTTGTGTATATGACAAGAAATGCAAAGTTTCTCAGCCTTCATCTGAAAAACTAAAGCCATTAGAACCTGAATTAGTATGTAAATGGAATTAATAAGTAAATGTTCTCTCTGTTTCTCTTATGTATAGGCATGCATCATATGAATCCCATACACTGCCTATTAACCCACCTAGAAAATTACAGATTGTCAAACTGAAATTGTTTCTATAGTACAGGGTACTGATCATTAGTTACATTAATATTTTGATTGATCTTTTGCTGAAAAGAGAAGCAAGCTTGTACGCTTTACTAATTGATTTGAATTTCAGAACATTAACAGAAGCTCAAGATATTTTAAATGTAATTGAAAACACAATTAACACTAAGATAGAAAATATCCTTTCCTAATTGAGCAGCTCACATGAGAGTCAGACATTGCTAATAAAATACATTTAATATAAACTCAGTTCAGCTTTAAATACAGAAGAGAATCTATGGTGAACATTCACCATGAGTCATACATGGTATTTTGTGAAATAAATTACTTGTGTAGTTAGAACGATTGTGTGTTTTACTTTTTTGCAAGCCTATTTAAATAAAAATAATATGCTTTTCCCAAATACAAGATGGGCCAAACTAAAGTCACATAAGCTTCACACAGTGGGAGGCCTCCATACAGTTTCTGTCTTTTCTTTCCAGGAGAAAAGGAATAGCTGCTATGGCACTGCATAAAGGTGCAGTGTCCAAATGGTTCAGTATTTAGTCTTGAGTTACTCTGTGCATTTAGGAAAAGATACAGACACATGGCACATCCTCTGAATTCATCCATATCACAAGCTGTGGATACTCATTAAGGCAGCCCACAAGGGGCAGGTGGATCTCAAAGGATGCAACTTGACCCTACAATTGCAGAAACTGGTGTGAGATGTCCATATAAGAGAATGTTTTTGTATTATCTATGCTGTCATCTGCAATGAAGACAGGATTAACAGAGAGCTGTGTCTAGTATTGACAGGTGTGCTAATTAGCACTCTGAGACAGTGGCATCCTCTCCTCCCTCTAGCACTATTGTGTTCACTCAACATCACAAAGAAAGAGCACAGAAAGATCTCATCCTGGGAAAATTTTCATGCTGGGTGATGCCTGCATCCAATTAGTTTTTCTGGGAAAAGATGCAGTCATTTCTAAGAGTGAGAGCAGATGTGATATACAGCTTTACCTACATGAAGCCTGGCAGTAAACCTCTCCTGACCTCACACCTCTGAAGTGGCAGTTGACATCAGTCAGCAGAGTTAATTCATACCTCTTACATGAATTTTTATCAAACCTGTGAAAACTTACCCAGATTCAGCCAAGTGATAAATCCCTGGAAAACCTCCAGTCCAAGGGCTTTTTTTTACTCAATTTCCTGTCTCTGACAGTGACCAGTAGCTTGAGAAAAAGCCTCAGGAAGGGTAAGTATGTGGTACTCCTTCCTTGGCATTCATCCAAGCCTTGGCTGAGACAGTGAGCTTATCCTTAGAAAGTTATCTTAATTCACTCTAGATTACTGAAAAGCAATTGTATGCTTTGGGTGCTCACCTAAGGTCTCACAAAGGGCAACTGAACAGAAAGGTATGAAGGAAAAAATGCATTATTTTTTTTCTTAACAAAATTTGAAGGAGCTGAAAAAGATAAAGTGCAGTCCAGACACATAGCAAAAAGGAAGGGGGAGAGAAGAGAATACAGAATAAAATATAAAATATTATTTCCCCATAGGAATACTTCTCACATAGTGACCACATCATCTTATGCTTTCACATGCAACCAACTAAAATTTCCACATACAAATTATTAGTGGCCATTTTCCAATGTAACAAAAAGAGTAGTGGGGAAACTTGGTTACTGAACAGAAGTTAATACAAAAAACATGAAATGGTACATAGAAAAAAGACATTTCTAGGTTTAAGAAAATATGCTTTGCTTTGGTTATTTATACAAATTGTATAGTTAAATATATATATATTTTTTTAAGAAGAATATTTAATACCAATTTAATGTGCCGTTTTGATTTCAGTTTATTAATACACCTGCAATTTTAAAAATTTATAAAACAAAACAAACAAAGAAAAATCCAAACTGAAACAAACAGCAAAATCCATTTCTTTTTAATCAAATAAAATGTGAAAAATCAGACTTTCTATATGTCTCAAGGTTCTGTCTTGATATAAGGAGATATAAGAAGATACATGGCATGCTATTTTACTCAGGTGAGGATTTGATCTGTGTCCTGTACAAGACCATACAATAACAACATACATATAACAGCTCTATGGAACAAATTATGAGCAAAAGGTAGAGATAATTCTGTAGTTCCATCTGGGTGATTTTTTTCTCCATTTGTGACTATAAGGACAACAAATGTTGTCTTTTAATGATTTAATAACACATAGAGATCACCTTTTTAACATAGAAAAAGAGAAATGCCTCCTTCATGTACAAAGGTCAACTATGTCTTGAAGGCTTGTAGAAATCAATGTAACAGTGATAACGGAAGGTTACAATTTAGATGAATCTTAGCTATATAATACATTAAAATCCAATAATGAAAACTTGAGGAGTACTCAAGATAAATCCAACAGTTATAACTCTAACTAATAAAAAAGTCCTTCCATGTAGCTTCATCAACACTAAAAAATTAATATAAATTTTGTCTTTGAGATAAATTCTTAAGTCTGCTCAAAGAGATAACCAAATTACAAACTTATTAAAAGGCCATCTGAACCTCATACCTGTGCATGACTGCATATTTTAACTGGAATTAAAAATGGTCATCTGATCTCATTTTCAGTAAATAAGTTGAAAGTAATTTTCCTGGTTAAAGTGGTGCCCACTAATGTTACTACAGATAAGAGTCTGTCAGCATTTTCATTATGCAATCCTATTTTTAGAGATTTAATGCAAGCTGGCTGTCAAATCCAGTTCATTGTTGAAATAAGAAATACAGTGACTCAGACCAGTGAATGTGATTTAATACAAGAAAATAAATCTTGCATTTAACAGTATGTAGGTTTAAGAGATGCAAATTAGATGTTTTTTAAACAGAGGTTAACTACAGAGCAAACCCAAATAGCTGTACAAGACCTTTATGTCAAGTTATGCCCCAATTTAATAACTATATCTTATGGCAGTCCTCATTTAGTAAAGATTCTATCACATAGTTGACCTAAAGGTATGGATATTCCTTGCATTCTTAAGGTAAGTCATGCATATAAACAGTTTATTGGATCAGAGAAAGGAAACCCAAAGGCACATTGGAGTGCAGGTATCAAGGATGGGAAAAAGATCCTCAAAGGCATATGAATAAAGAGCTCTGAATCCTTAAGGAAAGAGATGCTTGGTTACAGTGTCTGGCTGACTTCACCTCTTCCTCCAGGTGGGATTCTGTGTAGCTGATTCTTGTCATGCAAATGTGTCCACAAAAGACAGCAAGAGAGAGTTCTTGGAGCAGTGAGCCAGCTTGCACATGTTCTTAGGAGAGGGTTTCAAATCTTCTCCCTGGATCAAAGTAGAGATACAAACTCAAATCTTGCCTTTAGCACTGCCCCACTTCAGACAATGGCAACATGTTCATGAGGCTAAAGTCAGAGCTAAGGATAAAAGGGAAGTGAGAGATCCATTGACTTTTCTGAATAGGAACTAGGGCACTATGATCAAATCTCCTTACACTGCTTTATTCAAGTGGATGGTTTTTTCATGTACAGAGACTTTGCAAGCATATTAGCCACCAGGTCAAGTATAAAACAGTTATTGATTAATATACACAAAAGGTGTGTAAGATTAATGAGCTCATTTAATGTGTTTTCTGTCCAGATAGGCATAGTTAGATGTGGAATATCTGATTTCCACTGGTCCCAAGATCAGCTCCTCCATGCTGCTGATATGCTGTTTTCCAAATACAGGTTTGTTTGGGTTTTTCAGCTTGAGAATTATCTGTCTTTCCAAGCTGTGATTTCTCCTCCTGAACCCCCAAGCTGCTAATGAGCCCAGTCGCAGCAGTCTCACATCTCTCTGCAGTTTTGCCTTTTTGTCTTGCATAGCATGACTCCATTGCCTTTCTGACACATCTTTCCCACTTCACAACTCTCTCAGAAATCTGAAATAAGGTTATGCAGATGAACCGTATAAGAGCTGGACTTCAGGTTCTTGGTCACGGAGAGCAGAATCACAAGTTAATGATAAGGTTACAGTCTCCCCAGGGCTGTGGGATCACACAATTCAGGTTCCTCTCTGATTAATAGTATTAAAGTAAAAGAATTACAGTAGAAAAAGATGAGAAAATGCCATCCTGGAGTAACTAGTAACTGATGGCTTAAGTATTATGCATCCTCTTAGAATAGAAAAGCTAACAATCACAGAGCAAAATGAAGATGAGCAAGGATGTGAAGTACCACTCTGTTACTGAGATATCCTTTGCATTTTCTTCTCAAGTAGGCACTTTTACCATTAATTTGAGGGACTGCAGCATGGTAAGAATTAGTTAACACAAAAAAGAGGCTCTGTTACAATGTGTCTGCCCACAAACAAGACTGAGACATTGACTGAGTAAGGCAGCACAGCAGTACTTCTGCAGGCACCAGAAACACAGTTCTCTGAAAAAAATGCATTAAAGATCCTGGGACCTGGAAGGACATTGAAACCTGAAAGTTTCTCATTCAGCAACCTGAATTAACTACATAAAAGATATTCAGCACCATAACTCTTTCTTCTGTACTCACTTGGACCTACATATATGTTAATCCCTTAATTATACCTAGAATGGCTGACAGTCCATTTGTGAGTCTGGTGGAAGACCTTGTTTTCCATTTCTTTGCCAGGCAACTAAAGGTTTTGTTTCACAAAGATAAGGGCAGCTTTGGGCATGTTCAGAAACTTAACTATAGTTCGTGGGACACAATCACATGAAAATTATAGTGTCTGTGGAGGCAGAGAGGTGACTGTAGTAGAACACAGATTACAGTCAGAAAAATAAACATATAAAGTCCATTTTAAACTCCTCCTTAGATAGCTATCACCTGTTCTTTTAGTAATATTCAGTCCTCTGTCTAGAATGATCAGATAAAATTAGGGCAGTGAATATAAATGAGCTCTTCACTTTCAGTATTGGTGTTGCATTCTATAATAATGATTTAGATTCAAATTCTATTTAGAGCAAGGGAAAGTATCTTTTAGAAAGAAGTCATTGTAAATTTTGGCAATTTTTGCATCACATTCACAGTCTTTTATTAAGCCAGCTCTATAAACAGCTAAACAATATTCTATGAATAACATCCATTTGCAGATTTTTTTTTTGTTTTTCTTTTTTCTTTTAACGAATAATTATCTGTCTTGACATTTTCTAGTTGCTTGAACAGCCCTTATTTTCAGACACATAGATATGCCACTAGGAATACTACATCTGGAATATGCTGAAGGTCCAAGATATAAGTACCCAAGACAACATTTTCAAGCAATGTATAGACATTACAGTGTGGAATACCTATTAACTGCCATAAGAACTGAGCCACTAAATCCACTTTTCTGTATGATCTTTCAGAGCACAGAATAGAGGGCCATCCTTTGTACTGAATCCAGTACTAATCTTCATTCTCAATCCTTTTCATGGGGTATCTCAGTAATTCCACTCAGCTACCTAGCTGACAGACTAGCTTGAATAGCTTGTGTTTAATGCCATCACTACAAGAAGTCCTCATAAATCCTCCTCCTGGACTTGATAGCTATGAAATGTGCTGCAGACTACATTACATTCCCTGTTTTGAAAATTTAGGGGTAAATGCTTAAAGAATGCTGCAATTGAGCTGGCTATTTTGGCTATCAATAAGATGGAGCACACAGGTGTCATGATTTATAGGACTTCAAGGAGTACTGAGACTAAAGTAGGTATTTCTAAGGAGAAAAGAAATATGTCACAACGTCAGCTGGTTCTTCATTTCCCCAGAGAACAGTGCAGCTCCTGGAAGCATTGTCCTTTACAGGCTTACTAGTACTTGGCATAATAATTTGAACTAGCACATATCTAAAAACAGGAAGTAAAAATTAGTTTCCTTAATCACAATGTTAAATATTAAGGACTGATATTATTTTTCATAAGTACTTAGGGCAATAGCACCAGAAGAGCTGTGGTAAGCCCTTGGTTGCTGCTGCTGAAGGAGCACTCAGTGTGTGGGCACATTGACGATAGACCTTGAGCTGCCTTCCTCTGAAGCAAGGTGATCAATAGCTCTGATATTCCAGTGCCTTTCCTCAGTACTTGCCCCATCACATCTTGCATTTCCCTTCCAGTAAGCAGAGGAACCCAGACCTGATCTAGCTTTGGCTTATCATCATTTTGACTGCAAAATTCAGTTCTGCTCACTGTCCTGGAACGTCTTCAAAAGACTCTACTTAGAGGAACCTTAAAATAGAAGGGAATCAGACCTGACACATTTTTAGCTGAATAACTCAACAGTGTTGTATTCAGCAGAGAGAAGTTATTTTTACTGGATCCATAGATTGATTTCCATGAGAATTCTGTGCCTAGGAGAATTCTTGTCTTAGCAGAGATACAGAATACAGATTGTGAACTGTTTATGCCACATATTGCTGGTGGTGTTTTGTATCTCTTTAGATATGTTTGTAAGCACCTGCAGAGAGATGAATTCATTTAAAGCCAGCTTAGCAACAGGTCTTAAAAATAATAGATGCAGTCACTTGTTGCAGGTCTGCAGTAGAAGCCACAGCCTGGTATTTTCATGACCATGGTCCACATAAACATAAATCAAATGTAAACGTTATTGACACAAGCTCACAAAACTGAAACAAGGATTGAAGTAGACACTTACTAAGTAAACCCAAATCAAAGCCTTTTACACTTCTATTTGTCTTTAAAGTTTTCCTACATGAAAGAATTTCAATTTAATCTACACGAGAACTTTAAATTGTACCTACTTTATGAAGGGTAAGAAAATTTCTGTCTCATTCTATTGATTATGACCATGACTGAGAAAAATTTATTTTCTTGCGTTAAGCAGCAGTTCTCTGAAACCACTTGAATGAATACATTTTCAATCAGCTTTTTATAAGACCTAATATTTGTCAGAATCTGTACCTACACGTTGACCACAACTTCCTGCAGGTTTTGAAGGTCAAACCAAAGCTGTGGAGAGCCAAGGGAACAAGGGTTCATGCAGCCCAAGGGCCAGGCTCCCTGCAGCAGCCAGGGTTGAGCATGAGGGCAGAGCAGGCAGAGCAAAAGTCAGCTAGTCAGCAAGTGAGGTCAAGGATGAGGCCTGGAGACAGTGATATGGGTCAACCTCTCTCCAGGTTGCAGCCAGCTAGACTCCTGGAAGGAAAGGCTGCTCAGGTCCCTTGTGATAATAAATCTGACTCATAGACTTGAATTAAAAAGACTCTTTGGTTTGTTGGCTAAAGGTCATACTAAAGAGAAAACTACAGTGATGACTTTTCAGAACTTAGGCACTACATAATAAGAAACATTTTTTCAAAGTATTTTTATACCTCACATATATATTCACATTGAGAGTACTATTTTAAATGTCCTTTTTTTTTTTTCCTTTAATTGTCCTGATTTGAGTTGGAACAGAACTAATTCTATTCAGTGATTTTACTTTTCAGCCAAGCCCTCCTAAGTAGATGCACTTTCTGAAATCAATGACATGTTTTCATAGAAATTCTCTGTTTCTAGTAATGATAACACTCAATATTATAGTTAGTACCAAGGACTGGTTTGCAGGCCAAGATCACTGCTAAATCTGGTGTACCACACTGAGGGTGCAGAAAGTAAAAGGTTGCACCTGCAGGGAGGAGCAGATAGGACACATGACCCTAAATTGACCTGTGAGGTACTCCATTTCAAATAAGTCACATTCAATATAAAGGGAGGGATCACAAGGGTCAAGCTCTCTTCTTCAAAGGCTGACTTCTGAGGAACCTTCAATACTGATTTTGATTTGCCTTCTAGTCCTGATCTGTGGGTTCCTGAATCCACTTTTAGAACCCAGGTTCTGATTTCAGTTCCCTTCTGCCACCAAGTCCACTTTGAGAATTCCCCAGTCCCTATCAACATCATCTGTGGTGACAGTGATATAACTGCCATCAGGGGGTGTGGGTTCTGTACTGGGTTTGTACATATTTTCTTTTTTTTCTTATTATTTTCAATAAAGCTGGTTTAGTTTTCCCTAAGTCTCTCTCCTTTATTCCCCTTTGGGAAGGGAAAGAGATTAATAGAGAGCATCTATCACTCATTTAGTGGCTGGCCCAAACATAACCCTGGAGAAAAGTATTCACTCATTTATGAGTGGTGATTTGTTTTCTCACAGAGGAAACTGCCCCTTTCCTGACACCTTCTGTCCTTGGAGTTGGCCTTCAGATGTGTAAACAAATCATCACACTGGGGACAAACTGTGGGCAACATCTATGTTTCATAGAGCCTCAACTAATCAGATACTGCTTGTCTTCATTTTCTTGTCAAAAATACCACTTTAAAATCAATTTCATAACAAAATTGAAATGTCTGACAGCCTCAAAAACAGGAATACAATATTGCCAAGCATTTCTTAAAATGTGAGAAAGGACATTTTTGGTACAGCTGCCACCAGTGTAAAAGTTAGGAGTCTGCCCTGGCTGGCTAGAGCCTAACTCGCTGGAGTATGCAAAAGACTTTGATATAAGCTTACGACTGAAATGCTAAAACATCCTGAGGGACTTGCTTTTTGCCTCCCCAGGATCCATGGCTCAGCACTCTTCATGCCTGTGACATCAACCTAGTGGTAAGCATTACCTTTTTTTTTTTTTTTTTCTGAAATGTAATTACTAATGTTGAATTCTAGGATATCCTCAGTCCCCCAAACAAAATTATCCACCCACTGACTTACAATGGAAACTGGTGTGATGTTGTGTATTCAATGCAAATACCTCTTTAACTGTCCTAGTTTTGTAATTCTCAAGGTGTGGAATAAGCAATTTTCAAGGAGAAAAATGAGGGGGAAAATGTGGCAAGTAGGATGTCTGGGTCATTTCTTACACATCACACCATCCCTGCTCCAACATCTTATGCACAGTGACTAGAAATCACAAATGTCCTTTCAAGGAAGTGTTGTCCAGGACTCATATGCTTCAAATTTGGAGTGTCAGAACAAATTAATTCGTCTTAATAAAGATCTTAGTGAAGTAAGCATAATATTATGTCCTTATAAGGCTTTTGTATGTTACTATGGAGCCAGAAAAGGGTTTGAAAGGATTATTTACCCTATTTGCTACACAGCACAAGCTGCAGCTATGTAATTCAGTTCACTGGTAGATTGGGAACTCAGGTTACACTGATGTTATCACACTGAGAGGTGCCAGTGCCCACACCACAAAGCTGGTACAGCCATTTCAGGAATGGATGTTCTAGCACCAGACTGCATACTTCCCAGAGACTTTCTGCCATGGATTGGGAATCTCAGCATGCTAGGACCTGACCACAACAGACACAGGCAGAAAATTAATATTTTAAGTTCTGTCAATATACCAGTAACAATGCTGCAATTTCAGAAAATGTGCAAAAAGATGGTTCTTTCTTATTCTGTCATGATAATTAACACAACTCAAGTCTATAAATTAACACATGGGCTTACAAACAGAAACAAATCATAGAATAGTTTGTGCTGGAAGGGACCTTTGAAGGTCTTCTAATCCAACCTCCCTGCAGTGAGCAGGGACATCTTTGACTGGATTAGGTTGCTCAGATCCCTCTCCAACCTGACCTTTAATGTTTCCAGGAATGGGGCATCCACCACCTCTCTGGGCAACCTGTTCCAATATTTCACCACCCTCATCATAAAAAAAAAACTTCTTCTTATATCTAGTCTAAATTTACCCTCCTTAATTCAAAACCACTAGTCCTTGTCTTATAGCACTGGCCCAATAAAAATATCTGTCCCTAAATATCTTTTCATGGTTAAAAAAATCCTCTCTTTTAATTACCAAAATAAGACAACTTCAGAAATTCACAACCATTGTTGCTCAGTAACTTTTAGAATTGAAATATTACCTATGGGGTTTCTTATTATTAGTATTTTTTTTTTCTGGCTTATGAATCAATTTAATTTAAACAGTGTCAAAATTCATTTAGACTCAACTGATTTTGTGACCTCGCTTTACTGGGAAAACCACTTTGCACAGACGGGGCAATTTTACTTCAAAAAGCACTAGAATTATTTAAGAAAGTGGACTTTGATGATTCTTGAGGTCTTTCCCAACCTTATTGATTCTGTGATTCTGTGATATTTCATGTACTAGATCTGTGGGTTTATATAACATGAAGATATAGGAACAAAACTTAAACTTTGATAGCAAAAATATCATACCACCTGCCCATTATCTAATGTATAGAGATAGAAATTTTAAAAAGCAAGTATAGAATTGTATTGCATGGATTTCAGTAATGCAAAGAGCTGCCATAACTTGTGTGGGTTTTACCTTATTTTAGCAGTACTCCCATTAACAAAAGTAGCAAGTTTTATACTACAAAGACTAGACATTAAAAAAAGTAAAACATGCAATTCAAATTTTTTTGCCTGGTTTCTGATGGTGATTGCTCTTGATTTGTTAAAAAATAAAACCATCAGCTGTGCTCCTGAAAATTAATTTCTAAAGCAAGTAAGCTAAATTGTTCATCAAGAGGTTATGTGTCATTTTGCTCCAAATTGTTATTGCTACCTGTAGTTGGTCAAAAATGTTATCAGAAAGGATTTGATGGAAACTGTGATATAAAATTATTACGTTAGGAAACCAATAGCAAAGAAAGAGCTTGAACTTTAAAGGAATGTAAGAGGTTTTAAACCTCTACTAATCAGCATCTTTCTTAATATTATGTTTTAACTCTATGAATGCAATTAATTTTTGGACATTTTCATTAAAGTAGTTAAAAATTGCAAGTTAATTTATTAACTCCACACTACAGGAAATACTGAAGATAACAATGTTTCATGAAAGCAAACATCAAAACATAAAAACTTCAGAAATTGTAAGTTCAGAGTTTTGGCCAGCTCTTCTCCCAGATAAATAGGCCCAAGATGGAGAAAAAGGATGGAATAATATTTACTAATTTTATTAGTCAGCCAATGAAGACTGAAAAATGAAGTAAGTTACACTTCTGCACTTCATAGACAATGCAGTCAGGAGAAATGAAACAATATGCTGAACTTCTTGCAACTTGCTTTTGTTCCATTGTTTGTTCAATATTTACTCCCACTGGTAAATACTAGATATTTTTTCTTGGCTCTTGGTCCACACATTTTTGCTGAGGGGTTTGACTATATATTTTTAGTTAAGCAGTCCCCCTTGTTTACAGAGATACTCAGGAAATTTCTCTGTCTGTAGCCTCTGTTCATTTTGTGACCACATCTCTTCAGACATCTTTGAAGTTCATGGGCATCACCTATTCTCTACCTTTGTTTTTTTCCTGTAATAGCCTAGCTATGTTCTTAAAGTTATGCTTTCCCAAACCAAGGTCTCAATTTAAGTGTCAAAAATACATGCCTTAAGAATATTTACAGTATTTCTGTATGTGTGGAAACACTATGGGTGTAGATAGTTCCAGCAGACAACTGTTTGTCCAGACTCATGCTTGATAGAATCATATCTTTTTTGGTCTTTGCCAATTTTTCACATCACTCTGCCTTTCAGAGCAGAGACTCTTGACACAGAATGTGAGCATCTGCTTTTCATCTGTGCTTGTGGGATTTCCCATTTTTATATCATCTTCAGGCTACCCAAATGGATTTGTTCATTCTTAGAAATCATTTATGGAATTATAAAATGTATTATATATATTCTTGTATAATTTGTAATGGTGTATAATTTGTATAATGACATTTGTATAAATGTCAGCCTAAGCAGTCACTATCTTGACAGTCTCCCTCATTTCAGCATGGCAGGGATGAGAGGATTCATTTTTATTGTTTTTTTAAAAGTCAGATGAATATAAATGAGAAAAACACAGCAGCATGTAAAGGAACACTGAAAATCATCTGTGCTCTGTTAAACACTCACTGCTCATTTAGTCACTGTGTCTATAATAGGTAGATGTTCCGTTTTTGTTAAATATGCTCAAGTCTTATATTCTTTTCATTACAATACTCATGACATTTTAAGACGCTCAGGAATAGGACATAGACAAAGAAAACACAAATGTATTGCTCTAAGTCTTCATTTATCAGAATCGAGTACTAAAAAGCAGAAAAGGGAAGGAATGCTTCCAGAGAACAGTCTCCTGCCTTGAGACACTGTCACAACCACCTCATACCTTTTCCACACATGAATCACCTTGCTAACAAGAATGACAAACACAGAATCAGCAGAGATTGAGAAAATATTTGTCTGCAACAGCAGTTAGTTTTCCTGCTCTCAATATGCTTACTGAAAAACTTCTGACCATCCACTCTTCTTGTGATCAACTGTTTGATAATTTCTATCCAAAAAATAGCCAGCTAAATACCACTTAGTCTTAAGGCTTTTATTTTTCCCTTTAGCTTAAAGGAAAAAAAAATTTTACAACATTTTTTAATGTTTTTTTTTCCATTTCTAGCATCACTGGAAACACTTTGCATGTACTTTATTGACAGTCATACCCTTTAAGTGGCTCACAGGCATTCTGTGGTTGACTTACACTCACAAAATTGCCCTTCTTTCCCCTTTCCACTTGTTGCATTCCCAGTTTATGGCAGTTATTCTTCTTAGTCCCTGCATGTATGATCTTACACTTGGTATTGCATGTTATCCTCCTGCTGCTGTTACTCCAGTCCTCAAAGTGATCTAGCTCTTCCTGTATGATATTCTGATGCTCAGCTGTATTGATTGCTGCCTCCACCTTTGTATCATCATCAACACACAGCTACTCTTTGTTCCAAGGTCACCAATAAAAACATTACATATAATTGGCCTTAACACCTATCCCCAAGGAATTATACTACCTGCCTTCTTCCAGCAACACTGTTCTCTTTCTAGCACTCTCCTTGTTAGCATGTTTTTATCCTGCTTTACAGCTCTTGTGCTGTGCTCTATTATCCACACCTAACTGCATGTAGGAACAGGTGAATTTATCCTTTAAGATTTCACTCTCTTTCCTTTGATCTTAATGCTTGCCATGCCAACAAAGATAGAGATCCACTTGGTCTGGCATGATCTGTCATACATTATCCATCATTGTCTTTTTTCCTCCATTTTTTCATCTATCTCTGTCTTTTCCTTCAAAGGTTCTAAATCTTTACAGACTAATCTAATTGGTCTGGTATATAGTAGCAGAGGCATATATGACTACAAACTAGGCTGTAAATTCAGAGTATTTCAGGAGCTGAGGGAATAGTAGTAAAAGCAACTCAGAACTACCTCCTGTTGTTATTAAAACAAATCCCTGTGGTGAGGGATTAAGTTTTTTACACCTTCATAATTACCTTAGCTACTGGCCTAGTGGTTAAAAGGATGTTAGGACTTGCTCTTCCAGTTGTCTCTTGGAATAAACAATTTCAGACTTGCTCTTTCAGTCATTTCTTGAATAAACAATTTCACTTGGATTGTTGAAAATAAACAAGTTCAGTTTCTTGTTATGAAGAAAGTACCTGTTTCTGGCAAAGAGAATTTAACTGCCTGTCGCAGGTGGGATGTAAACACTTCTACTCTCCTTTGTATTTCTACTTAAGTAAGGCCCTTTTTTAGCCATAAAACTTTCTCTTTGCATAAGACACCATGGGTGCCTTACCCAGGATTGTGAATTGCAAGGAACGTGAAATCGTTCATGTTGTTGTTATTCCCATTTAAGAATCCCTCCTAACAGGATCTAGAAAGTGGAGTCTTTAAAACAACTTAGAGAATATTTAGTAGAAAGGGCATATTTTATCATCATCAATTTTTCCCCTCTTGTAAGCAAGGAGGAAAAGATAGCAAAATATCTTCTCAAGGTTGCGAACCTTCCAGATGAAGTAACAAACTCAGTGTTCAGCATCATCTCAGTTCCAATATACTTTACCACACTGATTTTCATTTACTTTTGCACAGAACAGCCAAAGGCTCACCTCATCTTTAGAGTATTTTACCACACGTATTTTAAGATATTTCAAAGGCACTCACTACAGTAAAGTAGGCTTCAGCATTCATGGACATTCTTCTCTGCTTTCCTGTTCTCACGTCATGTACTCAGAGACAGCCTAATTCCTCCTCCCCAAATTAGCTATAAAGAAGTGTATGATTCTAAGAGGGCATTGCTTTATGTATGATGGGCTGCTTCTGGCTTGTTTCTAACATTATCTGGGTTATTTTGGTATCTCAGCCCTTCAGAAAAGCTCTCACACATTGATCAGTTGCAGGTTTATGACATTCTTGCATGTTCTCAAAAGGAAAATCACTTTAAAAATTCTAACCTTCTTACTTCTAGACAGAGTAAAAAATAAAACTCATTAATCATGTCCTGCAGAATGTCAGTTTTACAGATGCTGTGGAGAGTTGCCACAGTGGCAGTAAAATATTAATATTTTCAGAAAACCAATTACAAGGTACAGTAAATCACTTAAATGTGTTCTTGGTAATAGTCAGAAATCAGTGAAAATTTCTTCCTGTACACATTAATTACCTGAGGCAACCACTTCTTTTCATGGTCAGTGAGGGGAAAATGACAGTTGATGGTGAAAAGAAGAACTTCTGTTTGCATAAAAAGTCACCATTTCTCACCCTTGACTTCAACAGCATCTAAATGTACTCTTCACCTCAGCGGTTAGCAGAAAATGAGCTCCAAAGATCTCTCTTAAAACTTTGTCAGTATCCCATTGAAGGAACAGTTTGGTTACCCTGTCCATTTACCACTCCTGTCCATTTGATCTGTGCTTTCAGCGAAAAGAAGACCCATGAGATTATTCCTAGCAATGTATAAAGACATTGTTATTTTGCTTTGTGCTAGTGGTCCTTACTCTTACTAGCATTCCTTAACTTCTACAGGAATGTAAGTGAAATAAATTCTGTCACTATTCCTCATGCTTTCAACTTTTTAATGTTCTAAATCACTCTCTCACAACTTTTCCTACAATGATGATGACAAGATACTGACATGTGTCTTGATGGACATTGAGTATCATCTGTGGCTTAGGTAGCCACTTTGTATGTACATGAAATCCACAGCAATTGTCATCTTGGCTCCTCCCTTAGGTCATCACCCCTTTACACATCTGCATGCCTTTTTGTCCTGGGTTAACACAGCCCTCTCTCACATACCCCCTCTCTCTCACCACACAGATGGGAGGAAAAGTAACACAAAAAATCTCTGATTTGAGATAAAGAGAATTTAATGAGATGATAAGATGAACAATTACCTTAGCCTATTTGCAGAAAAATGCAGATAAAAGCAGAAGCAGGAGCAGAAGCCGGATTCCTCCCCTACTCCCCAACCTGCAACCTGCCCAGCAGAAAAGACCAACACACTAAACCTGGACACTGAAAGCAGCAACCAGAGCAAGAAGCCTCTCATGTTACAATCTGAACTTCAAGCCCCGTAATACTTTGCTCCAGCCAGCACTTTCATTTTGAAGCTGGTATTGAATATCAGCAGCAGATTCAACTCAGCCCATGACACTTTTGCATCTTATTATAAATTGGGTGTGATGATTAGCTGGATTAAATAACAGCCTTTTTCCCATGGTTTTGTATATTTTATAGCCAGAAACTCCAGATGCCACCATGACAGAAAAAAAAGTCAGGAAATAAGTCCCTAGGATGTATTTTTAAACTGCTGCACACAACCAAAAGTGCTGGATATGCAGCAATGTAATTGTTGAACCAAGACTGCACATATTTTCTTTGCCAGCATTCTGCTAATAGTTACTATAGAAATGCAAATTAATTAATTTGTGATGTGTGTGACTATAAATACAGTTGTAGATGTTGTGTGCAGTGCCCACTTTTTGAAGCAAAATAATTTTGCATTAGATGTACATGCAAGAAATATTTGCCTGAAACACAAGATGCCTGTCATCTTTACTGAGCTGCTCTCTAGGCAGCACTCCCAGACCTGAGTGAGAAGATGTTGATCACAGCAGAAAAGACAAAATCTCTCTCACCTTCCTTAACCTCTCCTTATTTTATTCCTTTCTTTTTATCTTTCTTCTTTTTTCCTTTTGTTACCTTTTGTGTTTATTTTTCTGTTAGATGGCTTCCTTTATTTTCTCCGACATCTTCTTCTCAAATATCATTCTTCTACATATCATAGAAACTTTGTGGAGTTAAACCGCAAAGTGGATAAGATGGAGAAATATTTCTATGTACACTTGCCTAGGTTTAATTGTATTTGCTTGGAAGTGATTTTAAATCTCCTTCCTGTGCTAGAACTCCTTCCTTTGCCATCAGTGGCTTGATTTTCATAACTTTCTTCTCTTGCCCTGGCAGTTCTCCCAGTGAAAAAAATAAAATGGATGCTTCAAAATACTTCTGATCTTCTTTGACTATGGATTGATTATGCTGTGCCATCCAGAAAAAAATATTTCACCTGTGAACCAGCAGAGACTAATCTTTGGTTGCAACCAGAGTGATTCTGTTGTGTTTACACTGACATAAATTGTAAATAATCCCAGTGAAGTGAGTGAGTCAACTCTATGCATTGATATATATCTGAAATCAGAATCAGACCCCATATGTTTTTATCTCCATATGCAGGGAAAAGCTTCCAGCATACCCACTGCAGGGTAAATTCTACACATGGCAGCTTTAATACCCATGGGCACAGTGTTTACTTATAAAATTTACCTGAAATGAAATGTCTGGATAAAGACAGGCTCTCTGAACATCATGAAATCATGAACTTTGTGGTATACCTACCAGGTAACTTCACTTAAATCTTTGGCTTTAAAGCCGTCAGCATAAGGCCCTAGAATGTATACTGTGAAGCCATCAGCAGCTACTTCATAGTTAAACAGTTTGAGATTTGCAGGATTAAAATGTCACTATTTCACACTTTAAGGACTGGATCTCACGACCAAGTTTAATAAATTAACTCTTCAGAAGATAACTGAACTAGTATACCAGTTTTTGAATTTGATACACAGTGATTACTGCAGCAGAAACTATTTAAATGAGCCTACTGGAACAATTAAATATAAAAAAAATGAACAACTGTAATCCCTAAAACTTTCAGACATCAAACATGCATTTAGAGTTACAACATCTCACAGAATATTAATCAAATTTGTACACAGAAGCTATTTCCAGTTCTTTTCATAAAATCTGTTTTTTACAGAAATGCAGTTGGAATCTCTCATAATCACAAACAAACAGACATCTTTAATTCTTCTTAATCTTATGGTACTATGAATTTTCTTTGTGGCTTGAGAGTGAAAATAGTTGTACCAGCAAACCTTTTTAAGCTCCCACTTGATCTGAATTAGCACTATAAAAAAATGGATGTGCCAATTCTGGTTGCATCTTCATGATGAAAGAAAATTTATATAGATGTTAGAGGTATGCAGCTACAGTTGGGTATGTTTGGGTATTACCCAACAGGAAGACACAGGAATAGTAGTTGTCCTTTCTCTTATGTGCAATCCATAATGCCATCTGCATTGAATGGTGAACATGCTTAGGAAATACCTGAACTACAATGATAACAGTTAAGCAGTCATTAGTATTAGAGATGTTAATATAGAATATTCCAAGAATCATGGAATTCCAAGAATCATCAAGTCCAACTTCCAAACTAAGACCACCATGTCCTGAAATGCCATGTCCACACATGAACTCCTCCAGGGACAGTGAATCCACCACCTCCCTTGGCAGCCTTCTCCAATGCCTGACCACTCTTTCAGGAAAAAAGTTTTTCCTAATATCCAACCTAAACCTCCAAACCAATTAAAACCAATATTGAAATAACTATACATTTTTAGTTATGAGTGTAGCCCCTGCCACTGATCACTGGCCAGCTTACCTGTCACAATCTGAGTTTTTAGAAAGAGTCAAAATGAAATAATTTCAATGAGGGACTCTGCCTTTACTTTGAAATTCTGTTAATTGCTACAAATCCATAGAATTTAAGTTAAAATTGTGATATATAGAGAAAATTTCAGTTCCTGTTGTAATGTAGTTGTGTATTAAGTCCTGTGCCTGTGCACACATTCAGTGCACTCGGACATTATTTGCCTGGGGGGGCCAGGAACTCCAGAGCTTGTCCCTGCACTGGGGAGACAAATGGTTCTATAGGATTATTTGATACAAATACTGACTTAAAAGAAAGCAATCAAATGAATTTCACAACAAAGCATTTGACTAACCCTTACAGGAACGCTCCATGTGGGAATTTTGGACAGCCAACTCCCCCAGGCAGATCCTGCTGTGCTTAGTCCAATTGCCAGACACTATTTTTGTGCTTAAGATGTGCTGATTAAACTCCCTGGGTGGAGAAACTGGCAGTTCCAGGGACACCCATAGGCAATTTCTGCTGTAGAACTGACCAGACTCTGCAAAGGTTTTATAAATAGTCAGTAGCAACTGTTTCTGAAGATGCAGAAATAATCACACATGACAGTATTTTGTATTTAGTTAAGATAGGGCATTTAAACACAAAATTCAAAGTATTCTATAGCAATATTTCATGCATATGCTGCAGTAGTCATATTGGACCGTGGCCCAGCTGAATGATAAGAATTCACTGGAATAGTTGAATTTGGCACTGGCACCTCATGGGATGTTTCTAACAAAGACTCCTGTCACCTTCTGGACAATGACTGACCATCCTGTTCACAAAATTTGATTACATGCATGAACATGTCCTTCTGGAAAAGAGCTTAATAAATTAGGATTTTTAAAAATGCCTTAATTAGGATTTTTTAAAATGTCTTGTACATTAGTATCTGTGAAAAACAATAGGTGAGTCATTCAGTACTCTCTATAAATCCTAGAGACAGTGCATATATTCAGAACATTATTTCCCATTAAGGTGTGAACTAGTCTACTAGTCTGGGCTGACATTTGCAGTGCTTAAAGCTACATTTTCTTACCTTTCCCCTGGTATTTTCTATTCTGTGTTTTCGGAAGAAGCCATGTGGAGTCAGACCTCAGTGTTTCTGCTTACAAATTCTGTAATAACTTTGCATAGCTAAGATCATATGCACAGAAGTGTCTTCAGCACAAAAGAATGAGCATCAGTCTTCAAACTTTGCAGATGCACTTGAAATATCAAAAAGCAGTGTTTAAAATAAGCAAGAGGAAGCCCTTTAAGAAATAGAAGTATATATGGGGCTGCAATACCAGGAAGGAAAATGGCACGAGATCTTGAGATTTGCTGCAAACAATAATGCTGTAATGAAAAAGACCTAGTTTATTCCTCTCTGTGACAATTATACCAAGTGTGGAACAGTGGACATAGGAATGTGAATGGACAAAGGCTACACGAGTTGTTCTCTTTAAACAGAGCAGAAGGGAATTCTGAGCAAAAGAAGAAATGGAACAATTCCCTACAAAGTCTTGTGAGGGAGTCTGAACCTGAAGTTTCATCACAGTATCCGCAGAGGACAGTTCATGAGTTCATGTATTTGTTAATACTGGGGAAATAAAGGTGAAACTAATGAAGTTTTACAAATATCTCAGTTCCTAAATGCTACTGACTTTTGAATGATAACAGTTTCTTTGCTGTTTGTTGGTGGGGTTTTGTTTGTTTGTTTGTTTGCTCTAGCCATATTTTATTTAGGTATGACTTTGTGTTGCCATTTTACACAGCAATATTTCACCAAAAAAAGTTACAAATTATTAATCACAGAAATGTCTACTACTGCTGTTTCCTTATTCAATTTAGAAACAAACAATTATTTTCAAGAATATCTAAGTAAGATATTGCCAGCAGCAGAAAGAAAAATAAGATGAAAAGAATAACACTTCATTAGAAAATAAAAATTATTCCAGAGCATCTTGCATTAACAGTCATTGCTCCTCATCAGCTGATTCACTTAATTTGCTGTTTTAATCACTCATTTTACCAAATTCAATTTACCTAGACATAATCATGTAAATTGTAAGCAGTAAATCAGGTAATAATTAATAATGACAAATAATGCAGTTACTTTATTTTATTCTCGATGCAATACAGTGATATGGCTTTATAAGAGAAGGAAAAGAGAAACAAACATTACCTGATTTGTCAGCGGTCTGCAGCAAAGTGGGAGATGTGATTTGGGGTCATGAATTTTGTTGTTCCTATACAAACTAAGAGTCTGGAAGAACTGAGTTCAGAATCTTGAGACTGGAAAGAAAAATTAGCATTGATCAACATCTGTACAGAAGAACAGGGACCTATTTGGTTACCTAAGAGTCTTTTGCTCTGGGGAGCTGCAATAAGTGTAACTCTTGAATTGCTTTGCTCTAGACTTTCCTCAGCCCATAGACCTGCACCTGCAAAAAGTCAGAAGAGTAGGACAGCATTTCTCTATGTATGCACACGCATGGGCACGCATGTGCATAACCAGAACAAAGGCAAGTAAAATGTCTGTGAATGTTAAGATGCCACTCTAACTTCACAACATCTTTAAAAATATTTTTTTTATCAGCCAAATGACTGGCCCTGAATAGTCTGTTTTCCCACTAACTTGACAGTATTACTCTATAAATTTTTACCTCTCCACTTGTGAACACTTGGGCATATGATGTATGAATCTTGAGTCATTCCACACACAGAAATTTGAGTACTTCCTTGAACGTGTATTGAAAACAAACACAAAGGGCAATGGATGCAAACTAGAACTCAGGAAATTCCACCTCTATATGAGAAAAAACTTTACTGTAAGGCTGATGGAACATTGGAATGGGCCTCCCAGAGAAATGCTGGAGTCTCCTTCCCTAGAGACTTTCAAGAGCCATCTGGGTGAATTGCTGTGTGACCTGCCCTAAGTGATCCTGTTTTGGTAGGGGGGGTGATCTCCAAAGCTCCCTTCCTACCTCTACTATTCTATAATTCTATGATTCTACGATCTAAGACACAACTGTGTATTTTTTTAAAAAACGTGTACAATTTGTGCATCTCCAATACTCATATTTTGAACTGAACAGCAGAATTGATCAGGATGATCAATTTTTGAAGATGCAACAGCTACATCTGCATAAATAGAAATGGATTGAAGTTATTCTTGACCTTAATACAAATACAAACATTCAGAAAGAAAAAAGCTGGTTTTGCAGTGCCTTTTTCACTAAGTGGTCTGCACTTGCTTGTGTACTGGGATCCAGTTTCTATGCCAGTCTCACCCAATCAAAATGCAGACTGTCTCGTCTTGCAGCTTTAGTCTCCAAAGAGTCAAGTACAGAAAAGCAGAAACAATTGCATAATTGCTATAAAACAGACTTTTGGGCAGGGGGGACACACCACTTGCCTCAAGTGTACTTTTTGCAGATGTGAAGTGAGTTACCATGGTATTGCAAAAGGTGCAGCACTGCATTTCTGTGAGAGTGTGTTTAGACAGGTGTAGGACACTTCAAGAAACCCCATCCTTCCCCATTTGTATTCCTGGGGGTTTTTCAGCCTAAATTTATGTATTTCATAGAGACAAACTGGGTAGAGATAGTAAGAAATGTTTTTCTTCTGGGAAAAACAAAACCAACCAAACAAAAAAGACTCCACAAAAAAGAAAAAAAAAACAAACACAAAAAATCCTCATATTTTTTTCTGTCAAAGACTAAAAACAGTATTTTAAACAATAAACTAGAAGCCTCTGCTGTTCTGTCCAATACAGACTTTAAGGTGACTATAGAATGCTTCCTTCCTGCTGTGAACTCAATGGCTAGCTGAGAATTTTAACTTCATTTAGTCAAAAGCACCATTTGCATTGAAAAAGCCACTTTGACAGATTGGGGGTTTTTTAATCTGATAATTGTATCAAGCTATCAGATCAAATGAGTCATAGAATCATAGAATGGTTTCAGTTGGAAGCACCTTAAAGATTATCTAGTTCTAATCCACCTGCCACGGGCAAGGACACCTTCCACTAGACCAGGTTGTTCAGGACCCCATCCAAAGAATCAGCCCATACAATGCTTTTCAAGTTCATGATTTTTTTTTCCCATTTTTTTTCTTGAAAGAATTTGCAATCACAGTTATGGGATCAGGAGGACCATTGTGAGAAGATACTGAGGGATGAGAAACAAGTATAATATTTGAGCATGTGAGGTACTAGTGCATATAAAGTGCTAGTGGAGGAGCGTTTAATGGAAACAGCACAAGAAATATGTACAAAATCAGGCTGGTTTAATGCTGCTGCCCAAAGAACAGCTTTTTTCTTTCTGTGGTACCATCTACTGTGCTCTGTAGGGGGCTTGAGCTCTAACAGATGACTGCTGGTAACTCACTGTGGTGCTTTAAAACATTATTAATCACACCTGTTTATTTCCTCGCCTTTGTTGAACGCTACCACTCCATAGCTGAAGGCATTGAAAAGTAGCCTGTTCCCATGTCAGCCATTCCAATGCACGAGGCTTCTAACAGCCTAAACTGCCTCTGAAAGGATGCTGATATGCTATTCTACAAACTAAGGCAAGCTGGCTGATTCCTGGCACATAGTGCAGCTGCTGTGACAACCTCCAGCAGAAAGTTATTCCACTCTGCAGGGCCACCATGTCCTGAACCACTACAACTTCTTGCTCAATAAACATGATTCAGAGCCTGTAGACCACATCCACGCTGACATAAATTATTCTGTGGTCAAGATGTTTGTTATAGCGCATGCTGTATATTTTGTCACAGTACACTCCCATGTAAAAAGAGTTCACAATAAGAAAAATAAAATGCCATAGAATGTACCAGACAGTTAGCAGAGTGCATGCTGCTGTGTAAATCAGGACTGTGGTTACAAGGTGCTGCAAGAACCTAAGACCAGTGCAGAGTCACCATAACAGTGACACTGACGGTTCTTTAACTGCTCTGTTTTGCATGGATTAAGAAAGAAGTCCCAACTGGACACTTGTGTTGCATTGTGAACTGTAAAGACGTTAGACTTTAACATGAATTAACATAGCTGAAAGACTCTCTCTGTGGAGAGTCACTAGATGCCTGAGAACCTTCAATGCCACCTATGGCCCCTGAAGGACATTTCTGCTTCCTTTGGCCCACCTCTCAATACTGCCTCCATGGCTTCCTGCAGTTCTTGCTGGCCACAAGGGAGGACATGCAGGGGAGCTGGGGATTTGCTAGGATGTTTCAGGTCCCTGCTTTTTTGATTTGCCACACTCCTGGGTAAGCAATGCTATGTCATTTTGTAGCTAACCTTAGAAACACCAGGCTCCAAGCAGGTTAAGGCAACTGCAACTCAACATCATTTCCAAGGCAAATTACCTGAAGAAAGGAAATGACATCTGCTGCATTATTTGATCTGAACAGCACAAATACAAAAGCTCTTGAATGTTAAAAAGGCTTTCGCAACATTTCAAATAACTGCTGATCTGAAAAGAAAGTTTGGCAAACTTTTTCCTACAAAATAAAGGCTCTCGTTCACCAGTATGCTGGCAGTTTATTGCTAGCGGCACTAATGGTTGCTGATCCACCAGTCAACATGGACAACAGGCTTCTCTTCTGAAGTGGCAGTCACATAAAAATTTGGCTCACATATGAATTTTTACAGTAAATAGGGAAAAAAAGTCCCAACTACTGTATGCCCATCTTATACCTTACTTTAGAAAAATCAATATATCAAAATAACTCTAAGCAATATCCAGTACTGGGTATTAATCAATAACTAGAGTTAAAGAGAGCTATTTTCTTATACAGTAGTTTAAATGAAATCACAATGAAGAAAATATCATATTGATCAAATAGATCTTTCTGTTACTCAGAGGAGAAATAAAAACTGCCTTAATCTCTACTCCATCTATTAAAAACTTGAAAATATTTGCCCATAATTCTCCAGGTATTTTTGTAGCCCAGCAGTTAATATCTGCAATACACTTAATTCTTCATGTTGTTTTGTTTTTTTTTTTTCCTTAGGTCTTGACAGTTTCTTCCTGTATCTTACTACGAGCCTTCTGCCCTACTCTGAGTCCAAGGCTGCAGTTCTCCTGCCCTGCTGACACCCTGGTAAGATTTCAGCCACGGATGTCCATCATTCTTATCATTATCTGACAGCAAATACAGCAGCCCAGCTTGATAATGCCAAATTCCAGTGTCTGACCAAAATAGTATTGTGGTTTGCAGCAAACACAAACAGACATCAAGCAAGGTTAAGTGGACTGGAGCAATTACTTGGTGCTCACCATTTTCGTCTTGGATCATTAAAATATGCAATACTTCACTACTTGTTACACTTTCTTGCATCATAGGATATTAAATTATGCCTATGATTAGCTGATAAAGAAATTATGAGTAAAATATGTATTTAGAGAAGTACAGAGGCCACTTTACCTAACTGAAAATCTGCATGGATGTGGTGGAAAACATGTTGCACCATCCCTGTTCTTAGTTAATGTGTCAAAAAGAAGAAGTTTTGAAGACAATCTACCACTCATTAAAGGAAAAATATATCAACCAAAATCACTCACCTCAGATGACGGGGGGAGCAAAATTTTCAGAGCTTGTTTTAATCTTGAGGCAACCTTTTTCCCTCTTTTTCCTACTCTATGCTGCCCTAGTTTATGTCACCCTAGGCCTGCAGTCCATCTGGCCTATAGGTGAATCTATCACTGCCATCTGCCATATCCGACAATTTTTTTAAAGTTGTGGTATATATAGGAAGGGAGAGAAAAGAGACATAAGCAAATTCTAGTTGATTTTTCCTTTCTGGAGAATCAAGAATAAAGTTACTACTGACTCTTTTATCTTTCCATAAAGAGGAACAACTGAGAAACATTCACTCTCTTGTTCTGCACAGACACTTACTCAAGCATAGTAAACTCATTGTTAAAACACCACCTTGGAATGGAAAACAAAACTGGCACTTGAAATATTTAATTAATTCTTTTCTTGGATTGAACTTGTCACCACCAGGAACTTGTTTGGTGCATTCCACAATTTTGCTTTTTCTCCTGTGTGTTTTTCTGATAGGAGTGTTTCCCAGACATCAATGAGGAGTGACTTAAATTGCATAAATCTAAAATAAAAAAAGAAGAAAAGCTGCCACTTCAGTCCCCAGGTTCCACACTTGATATTCTCTAGCCCCCTCTAAGCTGGCCATCAATGCCACTAGCAGTGAAAGTGAGAAGCACAATGTTGCTGATGCTAGCACCTCTGTGTCAATTGTTTTAATAACCAGTGCCCTTGGGATGAGGAAATTTCTCCAAGCTGCAAACCATTAATGGCACTGTTAAGTATCCTCCTTCAAAAGCCATTGACAGGAAAAAAAAAAAAAGTGAAGTGTTCTTCCTGTAGTCAATAAAAATAAAATAGAATATATGGAAAACTGAGGTAATTGCAGGAACACAGAGACAGTTTTAAAATATTATTTAACCCCTTGTACATACAGCATCTGTGAAGAAATGCAAGAACTGAGATTCATCTGAATTTGTGCAATTTCAATGTAATTGCTAAAAATGTTATATAGAAATGGGCATCTCTGAGGTTCTATTTATGTAAACTCTCCAACATATCAAGTGAAAGCCTGTCTGAAGATTACCTAGGAATGGCTTTTTAAAGCAGATTTTCAGATTTCATGACCTCTACTGAGATGGTCATAGCTTATAATAAAAAAAATAATAATGTAAAAAAGGAAGAATGAAGAAATATCTCAAAATACTGCTGCTATTATCTCTGCCTTTCTCTGATAATCTTCTTCATTGTCATTTTCTAAATCATCATAAGCAGGGCAGAACAAACAGAGTGATATCTTTGGAATACCTGTAGTCACTCTGAGGATAACAGAATTTCAAGTCATTGCCTTTCACTGGAAAATCTTTAGGATGTAATAGTGGGAAAATAAAGCAAGAGAATCCTTCATGCTGTGGGTTAGAGCTACATGGAGCTGGCATCCCCAATTTTAACTGAGATTTAAGTATACTTGTTGCATGCTAATGCACAGCAGCTCATTGTGCCACAGTATGCTGACCATGAGAAAAGCCTGATTTTGGAAAAGCATTAAAATTGCTTCATATTCCTCTGGCAACATGAGGTTTACAGCTGTGACAAATTGCTTACCTATTCAAGCCTTTACTTCAATCAATCAGTGGGCATTTCAGCTATTTTAAACATTAAATCAAACTGCAACTGCTTTTATCTACAGATAGTGCTATAATGTTGATGAGTACAGTATACAACCTAAGTTGAATAACACTGACTCCTTCTTCCCATGCTCTCTCTTTCCTGAGAAAAGATTCAGGTGTTGGTTTCTGCACTAAAAATAGCAAATACAATAAGGTGTAGTAAGAAATTCTTTGCCAGAACATTGCTATGATTTATTAAATAAGGACTGCTTTGATCTAGAATACTGAAGGATAATAATGCATTTACAAACAAAGGGATTTGTTATTAATGAAATGTATATATTAGAAATTAATGAACAATGTGATTATATAATGCAATATGAAGTTACAAAAAGACATTACCTGTGGGATAAACATAAAATTAGATTGAACGATACAGTGAATGATGAAGTTTAAATTAAAGACTCTTTTTAAGAAAGGAAATTAATACCCATCATGAACTGGGCATTTTTAAATAAATATAGTAGGAAGATTTATTCTGCACATTGAATAAATATTTGTTTCAAATTTGATAATATAAATATACACTTTTTAAAGTGCTCTTAGGGAAAAAGCAAACAAACAAAACCAAACTAAAATTAATGTTATTACTTATAATCCAAATTCTTCTTTGCAAATAAAATTACTGGGAGTACCTTTTTCCTCTGTAAACCATCCTTAAACTAGCCTTTTTTGTAAAGAAACTTTTCTTTGCATGGATTGTAATGGAGTTTTCTTCTTTTTCAAGATTTCTTGCACGTTCCTTTGAAACATTTAGAAAAGACCAGTATGGGAGGTAAGATAAAAGTCTTGATAGCCTGTTCCTTTACTGACAGGTCTTTTTATCTGTGCTGTATCAGTGCATATTAGTGCACTGGATGCCACTAGAAAGCATGGCCTGACCAAGGAATGCATTTCTTATTGACACTCCATCCATACCCCATACCTCACTAGAAAAACTGTCTCTGCAACTATCTGTAACACAAACCTTCTCCACCACATCTCCTACTTGCTTCTGTATGGCATAAATTGATGCTTATGTGTGGCTAGTGAGATGTAGCTGAACTAAGGCCCTTTTTCAAAAAGCTCTCACAGTGAATGGGAGAAAGGAAACATTATGATCAGCAACAAATCAGTGGAAAAGACTCCTAAATGGGAATAATTGCAGTACTAGAATCTATATGGAAGAACAAATGATGTTTAAACATATTTATTGTATAATAAAACATCCCAAGTGCTATTCAGGAAAATAATCTACTTTTCCACAATGTTGTTGGCTGCAATTGTCCTGTTTTAAAATTGACTAAAACTCTCAAAATCATTTATTACCCCCCAACTGCTTTGCAAGCCAAATGTCTTAGGGAAAAAATGAAACATCCATGATGTTCTGACAAATCAGGCAATACATGCAGGGCTGACAGATATGATGGAAGCCATCATGATTAGCCTATTTCCCTGTTTATTACAACCATATTCTGCTTCATGAAAATGCTTCCATCTGCTTAGAGCATTACTTGGAGCTAGAGTAAAAAATTTGGTTATTCTCTCACTAAACTCAAGTGGACTAACTCAATAATCATTACAGAACTCAAAATGTCACATGGGCAGGGTCACATCCTCAGTTCCTTTAAATCCATTTAAATTGGACTTCTCAATACATCAGAAATGGCCAGTTAAGAAGCATATGTCATGCTTTTAAACCACATCCTAGTAGCTCCTACTTATTTCTATCCTATCAATAACTGATTAGCTCAGTTATTGCAGTGCCAGTGCATAACAGATATCTGCCAAGGCACCTTACCTCACTCCAAGGGGCTGCTTTCCCTAGCCATCTCTGTGAACCCAGTTTTTCTGCATTCCTATTTTCCAGCTCCTTTGACATTTTAAATACTCCAACACAGTAACTATATCTGTTCTATACTTGTATTCCAAACACTATAAACCCTCGATCTTCCGCTTTGATATACAAAAGACATGTGTAAACACTCTTAATTTTTCCCCTCCAATTATTTACACATAATTTGCTTTTTGATCCTGGTAGTTAAGACTCTAGTTATTTGTCTCCTTCTCCATCCATATGTCTTTTAAATGGCTTTAGATGACATTTTTTCCCAGATGTAGTTGATCATACTACTGACCTCTGCCCAGTTGCATCGGCTAAATTGATGTTTGTTTTTTCTGCTCTAAATATTTCATGTACAATTTGCTTAGAAGCTAACATTTTCAGATTAATGCTTTAAATTTGTAGTTATTCAAACCTATGTGTCCTTTTAGTCAATTTCCAGCCCTACTGAGTCTAACAAAACAGTGAAAAGGGGTGGTAAATATTTAATCCCCTGCCTTAACCAAGAAAGTCCTAACTCTAACCCAGTGTATTGATCCTGACCAAGTGACTGTCACACATTTGGAAGCTGGTGATCCACATAGCAGTTAACCTGAACAGGCATAGGTCTGCTTTCTGCTTCATAAGTCTTTGGGTACATGATGAGTTCAGCTCCTTGTACCAAGGCCAGCTGTGTGGCTTTGCCTTTACCTAACAGGGAAAAAAGATTTCATGAGAACATCTTTTACAAAGAGAGTTGTTCTCTTATAAGGAAGTTATGTAATAGCTTGAATGGCTAAAAGGGAGAGCTCCTCTCCATAGACAGGATCTGTACACTGTGGAAAATCCATCCAGGCCCTGTCCAATGCTGCACAAGCATGGGGTGTCCGACTTCTGAAGGGACATAAGATTTGCTTGCTATGTATCTATTCTCATTCTGCTTTATTGAAGTAGTTATGTTATTAAGCCATTTGTTGTCAAGCTTTTCTCATCAAGATTCACAAAGGATCCTGCACTGTCTCTCTCACTTTCTTCACCTCCCCTTTGCTACAGCCAGTGAAGAACAGTTACCCCAGAGGCCAGAAGCCTCAAAAAAATCCTACGATACTGGTTCAATGCCTTTTTTTCCATTAAATATCTCTTACCAGTTCCAAACCTCAGCTTTGCTTTCCAGTTGTCATAGTCTAAACACTGTAAGATATTCCACTGTTATAAACAAGTCAATAGCCAGAAACTATTTTTATGTGACAAAATTTTGTGTCTATATTTCAGAGGCAGCTTTTGTACTGGCTTTTGTTTTATAAAGACTGAAAAATCCTAATTTTTCACCAAAAAAGTATACATGAAGCATTTCCTTGAATATGAAAGATGACTCATTTGTAACATGATTTGGGAAGTAATCAGCCACAAATGGAAACTGTCACAGTCTAGTTTCTGCTGGATTGACTTCCAATGATTTGAATAACCCTGGTTCCTACTGAAACCAAACAGAGCTTCAAACGTTCAAGTCCTTGCAAAATCAGACCACATCTAAGCATATGGCATTCTATTTTCCTTCCTTTACTTGCTTGCTTCTTTAATTCACACAGGGCATAGCAGCATCTTTAAACATACTCCTGATTTTCTGGTGTTTAGTTCCTTTATTACAGCATTTCCTCAGGTCACATGCTAACCACTGACTAGATCTGAAGTGGCAGAACAGGGGTGATAAATGACACAAATATGCAGCAATGTCTGACGTCCATAAAAAGCAGTTTAACATGACTGGTTGAAAAGTATAGGAAGATTTGTTAACTAACTCAAAGCATTCTCACATATTAGGTACAGGCCATCCTTTCACTGAAATAGTTTCATCCCAGGACTGAATACTCTCTGATTTTTTTTTATAATGGCAAAGCTGGAATATGTTAGGACAATTCCAGTGCTTCTGGAATAGTCTCATAATCTCACTCAGGAAACAACAGAATGACTCATCTTAATATTTTTTTGGTTTGGTTTGGTTTGGGTTATTTTATCTTATTGGAAATTGGTTATTCTAGCTCTATACCTTGACATATCATGTGGCTATCAGCATAGACTGTAGGGAAAAAAGTCTGTGTCAAATACACCTTCCAAAGTTTTCATCAAATTTAGAGCAAGATACTACAATGTTTAAGGAGACTAGCATGAAACACTTGAAATTGTTTGCTATTTTAATGAATAAACTTTCATATGTTATTTACTTAGACATAAAGATATGATTCACATCAGTCACTCTCAGATTGGCTGTAGCACATGATATATCTTCCATTGGAATGCTTTGGCTTCTATTGACAGTGATGTTCACCTTATAAATATGAATTCTGGACGCCATTGCAATATACAATAAGCCATGTGGAAAGCCAAGAAAACTTGCTACCACAAAAGCTGCATTTGTGCAGTCATGGTATAAAAAAGGAATTAAGAGCACTCTGCACAGACAGTACAGAAGCCCTGAATATCAGCAGTCATTAGTTAATATAAAATTCTGAGTTTTGTTTTGTTTTGAGCCCATTGGAAGCTGGATGACAGAGGGAGTTATGACAGCAGGAAGACAAGCTGTCAAAGGATCACCAATGTGTACTGAGAGAAGACATTTCAGAAAATAGAATATGGCTCCATTTCTGCTTGTCAGGATTCAATGAGGCTGAGTAGCTCTGAATTCACTGCTCAGAATGGACAGCATACACTGATGACTAGTAGCAACTAGCCGTTCTTCAAACTACAAATCTGTCTGGGAAGAAAATGCATGCCCAAGCACTTCCAGAGCACGATGTCTGGTTGCATAAGCCTGCTCTCTCATGGTGATTAATGTGATTGTCAAGCATTTACCAGTACTGGAGCTTTGGCCCTTTTACAGTGGCAAATGTTTACTATTGAAACATAATTTTGTCCCTTTTTATAGCATGTGCTGAAAAAAAAGAGCTAGTGCTTCCTTTCTTTAGCTTGCAAAATTAATGTAAATTCATTACTGAGAAAACAGGAAAATATAAGAAAAAATACATGGAGCAATTCCTAAATCTAGACAGCCGCTATATGTGTTGGGAAAGTGCCCAGCTGATATAAAGACAATTTAGTTTTGCATTGTATCTTTCAAGCAGAAATCAAGAAAATACATGGTTTTTATCTCTACAATCCTTTGAAAGACCTGTCTGTAGTGAATCAGAGCTAGAGAGTCTTGGAGTCAGAATATCTAGAAGCAAATGTATGAGATGCTTTATTCTGGAAAGAAACCTCCAAGGTTAATTGGTCCAATGTGCTGAATGACATTTTACAGACAAGATGCAGGTCCTAAATACACTGATACAAGACAGTTTGTTTCCAAATCACACATAGACCTGAAAAAGCTGTTGCCTTAACTAAAATGTGAGTGTTTCTACTCAGGACTACCTACTGGGAGAGAAAGAGCAAAACTCATGCTGACGTTGATCAAGCTCTAAGATCAACTTCGTGTCTCGTCTCCACCAGGAGTGAGCAGAGAGGAAGTCACTCATTAGATCAGAACCATACCAAGCAGCTTCTGCAGCATACCAAATCAACTCTAATCCTGTTCTTAAGTTTCCACAAAGCTTAAGAAAGGCCTCCACAAGCTGCATGGGAATTTGGATGTGGCAGCTGAATATGGATAACTAGCTTTGTCTTGCCAACCTGACTCACCCTCTAGAGAGGTTTGCTGCTTACTAGGGGCTTGCATCAGGGATGTCACCCAGAGATTACCAAAATTTGTACATCCAACTGACTATTATCCACTTCTGCTGCTTCACACGGGCACCAGTGACACAGCCAGCAACAATCTGAGAACTATCAAGAAGGACTACAGGACTCTGAGAATGGCAGTGAATGACTCTGGAGCACAAGTAGTCTTTCCAGCAGTCCTCTTGGTCAAAGGGAAAAGGATTGAATGGGTCAGTCAAATCAACAAATGGCTCTGACAGTGGTGTGCCAGCAGGAGCTTTGGCTACCATAGGTCATGGGAACTGCTTTGAGAAACCTGGCCTCCTGTGGGTTGATGGGGTCCAACTCTCAGAGAAAGGGATGAGCATCCTTGGCCAAAGGTTTGCCAAATTAGTGAAGAGGGCTTTAAACTAAATTTGCCATGGGAGGGAATCATCAATCAATCCCACCACTACCCCTTTGAGGCCAGTTCCAGCAACAGATGTCTAGAGCCTGGAGGACAGCTGCAGGCCAGTAGGAAAATACCTCAAATGAAGCACAATGAAATTGCAGCCAAGAAGTCAGTTTCAACAGGTGTCCAACTTAAATGCTATATGCAGGCAGCACAGGCAACAAACAAAAAGAGGTAAATACCTGCACACCTGCAAGACTACAATGTTATTGGCATCACTGGACACAGTGGGACAGCTCCTGTTACTGGAGCACCTGGGTGGAGGCTTACAGGCTCTGTAGGAAGCACAGGCACTGGAGACAAGGAGGGGGTGTCAGTGGCCAGTTGGAGTCCATATAGCTCCACCTGGGTATAGATGAGGAGACGACTGAGAGCTTGTGGGTCGGAATTAAAAGCAGGGCAGGGACAGTGATATTATAGGGGAGGTCTTCTACAGGCCACCCAATCAGGACAAGAGAGAGGATACCCTCTACAGACAGGTAGGAATGGCCTTGTGTTCATATGCCCTAGTCCTCACAGGGTACTTCAACCACCAACAGTCAGGCTAATTAGTAAAGCCAGAGTGATGTCAGCCTACAACTGCAGTGCAGACATAGTTAATGTCACATTAACAATTCATGTGTGTGGAAAGCTGAAATGCTGATTTCATTTGACATTATTTGCACTCATTGGAAATCCATCTCCTGATGGGGCATACTTATTTTTAAATAAATATCATGTATTGAGGAGGACTTGCACAGCAGGGAGTAACAACAATCTCTCTCTGGGTAGCTTTTGCTAAATAGGCTGTGGGCACACATCCATCTCTTATTTAGGATCATATTTTATTAACTTTGTTTTCACTTATGCCTGTTCCTTATCCTAAGTTTTCCTTTATTGCTCATTTTCATTGTGTCAGTTGTAATTTTCCAGGTCACTTTTTTCAGGCACCTTTCACCATATGCAAAGAGATTCTGCAAATAGGATATACTCAACTTACAAATAAATTGAATACGAGATAGCAACGATTATCTCAGTATTCTGCTAAGTGTTAGTGAGCTCATCACTGGTCCACAAGGCCAAGTGCCAGGTAACAACAAACTGATGCAACACTACAAGCTTTCGGAAGAGTGGCTGGAAAGCTTCCAGGAAGAGAAAGACCTGAGGGTGTTAGTTGACAGCTGGTTGAATATAAGCCAGAAGAGTGATCAGGTGGCCAAGAAGGCCAACAGCATCCTGGCCTGTATCAGGAACAGTGTGTCCAGGAGAAGTAGGGAAGTGATCATGCCCCTGTACTTGGCATTAGTGAGGCCACACCTCAAATACTGTGCTCAATATTGAGTCCTCTCAGGTGCTGGAGCAGGTCCAGAGAAGGGCACCAAAGCTGTCAAAGGGGCTAGAGAACAAGTGTTATAAGGAGAGGCTGAGGGAGCTAGCATTGCTTAGTGTAGAGAAAAGGAGGTTGAGCGGAGGTCTCATTGCTCTCTACAACTGTATAAAAGGATTTTGTAGTGAGGTGGGGGTTGGTCTCTTCTCCCCAGCACAAGCTGATAGAGTGAAGATGAAATGGCCTTACTTTGTGACAGGGGAGGTTTAGACTGGATATTAGGAAAAATGTCTTTACTGACAGATTGGTCAGGCATTGCCTAGGTGGTGTCACCATTCATGGAGATGTTCAAAAAGCATGTAGACATGGCTCTTTGGAACATGGTTTAATAGCCATGGTGGTGTTAGGTCAACAGTTGGACTCAATAGTCTTAAAGGTCGTTTCCAACGATGATCCTATGATTCCAAATGATTCCAAATGATTTCATTTCCAAATGATCCTATGATTCTAATACAGAAGGCAGCTAGCAGGAAAGGCTTTTGAGACAGACTGCTGGAGTACTACAGGAAAAAACACCCTAAGGAGAGTGTCACAGTAACAGAGAGAGACCCAGATGCTAATTCCTGTCCCAAACCTGTGGCAGAGGAAAGAGTCAAGCTCTTACATACTTTCAGAAACTTTTCTGAAAGGGAGCATTATTAAGTCAGGGTAAATCTTGGGTTGCTGCCTTATGCAAAAGGCTTTTTAGGATTATGATGTCAAGGAAATAATAATAATAATCAACAAATCTTGGCACTAAAAGAAACTATGCAAGCAAGATGAATAAAAAATGTAAATCAGATAATGGCTTAATGTCCAGATGGAGATAGGTGATAGGTGGTCTCTCTCAGAAGTCCATACTGTGCTGTTTAATATCTTTATGAATAATATAAACAGCGGGATCGAGTGCACCCCCAGCAAGTTTGCAGATGACACCACGCTGAGTGGTGCAGTCAATATGCCAGAGGGAAGGGATGTCTGCCAGAGGGACCTGCAAAAGATAGGAAAGTAGGCCCAGGTGAAACTTACGAGGTTCAACAAGGCCAAGAGCAAGGTCTTGCACCTAGGTCAGAACAGTCCTCATTACCAATACAGGCTGGGGGATGATGTGATAGAGAGTAGCCCTGCAGAAAAGGACTTGAGGATACTGGTGGACGAGAAGCTGGACACGAACCAACAATGCACACTTGCGGCTGAGAAGGTCAATCACATTGTGGGCCACATCAAAAAAAGTGTGACCAGCAGATCAAGAGTGGTGATTCAACTGTTCTACTCTGCTCTGGGGAGACCTCACCTGGAGTGTCCAGCTCTAGAGCCCTCAACACAAGGGCATGGATCTGGAGGGTCTGGAGGAGGGTCACAAAAGTGATCAGAGGGCTGAAGCACCTCTCCTATAAAGACAGCCTGAGAGAGTTGAGGTGGTTCAACCTGGAGAAGAGAAGGCTCTGGGGAGATGTTATAGTGGCCTTCCAGTACCTGAAGGGGACCTACAAGAAAGCTTGGAAGTAACTGTTTACAAAGGCATGTAGCACTATGACAAGGGGCAAAGGTTTTAAACTAGAGAAGGATAGATTTAGATTGGACATTAGGAAGAAGTTCTTTACTATGAGGGGGGTGCACCTCCCATTGCCAGAAACATTCAAAGTTAGGCTTAATGGGGCTCTGAGCAACCTCATCTAGCTGAGGATGTCCCTATTTACTGCAGGAGGGTTGGACTAGATGATCTCTTGTGGTCCATTCCAACCCAGTGCATTCTGTGATTCTGTGATTCTATGGTTCTACAATCTCTGCATCTTCTACTAAGAAGGAAATTAATAACAGCACTGTTTTCTCTGTAAAACAAACTTGTTTTCTGAGAGAAGAATTTAATTTTCTTTAGCTAGCAGGCAGGAAGTTATATATTCATTTAAATTTGGGTTCCCAAGAAATAAGGAGAAGGTTTTGAGAGAAATTATATTTTGTTTTTCTCTCTTCCACTGTTCTCTGTTATTCATCACTCACTGTTTCAATTCTTGTTAAGCTGTCACTTAGCGCTTTTTTTTCCTCAGGAATGACAGCAGGGCACGCTGCTTTCACTGGCTAGACAGATGCCTACTCCAGAGAGTAGACATATCATCTTCTGGACTGCACAGCCTGTACCAACATGGTACATGTCGTTGACATCAGATCTTTGGCATTAATATATGTAGGTGACAAGCTCATTAGCAGGTCAGATGGTACAGAAGTCACACAATTCAAGTGACAACTAAAAAGCTAATGTAACCTCATGGAAAAGAAAGAAGGAAAAGAAAGAAGGAAGGAAAGAAGGAAGGAAGGAAAGAAGGAAAGAAAGAAAGAAAGAAAGAAAGAAAGAAAGAAAGAAAGAAAGAAAGAAAGAAAGAAAGAAAGAAAGAAAGAAAGAAAGAAAGAAAGAAAGAAAGAAAGAAAGAAAGAAAGAAAGAAAGAAAGAAAGAAAGAAAGAAAGAAAGAAAGAAAGAAAGAGAAAGCAATCAAGAAAGAAAGCAAGAAAGAGAGAGCAAGAAAGAGAAAGTGAGAAAGAAAGAGAAAGCAAGAAAGAAAACAAGCAAGCAAGAAAGAAAGCAAGAAAGAAAACAAGAAAGCAGGAAAGCAAGAAAGCAAGCAAGAAAGAAAAAGCAAGAAAGCAAGAAAGCAAGAAATAAAGCAAGAAAGCAAGAAAGAAGGAAAGAGAAAGCAAGAAACAAAGAGAAAGCAAGCAAGAAAGAAAGCAAGAAATAAAGCAAGAAAGCAAGAAAGAGAAAGCAAGAAAGCAAGAAATAAAGCAAGAAAGCAAGAAAGAAAGAGAAAGCAAGAAAGCAAGAAAGAAAGAGAAAGCAAGCAAGAAAGAAAGAAGAAAGAGAAAGCAAGCAAGAAAGAAAGCAAGCAAGAAAGCAAGAAAGAGAAAGAAAGCAAGAAAGAAAGCAAGAAAGAGAAAGCAAGCAAGAAAGAGAAAGCAAGCAAGAAAGAGAAAGCAAGAAAGAAAGAAAGAAAGAAGGAAAGAAAGAGAAAGCAAGAAAGAAATCAAGAAAGGAAGAAAGAGTGAAAGCAAGCAAGAAAGAAGGAAAGAGAGAAAGAAAGAGCAAGAAGCAAGGAAGAAAGAAAGATAAAGAAAGAAGGAAAGAGAGAGAGAAAGAGTGAAAGAAAAAAGCAAAAAAGAAAGCAAGAAAGAAAGAAGAAAAAGAGAAAGAGAGAGAAAGAGTGAAAGAAAGATAAAGAGAGAAAGAAATCAAAGAAAGAAAGAAAAAGAGCAAGAAAGCAAGCAAGAAAGAAAGCAAGAATGAAAGAAAGAAAGAAAGCAAGCAAGAAAGCAAGAAAGAAAGAAAGAAAGAAGGAAAGAAAAAGAAAGAGAGTGAAAGAAAGAAAGAAGAAAGAGAGAAAGAAGAAAGAAAGAAAGAAAATTCTGAATGCTTTATAAATAGTTGTCTGGTAATTAAAATTGAGTTCCTGAAACAATATTTAATTGGTTAAAATGTGCCTATAAACCCACAAATACTCAGAAATACTTAAGAGTTGAGCTTGATTTTGAACAATAACAATATTAAATTAACTATATTAAACAGGAACCCAATTATTGCCACTGAAGTGTTTACAGCACCAGCATAAATGGCAGCTTTTGCTGTGGGGGGCAATATAATGTCTTCATAAAGTTTTGTTTTTCTAGAGCAGTCTTGGAGGAAGACTCTACAGGGACAGAGCTTTGAGAAGATGCTGCTAACATTCCTACACCAGCACAGAAGTCACCAAGAAGAATGAGGTCTCTTCCTTGCCAGCATTCAAGCTGCAAGTGTAGCTGCATTAATTCCATCCTAACTCAGCTCATAAGTCCAGACAATTCTTTTATGTTATGGTGGGTGCTCATTCCCCACTTTCACTCCTGCTAAGTCCATCCTATGCTAGCTTGACAGCACTCTGCCGAAGTCTTAACATTTCTCAAAAGAAAAGAAGATGACAAATTCATCCCAAGATCTTTGGAGGGGCTGTTTTGACGAAGTGGAAGATTATATGAGATCAGGAGGTATTCCATCATATACAGGACATTATTGTAGATTAATACAGTTTGAACACAGAAATTTGTGCTGAGCCATCACCAGTTTAGTTGAAGATATCACACTTAGGTAGACATGGGATTAGATCCATCCGATTCACCACTGTAGAAGTTTACAATACAGACATCTGTAAATGAGTTGGTCTTGCAAATTTTACTGTTTATAGAAGGGAAATAGGTTCTTCCGCAGTGTGACCCCCCACCCCATCCTAAAGCATGTGCATAAATTGGATCAGACAAGTTAAGCCTTGCAAGCACATCTCTTTCTCTCTATTAACTATCATGGGAGTCAAGGCTGACTACATCAGAGACAGTTGTCTACATTACTTATCTCTAAAATCAGGTGTGATGAAGTTCATCCTGGTGTCCGTGGAACATCTCAGGGACATCCATTGCATTAATTAAAAAAACTAACACCTCTATCGATGGAGAATTCGAGAAGCAGCTATGCATAGTGATTTTGGTTTTTATTTCCATTTTGAAAGCAGACTGCTTCAGATTTTGTCTTGTCTGTGCCATGGCTGACCAGCACTACCTGTATGCCACAGCGCACAGTCTCAACTTACTGTTAGTTGCAGAATGTGTGAATGAAACATTTTCAAACTTCAGAGAAAATGTGGTACAAATTTCAAAGAGCAAAGATTTGATACAGTTCTCATTTTGTCCCAGCTGATTCCCTCCTCCTGTGGCTCAGGTAGGATGTCAGCCTTCAAGTGAGATGAGATCCATTTAAGGGCTGTGACACTGCAGGTGTCAGAAAAATCACAGATTCTACTTGAAACCAACATTTTTAATTACATTTGGCATTCCCATGCATATTGCTGTCACTTCTCTAGTGCTGATGGCAATAGGCTAGGGAATGTCCAACATAATTAAAAACTCTCATTTCTAACATATTCAGTGACTTTTATGTACTTTCAGCCTCAAGACTCCTGTACTGAGCAAAGCTGAATGGAAACTCTAGTGGTCTGACACCTCAAACACGTCTCACAAGTAAGATCCTACCCAGGTACTGTACTGCCAAAAATAACTGCCAAAATAAAGATCAGGAAGCAGCTGACTTAATTCTCCCAATCTTCTACAGAGCCTGAGTCCTTTTCCAGTAGCAGCTACCTAATTGATCACATTAGCTTCTGAAACCAGAACTGGAGGAGAGGTAACGGCATTGGTGCTGCTCTCTACATTCTTCAGAATAGCACTGTGGTGAGGCGACTTCACCTAGGAAGTGGAAAATGTATTTTAGACTCTCTTCTAGCTGACAGGTTTCAAACTTACTCAGAAGACAAACAGAACCATAGGTCAAAGTTGCTGTTCACCCCTCCCGCCAAAGCAGAGTCAGTGGAAAACCTAGGCAGCAAAGGCTGAGCAAATGAGGAGGATGCCAGCACTCAGACCTTGTGATTAAGGCACTTGTTTAGGACAGGGTAGGAATGGGTAGCCCTGAGCCTTACTCCCAGAGGAAGCTGTGCAGGTGAAAAATCAGGTGAAAAAGCTGTCATGATTCAGAGTGCAGAGTGTTGAAGTTTTCATCCTCCTTTTCTAATTACCTCACTCAGAGAGTGAGGTAATTTCTCAGAAGAGAGCAAAGCAGAAGCAAAGGTTTTCAAGGATCTCTTTGGTAAAACCTTTTCCAAATATATACTGAAGTGTTAATTCCTCCATCGTCTTAAAACCATAATACTGACAATCTTCTGCAATACAGTATTTCTCTTTATGCAGAGCTTCAAATCCCAAGGATATATATTGCAGTTTGGTGTCAGACACTCCAGAGGACACCTAAAAGAGAATTCACTTATGGTTGCAGAAATTGAGTGGTAACATAAGCACTACATCTGATCCCTTCCTAAAGTAATTCATCAGGGAGATGACCTGTAAACTGAGATGGCACTGTGGTATCATTCACAAGATCTTCTTACAATGAACTAGGAGAAAGGACAAATAAGAATGACAGTGAAACACATGGCTACTGTTCCATAATATGACCTTCATGCAGCGAAATTTTAGAGTGTAAGGGAAACTTGTTGCTTAGTATGAGGAACTGTACCAAAGGTCAAACAAGGCATTTGAGTACATTTAGTCATTGGATCGTCAGGCATCACTGTAATTTCTCTGAAATCACTATGTCAATCAAATCCAAACCATACTGCCATATACATATTGGTAATGAATTTAAAAGTACCACAGAATCACAGAATGCCAGGTTGGAAAGGACCCCAAGAGTTATCTGGTCTGGCTTTTTTAGGTGGTAGTGTAGTTTAAATGAGGTGGCCCAGCACCCTGTCAAGCTGAGTCTTAAAACTGACCAATGCAGGGGAATTGACTACTTATCTTTGGAGATTATTCCAATGTCAAATTGTTCTCATTGTGAAAAATTTTCTTCAGCATTCCAATCAGAATCTCCCAAGGAGTAACTTGTACCCATTACCCCTTGTCTTTTCCATGTGACTCTTTGTAAAAACAGAGTCTTCATTGTCCTGGTAGCTACCCTTTATGTACTGGTATGTGGCAATAACTTATTACCTTCGAGTCATTGATCTGTGAGGCTGGGGACATCATTCGTTTTAAATTTCCTCATCATATTTTTAGGGAATTGCTGGACACAAAGACAGACAGAGACTGACAGAGAGACAGAATGATCACCACAAAATAAAATTAAAAAAAAAAAAAACAAAAAAGAAGGCTAACAGTCTATTGACCTAAGAGTCTTTTCGTCCTTAATGCAAAGGAAAAATCTGCAGACTTCAGAGACTACAGGTGCCATCACATAGCATTTCATCTTGATCTAAACAGCACAAAACTGTAAGTTTGTATATTTATACCTGTGACTCCTGCCATCTGCCCCTGACATCAGGTTGGAGCATTGTATGCTAGGACTGCATATCACATTATGAAACATTACATGGAGCAACTTTCTGTCTCCAGGGACCACACTTTAGTTATTAAAGAAAGAGAGAGCAATCTTCTCCATTTGATTCTTGGCATAAGATCTTCTCTCTAAGCAACAGATTAATATTATATTTCAATTATTTTCTATAACTGTTATGCATGTATTAATTATGTCAGCTTAGTGGAATCATTTTATTAACAAGGAACTGAACCATGTATCCAAAACACATTAAAAGAACAAATTTGGAAGATACTTGAAAATGAATGCAAAAGTCTTTTATGCTAGGGTGAGTAAATAATAATCTTTCCACTAAGGCTTCCTTAGGAATCTATTAAAACATCTCTCATTTGTTAAAACTCTCATCGTAGTGTTTCCTCCTCCACAGTTGATCTGCCTGTGCAAACTTATTATGCCTTGTCTAAGAAATAATCTTTCTTCCTTCTGAAATGTGAAAGCAGGATCACAAATCAGAACACACTGTATTTTTATTGACACTCCATTTCTATTAATTTCTGCATTCAAATATTAATAGAACAAAGGTTCTTCCACTGGTAAGACCAGTAGGGAATTGAACATCTGAGATACTCAGTCTGCCCAAGCTTTCTCAGGCTGGTCCTTAAATTCCTTTGGATGTAACTATACCGCAGAATTCAGTGCTGTGAAAAGACAGCCAAGTTCGCATACAGGAGATATGATTAAACATTATTTTTTACAGTATTGTGAATAGAATCAATACTGTATGCTTATTGCTCAGTAACAATAGGATATATCTGCTCTGAAGGGGAACCAGGGCAGCATAGCTACATACTTCTGCTCTAGATGATTCCATGAAGCAAGCTCCATGCTGCACAGTTGTACTCTGAGAATTCCATGCAAGAGAAATGAGAAAAATAGCCCTCTTTGGAAACTGGTTAGAAGTTTGAAATCCAAACTTTCTTACCATAGAAATGCAGGACAAAATATTTCTGTGGTGACTTAACAGATGACACAAAAGTGCAAAATCAGAATTGCAAACTGCCACAGAATTCATAAAGAAGGGTCTAGACCCAAAGGAACCCAACTTGCCAACCTCATGGGATTTTAATGTCTCAAAGACAGCCAGCAGAGTTAGACGTACAGTCTAGCTTGCCCTTCTAATTGCTCAACCTTACCCCTCCCCTCAGAATTAAAGATTTCCAGTTCTTTAGGGGATAGTGGGACATGAAAGAAATTAGAAGAGATCACACAGAAAATTTCAAAGTTTAGTTAATTCCCATTAAGGTAATTATATATTTCCTGCATTAGGTTTAGATACAGAAGTGGAAGCTGAAAGGCTGATTTTATCACACGTTAAACACTGACTGTGTTGTGAGGTAGCCTGTTCCTTTCATTTCATTGGCAAAAAGGAGAGCAAGTCCCCCGAGAGCTCAAAAGAAGGCCTAGGCTATTAAACAACCTCTGAGAGATGAAATGAAATGCACATAAAAGTGAATTCCATCCAGAAGTGCTCCATCTGCTCTGCAGTCAGAATACCTGGCCACTGTGAGCAAGGCAGTGAGCTATTATTTTTTAAGATATGCTGCAAATGTTCTTCCTGTCTCCTGTTTTCTCCTTCTCCTCCATATGAGCAGAGGAGGATGCACAGTATCTCCAAGGGCTAATTTTATGGTGCTCCAACCTGTGACACTTGTCTTGCACTGGGCTGTGCCTAAAGAGTCAGACTAGGTCAGGGGAGTGGGGGGGGGGGAAGGTGGCAAACAACAAACACGTCAGCACTGTAATCAAGCATAGGAACATCAAACTGACAGAAATAACCGTGCTGGCTTCACTGTCTGAGTTGAAAGAAATATGAACTATGCATAAAAGTTTGTTTGTAAAAATTATTTTAATGTCACAAAATATTATTAGGCACTGGATGGTGTTCATTGTTGTACAGGGAAAGTACTTTAAATATTACTTTTGTCTTTATGATGTCCTTTTAAATCCTCATATATAGACTCTTGCATTATTTCAAATCATTTTGGTCCTCAGGTCCTCAAAGAAAAATGTGAGTGTAAACAAGGCATAGGAACTCCCACCGGGCTTCAAATTATTTTTCTCTGTGTCTCCCCTACCTCAAATCTCTTCAGATTATGTTTAGTGCAAATAAAATGCATAACGTCTTGTGGCATGAATTCTCATTTGACTTACAAAGCTAACACTTGCATATTTTGGCCAATAAAATAAAAATTACTACCAAAAAAAAGTAGGGTTTGTTTTTGTTGTTTTGTTGGGCGTTAGGTTTTTTTGTGGTAATTTGGTTTGGTTTTGTGTCTTTTGGGGGGGGGAAGGGGGGGAGTTGTTTGGGGATTTTTTGTTGTTTTCCAGAAACCATATAGGCCTGTGCTTACACATGTTGCACCATTGACTAGAGTTACATGAGGATGAGTTACATGAGTTATAACCTGAATGCATCCTTGAAGGACTGTATTCCACAAATCTTGAAGAGAGGAAAATTGTAGAAAAAAACTTAGTTCAAAAAATCTTGCAGCATTAAAACACTGCACTGAATAGTAACAGATCATAATTTTCTTGATATGGTTCACTCTGCCCATTGTATGCTTTTTAAACAATCTCACTTCATCTCTCATGTATTTTAAGAAGGAAAGGAAAAGAAAGGCTTATCCAAGGCATTTTGCCTTTGTATTTTCTGTCATTGCTACAGGCTCTAACATAACTGGCATCACACTGAAACATTGCTACACCATGCGACATGCCACATAGTGAGGAATTCCATGAGACAAACGCATTTCCAGCACATGCAGGCTGTGTAGTATGCCAACAAAGTGCAGTTTGAGCTTTCATATTGAAGCATTTATTTTGGTTTTCGGTTTGAAATGCATTTCTTAGTTTATGTCAGTCACTATCAAAACCGACAGATGCTGAGGGCTTTGCCCTAAGGTCACCCTTCCTAAGCACTCTACTTTTGCCAAACTGTCTTATCTCTTAGCAGCCTTCCTGGGATAGGTATAGAGCCTTGAGCAGCATCTGAGTGGTTTGGATGTGTGTGAGTGTGAACAGTATAAAGTCTATAGATTCTTTTAATTAGAATTAGATAATTAGACTGACATACAACAGGACTACAGGTGAAATAAGGGGGTAAAGAGTCTACAACAGACATGAATGGTGTGTGACAGGCTGACTCCTCTGAAGGTTCAAATGGAAATATGGGAAATGTGCTCTCTATAAATTTCAGATAGCTAATTCAACATTTGCCTACCTTTTTTAGCTTCTGCTGCATATAAATGACTGTATATTATTCATAATATTTCCTTCAATATGATTTGATCTTCCCACTCAACTCTTAATAAGTCCTGGTTTTAATTAGGCCACCTGCAACTTGCAAGGTAAGGGAGGCACAACTTTAAAACTATGAATTCAAAACAGTAACTGAAGCCTCACATGAAGAAATTAATCATGAAAAATAATTTGACATTATTGTTTGAAGTTTTGTATTTCTGTAACATGATAAGTAAGAATAATTTCCTCTTGCTGTAATTCTTAGAGGACACAATGTTCATTTAATACAGAATTTAATAGAACAGAAAGTGCTCATGCAATGGAAAAAGATTAGAAAAAGAGGTACACAGCATGCATTTCAATGCAACCTTTCCCACACATCTATTTTAGCTATTGCAGACCACCTGTTAACTCATGTAACTAGACACAAATATCATGTACCACTTGTGGCTGTGCCACTTTGGATACTAAGGAAGACTGACACTTGTCACTAATATCATTGGTTTAACAGAAGATAGCAATCCAATTTTCTGATTCTTGATATGTACCCTATGAAAGGGTATGCTGCTGAATTGTCATTTGTTATTTAAAGGCACAATAGTTATTACATTTCTTGGTAACACGTTCAAGGGGTACTCTAATGATGAGTAAGTAAAGCCTAAGCAACACATTGAGACTCATAATGATTCACCACAAACAAGCATGATTCAAAAATAAGGAGTTTGTTTGCAAAGACACTCCATGCAAACTAGGGCTAGTGAGCTCAGCCCACATTCTCAAGTAATCTTGTTTCAGTTGAACAAACAAGGATTCAGACAGAAATAATAAAAATTCATGAATAATAGCAATTCCTGAACAGTATTAATTAGCTACTCACCCACAAGTTGTTAAAATGTAGCTAGATCTCTAAATTGCAGTTTATGTTTCTAAAAAATGGAATTTGGCAAAAGCATTTAATGATCCACTGGAATTTACATTTTGAATTGTCTTTTTCTAAAGGACAGTCCTTATAATTCCATGATTTACTGATAAAACAGTTATTTTTAAAAAGCAATGAGAACACACTATGTAATGAATGCATTTCTTTTGGCTTCTTTAATAACAGAATTTTTAATGTAAGGATCAAATTCGGGAGCATGAAAACATGAGACAAGACAGGACTATATGATAATGCCAGGTTTTGTGATGTTATGCTAATAGGACTGAAGAAGCAGCAATGTTTTATCTCAGATAAACCTTTCTCAGTAACAAATTCCCTTGCTGACAGATTTTATTTAGTTTCCAAAGCCAAGTCTCCTACTTCCACATCATATCATCTCATTGCATGAAAATGTGGCAATTAATTTTGAAATTTTCCTTCTGCTATTTTTTAATTACATGAAACAAGACCATCAAATATGCTACCTATCACTCAATAATTAGAACTGTTAATGTTTTTATGCTTGCTTGTGAAATTACTGAATGATTGCTTCTCACTTTAGCAGAAGAATGTAAATATATTCTACTGTAAGCCTGCAGCAAGTCAGGAATTTTAACGCAATATTGTGCAGCTCTGACAAGGCTTGAAACATATATTAAAACATTTTCTTTACCTCTGTGCCTGAAAATTGTTTCTACAGTTATGATTTTGGCTGAGCATTGCATGATTTCCCTCCCACTCATGCCTTTACCCAGTCCAGAATCATTGCATTTCCTGACTGTTCCTCCTTTAAATCTGTTACAAGATCAATAAAAGTCTGTGAGACATTGCTTTAAGACTCTCAAATATGCCTCAATATGTGCCAAAGTTTGCTTAGACTTGGCAACTCAGAGCATCCTTACTGCTTCATGAAATGAAAAACCTGGTTCAAAAGTCCCCTAGAGACCTATTATCTGTGGATCACTGACACAATAAACTAGAATAGCTTTCAAGGAACCATTTGGGTCAGCGGTGTCGCTTTGTACATGGTACCTGGGGAATCTTTAATCTATCACTCACTGACACAATTCAGAGGCATTTCAGACTACTCAGGCTTTGCTTAGGGTGCATTAAGGCAATAAATCTATACAACCTCCCAAGTTCAGCCTCCTAAAAATCCTTATTGAAGTTTCCTGTTGAAATTATTGATGAGTCTGTAGCTCACCAATTTTCTGTGTAAAGTAACTTCTTGGTTTAAAGCATGTGCCTGCCACAACATAACCCTGTATACCACTCTGGCACCACCTGGAGATCAAGAACTGTGTCACCTTCTAGGAGTAACTAAAAGATTTCTGAGGATTTTGTGTCCCTTGTTTATCATCCAGAAGAGTGCTAAGGATACTGCCATAAACAACCCTCCATGGCTCAGGAGCACCATCAGGCTATCACAGACCTGACCAGCTTTTAACTGTCTTCCTCAACAGCTGCAAATTTCATTCAACTCCTGCTCAGATTTTGGCCAACACACAGCTCATGCTAAGGCTTCATGTATGCTGGGAGCAGTTCCATTGTGTCAAACCAACAGGTAGGCAGGATATGGTGGCCAGAAAGGGCTAAAGGCCTTTACAAAGTCATTGTTGTCTGCAGCTTGCTATCTCCTGCAGCCACAATCCTCGCATATTGATTGACCAACAGTTTTCTTCAGAATCTGATACTCACAGAAATGGGGATACTCACAGTGCAAATATATCAGTTTACCACAAAAGTTTCTGAAGTGGATCCAACAGCAGTTGGACTGATGAGTCTTTTGTGCTCCCTATGTGAAACAATGGACGACTGTGCCATGACTGAGGAGTCAAAATGAGCACTCTCATTATTGCTCACTGTTTTGACCATAGGTGTGCAAATTATGAGCTGCAAGTTGCAAGTTATGAATTAGAGAACTTGTGAGCTATAAATCTCATTAAGTGAAGAGTTAGCGAATTGTGTTAGACTAGTCTGTACAAACAGAACTGAGTCCTTGTTTGTTGCATTTGTTTGCTTTCTCTTTTAGTGAACTCATAAAATATAGTTTAAGTTACAGATTATGTTGTCCTGTAAATGTGAGAGATCCAAATGGATCAGAACAGTAGTCCTTCTACGGGGTGCAGACATTCAACATCTGCATTGATTTCATGCAGCCATGTAGCATGGGATCCAACTTCACAGAAAACAGCCAAGCTGCAAAAAAAGGCTGTGAAAAAACTTTTCTGGGGCTTTCCCCAAGATGGGATCTGTACCGAGTCCAGGTCCCCTCCTGTGGTGCTTGCTGGAGGCACTTTACAGCTCTGCCTGCATCCAACCTTGTGCCCTGATGGTCTTGATTCTAGCTCTTGCCTCCTGGGCTTTCCAGGGAGGCCTTAGACCTGCCTTGTGGCAACAGCTCTGTGGGACACTGGGCGGCCTCAAACACATTCCCAGCCCCACATACCACCAGTCTCCTCCTGCCCAGCTCTGGCATGATCCAGATCAGGAATATTTGTAGGATTCTGAGGAAAGGCTGAAGACAGGGTTAGGTAGGAGCAGTAGATGCACAGCCATGAAAATAAGCATTATCAGGCAGGACTGACGGACTCCTTCCATGGTTGTTTTCCCTGTAATGCTGGGCAAAGATCCTCATGTTAACATGCTAATCTGTTGTGAAGTGGTTGTGACAAAACACAAAAGAAGCAGTATCAGCTTTGGGAAACGTCTAAACTCAGATTAAAAATATAATCCTATCCATAACTGGATATAGGAAAGAGCAAGAGTGAGGATGATGAGTCAATCAGCTAAATACCTAAACACCCTAAACATCTACATGTCATCACCAGAACTATGAAGCTAAATAAGAGTTGGAAATCTTACTACATGAATAAGGATGTGACTAAATAGTTATAGCATGCATTTTGCAGAAAATCTCACATGATTTATTTGTCAATATTATAGTATATATCTTTTTCACTGAAAGTAGGAAAATAATGACGTTACCCTGTATACTCAGTGTCACGCTTGCAGCTGGGAGCCCCAGAATACAGATGAAGTTGAGCCAAGTTAAGGAAGGTTTATTCAAGGTTAAGAAAATAAAAGCATGTAGGCACAGTCATAGGGAGCAGCTGATTACAGGCAAGGAAGAGGTTTTTATCTGCAGGAAGTAGAAGTATCTGACATTTAGGTAATGGGAAGTCTCAGCCTGATGAATGTCTAGGGAAAGAAATCTAGCAGGACAAACTTGTCATATACGTTAAGGAAATACAGTCTTGCTCAATCTCCAACTTTATCATGCCAATCTGGTTGGACAATTGGAGGCTAGATAGCAGCTGACAGTAGATGGCTGTCAAAAATAGATGAAGTTTCACTGTAGTTTGTCCTGGCTTTAGTGTTCAGCAACATTTTCATTAAGAGTCTGAATGTAAAATAGGCAGCTTCTTACAATCCTTTTATTGCATTACTGCAATTATTATATTTGTGGGGAAAACAAACAAACAAAACCAAACCAAACAAACACAACCAATAAACTAAAAAGGGGATGAAAAGAGCTAGCATCATCAGAATTCAAATGTTCTTAACAAGTAAGAAATGAACTACCTAAGGACAGGAAACAAGTCACCATGAATAAATACAGGTTGCTACTCTTAGCAGTAATTGACTGCACTTATGCAGGATGTACAACATCTGATTTTCGTAGCAGTTCTTTAAAAATTGATCTTAGGGATTACAGTGGATCACAAACTGAACATGAGTGAACAATGTCCTACTCCCAAGAAAAAGAAAACCAGCTACACTAGCATTTATAATTGGGAATATGAAAAGACAAATTAAATAGTCCCCTTGCTCTGTCTAGCATGGATTGGGTTTCACCTGGAATATGGGATCCATTTCTTTGCACAGAACTTCAAGAAAGTTGTAGCAATCTAATTACAAAACATAAGGAAAATTAAAAACTGTTATTATTTAATCAAATAAGATATGACTAATTTGGAAGCATGATAACAATCTTCATGTACACAAAGAGATGATGCAGAAAGCAATAAAATACTCAGATCTTTGTCAACGATGCACAGGGCAAGAAATAAATTGCTTGAGCTGCTGCAATAAAAATTCATGGTAGATCCTGAGTGCCCTGGTTTAAGACAGCCTGCTCCCACAAGCAAGCCCCCCCACACACACAGACAGGAGGGAAAATAATACCAAAAAAAAAAAAATCCTGGGTTGAGATAAGGAGTGCTTAATGAAACTATAAGATGTACAATTACCTTAGCCTGTTTCACGGAGAAGCACAGCAAAAGCAGAAGCAGCAGCAACAGAAGCCAGTGACAAAACAGTTCCCCCTGCAAGCCTGCAGCCAGCCCAGTGAAACAGACTAACACCCTAAAACCAGAAACCAGAAGCAGCACCAGAACAGGAAGCCTCCCATGTTCCAATCCAAACTACAAGCCCCATGATACTTTCCTCCAGTCAGCACTGTTGTTTTAAAGCTGCCATGATGTCAGCATGCTGTTGAATAATCACCATCAGATTCAACTGTCTGAACCCATGACACTGGGAATATCTAACTAACACTGGAGGAGCAAAACCCTTGAATATGTTGCATGGGGAGGTTTGAAATCCTCTGTGCTGGAAGCATATTGAAAAGGCTTATATACATCCTCTGTCCAAAAAGATAAGATATACGTTACAGGACCAGTCTTGGATGTGGCAGATCATTACACCCTTCTAATGAAATGAGATAAAGTGCCACTATGCCTCAGGGAAAAATCATTGGGTTTTTTTTTCCTTATTTTTGTAGCTCCTTATTTGCTTTACAGAAGTAGCATCACAATGACATTTGGTCACTTTTCATCCATTTAGGATCTTTTTCCAAAGTGTTTTTCTTCCATTAATGAAGCATTTTTTTTCTACAAAATCATTACTTAATCTAAAGGCTATCAGGAATATAATATATCTGATAGTTAGGTAAACTGTACCTTCACAAACACCAGGAAATTAAGTAGCATGCATCAGATGCAATACTGACTCTTCTAACAAGATAAGTCTATTTTACATCCATCTATTTTACATAGTCTTAAAGCTGTATATCAACATTATTAAGTTCTATATTGTGTATATTTTCAATATGGTTTCCTCAGCAACTGTATTTTGGGTGGCTTTTCTATGGCAACCAAAGATGACTGCTTATTTTACTGTTTCAATTAATAAACCATGACCTGAACCATAAAAGAAATAGTTAGATAATACATCTACAAAAGGCTAAATAAACATATGTTACACAAGTGCAAGCCTTCTATGAGAGTTATTTTTCTGTTGCAGGAATAATACAGAAGTACATCACTAATTAGACTCTGTATTTCAGTGCTTAAAATAGGAACTCTGGACTCAGTTCTAGCCTTATATAGAGGAGGGCACAATAGTGGGTTTTGCAACGTATGTGACAATCATCTATTATGTGAGAATCAGATTATGTCAGAACCAACTCCTTATTTATCAAAGCAGGAGAATGAATTTCCCAGTATGCCCTTCTGTCCCAGTCCTGCCCTCCTGTCCCAGTCCTGCCCTCAGTTACATGGGAACAAATCTGTAAAGTCAAAGGAGTCTCTCTGTAAAGCTGAAAGAGAATTGGGCCTTTGTCAGTTTTGCTTGAAGAGTTTCTAACCACACTTAGCTGATCCACTGCTTTTGTTATATAATGGGCAGTGTACATTCCTGTAAGGCTTCATAAAACTGGTGACAAAATATTCTCAATCAAAAGCATTTCAGATCTCAGGATGGTAAGCACAATTTTTAACACATTTTTAAGAAAATATGCATTTCTGTCCTTAGTTTGGAGAAATATAAAGAGTATCTAGATAACCATAACCCTTTTCAGTTTCCTCTTATATAAGAATTATTATTGGTATTGCAGCTCTCCACATTTCAGCACTTTGTCATCTGACTATGAAGTGGCTTTAACTTTAAATACAAGTCTAGAAGCCTGGTTTATGTCACCAGTCTGTAACTGAACATTGCTTTCATAAGTCATGTCTACACAACTTTTTTCTCATGGCAGCAACACCCTTACATTGCATGCAGGTAAAATCACTCACTCTTTCAAAGTATGTGATCAACTTATGTAAATTAACTTCTGCAAAGACTGAACATTAAAACATGGTAAATGTTAGGACTTGTGCAAGTCAGTACATGGTAATACTATCATAACTCTATTATCCTTTGTTACATGGTATATGTCAAAACCGTGTATTTAGTGAACAGGTAGCAAATGTATGCAATGTGTAATGTCATTGCACAAAGAGGGCTAGGTTCTGAAGACAGTATCCCATGACAGACCATGGAAATCCAATGGAAAAAAAAATCACAAAAATCTACACAATTGGTTTGGGTTTTGTTTTGTTTGTTTTTAAGTTTTCAGTCCCATTATCTTGTGCTTCAATGTATTCACAAGAGCATCTTTCCTATTTCAAAACATTTAAAATTTTATACTGTACAAGTGGTGTGCAACTATCTGAAGGTGTGATGTGGTTACATAAATAGCTATATTAACCCTAATCTTATTGAATATTTGACTGATCAACTCTTCCAACACAGTTAGATGGGAATTCATGAGCAACAAAATCACCCCTCTCCACATAAGCCAGGGCTCCATAGTTTTAATGATCTTTGATCCCTAGGTCATAATGGAAATACTTCAGTTATTCCATTTATTGGGAAAAATGACTAATCCTAAAACCAGCCATACTCACATATTTTCTCTTTTTTTAATAGCAACTTTGCTAGCTGATGCACTTTTCTACAATTACTCTGTCTCTTTTTAAAGAAGGTCAAACCAGAGCCATCATTTTCTAAAGAGAACACAGGGATTTCTGAAGAGAACATTGCCTCCTGAGTAATCTAAATGAAGGTGGAAATACAAATCAAAATCCTCATGTGCAGGTGCAGAAGTACCCACTCAATTTTCAAAAATACAACACCAATCTATACATTCCATGAATGAATACAGAGGCTTTCACTGCTTCACAGCACCATCACATTCAATGTCAAGATGCCCTTATCGTTTAGCATCAAATTTTCCAAGTGCTCTAAGATCCATATGCTGACTTAGATTGCCTTGAAATTCTACAGACCTTAAGACAGGAATGTATGAGCAAGGCACAATGAAAACAAATACCATACTAAAAAAAAAAAAGGCAACTAAACTAAATACATTCATTGTTTTTCCTTCCATACACCAATAAACTATGGCTTTAATATGTCTCAAATCAGTATGTCAAGGCTTTTAGGGAAAAGAGTCCTTACAATTATTTTCATGATGAAAGACTGAATATTTGCAGACTCCAGGCCAAGAAGATAAATAAGAATTTTCTGAGAGCAAAAGGATGTTTTATTTAAAGGTAACCTGGTGATGCTATAGCAGTGTGACTCCAGCTAATACATATTAATCACAGAATACCTGTCACAACTTACGAGTCTGGATCCCCCAAAAGTCTGTTTACTGGGAGCATGTTATTTTCTATCTGTACTCTACAGAAGTAAATTTCTCTCAGGAGTAAAACTTCTGATTTAAGAGATGATGGGGTAAGATTCATTTGCTGCAATTTAAGACATTTAAAAATTTGTACATTGAAGTTTGACCAGTGGAGAAAAGGTCAAAGCTGATGCATAATCGTGGCACTGGTTGGAGGCAAGAGGAAGAGGAAGACACAGGATAGAGGAAGGTAGAGGAAGCCAGAAGTGGCAGAAGTCTTTATGTAAGAAGCTATGCCTAGCTGGACAAAACTGAAGTGAGCATCAAGTGAGGTGCAGGTACAATACATCTGGAGGCTCCCACCTTAAAGAAACAGTGAATTTCCTTATCTAGGTACAATTCTTTGTAGAACAGTGCGCTACTTAATTTTTATTTTCCTGACATTTTGGGGTGGGATTTTACAAAGAAAAATTTCCTCTTCTTCCAAGGTGAAAAAGCTTCCACTTTTACTTTGTAAATGCATTTCATCTTTCTTAATAAAAAACTCTTACCAAATTGCAAGTGGTTGATTTCACTGAAATTTCTGGACAGAATTACAATTAAGTCACTGCAGACAAAAATAAAACAAAACATTTCCGATAAATATAGCAGAATCACTAAAGAGACAGTCAAGGAATAAGTTACAAATGTATCTGATGAAAATCTCCTACACACATTCACTACCTTATTTCAAAATAATTTTAACGCTTTTATATATTTCAGCAGTGTATATTACTAATTCTAATTTTATTTTTCACATTAAATAGCATCACTCTGGCTTCTAGAATCACTTCCAAGAGGAATACATAACTGTAAATGTGATTTGAGACTGAGCTCCCTGCATAATGCATGTATTTGTGTTGGTTTTCACACTCTAATAATTATCAAGCAACTTGCCAATGTTAAGCTTAATTCTTGCCAAAAGCCCCATTCTTGTAGTAATCAGCAGTAGTTTAAGTTCCACAGAAACATTCAAAATATGCCACAAAGTATACAATTACTTGTGAGGAAGATGGTGCAGACACCATTTTCCTAGCTAACTATATGATCCTGTTCCTGTTATGACTTCAGTAAATATGATAACGGTGAAAATACTGCTTTGAATTCTGCATTTAGCAAAAAACGAAAAAAAAATTTACAGTATAATAGGTGGTAAACAGGCAACTAAGCCTTTGAAATCAATTTCCTTACAGTGAGGAGGTAAAAACAAAGGTGAAAACCAGCAAATGCTTTCCAGGCAACAAAAGAAATGCTGCCAGCTGAACAAGGACTTTTTTAAGTCTATGGATATTTGGACTTACTAAAGGTAAAAGACCTGGCTTACAGAGAAAATGCTGAGGAAGAAGCTACAAAAATGGAGGTCATCAACTTTCAAATTAATTGCTGGACAAAAGAGCACTGCTGAACATTGAAGGGTGTAATTTCAAATAGAGATGCTATAGTAAGCAGCCTGGACTAAGACATTCATGGCCTTGAAACAAAATGTCAGTGCATGTTGTTTCTTAAGAATTATGAAGAACGACAAGAATTTGAGATTGAGTTATGAATAGTGGGAATTTCTTCCTGATGATAGGTAAATACATAAACCTGACCAATTAGATGCTGAAACATCTACAATTATAACCCCAGGCAAAAAAAATAGAAGAAATACTTATAGGGTAGAAGGGTTTTTTGTGTGTGTGGTCTTATTTCCAGCTAACAGCTCCTAAATAGGAAGTTCACAAAAGCTGACATAACTTCTGTAGCAGCTTATTTATGTCTGTTGATGATTTCTAGGTTATACAAAGCTTGCTAGTATTCAGAAATGGCTGAATGTAGTAAGTGAAACTTAAATTAAGCAGGAATAAGGTAGTTTCTATTAAACTTGGCAACACGTGACCTGAGGAGTGCAATGGAGAAGTTCTCAAACAAACCCCAAAAAATAGAGAAAAAATAAATATTCAAAAGAGTATGTATACAAATTTCAGAGAAGGAAGAACAAGAAAAAATGCAGAACGTTTCAGCAAGTGTAAGGATTATTTCAAGCTGGTTTGCAATGGATGTAGTTTCCCCAAAGATTCAAGCAGTAGGTGAAAATAAAGGAACTTTAAAACTTTTTCAGCTTCTAACAGAGCACACCCATAGCAGTATCCATGTCAGAAACGCACACCTCGGGCCCATACCTTAAGCAGCTATACTTTTCAGCTTCTAAAAGAGCACACCAATAGCAGTATCTATGTCAGAAACGCACACCTCGGGCCCATATCTTAAGCAGCTATACTTTATTCTGAAAAAAATAGCCCTATTACTGTCTTTTCATGTGTCCTGAATTTAATGGCAACAAAGAACAAGCCTGAAAGAAGATGTCTGTAATGTTGTTATTGTTGAAATAAAGCCTATTTCTTATATTCATTCTTAAGCTGTTATGATCACAGTGGGAGGAAATGAAGCTGTTCCATTGAGAAAACTGGTATTGAAGATCTGGGATCCCTTCGGTGGGCACAATGACTTCTATTACAGGTGAAATGGCTTCTGACCATGATAAGCCACAACTTCTCCTGCCAAAACACATTTCTAGAAGCGGATTGTCACTCTTCTAATCTGCAGCTAAAGTGTGCAGGTAAGGCCCCAAGTGACAAGTGCAAACGTATTGGCTTTTCCTAAAACATCTGCAAGTTGTGACTTTTTCAGTGGGGCACGTTCACATCTGACAGTGTGATGTTTCTGGTGTGCCTTGCTGCCGTAACTGCTTCTTCTAGCATCAAATCTGAGTCAGACTGAAGCCTGTCTGACATGCAGTGGTCCTTATGACAAATACAGTACGAACCCATACCATTTTGTACAAAACTCCTTTAACAAAGCCAGTGTTGCCTACAGGTGTGAACAACTGTGCCAAATTTCCTCAAAGATTCACTATCTTCTGTGAACTAAGAGGAAGATTTTTTTTTCATAAAAGGCATTTCATCCTCCCATAACAACATATGTAAGTTAGTATAAGTCAGGAAGTTAAAGGACAGCATGGTATCACGAACCATGTCAGATCAGGAGGCCAACAGTCTTGCTTTGGATTTTTTTTAGAGCAAGAAAATTTCCTAATACATGTTCAATACCTCCGCATCCCATCCCTATCCCTACAGTTAGCCATAACCATAGTAAATGTTTCCAGAGGTGGTATCTGGAAAACAAGAGGACTGAGTTTTATGGGGGCTGCTTACAACCTGTTCTCATGATCACGAGCACTGTCTTCAGATTGCTCTTACTTGGCCATACCTCCACCACAGAGTATTTACTGTGACTGAATAAAAACTGCCTGCACAGCTTTGCTCTCTGCAGTATGTCTTCACTCATGCTCAGCAAGGCACTAACATGAAGACTACTACTGCCTGGAAAACCCGGGGAAAGCTTCCTTCACATGGAGGCTTATGCACTGTCACTTTCCATCCTGTACTGCCTGTACCACCTCCTTCAGCCCTCCCTGGTCTGATGGGATGGACACAGGCAGAGGTCTGATGAAGTTAATCCCTCCACCAGGCAGAAAAATCAAGCTTCATTTTCTTTACTTAAATCACTGTATTTGCAAGGGCAAAGCCAAGAGGAAAGAGGATCAGGCCTAGATTTGTGCTTATCCACTTATCTAAAGCCATAAATTAAAAAATGGGTTTATCACACTTTGAGAATAGCAAATGTAAACTTCTACAGGAGTACAAAATATTATTATATCATTGTTACTGTACTCCTCTAAAAGTAACATGAAAAATACCATTTCTAATATCCCTAAAAGGCCTTTCTTCTTAGAAAAAAACTCTTACTTAAAGTATCTTAAAAATAAGAACAGCACTAATGAAAACATGGCCACAGCGCCCCACAACAGTCCTGATAATGGACATATAAAAGAAGCGACGTTGCCCTTCCAGGGTGATAGCCATAACAGATAAGCTTTGGGTGATGTCTCCACATTTGCTGATGTAAGAAACCTACCTGCAAATCATTTAACAAGAAGATATATACAGGAAGTGCAAATTCAAATTATTCAATTTGTGCATTTGCATTACTGGAGCTGAATTAGAACAAGAGGTAAAAGCATCCTACCACCACACAGCTATTTAGTGCATAGTGATACCTCTGACATGCAATTTGTCTTTCAGGAGGGGGAAACCACCATCTGCATTTTAAAATGCTTTAAAAGATTATCCAGGCTGACACACCTTTGTGTTTCCTCTCTGTTCCACAGCAGCGAGTTGACAGTAATGCTCCTCAGTGTCACAATCAGGCTGCAATCATCAAGCTGCCCACTTCCAGAGAGGTGAACATTTACCATGTTGACACATTCTTCCTGGCAGTGTAGCTGTTTCATCTCACGCAGAGGGAGCACACTGCTGTGTTAGGGTTTGACAGGTCTCCAGGGGAAAAAAATGCACTTAGCTGGCAACTTCTAAGCAGAGACACTGTGATATCTAACACTCTTTCATGAAGAATAACAGAAACATCTTAATTATTATTGACAATACTATTAGCACAGTATGGATTTTCATTATAGCATTTTCTTGTTAGTAGGTTTTCAGAGAAGGTTTGAGATGAAAAATGTTATTTTTATTGGTACCTAATCTCTATCAAGAATTTCAGGACATCGGTTCTAAGCTCTGAAGACTAACATTTTCTCAAAATTTTCCTCTATGCCAGTCTTGACATTGTTGCTAATTCTGTGGGAGACACTGCCACCTGAAATCTGAAGTCTAGTGTGTTGCTGTATATGACTCCTTGTTTACCTGAGAGAAGTTAAATAAATTCAACATCCTTTGTCTTCATTCTGACATCTCAACAGAACTGCTGCACTATTAAAAAGTAATTCTCATTTACTGTTAACATAAACATATTCTCTCTTGGAAAAGAAATACATCCTAGTCTGGCTTGAGTTTTATAATCACCAAACTAAACAGCATGTTCCCATAATTGGGGGATAAATAACCCTGCCACACGCCCTGTTCTCATTCTTGTTTTTCATGATGCTTTTCTCTGGCTCCTGAGCCAATTGTTTGCCCTGAGTTGTCCTTGGTGTGATCTCTAATGCATTTGCTCCATGCTTTACTGTACTGCCCGTGCACTGCTTTTGATTACTGGAAAAGTCTGACTCTTGGTAGTTGTAGCTCAAAGAACATGTTGATTATAGACAATAATACATGGACTACATTAAAAATGGTGAACAAACATTGCTAATTAATTATCTAAAGCAACTGGAAGGGTCCATAGATAAATATTTTTGATAGTAGGCATAATTAACAACACTGCAACAGAGAATGCAAGAACAACATTGGTGATAAAGAGGTCTGCCCTAGCATATCTAAAACTTTGCCTACAGTGCCAGGACTAGCAGCCTGCAATAATGAGGTGTATATTTGCAGTGACTGAGGAGTATTGGACCACTCAAGTATCTCAACATAATGGGGTGAGATGGGACTCACTGAAATAACCCTGTTAAGATCTCTACTCAGATAGCTTTGTACATTAAATATCCATATTAGTTAAAATAATGATAGATTAATCTTTCCAATCAATAATGGCTTAGATTTCATGTTGTTCCTACCACGGAGGTTCATAATTCCAATAGGATAGAACTGAATCTGTGGTACATTTACAAGATTATGTACAAAGATAATTTTTAGAACCACCTTTAATGAGAAGAGCCATTACATCTACATTATATTGCTAACTAGAGCATCTAGGCCTTGGTATACTTCACATCAGTTAAATAACCTGGGGTCTTCCATGCCTCAGAGTGGGAGAAGAGGATCCTGTGGTAAGACGTGAGAGTAAGTTGATTTGCTAACCAGAATAGAAAATTCTGTTGATATCCATTTGGGTTCTGTACTAGCATAATTCTTCAAATCATCTGACAGAACAGTGAAGGATTTTAATTATTTGTGATTTTAAATTGCAGTTTCTTATCTTGTAAACACTGCCTGGTATGTGGTGGTTTTAAAGCTATGCCTTTGATTTCTTGTCACAGAGTTCGAGCAGAAAAGTAAAAGAATGTAAATAAATCACAATTGGATGTAAGAAAGAAAAATAATGATTATTCTAAACACTTCCATTGGAGAGATAGAAACCTTTAAGATTCAGTTCTCAAAACAAAGTTCAGTCTGTAAGTCTGTCTCGTGTTTTTCTGCTGGGCAGCCTAGCAGGCTGCTTCTGTGTTTCTCTTCTGGCTTTGCTTCCAAGATAACACACCTGCACACTGACCTTGGCTAAGTTATAACAACCTCTCTGCTTCGTGTCTTTCTTCTTTTTGCCAGGGGAGTCTGGAGAAGGCAGGGAAGAGGGAGGCAGAGGGACAGCTTTCCTGGCTTTGGCCACGAGGGTTTTGTGCTGTTTCAGTTAATTGTATATATCTGTAAATATTGTAAATATTGTATATTTTATATATTTTCGTTGCATTCCATTGTAGACTGTAGGTTTTGCTTGTAAATACAGCTTCATTTGCTTCCAAGCTGAGCTACTCTGGTATTGTTAATGTGGGAAGGGAATTTCAACCCACCACACTACAACATCATGGGAACCAATGGAAGTTCAGAGTTAGATCTAAAAAAAAAAAAAAAAAGGAAAAATAACTTCCAGTTCTGCAGCCCAAACCACTGCATTTTTTAACAACTTGGAATCCAAAATCCTGAATCAATCCCCTAGGCTTCCTCTGCTATGAGAAGGGAGAGCTGCAGCCCAAGGGCAGGGTTCTGCATCGGAAGCTGGCTGAGAAAGGACTAACCCAGTGCCAACCTTCAAAAGAAAAAATCTGCAGAGAGGCAAATTTCAATCCCTGTTCCAACCCATGAATTAGGCACTTCTGTGCTAGAGCAGAGTGATTTCCTACACCACACAGAGATCTGCAGTCCTGCACTTTTTCACATGGCCTGTGTTTAATTTGTTTAACCCAGGTGTAATACACAAAAATATTCTTGTGTGGCTGCTGGCTCTAGAAACACTTCAGAGCAAGTTCTGCATAGTCAGAAACTGGAGTCTGATGTGAGGTGGTGATTTTTGTACACACATTTCCATCTTCCCTTAAAATCTAGATGTGGGGAGAAAGCCAGATACAGGCAAAAGAGTTTGAGAAATACTACCTTAACACAATTCAAATATAGCCCCACACTGAACTACACTTATCCTAGGACTCTTGAATATGCTTCAAAAAATAGTCTGTAGCAAATTTAAATTGCAAATGAAGCTACTCTAATCTTAGCTACTTTAAATACCTTACTACATGGATCCTTCAGGGTGACAGATGACTAGATATAGATTTCTTTCAAGTTAGTCTCATGACAACCATTTGTGAGATAATAACAATCTCTATTTTTCTGCAGCTCTGAGGTAGGCTTTGGCTGTTTGATACACACTAAGGACACCTTTGTTCTAGCTCCTTGATAACCTGCTCAGCTCCTCCATTCTTAGTCTAGGGTCTGTGTTAGCCTCTGCCTGTGAATTAAAAAATACCCATCCAATAACCAGCATTGTGCAAAGTATTGCTAAGTATATAGCAACTATCTCATCCACCTGTGAATTACAGCATTTCTAGTGTCTAAACCATCCTGACAGAGAGCTTTAAGAGTTCTAACAGGGAAAATACTGTCTAAAACTAAAATACTTCGAATGCTATTTATTCATTTATCACCAAACAATGAAGTTCTTGTGACAATTTCTCAGTAAAACTATATTAAACTCAACTTAAACAATATAGGGGAAAAGATAATGCTCTGTACTGAGTTCTACATTTGCATGTTTGCTATTGCTACATTTTGTATGGACACGTAATTTCAAGTGGCATAATTCAAGCCCATAAAGCTCATGCTAACATGCCAAAATTGTCCTCTACTATTCTACCTCTTGGTAGCTGCAGTGGGATTAATCAATGAGTCCTAAATTGAACCATTACTATTCTCACTGATGAAAATAAAACTACTTCAGACTTCATGCAGGGAAAAGTCAAAATTTGATTGTTTTTAGTTTTGCTAGATGACATCATAAAAATTTCATGTATCAATGTCAACATCAAGAAATTCAGTGAAGACATCTTTTCCTTTTAAATAGTCTGACAGAAAAACTGATATTTGTATTGTTAAAGAAGAATTAACGACCTAAGCACAAAACTCAGTAGTTTTTCCATACATTAGAAATAAATATGAATCAATGAATACCTCTAAACAAAATATCTGCAGCTATGTTGTCACAAGTGACATTTCTAAGAGGACATGAGACTGCTGCCTTAGGACGATTGTTATAAGAGGAAATTACTTTTATACCATTTCCTACTCCTTCTACAGGTTTTGTCAGGAGAATGAATACATCTTACACTATATTCTGTACTTGCTGTAGTCTGTTACAGAAATGAATTATCACCAAATTTTAATGCTTCAATACTGTACATTTTTATTCTCATTATATTCTCCCTTTTTTCTCAACCTTGTGAGAAAAATTATAATAATAAAGAGAAAATAGCAGAACATTTATCCATTTATCCATTCCCTTGACACCATTAAGATTGTAACCAGAACAGAAAATTATATGAAAATGATTTGTTCTTACACTAAATATAGGCACAAGGAAAGAAATAAGTTTAAAATTAATCAGTTTCCTGAAGAATATGAATCCTTTGTCCATCTTCAGTGCCCTAAAATGTACTTCTGCACTGAACTTTGTCATCAGTTAGGGCTATAGACAGTATTAAACATTGACATCTGCTACTGTGATGTGGATTACTATGAAGACTTCAGCTGGACAGGATACCACACTTTGCTATAATAAGGCACAGAGGCAAAAATGAAAAGCAGTGAACTAGAACTCTGAAATGTTTTATAAATGCACAGACGTTAGGAAATCTGAACCTGCAAGTCCTTGTCTGTAAATCAAAGTGAGATATAATTCTGTTAAATATGTTAAGTATGTTATACTTTGTACTTTTTTGGCCATGTCCTCTTTTAAGACAGAATGAGATACAGGTAGATAAATTGACATTTTCTCAGTATGTACATTTTCATACCAAGGAAGAAAAGATAAAAAAAACACCAAACAGCTGTTTATGACTGTAATATTTTATAAATATACTCTTTCTCTATTCAAAGATATTTATACATATATAAAATATATTTGCATTAATATATACCCATTACTATGTCTGTACATGCACATATATACAGAGCAAATGATATTGAGCAATAGCTGAAAAAACTTTTTTGCAGATGAGCCTAGAAGAAGCTCACAGCTAAGTACGCTGCCAAAACTTCTGTTTGCATAACTTTACATAGGGATAAATGTAAAAAAATATATCCTGTATGTCTGCAGAGTATGAGTATACTCAATAGCAGTGCCAAGGTCAACTTCAAATTGCATTTTTTTTCTGATGTGACTAGTTCACCTAATATTCCTAGTGTTGTGTCTATCCTGTAAGGCTATATGAGGTAGTGAAGGGCAGTTCCTGTCCCAAACTGATTATAAACTATATCAGTGAAAAATCAGAAAGGAAACTGAGGCACAAAGAAGCAAAATTACTTACTAAGGGCATGGAAAGAAAATCAGTGATAAAAAATAAGATTCAGGTTTTCTGACTGTCATGCCAGTATCCTTTCTCTTTCTAGGAGGCATAACATAGAATCATAGAATGCTTTGGGCTGGAAGGGACCTTTAAAGGTCATCAAATCCAACCTCCCTGCAGTAAGCAGAGATGTCTTTAGCTAGACAAGGTTGCTGAGAGCCCCATCTGACCTTGAATGTTTACAGGGATGGGGCATCTACCACCTCACTGGGTGACCTGTTCCAGTGTTTCATCACCTTCATTGTAAAAAATTGATTTCTCATATCTAGTCTAAATCTGCCTTCTTTTAGTTTAAAACCATTATCCCTTGTCATTTCACTACAGGCCCTGTTAGAAAGTCTGTCCTCATCTTTACTACAGGCCCAGGCCCCTTTTAAGTATAGAAGGGCCACAATAAGGTCTCCCTGGACCCAACTCTCACAGCCTTTCCTCATAGGTGGGGTGTTCCATTCCTCCTGATTATTTTTGGTGGCTCTCCTCTGAACATCTGTTTCCTACCATAAAAAGCAAGATAATTTAATGACTGGAGATGATGGAAAGAATACTTTTTTGATATTGGTGGATATTTTAACCACCTTTAGAAAATATCTTGTACTTCATAAAGTTAATCTGAATAAGCCTAAACATTTTGCAAACTACAAGAAGCTGCACTCAACTATGTATGAAGTCAAAATCGTATTAGAAGAACAGTGAATTGAGGGGCTGTGAATCACACTGTGGGACAGAGACACTGTCTGTGTGATGCTGAGAAGGATGCTACATTCCCTGCCCTGGTAAACCTGTACATCTTTCCTGCCCCTGTACTTTGCTGGTAATGTCACACTTTGCCTTAATGGACTGTTAGTTACTAATAAAGTACATTCATTTTTGTGCCCACAGTATCTTCCACTGGATTCTAAGAATATGAAAATATGTGCTTATAAATGAGAGAAGAACTAGCAAATTAGTTATAGTTATTGTACTAATAAGCTCATATTGAGGAGTTCACACTAAAATGCATTCCTGATTTTAAGATAATACAATGCAGCATAAAAGTGCTCTCTTATAATATCATTATAATATCAGATAAACCATATATATATAACCATATATATAACCATATATAACCATATATATAACCATATATATATATAATATCAGATAAACCATAATTCTTACGGAAGAATCGAAATAAACCTTTGGTTTGAACCTTGGTAAGCATAAGGATTTATCACATACCATATCTGGCATTATCTTTACCTCCAGTGCATTGTTTTTGATTAAAAAGAAGTTTATTGATTGAATTATTTTTAAAAGATAAATTCCTCCCTGACACTAAACTATTATCATCTAATCCACATCTGAGTTTAGGGAGGTCATAATAAATTCACTCACTATTGGTCTGAAGTGTGGTTTTCTGAATATACACATAAAAACTCTTTGTGTTGACAAGAAGCAATTAACTACAAGCCTTAGTAGAGTCTTGTAGTAATTAAAAGTTCGCATTATCTGGAAAACTAATAACTAAGTCTGTTATCCATGTATCTGCATTTCAGGTAAGCTTTAATAATTTAAAAATCAAATAAATCTCTATTATCCCCAGAAAGTAGGTAAATTATTTTCACATTAATAATACAGTGATATTATTACAGTACCATAGTCAAGCTCCTTTTCTAATTATGCACTCAATAATGAGAATGAAGTACAAATCTATCAGTATTTAGAAGGCAAATGGAATAGTATGGTCACAGTCCAAGGCATTTCCAAAAGATTTTAGGTATTACGGACACGAAAAACATACTTATTTTCATAGATCATAAATTATGGAAACATGGGTCACATGGCCTGAAATCATAGAGAAAGAAATCACAGTTATAAGTTTCCAGTTCTCTTCAAATTTGTCAGGAGCAAATAGTAAACACTTTTTTTCAGCAGGAATCCTTTTCCAGCTTTGGCTTAAACCATGGCAGAACTACTTCTGCCACAAGAACTGCTCATGAAATTTCAAGATCTTCCATGTACTGGATGAATAAAAAGAGCATGTCTTGGAAATCTGAAAATGAAGGGTAATATACATGAATGAAATCAATATCTGCATTAAACCCAAGATTGTCAAAAATGAAAGAGTTTAAGGAATAAACCAAGAGTAACATAAGGAAACACCTTTACATTCATCACCAAAAAAATGCGAAAAAGGTGACTTGACTCCTTAACTCTTATAAAATGACAAGAGACTTGAAAGAAGTGGCAAGAATAAGGAGACTTAAGATCAACGAAGGTAAAAACAAACTTGTGCTTGTAAACTGACAAAAATACCTTGAAGTTTATCTAATAGTCAATAAGTAGGGTTATCAATGTAAGCATCTTAAATAGCCACTAACATTTATTGTTATTAACAGATACTAAATGAGAAGGAATACTAAGACATGAAAATTTAGTTTTTGTTCTCTCAGATACTGTTTAATTCTAACAATCACTGAAAAGTACCAATTTTACGACAGCAATGCAAATCTCCTACAGGAGACCCTCCAGATATAAGATATGAACCTTTACCAGAAATAACTAAATAAGCATCAGAATTAATTTTGGGATCAGTAAGAAATTAAGATTAAGGAAAAAAAGATTTAATAACAAAGTATGTAAAGCCTCAGGGGAAACATCTGTAGCAAATACAGTGAAACTCAGTCTTCATTGGTGAGCAGTACGCTAAGTTAAGACATGATGTGTTCTCTGTGAATATGTATTTCCCTCTGATAGGACTTTGCAGACTGTTTAATATCTACCTTTTCTCTATCGTTTAAAAAACCTCTTCACCCATCATCATGTAGCCTGAGACAGAAAGGGTCAGGGTCTCTTGGAAGCACATTCCTCTGTTTTCTCTAATATGCAACCAAGAAAAAGGATCTTGCTATGGATTATTAGTATTCAAGAGAATATCTTAATGGAAAAAGATACAGTGAAACTCTAAGAGCAAAGAGGAATCTTTCAAGTGCAGGTTGAGCATGCTAGGAGTCTGCCATGCTAAACACACTGCTCTAATACAGAGGGACTTTTGACACGATTCCTCATGACCTGTTTTCCTGACTATGGTGAAAAACTGCTGGTGTATTCTACTCTTCACTTGTCCTCCAAGATAAAGCACATACTAGGTTTTCCTTAAGTGTAAAAAATAGTTATATTATAATGCCTAGCTATTAGGCATTAATATGCTTACTCGCCCTAAAAAGTCTTTGTGGCCTGGAAGCGCTCATCCTCTGCAGCTGTCTGGAAGGAATGCTAGGTGATGCTGAGCTGCCCTTCTCCACCAGCTCCATGAACACTGATGAAAACGATTCAATTCTATGATCCGCTATGGTCCCTGACCAGCCCTTGACAAACCTCCTTGTGTATTTGTTTTAAGGTTTTACACCTTTCTATACTGTTTTCCTTTTCAATGCTTCAATCGCTAATAATCTTATCTCCACAATCCTAGTTCTACCTAAAATTTTACCTTTATGCAGATGTCTCACAGCTCTGTCTCAGCAGTATGAGACAAGGTTATGCAGCAGGGCTATATGAGAACTGGGACTTGGAGCCCAGCCCACAAACGCATGATCCCTAGGTTCACCTGGGTGCACAGGTTGCTATTCTTTGGCAGCTTCTGGATCCCAATTTGCTTAACACGCATTCACAGGAAAAGACTCCATCTCTCCCAGAGCTGACATAATAACCTCAGGCAGAATGGAACAGAGGGCAGCTCCCTGCCTGTTATCAGGTCGAGCTCAGGGTCAATCATCTGAGATTTCAAAGTTCTAACAGACCGGCAATTATTTAGAAAAGGAAAAGTTGTTTCTTTCCAAGAATAAAGTGAGATCTACTGCTAGTTCTGGGGCTGGGATTGTGTCTTTTAAGGCCTGGATTCTTAGCAAGGGACTTTGGATGTGATATTCAAAGCTTTTTTCATTTTTGCTCACAGTCTATTGTACTAAGGAACCAAAGCACAGCTATAGAACTAACATGATATAGGAAACTTGGCAAGCTTTAAGCAGTATGATACTTCACAGCTGGTGCTTAATACAGCTGCTGGCTTGATCATCTGTGACAGAATACATCATCAACCAGATGATGCTGCCTTCTGCAAGACAGGTGGGATCTGGGTGGTCAGTTTTCTCTCTGTCCTACCAGAGATTTATACAGTCCGAGGGTCTTGGCATGTATGGCTGATTATCCACTCTCTTCAGTGGTCATGGAAGCTTCATTTTATTTTGTCTGGCCAGAAGAGGGGATGCTATATATTAATCACTGACTTAAGCATTATTTCAAGTGCATATGATGGAAAGTTGTAATGCTTGTAGTAAAGCTGTATTTTCCAGGCTTGGATACTTTTCCTGAAAAAGTGGTTTGAAATAAAGGAAGCACTAAGCGCTTCACTTTATTATAGCTAGTGAAGGAGTGAGAAGCAATCATTGATCACTCTGGTTACTTTTTGCTCAAGAGGTGCATAGTCAGCATGAGGCTTTTGACTACCAGCTGTGACAAAATCAGGCCACAGGATATGGTATCACAGCTGTCTACAGGGCATAAAGTCAGGGAATAGGGATGATATTTATCAAATACATGTATCAAATATTTTCTCTAGGGCATTTACATCTGCAAGCATCTGGCAAATGCTCTGAGAAATACCGAACTAGTGTTAAATATCTTGGGAAGATGCTGGATTGGAGTTTGTGACCTAAGGCCTTTCCCTAGAAAATCTAATGTGCTTTTTACGATAAGGCCTGCATAAAGGACATTGTCATCTCAGGAGAAATGTAAAAACAACTTAAACTGATAAGCAAGAGCAACACGTAGTTTTCATTCTGTGTTTTGAGAAGATATGAATAATACAGAATGCAAGGGTATTTCATAGTGATCTGAGGCTTTACCATTGTTCCTGCTTCAACAGACAAAGGAAATCATAAAGATTTATTGTAAGAGTCATCAATGTTTGTTTTCTGTCTGTCTGTACTGGTAAGCTGAAATCACAACTACAGGAAGCTACACAATGGTTACAACATTCCGGTATCAATAAAAAGTTTAAGAAGTTACCCAAGAAGTCATCTAAAGGAGTCACTGGTCTTGAAGCACAATGACAATAAATATACAATTAAATACTCTCCAGAGAGAGTAATGAAGAAGACCAGTTACTGCAAAATTACCAAAAATGAAAAGCCAATGTTAATGTTATGATATTTAACTAGTTCAAATTTTTAAAAATTTTACACTGATTGGAAAAAAATCAGGCATTTCTATTACATTTCCCCAAGCCAGATACAACTACAGTTAAGTGAGAAATTTTTCTTGTCATACTTGCTTTACCAGACATGCTGTATCTGACAGCAATGTCTGACAACGGCCTTACAGTTTGGAGGACATGAATTTAGGCAATTTTAAATTATATATGTGTCTACATACATGACAGTGAGTCCCTATTAACTCCCAATCCAGAATAAAAAATGTTAAAACAATGAACCAGTACCCAGGTGGTCAATCAGATGGTCTCTCTTGGGTGACAACAGAGGTGAGACATGCCAGTTACTGAGCCCTCATCAGCTTTTCTTAGGTTGGTGACAACATGCTAGTTTTTTATGTGCTTTTCTGTATTCTTTATGAAGGAAGTGTAATTAATATATTTCTTCCTCTGTTAGTTATTAAGACTAAGTGTTCAATGACTTCTGGGTGTCCTGAGAATCTGTATATGGATGCACTGAGATGCTGCAGATGTGTTAATACCACCAAAACATGCTATTTTTCTGTCGTTCCTTCTGGTGCTTCCGCATTTCTAGTCACTCTCATATCAATCTTCATAGTTTGCTATGATTCCTTGCACAAATAATATAATCGCAAAATTATATCAATGAATCATGTGCTGACAGCTCCTGACACTGTGCTAAAGAAAACCAAACCCACCTGCATCATTAGAAAACAATGTCAGAGTCACTGAAGAGCTGCCTGATGAGAAGACGACAAACTCGGATTGGAGAAAAGGTCTATCAGTACTCCAGGAGATGCAACCACTTCCTGAACATGATTCTATTCATCTCTGTAATGAGAAACTACAGTCACCAATGACTGTTCCTCAGGAGGTTTCCCCATGGCTTATGCAAGAATCATTCTCAGCAGACAAGTATGAGACAGACAAAGGTGTTTAGGAGACCAAGGAAGAAGAAAGATTGGAAGTGTCCCTGAGAAGGCCACAGACAGGGATGAAACAGCAAACTGGATACAGTACAAATAGGTATCTGGACCTGCCAACACTAAAAGCAACCATACTAAGGGATCATGGACTCACATTCATCGAACAACCATGCAAAGATTAAATTAACATGGTTAGTACAGTTATTTATTTGGTTCTTTCTTCATACATTTATAACAGTGGAATACATTACTTCTATCTTTAACATTAACTGTCAACAGAAAAAGGAAAAGATTGCATTAGCAGATAGTGCTTTTAATGATTGAGCTTCCTAGGCAGAATATCCAACTGCAGCACAGCAGAGCCCTTGCAGCTTCATCCTGCCAACTGCAGCCAGACAAGGACTAAGCCTGACCTCTGGCAGGATCGCCAGCACTGCATAGCCACAAGCAGAGCATACTATGTGTTTCTGAGACAATGTCTAGATCTGGGATGTTCTTGGTTATGCCTGGAAGCTGATTACCAGATATCTAAACCCTCTGCCACTAGTGTTGGGTCACACTGGAACATAATTCCACCTTCCACAATCCCCAGCCTTTCCTTGCCCCTGCACTGCACAGAATGCGTAGAGCCCAGAGACTTGCTCTATGAGATCCTCAGAAGTCATGTAAGAGTTGATTGCATAGGAAAAGGGTTTGGGCTCAAGCTAAGCAGCCACCCTCTCCAGGGACATCTATTCATTTCCGCCCAGAATGTAAAATTATATATTTTTCTGTATCTAAGGACACTGTCTTTGTAAGTGACAGAGCAGCTTGGTAACCAGGGTGCTCCTATCTTCTGTGGAGAATGCCAGTTCAAGTCCCTACTTTAAATCAGAACCAAGTAAAGACTTGGAGATGAATTTTTCGGATGTGAAGTGTTTCTCCAAGCAGTATTCTGTACACACACTGCCATTTGCACACCTGGTTCCTGGCCTGTGATGAAAGCAACACCCAGACAAAGCACACCTCAAGCACAGACAAAGTCTAGGGTTATGCTGACATGCTGGAGGCTCCTCCAGCTGCATTGAGGATCCCATTTCTGGGGATGTCACTTAAATTCTCATTAGAATGTTCACAGGGTAGCTGGATAACAATGGAAGAGTGTGATAGGTACAGAGACTGTAGCATATAAACAAAGGAATAATAGGCAGTCAGGCAGTACTGATGACAGTGGTATCACATGGAGATATTTATAGAACCTAAATCTGCTTGATTAATTTGATCTACATTTGCCAAAAGTATGGCTTTCAAAGATTTATATTTTGAATTGTCTACTGTTTTTCCATGAATAAATCGATAAAATCCACGGGGCAATTATTCACACTCAGATGATGTCATAACTGGAACACCGAAAACAACACTCATAACTCTCTTCAGTAATTCACAGAAAGACAAAACAAAACCAACCAACCAAAACAAAACAAACACAAACAAACAAAACAACAACAACAACAAAAAAAAGGGTGCTATGCCAGATTTCCTTAGATGATCACAAGGAAGATTAAAGAACATGAATTCTCTCATTACTTGTCTCATAAGGTCAACTACATCTAAAGGCTATGTAACATGCTTTTCTATAATGCTGAGAATTTCAGAGAAATGTCAGTTGGAAGAAGTGAGCCAAACAAGCCAATAAAGTTTAATCTACTTTCAGAATTAGCCTAAACTTAAAGCACATACCTAGAAAACTATTAGAAAGGAAAAAAAATAATAAATACATTCCACTTCCAGGAATAAGTTACAGTTCTAGTATCAGCTAAATGGGCAAAAAGACTGGTACTGAACTTCTTCAACAAATGAACTTCCAGAAATATCCCAATGCATTGATCTCTGTATTTATCATTCACTAAGGTTTGTAATGCAAACAGGTAGTAACATCTGTCTTACCTTGAACTGACATCAAGGGCTTACCATTCATCCTTCATGTAGACAGTATGACAATTGACACTCTATAGACACTATGAATAAAGCCAAACACCACAGGATTATTATTTTGTACACTATAACTTTCTCCAAATATATTACTGTCACAATGACTTGCTGTTGAGATTTTTAGTCCAAGCAAGAAGAAAAAAGTGATCCTGTGCAAAATGAAGGACTACAGCATAAGAACTTTCAGTAATAGTTGCTGAGTTTTCACTATGTAAAACTGTTAGAGCAGTGAAATTAGGAATGACTATTTCTCAGTGGCTGATAAGGTTTAATGCAGGCTTTCATTTGTGTACTAATTCAAATCCTGCCTGTACCAGCATTATTCTTTCAGCCACACTCAGCTGACAATTACCCTGCTCTAAGTTAAATGATTGCCATCAGCTTGACTTTGGAGAAAAATGTTAACTCTTAGCCTTCTTTTGTATTATCCAATGTAATTTCCATTCTATAGAACTTTCCAAGACAGTTTCAGCATCACAGTGCAAGGCACCTGGGACAGTGGCAATAAAAGTTACAGAACAGATCAGAAATTGTTGCTTTACAGCAATAAATTCAGATGACTACCATCTGGATTCACATTTTAAAACTCATCAAAACCAATCTTGTTTTCTTTCCCATAGTTATGAAGAATACAACTGCTATCTGCAGCTTGCAGTGTAATCTTCAAGCCATATGTTTTGCCAGGCACCCAAATGTCAATAGTCCTTGACATGGCTTTCTCTTTTCTTTCAAAATCCAAACTTTTCACTCCAAACCTACTATTAAAATACCAGTCCACGCTCCATTCATGTCTCTCTTTGACCCATATAATCTTCTTCTTTATGGCCTCCCTATGACCTGCACAAATCTTTCCTGATGCACCAATATAATAAAAAGGCATGAAACAGAAGGACAATGTTTTTGGGGAAAGCAGAGTCCAAGCCAATCTGCATATAGCTATTGTGTTCCAGAATACACAGCCTAATGGATATATGCTTTCTAATTGTCTGCAATCACAGATAAATAAGAGGCTACATTACTCAGACTGGTGAGGAGAAAGTGTGATTTATTATCTCTATTTGGACTGCAGGCCATAAAAGAGTTAGAATAAATTTTTAATCCCTCATGGCTTGACACTTCCAGAAGATGACAGATACTGGCAAAAGGAGTCCCCATAGACTACGAACATGAGCAATCAGTACCACCCACCCACTAAATATTTTCAAGATATTCTGTAATGGAAACAGATAGACAATGTGTTTATAATTTAGTCTAAAGCATCAGAATGCAGATGTTCAGATAAAATTGGTTTCAAACTTAGTCATCTCCCATCACTCCTTTTTCAGAGGTTTATTCTCTACACCCTCAGAATCATTAAACATTGGAATCCATTTTCAAATGGTCTTTAACAATAGTTACCTCTTCTACACATTTGCATGTAATTACAAAGTTGGTCTAAGCGTTCATTGCTGCTTTGCTTTGCACACAGAGGTGTGCAATGGCAAATAACACAGAGACATAAAACCCAACCTTTATACACTGAAAATTCTACCTTAATCAGAAAGCAGGATGCCATTTGCAGGAACTTACTGACTTCTGCACTCGATGGGATGCATGTTTAGGGGTTTATATGACAAGCTTTGAATGTCATGCTCTTGGAATCATGAAATAATTAACCACACGGGTAATTTCTAACAGATGACTCACCTCACTGGCTGTCTGGGTGCACCTATATCCCTGCAAAGCAGCACATGATTAACTGCTTCACAGGATGCCTATCAAATGTGCGGACTGTCACACTGCTCAGACTAAGGAGGAAGTGAAAGATCACACATAATTCAAGATTCTATGTGTGTTTATGCATATGTATATACAATATACATACGTAGGTTTACATATGAATACGTAAACTTCAGTGTGTGTGTTTTATACATTTATATTATGAGTGTTAAGTATTTTATCTAAGTGACAAAGTTTGAGCCTTGTTTTGTTCTGATACCAATGAGTTCACAGCCATCAATGAAACTATTTTAGACCATATTCACTGAAAATATTGAAGAGAAATAGCACTTCCTTAATGAATAAAATGTGTAATTTTCCATACTCCCGCTCTACAGAAAGGACTGTAATTACACAAAACAGCAAATAGCCCTCTAAGTGAAACAGTCTCTATTCCATTTGAGTTTGAGCATTAGTAAAATAAAATATATTGTGGTTTAAGATGCTACTAATACATTTTGACAATAGTGACATAAGTATAATCTGTGTTGTATATATTTCTACAGATTCCATCACAGTCTTCTTTGTATCTCAACTGGAACATATGGCCAGTCAGCATGGAAAAGGTTGGATTTTGTCATTGCAAAATACGTCTCCTATGACATTCATGTGCTTTGTGGTTTTGGCAGGAAATTCCATACACCTTGACAGAGACAGCTCATTTTCACAAAAGGATTTTCCTTTTCTGTTTCCACAGAAATCTGCTACAATGGGAACAGAAGTGGCAATAATAAAGGTGGCACAGTATTCTTTCCTGACTTTGCTGTTGATCTTCCACGAGAATTTCAGGCATTTGTTTCATCTTTCCATGTCTTGATTATTGCAGCTGTAAAATAGGGGTGAGCACCCCCACTCTCCTTCATAATATGCCATGACATCCATGCATGAAAGGTAATATTTAAACACCACCCAAAACCCACTAGATCTATGAAAAGAAATTTCAGTAGCGTTAGTGGGTAAGTTTGGATTGAGGGCTCTAATATTAATATGGCTATTTTTTTAATGTATATTATTACTAAATAGACACATAAAGTATATACAGCTTCCATATTTCATGTGCCTCAGATTTTTATTACCATGGTCACTGGAGCCATTAAGGTGAGGTATGTTCACTTTAACGACATGTACTTACAATCATCTTTCTCAGTTTACACATGACAAGTGATACTTCTTACTGCATGAATTTTCAGACTGATAACAAAACCTAAATGCATTTTCTTTTAAAAGTTTGTGTAATCTGTGAAAAACAAAGGCTTTGAGCTGTTATATTTTTTGGAATCACGGTGTCTTTTGTAATGACAGCTGTGTATTTAGTTCAACAGTGAAACTCAAACTGTTTTGCTAATGAAAAGGGAGCCAAATAACCAAGTGCTGGAATGAATTGCAGGCTATTGAAAGTGGACAGTTGGCTCATTAAATGTGCCCCTCATGAAGGATGTTCCTTCCCTTTAGACTGGCATTGAAATTATCCAAATTTTCTTAGCATTCTAAAAAGGATTTTAGGGCCTTCTATGATGAAGATAAGACAAGCTACAGGAAATACTTACCACAAATAAAATACAATTTGTTAGCTTGCAACAGCAGAACTCCAGCATTTACTGAAAAAGTGCATGTAGCTTTTAGGCTCTGACTATGACTTTCAGTGTAATTACTTATAGGCTTTCCTGTGGCCTTACCAATACCACATAAACCAGCAAATTTATAAAATTTTGTTGATGTTGGAAGAATGGTTGCTCCTATTTTTCAGATACAGGTGGAATCATGGCCTGACTGAAGGCAGTGCAAAAATTCCATTACATGTCAAGGAGAAAATACTGGGAATTCAAGCTCAGAAACACTAAAGATGTCCAAGATAGACTGAAAAATTCAAATTAGTTCTCAACATAGTCAGCTGCAACTATGACACTCCCTTTTCCTTTAAAGAGTTTAGTTTTATTGTCTTCAGCAATTCTTGCGCTATGTGTCACTCGGTGTGGCTCAGATCTTTTGATTTTTTTCCTGTTTTCCTTCTTTGGGCTTTGTTCACTTTTAAATTTTTTAAAATTTTTAATATAAATTTAATTGCTTCTTGACGTGGATATACTTCCATAAAAACCTGTAGTCATCTCAACCTCTTGCTCATCTTGTGGCACTTCACTCTTCACTCTTTGTGCATAACAACTGAGCAGCCTAGGCCCTGTCCAGGCAGCTGATACTGGGTCCTGACAAAAGTGTTCTGGAAGATCTGAGTCAGTTCAAAAAACTGCTTAAGAGCACGTGCTGAGCTGATGAACAGATACACTGAGCTGGCTTTTTAAGGCCCCATTACAAGGCCCAGACAAAGCATGTGCTGATTAGTGCCCCAGAACCAGAGAGCATTTAATGAGTCTGATAACTTGAACAGCTGTCAAGAGGTGTAAAAATTACTCCAACATCCCTCTATTCCTCAGATCAGTGTAAAATCTGAAGAGCATAGAAGCATTTTAGGGCCATACCATTTGCCACGAGCACCCTGGGCTGCATCTGTCAGCAGATTGATGGAGGTGGTGAGATAATTTCACATCTGGAGCACTCAGTCCAGTCTTTTGCTCCTTGGTACAAGAATTGGAATTATATATTGGAATTAGTACAACAAAGGGCCGTGAAGGTGAGGGTCTGGAGCATCTGGCATGTGAGAAAAGATTGAGAGAACTGGGATGGATTAGTTTGGAGAAGTGAAGGCTCAGGCAGGTTGTTAGCAATACACACACATATCCTTCTGAATTCTGCCCCTTCTGCCAAAGATAAATCACTTTGAGCCTGACATTAACCTCTTATTTTCCCAAATTAGATTCTAGTTTCAACAACTTTCCTTTTGGAGCAGCAATCTTGAAAAAAATGTGTGTTTTAGGCATGCAAATGTAACGGAAAAATTTTATAATATCAGTTTTCCCATTTATGACCAACACACTTAGATTTAGATGGTTAGAACTCCGTAAGTAGACAAGTTTTATTTCTAACAATGTCTGAAGCTGGGAAAAATAAAAAAGGCTGTTGACATGTTCATGTAGATAAACAGGTATCCAAATATGGATTAGATCTAGATTTGAAACATATGATCATGCAAGCTTATTATGTTTAAATAATTTTTTATTTTCATGAAAATTCTCCTACTTATTATAACCAGATGCACAGAAATCAAGAAAGCATCTGACAGCATAGCTTGGAAAAAAGATGTACTACACAAAACAATGTGTGGATGACATCTGCTACTCCCCTTTGAATGTCATTCTGTCATTCTTGTGTTGAATAGTATCTTTCTTTGCCTTCCTTTAAACATTGATGAAGGTGGCATCATCGGGCCCTCTGAAGCTGAACTGCTTCTGCTGTATACATTTTCTTTTCCAATATTGTACAATAATTTATTTTTCTCAAAAAGATCAAATAAACATTACACAATATTCAGCCTATCGGTGGAAACACTGATGAATAATGAGAGAACACCTTAACTGCCTACATTAGTACAAAGATTGAAATAAAAACTTTTCTTGCTCAAATATGAAAGGAGTTTGGATGCATCATTCCCTTTGATATCTACCTCTGCTTTATTATGCGTCTACAAAAACCCCAGGAGCCTGCCCCTCATAAGCCAGAAAAACCATGACAGCGCTCACAATAATCACAGGGAATCCCTGGATTTGCTATTATTGATGGGTAGCTCCCACATTCCCCTGCAGAGTTCAGCAGGGAAGTCAATCGCTGGGTGTTTAACTGTGGCTGGCATGCTCTGCACTCATTCCTGCGGTTTCACTGCTTCTACCTCCTGCCAGCACCAACTCCAGAGCTTTACTCTGCAGGGCTGGCAGCTGCTTCCATGCCTCTCTGCTCCATCCAGCGCTGCACAGAGACATCTCTGAATTGCTGGCAAAAAAAAACTCAAAAGAGATTCCAGCAGGCATAGGAGATCCCCTACCAAGCAAAAGGAGCAAAGGACTGAAGGAATAGGAATCACTGGGTTATTTAATCCTTTATTTTCTTGTCTGTACAAAAGACAGCAGGAAGCATGTGGTACCAAAGGAAAGAATTTTCCATCAAAAAGCTGTGTAATTCTTTCTGTCTTTCCATGCTCTCAGAAAGAAGTAACTTTTGCTTCTCAGAGGGATCAAAAGGAGTCTGCTAGGGGTGACAAAAGAAAGGTAGAAGTTAACCTCCTGACATGGCAATAGGATAAGCCAGTATGAAGGAAGATTATACAGCAAAGTCCTTCTAGGACTGAGAAGAAAATGGTCTTTGGTTCAGCAAAAGAGGAAATGTAAAACTAAAGACTTTAAGAAGTGAGGGAACAGTAAGAATGACAAATCAGAGAGAGGCCCCTTCACAGGAGCATTTTGGATAAACAAAGCTGCAGGGGTCACAGTGAGAGTCAAGAATAATAGTCAGGACATGATTTCAGATCATAGTCAGAAGAGAACTGTTAGGCCTAGCAGCTGCTGTGCTACATGCAGTAAGACCCCAACATCATCAAATGGGAATCAGAAAGAGAGGCAAGAGAAAGAGAAACATAAGAATGATTTTCAAAGCCGTATTTGTTGACAAGAATGACTGGAGAGTTAAGAGGAAAAAGCATGGACAGAAGAAGCAGAAGTAAAGAATCAGAAAAGGAGGTGTGTTTTGTTTTTTTTTTTAAACAACAACATGTTTTTTTTAAGTGTTTACTGGATTTTGGAAGAGGAATACAAGTTTCAAAAGCAGTCCACCAGTCAAAGAGACAATGATGAAACACAGGCCTTCATGTTTGAGGTACTAACTAGATATATCAATGTGAGCTCCAGCTGATGGAGGAAAGAATGAGCCATACTGAAGGAGATCCAGGATATAATTAGAGCAGCTTTGGATAGCACATCTGGAGAGGTTAGTGATGACAAGAGTAAAGCAGATGAAGAGACAGTTACAGGAAGGGAATGCAACTGGTGTTTTCATGGCAGAGAAGTTCTGTGACTACTCACATTTATTTGAGAGGAAGCTTAAGGGCTTAGAGAAACAGAAGGGAAAAAAGGCAGGATGAAGTAGGCATACATGATAGGAGGAGATAATGACAGAGGAAGAGAAAGGATGAAGTCAACATTTGTGTGACAGCAGGCTGAAATGTGGAAGAGGAAAGGGTTAATAAGAGAAGTAATACACGCTGTATTTTATCTTATGGGTTTTTTTATGCCGAAGCAAATGAGATGGTTGCAATAGAGCTCATTTTCTCAAAGAAAGAGAAACATCCAATGAAGTCCAAACAAAACAAGACACAGTTTCTGTAGGCAAAAACAAATGGATGTAAGTCTATGAGCAAAGAGCCGAAGACATAGTGATAGGCAGCTAAATGTCAGATTAAGTATCACCAGGGAAAAGTAGCTAAAGGGTGAACATGTTGTAGAAGTGATAATCATTGCCCTGTAGTTAAGGTCTTATCAGTAATCAGAGTTAGCATTTCTCATTACAGCAATATAACAGAAGTCCAAAAAATTATCAGAGAGCTTCTCAGATCCGTGTGGTCATGCAATAAAAAAATGGGCCTCAGAACAAGATGAACCTAGTATGAGGGGGAAAAGAAACCCTGAATATATTCCCCCTTCAGGGTGCAGCCTTGCTCCGATGATTATCTTATAACTTTTTCCTCTCCAGAAAGTGCACTTTATTTTCAATTTCCAGTCTCACACATACCTTCTTAGCCTTGTGCTCAAAATTTACAAAGCTTTAGCTTGTCAGCTCTGGGAATTCTTTGTCTTTCCTCTGAATATTAGTTACATAATAGCTTGAGCTAAGCAATCAAAGCGGTGATAGGTCAAAAGGAAGATTTGCCTGAGGTGATGCAGGAAGTTGATGGCAGAGCTTGAAGGTGAATACACATTTCTCTGCTATTCAGACAGCACAAAAACCACTAGAGCCTCCTTCACTGTTTAGATTTTCTTGGCTCTTTTTCAAAGCAGCACTGTTCCTGAAGCCAAAGCTACAAAATGCAGTGGCATTGAAAGAGCTAATAAGCCAAAGAAATATCCCCAAATGGCACTGCTTTATACCTCTAAATGGCAATTCCATGATTTACTAATAAATTATGTATCTTACAATCAATATTTTCCACATCCCTACTGTACTTCTTGTCATCTCAACTGCTTGTAAATTTGTAGTTGTTGAGAAAAGGAGAGAAATACTAAGATGAGTATGTTGAGACCAGTCTTGGATTTTACACTCTCCACCTTCAAAATATTTAAATTCAAAGATGCCACAGCTCTTTAATACTGGCATCTCTAGTTACAAAAGATACACTTGAAAGTCATTGTTCAACCCCCTTGCATCTGTTTTACAGAAATAAATGACAACTACTGAAAATTTTAGTTGGTAAGTGGTAGCAATAGCAAATACAACACTAAAATTTACAGGGACGGTTTAAACATTTTTTGACTCTGCAGAACAGGGTAACTTTCTCTCGTAAGTAATGCAGGACACAGCAAATAGCCCAAGCAAGGAACTATGAGGGACAGGACTCCAAGGCCCCCTCTCTGAGATAACAACAGTGCATACCAAATGACAGAATCACAGGATGGTAGAGGTTGGAAGGGACCTCTGGAGATCATCTAGTCCAACTACCCTACCAAAGCAGGTTCACTTAGGGCAGGTCACACAGGAATGCATCCAACAGGTCTCAAAAGTCTCTAGTGAAGGAGACTCCACAACCTCTCTGAGCAGTCTGTTCCAGTGCCCTGTCACTCTCACAGTAAAGTCAAGGTACACAGTTGCCCCATGATATCAAGCTATTAGATTTGTAAAACTTGGTTTCTCCTTGGTGAATCATTATGTCTATTCTTGACAACCTTTTTTTCCCTCCATGTGTTTAGAGATGACCTCCAGAATGAGGTGGTCGATCACCTTTCCAGGGAAGCTGACTGGCCTGTAGTTTCCTGGGTCCTCCTCCTTGCCCTTTTTGAAGACTAGAGTGTCATTGGCCTTCCTCTGGTCCTCAGGCACCTCCCCCATGCCACTCTTCATGTTCTGTAGGTGTTGTGACTGATTAAGGAATGGACTGGGCACTTTCCTCCATGCCATGTCAGCTTCCTCAGAAATGTCAGGATCTTTCTACAGTGACTTTATCTGGCATCAGCTTCTTGATAAAATGCCTTCAGAACTGAACATAAAGCAGCAAATATTTCAGACCTGAAAAACTGTGAAATAGGTGCTTCATGAGTAAAAAGAATTCTTCTGAGTTTGTGGTGGTAGGGCCAAATAGGCCCAACACAAACTCAGACCAAGTCCTGTCATGTCCAGGCATGATCCCCCTCTCTCTCTCCCCCCTGCAGGGATCCAGGGAATGCAGGAAAAAGACAAAGAACCCAGGCATCAGAAAGTCTGGTAAATAGGAATATGTCCTCCCTTTCTGGTAAAGAGGCACATGCACTGCCCATGCTTCACTTACACTAGGCTTATATTTTTACCTAATATGGTCATGGTCTGGTGAAATCCCATTCTATTGGTCGTCAATTGGCCAAATTGATCCTCAGCCAAATGCTAAAAGCAAAGCCAAACTGTAAACAAGGTGCCTTGCCTAAGATCTGGAAAAAGAAGCCACAAGCCTTGCAACTCAGAATCTTTGCCGTGACATTTACCCGGAAAGACGCAAGTCCGTCTGTGTAAGCTGCACTGAAACCATAGTCAACCTCTTCGTGTCATAAAAGCTCAGCAGAAGACTGAAGTGTCTTGCTGGGCAGAAGGGACAAAGCCCAGATGAGCCAAGACCCAGAGAACTGTCCCCCTTGCAGCCATAAGTCACTATCAGCTTAAGCTCCAGCTTTTCAAACCCAGATCTCACTGCAAAGCACTGATAGAAACAGGCTATTCTCCAAGAGCCTGAAACCCTGGGAGAGCCTGCAAATCCCAGGCAACTTCAAGAGCCATCTGCCATCATGCCACAGCCAGCCCAGCCTTTGGGACAATGAGACAACCCTGCCGGCAACCAGTGCCCGAGAGCGCCCCAAAAGCCATTACTGGCTAATGTACAGGAGCAGCATCCCTCCACGTGGGTGGAACTCCCATTGCTCTGTGTAACTTAGACTATACTACAGCCTCGGAGAGAATTCCAGAGAAATAATATTGCAGTTATCTCTATAAAGTCTCTTTGTAAAAGGTTCTATCTGTCTTAACTGCTGCCGTTTTGGCAAGGATCCTGTCAAGTCTTCCCCTAGTGGGCAAGCAGCATAATCCCCGCCACAGATTCTCTTTCCCAGTGTTATTTTCCTGGTTTGCTTAATACTGTTAAAATTGTCAATACTGCCTACATACTGTACATATCCATTGTAAATACATCACAGGCCATACACCATACCTATTAATAAGGGTTTTGGCAATTTTTCATATTAATAAACAATAATTACTAATTTTATTACTACATTTGCCTTGTTAATAAATCATAATTCATATTCATAGCAGAGTTACACTGATTTTTAGTATTATTTGAATTATCTAGGCATTGCTGCTCATAAAGAAGACACTTTCATGCTACTTGGTACAAAAGACTGCTCCTGTCCTTGTTAGTTCCTCATCTAAGACAACTGACAGCCATTGGATCCAGACAGACGGGGAAGGGCATTAATAAAAAATTATGATCAGCACAATAGTAACATCCCACTCAGACTACAAAGTTCCTATAAACATAAAGCATTGCTGCTTAAGGGCAATCACAGAGAAATTACACAGGGCAGAGGCCATGACACTTGTATTTTGAACAATCTGTCCATTACTCTTCAAAAAGCTCATCAGAAACTGTTTTTGTATAGATAAATGTTCACAGAAGTTGATGGGGGGGTTTTGCAGAAGCGTAGGGAACCGTGAGAACATGGGTTCTACTCATGAATTAATGTTTGACATAACAGATTACAAATTCGAGGTTGATTCTGACACCGGATTGGAATTTTCCGGTTATTTCTGCAAGCATTCCAAAGACACGGGGACTGTAACTGCTTACAAGTCTTTTATCTAAACTTAAGCACAGAGTTTTTCACTAAACAATAAAATGCGAGCTCTAGCTAGTAACTCCGGAAGGCATTTCCAAGAAATATCTTAACCCCGTCCTACATAACTGAACCACTGAGCAACGGTTATTTCTACAAGCAGCTTTGTCCAAAGCAAAAACAATCTAAAAATCAGGACAAGTTTGACTTGGGTTTTGGGGGTGATCTCAGTTAATTAGCTGTTAACATTCCCGTTAAGTTTTTTTTGGCACTTCATAAAACTTCTTTAACACTCAGAGTAGGAATTGGTTATGGTGAACTAACCAGTACTTGTTATCACTGCAGCATGAGAACCTACATCTGAAATTAAGCAGCCACTGCCTGTTGCCAGACTAAAGGTAACTTGCGCTGTTTATTTTCAGAGAAAAGCGCAGCCAGCCAGCCCACGACAGTTCATCTTCATCATTTGACTTCAATGAAACCGTAGCGCTCCGGTGCGACCCCGTATTGCCCCTCATTAGACTGAGGTTCATCGTAAGGCTGCGCGGCTCTGACTGGTGGCTGCTCCCGGGGGGTGCCCGCCGCCTCAATGTCCGAGCTCTCCGGCGGCACCAGGACCCACCGCCCCCCGCCGTTCTTCCCGCCCGCAAGCGGCTCCGTCCCCCAGAGCCCAGCCCGGGCCTGGCGGCCACCTCTCCCAGAGCCGCCAGCGGCCCTGACGCGGCCCCAGCCCCTGGCAGCGCCTGTGCTTATGAGCCACCCACGGGAATCACACCAAACCCCAGCTTCCGACTGAGGCAGAGGAACGCAGCCCGCACGGCGCTGGTGCGTGCCGGGAGCGGGAGGCGGCCCAGCCGGGTCACGTCCGCCCCTGGCCGCGCCACCGCCCCTTCCTGTCATGGCCGCTACGGGGCTGCGGGAGTGCGGCGAAGCAGGGCGGTCCGGCGCCCCTAGGAATTGAGAACCTCGCCGAGAGGCGCGGCGCGGAGCGGCGGCGTCCCCCAGCCCGGAGCCAGCGGCAGGAGGTGACTGAGGGGCGCTGTGAAGGCAGGGGCTGCCCAGGGGAGCGGCCGTCCTGCAGCCAGCTGGGACAGGAGAGGGCGCGGGAGAGGAGAGGTGGCGCCGCGCCTCTCCGCTTCGCGCCCGCTCACTGGGAGGCGGGGACCGGCCGGGGTGCGGGCCACAGCCCTGTCACTGTCCCCCTGACGGAGGGCAGCTGGCGGAAAAGCCTCTTGTTCCGGGTGGCCAGGCGGCGCCGTGTTTTGTTGTGTGTATACCGTGAGTGAGCAACTCTTGCGGGAAAAACTTGGCGCAGCGTGGTGCCGGCGTGCGCCTCACAGGAAGACTTCCGAAGTTTGATAAAACCTGAATTTCCGGAATCCCACACAGCTATTTGTTATACATGGATCACTTCGGTTGACTTTCGGCAAGACAATTCCGGGGGGGTGGGAAGGAAGGGAAATCCAGTCACATTACTTTTGTTTGCCTTATAGATACCGCTGAAGTACCTGCTTTCCACCACTTTCCTCGTTTAACCTTCCCTTGGGTTCAGCTGGTCATCAGCATGCCTTCTACCGAGAACACCTCAAAACTTTTCCTGGTCCTCGTTTCATTGCTGCTGGCACTGCCAGTAGTTGAAGCTCTGGACACAGGAGATGCCATTGCCTTCCTGCTAGGCCTTGCTGTTAGTGTCGTCGGATTCTGTGCCTGCCTTGGGCTGTATGCAAGGAAAAGGAATGGCCAGCAATAACTTCAAGAAGATGCTCAGATTAAGTGAATTTTCAACATGGTTTGGGGTTGAGATGTGGGGTGTAAAAGTGAGCTTCCTTTCTGGATAACTTTAAAAAAACAATGTAGTTTTTGCAGACCCCTCTTACTGTGCAGTAACTACCCAGTAAAAGGGATTTGTAGGATCTGTCCTTGTGATAATAAGATGATTCTATACTGCTTGGAATTAAATATTGCCTTAGAGAAAGAGTAAGAACTTTTTGGATGGGGAAGGAAAACCACAGAGTGGTTCACATTAAATATCTATAAATGCAACATGTGAGGGAGACCATCAAAATTTTCCACAATTTTGGTTTCAAGGATTCATCAGGAGGAAGCAACTATTAATCTTCCAGTCAGGGTAACAGAGACTTGGAAGTATTCCTAACTAAAGAACTAGTAAGCAGACTGGTTTTTTTTTCTTGTCTGCACACACTCATATTCTTTCTAGTGACAACATCTAACTGTTCATCTTTGCTGTCATAGGGATGAGATTTCCTTACCTATTTTTATTTTAGAGTGTGCCTCTCCTGTCGCATGTGTTATTGTTACTAAATAGATATGCTTAAGAACAGGACCATTATTTTTGTTTAATGTATATTTCACAGAAAAGTGCGTGTAAAGTTACATAAATCAGATTAGGGATATGGGTTTTGTCTCATTTATTTTTTTGTATTGAGCTTTTATTTAGGCACATTAGATTTAAGGCTTACTTCATTTGGTGTTTGCATTTTTTTCCCTAGACTTGAAGACTTACCTAATTTAGCGTGGAATTATATGTAGTATTTCTGCATCAGAGGGTTGTGAGAATTACAAGAAGACGGTTGTGCACATACTTCTTTTGCAATATGGAAGATCATGTTTTGTTAAAATTCTAGTTTTAGTCAACAGATCCGTTGTTCTTAAGTGTCTCCCTTGTGACAAAGTTATGTTGCTGCTAAGTGTCTAGGCTTCTTTAACTTAACTGATGCGTATGAGTTACACAGAAGATGAGGACCAAAACCAAAGTAAAAAAATCCTGATGCAAAATGTGAAATGTAAATAGTCTTACTCTATTCATGCTCAGTCATATGGTATATGGTTGAAAGACTCAGTGGCATATTCTGGACCTGTTTCTTTACTAAAGGTAAAATGACACAGCCAGGAATGTCTGCCATAAGTCCTGTCTTATTAGGGTTTTCTGGCTGTCAAGGAGCACAATCTGAAACAACATCAGAATAAGGAGTATAGGAAGGTGAGCTTTCCATAGTTCAGAGAATTTCCTTCAGATCTTGTGCTGTGGACACTCACTCTTGCTAGAAATCTTGGTTTTTATCTTTCAGAGCTGGGGGGAAAGGGTTAAGTGTGATGCAGAGCTATGTATTCTAGTAACTATTGCTCCCCCTGTAAGTCTCTCTGTTAAGTAGAGCACAAAGCAATGACTAGAAGAGTTGTCAGGCAGGCCTTATGTAAGTAGTAGGATGGGCAGATCATGTTCTCCAAATTCTAAGATTTCTGTATGCTGCTTGTGGCTGGCTTGACCTCTCTGCAACTTCTGAGGAGACAGAAGCTCTGGTCATTTCAGTCTTGCAATTTACAGCCCTCTCATGGTTGACAGAGGGAGGGAAGTAAAACAAAGACTTCCAAAATTGCATGAGGTTGAAACTCTAAGTCTCAACCCAGCAAGCCATGAGAATGTAGGGTTTTTCTCTCCAAGTTATAAGGACAATAATGGTCACAGAGTTACTATGGTGGGATGCAAGTCTTGCCAGGTAGCTATTCTAGAATCCACACTAAGCATGATCTGTGTTCCAGCCTGGCTAAACCACTGCTATCCTTAAAAACCAAACAAAATCCAAACTACAAAGTTACCACTCAATTCACTTCATGTTCCCCCAAATTGGACAATTTTGCCATTTTTTCTCAGTAGAATATAATATATTACACTTTCAATTGAATTCATTTTATCACAAGCAACTTTTCACAGACTCCTTTATCTTCTTTAAGAGTAGGGTGGTAGGACTCTGAGGAGCAGTGTTTTTGCCCAAAGCTGTATGTACTTCACGGGAAGGCGAAATGTGTTTGCACAGCATAATGGTGGTGTTTCCTGGCTTCTGACAGAAGCCTTATTGTTAATGGCTTGCATTTGTCAATGATTTGAGTGTAAAATCACATTGTTCTTCTTCTTGTTTTTCTTCTGTCTTAATAAACTTTAACGTATGATTTGTCATCAGCTTGATGGAGTGGTTCTTTCAAAAAGGAAAACTGTAGTAACAGAAAAGACTGAAGTGACTGAAATTCCTTATATTAAGTATTTTCTTATATACTTTTTTAATGTCAGGTGACTTTACAAGGTAATGTGGAATAAGATATGTATTTCGACTGAACTTTCGTACAGTGTCTCCTGGTCTTGTTACTTATCTCGTTTCAGTATCACTTTAAGAGCACTTTAAGGACCTGGTCCCCTTAATTTGAAACTGTTGACTTGCAGTTCCAAAGAAACCTGTTTCTCTAGTGCAAGAGAAACTTGAAATACTTATTTTTCCTTTTGACTACGAATTTTCAACATTACTGTTATGTAATTGCCTTTATACTAGAAAAGCCTTTTATGATCGTTTTCTAGCTGACTCAAGGATATAAATGGCTGTTTTCTTTTTTTCTGAAGAAAAAAATATTTTCTACTGCTTTATATTTATTTGAATTACACCTTTTTTTTAAGGATTCAGAAGAGCTTGTTTAATGCCAGCTTTTTATTATGAAAACAAGGTTCTAGCTCTTTTGCGACTTCATCTAACGCACAAAGCAGTTCACTAAACTAATACCACTAGTGACTGTCTTCAGAGCAGAATGCAAAACCAGCCAGACAGTGCCCACCTCCTAACAAGTAAAACCTACCCTCCAATCAGTGCAAGAAAGCCACAAGTCAGGAAAGAGTAGCTTTTGGCTGCCATGATTTCCATCATCTTTTAGTAATAGCGTAACACAAATCTAGCCATCCTACAAATATTTAACAGCATATGGTCCCTTCGTGAATGGACAGAAGTCCTTTGTTCATGATGTACCTTCAAGTGCTGCACACAAGCTAAGCATTACCATTCAGCAGTACCTGGAAATGGACACTTTATCCAGTTCCCAATGTTTCTGCTTCTCTGGGTGTGTGAAAACTGATAAAACACTGCTGTGAACCCTTTCTTCCACTCAGATAAATCCTGCAGCTGGTGGTAATGCTTTAATACTGTCAAGAGACTTGGCACTTCTAGGGTATCTTCCATCTGAGAAACCTCTTATGTTTACAATTATTAATGTTTGCATCCCTCTTATCTTTTGATGAGCAAGACAAGTGGAAGGAGAGTCAGTGACTTGCAGTGGTGTCATGGGAAGTAGGTAGTATCTTCAGGATGCTCAATGAGATTCCTGAAGTGTGTTGTGCTTGCATTTCTCAGCCACTATGCCCCTGCCATGGGAGCTGTCCCTGGACTAGCTCAGAGATTCTTGCTTCCTGACTAGACACAGTCTGAAGCCCCAGTTCAAATTTGCACAAAGCTGTTTACATAAGCTTTGTGAGAAAGGACTAGGGAGTTCAACATTTCTAATATGATAAAAAATGACTAAATGGATGAACCATAATAGATCTGTTACCATGGTAAATGCTCTATTATACTTCAAAAGTAACCTTTCCATCCATTTTTACCTCTCTTGAAAGGTTTAGCAGATCTAAACTGATATAATAACAAGAGATTGTTAGGAGTGGTGGAAAGGAGGGCTTGCTTGGGTCTGGTTATCCTCCTGGTTTCCACTTGAACAAATTGATAGTAAATGATCTGAAGTCAACAGAAAGTGTGGGTTGGCCACCAAATAAGAAAAACAAGACACCTATTTCAGAATCAAATGTTGCAAAACGTACTAGGCAAGATTTGATATGCCTAAAGATGCACAGGACCCAAAACAATTCCTGGTGAAATCAATCTTCACAACTTCCAAGTGGCAAGTTTTTCATACGTTGTCACAGTATATCAGAGGCTGGAAGGGACGTCAAGAGATCGTCAGGTCCAACTCCACTGCCAAAGCAGGATCACTTAGGGTAGTCTGCACAGGAATGCATCCAGGTGGGTTTTGAAAGCCTCCAGAGAAGGAGACTTTACAACCCCCCTGGGCAGCCTTTTCAGTGCTCTGTGACCCTCACTGTAAAGAAGTTTCTCCTCATGTTGAGGTGAAATGTGTTCAAGTTTGAACCCATTGTTTCTTGTCTTATCACTGTGAAACACTAAAAAGAGCCTGGCCCCCTCCACTTGACACCCACCCCTCAGATATTTATACACGTTGATGAGATCCCCTCTCAGTCTTCTCAAGACTAAATAGCCGCAGGGCTGTTTAAATGCTAGATATTTAGATACCAGCCCCATTAGATACTAACAAGACTGCTACATGTTGAATTGTTAAAAAACATAACTAGTTTTAAAATTATGAAGATTTTCAGTTCACATGAATATACAGTAGCACCTAAATACTACTTCTCCAGTATTCAGAAAGCAAGCTTCCCAGCAAGGAAGTTGGAATTTATATACCAAGCTATAATACGGTAAACCATAAAAGTACACCTACTTTCAACTACAAATAATAGAGCAATAAAATTATATAGATATTCAAAACACTTCTAGACATTGTACTGGTCTAGTCAACTCAGTTTGTTTGTAATGAAATTTGAATATATGTGGGAGGCTTTGTCACATTAAGGGGCAGGCACAGGAGACAGCCTTTTTTTTCTGGACTTTCCATCTGATTGGAACAAAACTTTCCTTTAGAATGCTAAGCAAAGATGCCCCTACAAGCTCTCAGTGTAAGTGAAGGCCTGAAAAGGGAGTGGCATGTAGCAGACCTAGGAATTGTAACCATTATGCCAGGGAAGAAAGAATAGCATTCCCAGACATGCTATTGTAGAAAACTAGGGCTTGCTGCTGGGCCAGGTTAAAATCTGTATTCCACTTGAGCCTTCCTGTATTGACCGTGTGCTCCCTTGCTGGTCTTGCTGGTCTTTGCCTTGGAAATTTTAACTGGAATCAACACTACCAGCAGCTTTCTCAGGTCCCTTTCATTCAAGGCACTAAAATGTTTGCACACATATTCATACTGCTCTTCTCCACTTTGAAAGTACCAAACCACGAAAATTGCTTTCTGAATGGAGTCAAAATACTGCAGAGTAGCACAGTTCCGTAAAATGTGCTTGAGAATGGTCTTTTTCTTCTCTTCTTCTGCTCTGCTTATGCAGCTCTTTCAACACATTGCAATGATACTAATAATAAATAAAAGAACTGCATGTCCTGTCCCTACCCTCTCACAATAAAGCAGCACTCCTAAAACAAGACCACTTTTAATCTTGGTACAATTAAATTGAAGAAAATGATTGTTCTTATCAAAATATGTTCATCTTCCATTTCATGATTTACCTGTGAAACGAAAATGTCTTTAATTAACTCTAGAACTGCTGAAGGACATTTTCTTCCAAACTTTTTCTGAACTCAGATGGCCACAGAAGTTCCATAGTCACTACTTGCACTTATTTCTTAGACTTTAAGATAACACAATTTTCATAAGTCGCATGGTAGTAGTTTTAAATTTTATTTGAATATATTTAGATGATCTGGAGGATTAGCAGGAATCAGTTTTCATTGAAAGCCCAGATTCATTTCAATGTCTGCATGGAAAAATTACACCTTTTAAAAGTCTGATATTTTCAGAAAGGCCATTTGTGGTCAGCTTCCGAAAACATATCTGAGATTTGGAGATGGCATATCATCTGTTGAGTCTATAGACTATAGACTACATCTACAAAAAAATAAATTCTTCCTCATAAAAAGTAATACATCAACAGGCCTTAAGTAAATAACTTTTCATCTCTTCATAAAATTAAAGATGTTGATCATACATCTGGAGCAGCTGCCAATAAGAAACCAGTATTCAGCAATAAATGTCACAGAGTCATGTTTTTCATTCTATTTTATTTGCAGAAAGAAAACATAAATCCCAGAAACTATTGTACAGAAAACTAGGCAAAAGCTGCTTTTCCATAAACAAGTCAGTGTTATCTAGTAATAATTATGGCCCTGGTGAGTATCTCAGAGAAGTCAGGTCAAAAAATTTTATTGTCCTAAAATGAAATCAAGCTCTCCTAAAGAGATGACCAAAGTGAGTCTTTTTAACCCTATACAACTTTGCCATCACCATCTCCCATGCCAGGGTATGGCAGCAGACGGTCCTGATGCAAGGGATGATGGATAACCTCAAATTCTGCTTGGGAAGTGACAGACAGCTGGGCCTCCCCAGGTGCCAAATGCATGCCCAGGACATTGCTACCTTCTCACTCTGCAGATCCATCCCCTGCTGTGACAAGAGCCAGATTAATGATCAAGTATTTGTTTAGACATTCAGGAATAGCTGTGTGGCTTATACTTCTTTAACCTTTTTCCATGCTTGACTTCACATTTTAAAATTTAGTATTGCATGTTATGCTTTATTTTTACAAACGTTACTTTTTTTTTTTTTTCCCTTTAAACATAGAATGATCATGGGCTGGGATGAGTGCTTACATTTGAAAGAAGTAGGAAAGCAGAGGCCACTGTGAGCTGAAAGAATATTTCTAAATTGTCCATCCACAAAAGAGGGGGGAAAAAAGATCATCTTTGGGAAGAGACTGAGCCAGGAAATGTACAAGGTGACCTCCTGAGGTCCTTTCCAACCTAATTTACTGTATGATTCTATGAAATCCTAGTTGTAAATGGGATGCACGAAGTAGCAGTTCGATTCATTCGTATCGTTATGGCAAACAAGGATATATTTGTGGTGAACAAATCTAATCACAGTGTGAGCCCATAGGGAACCTGACCGCAAAAGCTGTGAGGCTGTTCAGTCATCATGTAAGACCACAGGGAAACCAGATGTACCAGGATTCCCCCACTGTGTCTAGTGAAACTCAGTCCCTGAGGCATTAAAAGGTTATGGAAAAAAGGAAGCAAATACAGCATATATACAGTAATCCTCTTTTCAGAACGGGATTTTTAGAGATGGGTTTATGGGGCTAGTACTGTACTCCAAATGGAATTCAAATGCTTCAGTGCAAAGCCTCAAATGTGAATTATCTCAACTCCTGCCCAAGTCAATGTTTTGAAAATATTAAGATTTGACAGCCTGAATAAAAGACTGTATTGCACATGGAGTTCTCATTGCCATCAATGGGAGTTTGGGACAAGGTCAAAACCAAAATAGGAGTTTGGATGCAGCAGCTACATTGATAGGATGGAGGGGTCTCTGTCATTTTACCAGTAGTGCACCTCACACCAGATGGTGCTCATGGGGAACTGCAGACACATTAGGCTCCATCCCCATCTCTTTCCTTAGGAATATAATAGCTGAATTATTAACTGTGATAACGGAATGCCAATTTTTTATCTGGATAAAAAGCAGACAGAAGTTGCTGAAATCAGTGCAGTCATCCTGATTTAAATTCATTTTGAACAGAAATCACAAGAGGCTTCATTCTGACCTTGCACCAGCCCTTACACTTCTGTGTAATGCAGTAGAATTATTCTTGATTTCCATTTATGTGAAAATCTAAATTGGTTCTTAAAATAGATGCTCTCTTTTTTTTTCTCTCAGCCTGCTACCAGTAAATTATTTGACCTACATCTTAATAAATATTAGAAAAAATATTGTCCCCACTCTTATTCTACAAATAAAGTTCAGAATTTGTATATCCAATTTAGACTCCATTGTTTCTCCTCTTCCAAGATTTTTCAACCAAGGCAAAGGGAAATCCACAAGACAGCCCACTCTCAAGGACACCATACTAACACAAAGTGGCTCTTCACACACTTTTAATGCATGTGTGCTGTACATGTCTGATGTACATCAGCTTACCTTTCTGCCTTGTTGTTCTTAACATTTCAGGAGTAAGAGTAATCTGCTTTGCATCTATGTCAAACTAAGTCCCTTCACCTAGTCTGCATGATGTTCCCTGTATTAAATGAGAACCACTTTGGAAATTTTCTTTTCCTATTCAGAAGTTACAATGAAATTCCAGTAAAAATGATTACATGCTCTCTATTTCAAAAGTACCAGCAAGGAGATTATTACAGCTGTAGACAAAAAAATTGTAAAGCACTTGAAATCTGAACTTCCATGAATTTTGCCAGAGGTTTCTCTGCTTAACTCCCACTAGAATCCCTTCTAAAGGGAATACTGACCTTCCAGTAGTGAATGTAGAGCATGCATACTACCAAAATAATCCAAAATTGGCTGTACGTAACAGTTGTCAGACTACTGCCTTAATATACCATAATGCAAACTGTTTTAACTCAGTACAATGAAAATTGCTTGATTTAGTGCAAAATACAGGCCTTGGGAAGCAAATGACATAGAAAAAGGGTGAATAGACACTGGCAGACATGCTTTAAATACACTCTCTTTCATTAAGTAGTAGCTGAGCAATTTGCTCAGAAAGAATTCCATATCATCTTGCAGGACTGAGCTTTTGGATTTTCACCTGGTGTTGAAAACCCACATTCCTTTTGTCTTGTGCTTACAAAAGCTGTCCTCTGGTTCCACAAGAAATAAATTTCATGAGTGAAAGATTGTTTTCTTCATTTTTGGGCCAGCTGATCCCTGCCACCTTCTTACAGTAGCTATTTCTGTTCTTATTAGAAAGGCAGAGAAATATATGGCTGATCTGCAAATGGGGCATTTTTAAAGAGTTTTGTAAGTATGTATGTTTCTCTAAACTTACCATAGAAATAATAAAAGCCCATAAACTACACTGGTTCAAAAGACTCTTTCCTGCACTGAGCAGACCAGAAAAAATCTTTCACCATCCCCTGATGGAGACCCTTCAGAAATCCTTTCTTAAAACTTCTATATAATGCAGTTTTATTCATGTTGTACCATACCTAAGCCTTAAACCATAATGCTGAGTCAGAATCTACTAGACTTGTTTGTCTTTCTTCATTTTTCCACTTGGAAGCTGAATTTTAAAATTCCAATGTGTTCTTAGTACTAGTAATTATTCACCCTCTTTCTTTTTCTTTTTTTTTTTCCATTTTTGAAACCTCTAGGCATGATTTAAAAACAAGCACTTAGCATTATTTTCTTTTTTGATAGTTATCTTACTGTATCTGTTCATTAGGAGCCAGATTTGGATGTCCGTATCTCCAGTTCAGCAGATTTTATAATAAAGGTTAAAGAGCTTAAGGGTTGAAAAACGTTACCTCACCTTAAAATATTCTTGTTTTAAGCAGGTTCATAATTGTATTCAACGAATGATGCAGATAGGTCTGAAAGTTTTGTAATTATAAATATAGCTAGCTCTCACAAACTTCTTACTGTATCTACCAAAGGTTATCCAGTCATTATCTTACTAGGCTTGCCCAAATTGATCAAAAGTGCATTTAAATCTACCATTGTGATTGCACTAATTTTATGTTCTCCATTGCCTGTCTGCCTCTGACATCAGAAATTAACTTCTTGCATTCCTGCAACAAGTTTTTTCCTTGCAATTTCTTCTGCCTTACTCCAGAATGACCATTAAGTTATCTTCCCTTTTTTCAACTATTACATCCTGTCCAGCATCACAAGGTTTCCCAAGGTGTGATACATGTTTTAGTAACTAACCCATTTGGGCAAATAAATCATTCTAAGCAATTGCCAGCACTTTTTGTCTGAAGGTCTTCTATTTTCTTTCAGGTTTTAGGCATTTCTTTATGTTCCATGGTTGGCCTTGTAGCAATGTCCTTTGAAAATTCAATGCACTAAAAAGGTCAGGGGAAAAAAAGAGAAAGAAAAAACTGCTCTCTTTTCAACATAGAGCATGCAGGTTGAAACAGTTATATCTTGAGGACCCGTGATATCAAAGACAACTTGTAAGTTTTACATAAATTCCTCAAATTGCCACAGTTTTGTTATGCATGCATATTTATGAGGAGATACAGTATATCAACATAATAGAGAGATACAGTATATCAACTAAATGTTCTGTTAGCTTTTGAAGCATTACATTAACACCAAATTTACAAGGAAGTGCAGAATTACACAATAGGTACATTTTGTTTGGCTACTGCTGATCCAGTACTGTGAGGAACTGATGTGTCCACTCATCAAAAAAGAGCTTTTATGTCCAGGTACATATCCCAGATTAGGAAAATGGATTGCTATTATTTAGATCTCCTGCATCCACATTTTATTTTAATAATAGAGAGCAAATAAGTTCACTGAGCCTTAATAAAATTATGTAGAGAGGGACTGCAAGAGCTTAAGAGGTGATTTGAATATCTAAAACATGACTTGAAGAGAATATAGGACACAAACCTTCCAAAAATGGACCCAGAAATCCCTCACTGAAGCAAAAGCAAGACTTATCAGTGCTCATTTTTCATTTGACATTTACACTTTGGACCTGATGTTGCAAGCTTTCCATTCCTGTGCACAGCTGCCCAAGAGTGCAGATTCTCTGTGATCTGGATGTGAGACGGAGCATAACCTAAATGTCTTGCTCCCAGCAATGTCTTTAGAAGAGTCTAATCTGAGTAGTATGTTCAGATAAGGTACATCAGCAGCCCAGTGAATGCACAAATCCTGCATAAGCCCACCTTTTCCATAACCACCTAGTAGTTACATCACACAAAACACAAGATCTGGAATTTGAGCCTGGTCTCTGACGTCCAAAAAAAGTTTGCTGGAGTACCAAGAGGTACAATCCTGGAAAACATGCTTTCCCATTTATCCTGGACTCTTGCTGTGAAATGCAAGAGCGACTGCACAAGGGAGTGGGATGTGGACAACAGAAATTGACATTTTTGTTTGCTACTTAGGATAGCTGCCTCTTATGGCAAGATTTAGATCCTGGTACCAGCTCCATGGACTGACATTGAGCAGTAAATCAGAAAAGAAAGCAAAGCCAGTACTAAGCAATCTAGGTAACAGGGACCAGTTCCTATGTGTTTCTCCTGAGAGCATTGTCTTATCTAGTACAGTGTGACGTCCTGTTCCTGCTCAGATTTTTACCCTTTTCTTTAAATCACGTACTCAAACATTGCCGTTATATATGCAAATGTCTATATGCCTAACTATATCAAGTTAAGCAAAAGATACTGACATTTTCTAACATTTGGCTCGGCAAGTTTTGTAGGTGACATTTCAATAAAACATTCATCCTTTCATACCTCCATGAAATAGGCAATGCAGTAATAAATTGATATTTACAGTTTATATTTATTGCATCACAGAGCTGCAGTCATGCAGTTCCTCCTACTGTGCCATCATAGTGCTGTTCCGATAGCATCTGCAGGATTCAAACTGTCATGTCTCCTAACAGATGACCTATCTTTATCCAAAGATAGACTGTTCTCTGCATCCTTGCAAGTATAAAACTTGAAATTGCTTCTCTTTATTCTACATATAAATGAGAATATTTCACACTTAATATCCAACAAGCTGACAAAATGAGACCATGGCATTAGGTTCTAGGTACCAAATTAGTTGCACTGAACAGGTAACAACTGCTTTGACAGGAATATCCAAGAGTATTTCCACTTTCTAGATCGTAAGACCTGAAGCTCACTAGTAGAACATTCATGCTAGCTGCTTGCAAAGCTAGTGTTCACTCTCCATCCCAGAGATTACAGGCTTGACTCTCCATTGTCTCAATCTTATGCATTCAAAGCCATTCTCATTCAGCCATACACTTTTAAAAATCAATTTATACTTTCTTTGCAGAGCTTGAAATCAGTCCAGTCATTATAATATACATATCTGTATTACCTTAAATTAAAATTTGAACAATAAATTAGTTGACAGTCTAATGCCTACGTGTGAACTGGTAATATCAGCAAAAATAAATATTTCTAACATTGACACTGTTAATTTTTATCCCTGAGAACAGCCTAAAAGTCCTCTGAAAGCTGTCAGTGACAGTGATCCTATTTTATCCTATTATTTTTAAATCCCCCACTCAGTAGAAATACTGCTAGAAATAGAAAATGCTATTGCCAAATAGTCTCTCTAATCCTACAACATACTGTCCATTCACAGTTCACCTCTAGCCTAACCTTAAAGATGGCAGAAAGTGGAAGTACTTATAAACCTCAGCTCTACAAAAGTGACTTATTTGACATATATCCCTACACACTAATAATAGTCATGCAGATAATTTTATGAGCACTGGAAGAAGTGGAGCAGTAACTGCAACAGAAGCATGGAGGAGCTAAGCAGTGTGCCTGTTGATCCATTTGATACTGAACTGATGAACAGGATGTGTGTAGTCTGCCACAGAACCAGCACCATCTTTGGGTCTAACATAGTGCTGTGCTTGGTACTTGCCATGCTGCCCCTGGATACAGGAACCACAGTGACATATTCAGTGCCCCATTCAGCTGCACAGGTCTGGTCATAGAAGAGTACAAACTGGAACAAGATTATGACTCTAGGCCATAGCCAGTTTTAACCAGCACAGAAATCACTGTAAACTGAAGCCTAAAGTATGTCTCCCAGGCAACCAGTGACAGAACAAGAGGATAGAGTCTCAAGCTGCACCAGGGGAAGTTTGGGCTCAAGGTGAGAAGAAAGTTCTTCATGGAAAGAATAATTGGCCATTGGAATGTGCTGCCCAGGAAGGTGGTGGAGTCACCATCCCTGGAGGTGTTCAAAAAAAGACTGGATGTGGCACTTGGAGCCACATGGTTTAGTTGTCAGGTGGTGTTAGGTGATAGGTTGGACTTGATGATCTCTGAGGTCTTTTCCAACCTGGTTGATTCTCTGATTCTGTCACTAGGGTGTGGTGGCCAGCCTGTAAGAACACCAAGGGAAAACACTAGTAAACTCTAGGACATTCACTAAATTTATAGTACCTACATTCACAAAATTTATAGGACCCTCACCTGCCTCAGAGCTTTCTGCTTGTGTATCTGACTGACTTCACTAAAATCAGACTCTAGGTTTAAAAGAAAGTGAAGGGGAGGAAATGTGCATAAATCCACTTAGTCATTATATAGCTGCATGACAGAAAGTGTATGAAAAATAATGAACTAGGGACCATATCCTGATAACCTCCAGTGGCCCAACAGCACAAAAAGAGATGGGAGAAATACCTAATGGTCTGCCAGCATGGCAGTCCTCTTAGTCAGCCAAAGAAGCATTCTGCACATGCCCATACATGCTGAAAAAACTATGGAAGACCTTGGGGTAGAGTAGGTTTATGTAACTGATGTAGCTATGTGCATCTCAGACATGAGCCTGTCGACACTTAATATTGGATGCACAACAATGTCCCAGCTCAGCTGGAAGAAGTCATCCTTCCCTTGTCTCGCAAGCATTCTCAGGTTCCTCTCTCAAAGCCTGCATTCTAACCCCATTCATTTTGTTCCATGGTGTTACACTGGTGTCTTTAATGGCAACAACAAAAAAGCATTCTTGAATGCTGTGATTGGCACTATTAATTATCGCTGTGTGCTTCAGCAGTGATTAGCAGATTTCAGGTCCTGAATTTCCATTTAGTAAGGTAACCCAGGAGCATTACATAGCCTGCAGGAAAGTATTTTACTGAAACACAGGCATTAAAATAACATGGACAAAAGGACTACCAAACATAGTATCTGAGAAAGGGTGAGGTGCACACAGTACACAAACCAAACACTTCCTTAGTTTAATTAAAAAAAAAAAAATCTACATGCTTTTGTCCATTATTGGTTTCTAAATCAAACAGACAACATTTCTAAAATCACAGTAACAGACTCCCCCACTGGAGTGAGTTAACATAGCTCTCTGTGTTAGTGCTCCTCAGGTGCTGACTTGTGTTGCATGGATATCTACTCTTGAGTGGGGATGCTCCAGTTGTGCCCAAACATTGTTGGTAGAGTGTCAGAAGGTAAGTTATGAGAAGTCAGTGAAGAGGCCAGGACTACTTAGCCATCTGTCAGAGTCAGAAAATCATGAGCATGGCCCTGAGTCAGTGATCTCAGTTCATCTTCTAAATTCTGAAAGAGTCTTTACCTGTTTCTCTCCAGATTGCTTTCCTATCATTGGTTAGACAAGTCTCATGCAAAAATCGCATCTTTCACCTATGGTGATTTAGTTATGAATTACTAACTGTGCTCAGCATTGCTCCTTCCAACTATTTTGGTTGCTGAATTGTGCTAATATGATGTAGTGACATTGCTGTATGTCAGGTATGAAAAAAACGGATCAGTGAATGAAAGGTATTTACAGCAGTTGAAAGACATATTGTAATGTAGCTTATACTAAAAAATGTACAATTAATTGGATTAATCAAACTGCAGATGAAAATACATTAAATAAATGAATCACTGTTTCTCTATTTCCAGTGTCGGTGCAGTTGCTTCAACAAATGCTTTGTAGGGAATAGTACTTTATTTTTCATAATGGAGAAAGTCACTGGATGTGACAGGCTCCACCTTTTTTAAGTTATGTGTCGTCACTCCACCCTGGCTGTGAAAACATGTAATTTGGTGTTTCTACAGTACAAGACAACATGCATATGATGCACTAACAAAGACCACATAATGAACCTTTCTTGGCCTCTCTCTTTTCTCTCTAAACCATGTATATAAAAAGGCCACTTGTGAAATCCAGTGGTTTTAAAATGTAGTTTATCTTTTTGCAGACACAAGTAATTAGCAGTGCAGTTTAACAGTGGTAATTATTCATGGCCACAGTTAAGTTCATTTACATTTCTAACTACTTCATGTGCAAGTGAGGTCCAGTAATTACATGTCCACAATACATATATTGCACAGTAACTGAACTCAACACTTCAGCACTGAATTAACAGTGTATTTACAAAATCTAGATGCAAAATACCAGGCTTTCAAATGTAGTCATAGAATCATAGAATTGTTAGGGTTGGAAGGGACCTCAAGGATCATCTAGCTACAGCCCCCCTGCCATGGGCAGGGACACCTCACACTAGATCAGGTTGCCCAGAACCACATCCAGCCTGGCCTAAAAAACCTCCAGGGATGGGGCTTCTACACCTCCCTGGGCTACCTCTTCCAGTGTCTCACCACCCTTATGGTGTAAAACTTCTTCCTAACATCCAATCTGAATCTACCCACTTCTATTTTTGCTCCATTCCCCCTAGTCCTATCGCTACCTGACATCCTAAAAAGTCCCTCCCCATCAGTAGTCCTAACAAACGACCCAGCAATAGTCCTAATGAAAGACCTCATAAAAAACTCATAGAAACCTGTAAGTATCTAAAGGGATTTTCAGAAGCATATTGGTTCCAAACACCCCTTAGAGTCACAGAGAGCAGTGGTTTTCCTCTGGAGGACAAAGCTTTTTTTTGTATACTCAGCAGATAAACTTATGTCTATTTGCCTTTAAACCATCATTTTCCTTGTGTAAACCTGCAATATAAACTTTTAAGAACAAAGATGAAGTTTCAAGGGGCAGTTATGAAACAGATTTTAAAATATCTAATTAAGTGCTTTTGTGAAAACTTTATAAAACTTCTGAGGATCTGGCTAAAGATTAATATAAAGAAAAAATCAATTATTATGTATAGGAATTCTTATAGTCACATAAATGCAATTTTGTTATAGGTGAAAACATTCATCACTGATACAGAAACCACTAGAGAGATTTTCAGTGTAAGATGAAATTTATGTTTGTGCTGAGAGCCAACCCAGGAGCCAGACACTATCAACAAACATCTTTACTCTGCAAATACTTTACAGAGCACAGGAACCAAATATATTTCTCCACTGTCCAGGGTCTTACACAGGTCTCTGTACTACATAAGTCCTACTTAAATACTGTTTTAAAGTTGCACAAATCTACTGCACAGGTAAGAAATTTCCCTTGGAAGAACTCCTTGAGCCCTTTGAAAAGGATGTATTTTGGTAGCATCTATCAAAGTTCCTTAGGCAATACATAAATCTTTTGCTGGCCTCTGCACAGAGGTGGGTACACTTTGCAGAGTACCTTCCCATGTTTGTGGAAATGTCACAAAATACTACAGTGATTCACAGTTTGCATTGCATTGTGCAGACATTGCATATATACAAATTTCAGGACAGACAGTAAATGCCTTAATTACTGAAATGATTAAGGAAATAGAGACATGAGTATTTTATATTTTAGCTATTCACAACTTCTGGCCTTATTCTGAAATCCTCATTCCACATAAAGTTTTGAGAGTTGTTACTGACCTCGCTGAGGCCAATATCACACCTCATCTGGTAGTTACTTGTCATCACTAGCTTGTCTTCTAGCTCAATGTCTAACTCAGACTCCATTAGTGAGATTTCCCAATGTCAGACTTTTCTCAAAAACCTCTCCCATTCTAAAGAAAAAACTCAAAACAATGAAAATTATCTACCCAACATCCTCATATGGCTCACAACTGTAGTAGAGGATTCCAGGGCACATATCCTCAAAAGAAATTGGGTACCAAGTACTAAAATGCTACTTAGTCACCAAAAAAGTTCTCTGCAATAGCATTCAACTGTCACCCACCCTAATGCCTGTGCTGGTTTTAGGCTACGCCTTTAAGATTTTTCACAGATTTCGAGCAGAAAGTAGTAAAAATGTAAACAAATCACTATTGGGTGTTAAAAAGGAAAATAATGATTACTCTAAACGATTCCATTGGAGGGATAGCTCCTTTAAGGTTCTCAACACAATCTTGGGCAGTGCGGTGCAGAGTATCTGCTCTCTTCTTGCTTCTTTCACTGGGAGAAAGCCACTGCTGACCTTGACTGCTTGGTCTGGTATTAACCTTATCTGCTTCTCTCTCTCTTTCCTTTTTGGCCAGGGGGATCAGAAAAAGGCAGGGAGAGGGAGGCAGGGGGCAGCTTTCTTGGTTTCTTTTGGCCAGGGGGGGGTTTGTACTATTTGAATTGTAAATATCTGTAAATATTGTAAATACTGTATATTTGTATATATTCATTGTAGACTTGTATATATTCATTGTAGACATTGTGTATATACATTGTAGACTGTAGTTTTGCTTGTAAATATAGCTCCATTTGCTTCCAAACTGAGCTAGTCTGGTAAAGTTAATGTTGGGGGGAATTTCCAACCCACCACAATGCCTCAACTCCTGGCACCTTGGCCATGTGCACCTAAGCATCACCACTACTTCATAGGAACAAGCTGCTTAGATCTACAGATGATGCCAAAGACCAAGAATATGAAAGTAAGATTCTCCAGTAAGGTGATCCTCATCTGGGAATGGGCCTGGTGGGTCCAACTCACAGAACCCTTGGTCACTCTTATCATAGAATCACTCAGGTTAGAAGGAACCTCTGAAGGTCATCTAGTCCAATCCCCCTGCACTGAGCAGGGACATCATCAACTAGATCAGGTTGCCTAGAGCCCTGTTGAGCCATACCTTGAATATCTCCAGGGATGTGGCCTCAACCTCTCTGGGCAACCTGTTCCAGTGTTCAGCCACCCACATGGTAAAGAAGTGTTTCCTAACATCTAAATCAACTCTCCTCTAATTTAAAACCATTGCCCATCATGCTATCACTGCAGGCCTTCATAAACAGTTCCTATCCAGCCTTCTTGCAGGCCCCCTTCAGCTACTGGAAGCTAAATCAAAAAAGAATTACAATTGGAATACAGGATCCTCAGCTACCACCACCAAAGCTGAGTACTTCACCAGTCACTTTGTAGGCCATGATTATCAAATATATCCAACAGGACAAAATGAATGACCTCTGCACCATAACTGTCAATAACTTTGCAGTGGGATTGCCCAAACCTGGAGATGGTTCACATCTTTTATCTAGTCATAATATCAGAAAAACAATGTTGGCTCTCTCATTTCCTAGGGAAAGATCTAATCCTTTTGCCGCTAACTCTAATGGGTACATGAATGTTCTTGCACTTACACTCTTTTCCTTCCTGGGAAAAGCAGACTTGATAATTAAGTGGAGAAAGAAAAAAAAAAGAAAGAAAAAAACCAAGGAAAGAGATTTACTGTCCTGAGAGCAATAATTTCTTTCCTTTGAGATGCTTACACAGCACACAGGTCCTCTGGGTTTTTTGAACCTCCTTCCTGTTGTCTTTAGTGTTGCCCCCTTACACTGGTTACACTGGTTACACTAGTTATGCTGGTTACGCTGGTTACACTGTGTAATGGGCAATTTATTCAAGATTCAGGATCCTTCATGAATAGCAAAGCCCCAAGAAATTCTGCTTAGCTACCCTTAACCCACACACCTTGCAAGAAAGGCTGCCTCACACTTTTTTCCCTGAATCTTTCATATATCTAACCCAGCCATTCTGAAGAATTGCCCTTCCAATTGCACATTCACTTCCTGGAGCCATCTTTAACTGACACCTGCCTTCAGGTGGAACCTGCTGGATTTGCTTGCTCTCCTCCATGGAAGATGTGACCTGCTGCTGGTACAACAACTTAACACAGCATTATGCCATGCTCCACCAGAAATCTCTTTCTTTGTAAGATGGGTTTCTCTTGCCTAACTCTACTGTTACAAAAGTGAATAGAGCACAATCTATCTGTCATATTCTAGGCTTGTGATTCAGAATGAGATGATCTACTCCCTAAAGTATCTTTTTCTCACCATTGACTAAGACTGCAATCTAGCTTAGTTATATGTCACTTCAGTCTAGATGTCTACATTATATTGAACAAAACTAGTGCACTGGTTCTCAGACCACATTATGATGAAAATTAATTTATGTTGAACCAGTGATTGAATGCTGAGTTAATTCTGAAGTCCACAGATTACTTCTAAACAGTTTATGACAGGTCTAAAAGAAAAACAAGTTCTTAAAAGTTATATAGCAATATATTTCTCTAACATCTGTATGAGAAAGCACAGACAGGAAAAGTTAAAAACTACTGCACCGTGTCTTTTTTACATCAATGATGGTGTTGCATTGTTTACTCTTAACAAAAAATCATACACCAGAGTGTAAAAATAGGCCCTGACCATGAACATACTCTAGCCATCCCATACCATATAATATAAATCTTCTTCCTAATTTGGCACTGGAAGTGTTTAAATCCCATGCCACTGGGAAAAGTCTTTGCTATATTAGACCTGCTCATGCTGGTTTAGCAGGCAATTCCTTGTCCTTCACAATTCAACACTAAGAATGACTTTCAAAGTCACAGTTTATGTCACTGTGGATACAAAAAATTAAACACAGAAAAGGGACAGCTGGAGACATCTGCTTAATTTAGCTGACTGAACACAGGAAGTGCAGCTTAAAGTAGTAACTTTTAAAACCACACAAAATCACAGCTTTTAAAAGTAAAACTAACCTCAAAGATGAGCACCAACACAAACCCATCATAATTATGGAATTCACAGACACCAAGAAAAAAAAAAAAAAGAACAAATAATATTTTTAAAAGGGTGGTAACTAAGCCAGATCTGTAAGGTTTCTGCTCAAGAATAAATTTTATCTTGAGCAACACACATGCTTGAAACTGTGCTTTTGATTCAAAATAACTGTATTTCCCAGTGGTTACAGATCTTTGGGCTTGATTAGGCTGTTACTGAAGCTAATCTTGTGCTTTGGCCACCAATGCCAACGACTTTTACAAAGTAACAACAAAGAAGAACCCAAACTTTGACAACAGCCTTAAAAATATACCTGTAATCTACTAACGGTTTCAAAGCTGTGTCACGCATTATGAATCAATCCCATAAATCTATACCCTAGAAGGATTTATTCTCACTTGAACAGAAGCTCCCAGTGAAGTTCTTCTGAATCCGTATCTCTCGACCTCATCTCTCCTCAACTGCCTTGCAGTCAAAAGGAATTACTTTTGGGGCAAGCCTTTAAGTTCTCGCATCTCTCGGGCAAACTGAAGAGACGGGAAGGCACGGGAAGTGCTCTTTCAAGCTCTGTTCAAACCCTTCCCGTTTCCTTCTAGTTTTACCGCGATGGCACCCTGCAACGTTTGGGGCCAGTGGGCGCGGAGACTGGCCACAGGCTCCTGCGGCGGCCCAGACCACAGGCCGCCTCCCGGCGTCGCCGCCTCGGCCCACCGGCCCGTATGACATCATCAGGACGGCTCGGTATCGATCTCCGCCGGGCGCTTCTCCGCTGCCACTGCCATTGCCACCGTCACCGCTCTTGCCCTACGCGATGAGGGAGAACGCTGTCCCTGCTACGGACGGAACAGGCATGCATTAAAATTCATCGCAGTCGCCATGCAGCGCGCTGACAGTTCTGCGCCAGCTTTGGGTGGTTGAGAAGCCGCTTTACTGGCTGCGAAAGGGGAGGCAGTGGTGCCAGGGGAAGGTGCGGTGTGCTAATGGTCCCGCGGCAAATACGCTCTCCCTGAACGACAGTACTTTTTAAGGAGACCTCCCTGGCACAGCGGTTAGGAAGAAGGAATTCACCGGGTGGGAATCGTGAGGAAAGAAACCGAGGCACAAGCGGGAGGATGCGAGCACCTGCAGCTGAAGAAAGCGCCTGGTCCTGCTCTTGACAGGCTGCACAACGGCGGCCCCTTCCTAGCCCCCATTTTAAGAAGGAGCGGGAGGGGGAGTTCAAAGGCATAAACAAGGAGCGCAGGACCTAATTCCTCCCCCTCCTTTTCCTCAAGCTAGCTTGCCCAGGCTCGCCAATAAATCCAGCTCGACTATGCATCGCAATGGGAACGTGCTGCCGCGGAGGCTGCTTTCCGCTCACTGAGGAGGCTGAGACCGCTGCTACTGCTGTTGCTGCTACTGCTGCCGAGGCTGCCTTCTCCTCACTAAGGAGGCTGACTGCTGCTGGTGGTGCTGAGGCTGCCTTCCCCTCACTGAGGAGGTGGTGGTGCTGAGGCTGCCTGCCCACCCACCACTGAGGAACCTGCTGCTGCCCGCGGAAGGCGCGTTGCCCTCATTGAGGCAGCAGCAGCTGCAGCCCTCACTGAGGCTGCTGTGCCCCCATTGAGGCGGCCGCCACTGCTGCGTTACTGGGAGAGATTGTGCCGCTGCGACAGGGGAGGACGGGGCTCGGCGCGCAGGGAGGAGGCGCAGCGAGCATGCGCCGCCTGAGCCACTGACTGGATTCTCGTCGAGGTACCGAGGAAAAAAAACATTAAAAATAAAGAAAAAGGAAAGGATTGCGCGAAAGAATGAAAGACGGTAGAGGAAATTTTAAAAGGCTCTAAAAAGGACCGCCAGGATAAAAGCAGCTCTCAGTCGTCGGGAAGAAGAAGCTCTGGCATGTGGGGATCTCCAGCACCAACAGGTAGGAGGAGAGGTGCTGGGGGAGTCTGGGGGCGCCGAAGGCTGCCGCAGCTGCAGGTGCGTGTTGGGGGGCTCCTCCGCTGCGGGACCGGGTCTCAGGGGGGTGATTGCTAGAGAAACGGCATGATGGAAGTGTTCACAGACAATGCCTCTTCCGCTCTCCCGAGCTCCCCGCCGCGGGAGGCTCTCGCATGGCTCCGGCAGATGCGGCTGCCAGGCAGCGGCACCCGGGCTCCCTTGCAGCGCGGCGCAGTCCAGCCCAGCATGGCCGTGCATGGGGGGGAGCGAGTATCTTCGCTAGGTGTATGCGTGTGTCGGTGTGTGCTTGTGTCAGTGTGAGCGTGAGTCAGTGTGGTGTGTGCCAGTGTGACTGTGTGTCAGTGTTGTGTGTGCCAGTGCGAGTGTGTGTCAGTGTTGTGTGTGCCAGTGCGAGTGTGCCAGTGTGAGTGTGTGCGGAGATAGGGCCGGCCGCGCGGCGGGGACAGCTCCACAGAGGAGGGGAAGCGGCGGGGCTGGCGGGAGGGGGGAGGGGGAGCCTGATTTCATGGTTTTAAAACGATGCCATGATCTGATCAGCCTCTGTTTACACAGCAGCAATCAGGCTCTTTTGTGGACGGTAAGAATGGAAGGATTTTTCTGGGATTCAGTGGGAATATCCTTTATACACCCGAGGTGGCATAGGGAAACACTTCGTGTGAATAAGGAGGGAGCCTGATCATGCCTGCTGTGGATCCTGCCCATGGCTCTGGAGGGAGATTAAAAAAACCAAAACAAAGGGGGGGAAAGAGAAAAGAAAAAAAAAAAAACAACCCAGCATCATCATCTAGTTCTTTAATTTATTTTATTGCATGAAATGGGTTCTGGTAGGATTCACTGGGAGGATTACTAGGAATTGCAGAGTTCTAATTAGCTAAAAAAAAAAAAAATCAATTTATTATATGTTTATTTAAGCATAACCAAAGCCAGCCCTCCTGAAGGGATGGGCATGATATCTTGGGTGTGTTGCCTATTTTGCTCACTATTTACACTGACCATTGTTTATTATGAATTATGTTAAGGCTTTAAAGATTTACATTAAAGCAAGGGGGAGGGAAGGAAGACCCTAAAGCACAGTGCTTTTGACTGTCTGGCATACCTGTTTATTTGAAAGCCTAAATGATAAAATTATGGTTTATAGGAGGAATGGAGGGGGATAATGAATACTGCTTCTCTTCCAATGTGCATGAACTAACACAGTTTGATTAATGTGCTATGGTGACTTGGGTTAAAAAACATAAATTCTGCAGGGTTTCTTTGGGTGTGATCCGTATCAACACAGAGCTGCCTCTAAAACACTGACAAATACTGTAGCTGTAAAATAAATGTAGGTAATGTCAAAATATCAGCAGTCTTGGGCGATCTTTTTAGAAGATGTCAGTGATTAACTCTTGAGCTTGCAAACTGGGAATCTTTTGATTCATAAAATCTTTGAGGCTTTAACTGTAAAATTATATATGCTACCAAATATAAGAGGCACTGGTCAGTTCTGAAACTGTAACAAGCCAAATCTGTGAAATGCCAATAATCAATCATATTAAATAGTAACTATATAAAAAAAAGCCTCATGATTTTTGAAAACAAGCAATACTACTCAAATTTACAACTTCATTTGGTTCTCCTTAAATTAACATCTTTGTTAGCACTTTCTGACATCATTTCTTGTTAACTTAAGAACTGATAGCTCGATTTTTTTTCAGATATTTTGATGGCATGACAAATCAGAAAGAAGAGGATGTACTGTATGACTAGACACAAGATCAGTTCTGTTTGTGGATTACATTTTCAGTAAGATGTATGGATCTATTTTTTCCCTGTTCTTATGTATAGATCATGAGACTTGACTGAGGCAATATACATATCATCCATCCATCTATGGCGAACTACAGCCATGCAGCTGACAACATTTTACAAAATCTCTCTCCCTTAACAGCTTTTCTGAAACTGACTTCACTGGGTTTCATAATAGGAGTCAGTGTGGTGGGTAACCTTCTGATCTCCATTTTGCTAGTCAAAGATAAGACCTTGCATAGAGCTCCTTACTACTTCCTGTTGGATCTTTGCTGCTCAGATATCCTCAGATCTGCAATTTGTTTCCCGTTTGTTTTCACCTCTGTGAAAAATGGCTCTACTTGGACGTATGGGACTCTTACTTGCAAAGTGATTGCTTTTTTGGGGGTTTTGTCCTGCTTTCACACTGCTTTCATGCTATTCTGCATAAGTGTCACCAGATACTTAGCTATTGCCCACCACCGTTTTTATACAAAAAGGCTGACCTTCTGGACTTGCTTGGCTGTTATCTGTATGGTGTGGACCCTCTCTGTAGCCATGGCTTTCCCCCCAGTTCTAGATGTGGGCACCTACTCGTTCATTAGGGAGGAAGACCAATGCACTTTCCAGCATCGTTCCTTCAGGGCTAATGATTCCTTGGGATTTATGCTACTTCTTGCCCTTATCCTCCTAGCTACACAGCTTGTCTACCTCAAGCTGATATTTTTTGTTCACGATCGCAGGAAAATGAAGCCAGTCCAGTTTGTTGCAGCAGTGAGCCAGAACTGGACTTTTCATGGTCCTGGAGCGAGTGGTCAAGCAGCTGCTAATTGGCTGGCTGGATTTGGAAGGGGTCCCACACCTCCAACCTTGTTGGGAATCAGGCAAAATGCGAACACCACAGGCAGGAGAAGGCTACTGGTTTTAGATGAGTTCAAAATGGAGAAGAGAATCAGCAGAATGTTCTACATCATGACATTCCTCTTTCTGACCTTGTGGGGTCCCTATTTGGTAGCCTGTTACTGGAGAGTTTTTGCAAGAGGGCCTGTAGTTCCAGGGGGATTTCTAACGGCCGCTGTCTGGATGAGTTTTGCCCAAGCTGGAATCAATCCTTTTGTCTGCATTTTCTCCAACAGGGAGCTGAGGCGCTGTTTCAGCACAACCCTTCTTTACTGCAGAAAATCCAGGTTACCAAGGGAACCTTACTGTGTTATATGAGGGAGCATCTGTAAATCTTTAGCCTTGTGAAACACTACCATTCTCTGCTAAGCAATTGTGGCCTGTAGCCATGTCTTGAAGAGAAAATCAAGAATGGGATGTCAGCAGTTGTAAGGATTTGGGCAACATTCTGCAGTCTTTGCAATAGCTCACCTCTAATCCTATTTTAAACCTAAACATGTTCCTGCTGACCACTGCTGAAGGTTTGTAATTAAGAACAAAGGACTGAACTACTGCCCTGAATTCCTCTATGTGGTTGAAATCTAGATTATGAAAGTAGCAGGTGCTAAGTATCAGTGCTAAATGCTGTGTATATCACTACATAAAGTAAGACCATCAAAAAGATTAGCATTGGACATCTTAATAAATTAAGTTGATATGAGGTTAATGTGTTGATAAAACTAATTTTAGACATCTGAAGACCTTTAAAACATTTCATACGATTATTGTTTTGCAAAGACTGAAATCTAGGGACTCAAGTACTGTAACTGATTAAAGATGTGCCATGCATTATTGGATTATCACACTTGCAAATCTGTTTGCCTTGTGAGTAAGTTTTGGGGAGCATTCCAAAGCAGTATTTCTGTTCAGATTTAGACTTTTTTTTTTTTTTCCAAAATATATTACTCTTTCTAAATACCATTTTCCTTAACAGTGAAATTACTAACATTTAACTGTATTCTGTGGTTTTTGCTGATTTGGTATAAAGTTTAATAGACTCTTATTTATATTTTTTAAAAAGCTAGATATCAGTCTGTTAGGCAACGTTAATGATGATATCCAGTCACAATTGAACAGTTATAATTATACAGAATAAACACATGTTGCCTTAAAGGGTTATCTAGTATCTTCCATTTTGTTTAGCATTGAAGCAAATAAGCAAGGAAAATTGAATCAATAACTCTGGTCAGTCATTTGGGAGTGCATGAAAGATCATTTAGTCCTCTTTTTTTCCCATTTTACTCCAATGGTTCCCAAAATCAGTATGCATATCACCAGGATGATATGATTTTTTTCTAGGTGTGCCGCCCTTTCTAGTTTGTTCTGAGAGACACAGGCAGTTGATGTATGTTTATATTTTAAGACAGCTGTCATGGGGAGACCGCAGCCTTAGTATGATATCTTGCACAGTTTGTGAAGCATTTATTCTACTGAAGGCACAGTCTTGTTTATATTTTCTGCACATTTTGGTGTATTGGTTGTTTTGAATTATTTAAGTTTTAACTTGTGAAAGCATATAATATGATTTCTTAGTATTTTAGAAATACATTAGAGTCTGTGAGTCTTTCCTTCTTTAAGATACAGATGTGTGGATTTCAATATAAAGTTGCATTTGCCAAAATTTACCTGTGTAGCTTGTTAATTTTCTTGGAATAAAATTTTACATTTTTCCAGTTATACAATTAACCTTTTTTATTTTGTTTAGTGAGCTAGCATGAAGTACTGAGAATGCAGCCATTATGAATTATTATCCTTTGCAGTCACTGTATTCCCAAACTGTAAATGCATGAATGATGGGGACCACAGGATTGATAAATGATATTATCTACAGTAGCACTATTGTGTAGTTTATCATAATTACCCATCTATCTGTTCTAATATGTCAGTTATATTTAAAGTTACAACACAGTATTTGACATTAACTTCACAGTTTAATTTTGGAAAATGTGTGTATTCTAGCACAATATCATGAGTTGTTCAATCATAAAGAACATGGATTTTTCTTAATTTTTGGAGAGACAAGACTAGAGCTCTTAATTCAGTATTGGTATACCTTGTCCTTTGTTGTAGTTTTATGACCAGCAAGTTAATATATACATACACAAGCAGCAGTCAATAATGGAAATGCTTAAATTTGTATGATAACGTTATACAACATATGCAACAATTCAGAGAGTTGTGTGATCAGATAACTTGATCAAAGGTTTGGTGAGCAATGTTTGACCTCACACTTTTATATAGAGGTTGATTGGTTGAGAGGCATGGCTTTATATACTGTGTTGAAACAGAAAAATTGATAAAGTAATAAGTCCTCATCAGTACAAGATTGTTTCAGACTGAAATTTGAAACGGGACCAATAAAATTCTACCAAAAGGACTTTTTTTATTAAACTGAAAAGGCTTTGAAATGAACGTAGTTAAGCAATTTTCAAAAATAGAAGAGTGAATAAAACCAGAATCGTATGCTGAGAAAAATTCTGAAAGTTATCCCACTTAAGTTTATTCAAAGGTTGATTGGCAATAACTTCAGTCTAATTTCTATAAAATAGTAACCTTTACAAGGAACATTAATATTACATATTGTAATAAAGCAGTACATATAAATAAAGTTGTAAATAGTGTTATAGTTGTAGAAGTAGTTGGTTCTGAAAATTAGCCAGAAAATTTTCAACTATGAAAGTTCAAAAGCTGCGAATCTGGGGCCTGACCTAACTCCTAATAAAGTCAGTTGGTGTTTTCCCATTAACTTCATTTGGAGCAGAAGCAGGCCCTAACATTTCTATAGTACTATGCTTCTGAAATACTAAGATGGCTGTATTTACTATGCAGTGGGAAAAGAAAAAACAAAACCAAACAATTAAAAACTATTTCCCTGGAAGTTTTGCAAGCAGTAACTGATGTAAATTAAAATAATAAACAGTAAACAAGTCTGAAAGCAAATATTTTGCTAAATGTTTTTCTTTTGATATGAATATAATTCCTTTGGCTAGCTCAGAAATAATGCAACTGCATTACTGGCTGACAGTGGAGAAGTACTTTTTTTTGTAAGTGAATTTTTATATGTGTTCCAGGAAAAAGTCTTATGACAGAAGTATTTGCTTCTATTTTCTTCAGTGTTAAAGGAACAAGGGGAATTAAGTGAAATTAAAAGGCAACATATAAAGTAACATTTTACGCTGTTATGACTCAGTGGAACTCACTGGCAGAGGATGTCAAGTAGTTTAGAGAGATTGCTACAAGAATTGTGTGTGTGTGTGTGTGTATATATATATATGTATTATGAATATATATGAGTTGTATATGTACATGTATATTTGTGGAAAGATTTATTCCAATTCAGTACACTGTTGTGTCATACTATGAAAAGCCTTTTGCTTTCATTTTAGAACAGGATTTAAGCTGTTGCCGAAGCTGGAAGACAGGACTGGTAGGTTATTCTCCTCAGAATAGCAAATATCATGATATTTTTTATCTGCATTGATCTTTATTGCTTCTGGGTAATGTGAAGCTAATAGTTTTAATTTTCCTGGTGGCAGAAAAAGGGTGAAAATAGATATCCCTGGAGAAAAGGCTGTCTGCCCCTGTCACTGGCCTGTCTTCTCTTGTCTCTTTGGCAGCCTCTCCATCAATTCTTCTTCAAGATTAAATGTTTCATATACTGAGTGTTATATTTTTTCTGCTCCTTAAGAAGTGCCTCAGCCATCCCTTCTTCCTAGTAGATAAGCTCCTACTGCAGTTTCCCAAGGTTTGTCACTATCTGGGTTCCCTTCTTGAAGACAGAGACTGCCTGTTCCTTCCATCTGTCTTTGTAGAACAGGGAGTTGTCATTTCATGACACCTGGCTAATGCACTGGATATGTCTGTCTTTTGGCCTTGGTTATGAAGTAGATGCTACTTGGGTTATGCAGAGAAAAATGAGAATGGGGAGGAGGCAGCTTGAAACAACTTCCACCTCCCAACTCCTTTGTGAGGAAATCACTGTTACTGTTGCGCAAGAGCATATGGGTTTTTTTTAAAGTATATTCAGTGCTAATGACCCTGTAAATTAATAAAATGTACAGTTAGCCAATTAATGCAAAAGTTTTGGTACAGCTGCAAAAATCTTACAATGAAATGGCTTTCTGTCAGTCTCTAGGCCTTGGGGGCAGAGGAGCCCACTGTATCTCTCTCTGTTTAAACGCATTGAGTTTGTTTGCTTGTATTGTCTTTGTGTTGCCTTTCAAGCATGTGAATATTTTACTTATATTAACAAGAGTCCAGTATTGCAGCAAGCTCTTAATACTCATGGGTCTAAATAGTACAAAAGGGAACTAATGATTTTTGAGGTAAGTTAGAGAGGTATTTTGACAAAACCGCCTGGGTTTTTAGCACATGTGGAATAAAACTGTGGGGTGCTGGGCTCTTTCATAGTTACACAGTCAGCTCTCAATTACTGAAAAGAGAAATAGAGTAGACTAACCCACATAAAACTAAAACATAGCTAATACAAAGCATGTGCACATTGGATAAGAACTTCCTGTGTTTATTACATTTATTGAGCAATGAAGTTAAGCCAAAGTAAAAAAGTGAGATCAGAAATTCAAAGAAAATGGGTGGGTGTTATTCCTTTTTTTCTGCATAGCACTGCTAATCTGCAACCTGGGTTACACACCCACAGACAACCAGGAGTTGACTGTACAGTTCTGCTTGCCACATGCACAACTTCCTTTTAGTTTATATTCATTGAGAGCTGTGTAAGTGCATGCTACTATTTGACTGACTTTTCAAAGAAAAGAGAGGGCTTCAAAAACTTCAATACGTGAGCACTGCTTTTGTTTACTGAAGTGATTTTGAGTGTGAAGAAGTCAGTGATCTCAGTCAGTAATGGTCGTAAGCCTCAGCCGTGGCCATTATGAGCAGGACAGAATGACGTTTTGCAATGCATATGTCAGCAACAAATCAGAGTTTGATATTACACACCATGACTTTCCTTGAGTGGCCTGAAAATAGCTCATGCTTTATATTTAGAAAAAATATGATGAAGCTGTCCATTTAAATGGATAAAGTCTTTAACTATCTGGCATGGAAAAAGAAGGGTGAATTTTAAATATTGCTCATTATAAATAATGAAGAGTTTTTGTGATAGTTTTTTATTTGGCTGAACCGTGTTATTCCATAAGTATTCGATAATCAAAGGAGTGCTACAGTAAATAAGTTAGATTATTAAAAATCTAAGAAGGAGATAAGTAACAATCTTTATCCATTTGAAGTAATATAATTGCAGTCATCCATATGATTCATAAAATTTAGGTAACAGAACAATTATTGATATTTTCAGTACTTAGTGATTTTATGGACCTGATGCATTTAAAGGACAATGTCTCATACAGTGAGGTGCCTGATGCAGCCCAGTGAGAGTCCATGCTTTGTATTTAATAGCACAGGAGATATAAAACCAGAATTAATTTGATAAAATCTTCAGCACACTCTGCATTAGCTACAACAAAAATTCTACAAATATGAGGCAAATTACTGTCTCCAGAGATTACTCAAAATTATCCCTGTGCTAATTCATTACAAGTCTACTTCACTTTTGTTAAAGAGCCATCTAGTTAAGGATGTGTATTTTTTCATCCTTTCATTGGTTGGCTAAGACAAGTTCAGCTGTAATGCAGAGTTAAAAATCCCAAGAATGAAATGATTCATTTAAATTTCAGTTATGCCACCTATACGTGACATTGTTGTAGCCACATGCAAAATAAACTCACAAAGTTTGTGATTCAAGAATTACATGCAAAAACCCCCCAAAAAACCAGTCACATGCTTGCGGTTCGCTCTTTATCTTATTGCTGTAGAATGTTAAAGTTCCAATTTTAGGGATGCAAAGGCAAACTCTGAAGAACTAGTATGTTGGAGAGGAGAGAAAGAATAGCCAGAAATACATTTGCTAAGGTTGTCTTTGCTGTGAAGGTTATCATACATGCATTGCATTTTCTGCATGGTTATAATCTGTCTGCTTGCTTACTTTTTGCCAGTATATATGTGGTATAGTTACTATTCTCATGCCGCCACTAACTACAGCACTTCTTTTATTTTCATTCTATAGCCCTCAAGCTCAGGTGTGCTAACATCCTTATGCAAACTGAAGAAATTGCTAAACATAAAAACTTTTGCGCTATAATAATCTTGTCAGATTAATTAGTTGAGATAGTTTAAGAGGGTGACACAGATACTTGAGGACTATTTGCAGGAGGTTGGAGGATACAACAGTTTTCATCCCTGTTTATAAGTCGGTCAAAATTCTACTGTTGTCCCATATTGAAACCACCTTCTGTGGAACTGGCCCACCACAAGCCTGTGGCCAACTCCTTGTTCACTTTCAGTAGGTCTTTGGTTATATATATATTCTGAATACTAATGGTTGAAATTCAGCAGTGACCAGAGATGAGAAATACCTAGATGACAGGCAGGCTACAGGCAAGTAGCACATGCTTGTCTTCTTAAAACAGAATAAGTAACAGAAGATTCAGAGGCCCAAAGGTGAAGAGTTTTGTGAGCTGGTTGGTATTTCATGCCCTGCTGTCCCCTTGGAACTGACTGAGAAGATCTGTTTCAATCTTGATTTTGGTGGGAGTTTTCTGAAGATGCTGTGCCATCTCAGCTGCTCCATTCCATCCCACCCATTACCAGTTGAGCATTTGATTTAGTCTTTAAAATATGCATTTAATAGTAAAATGTATTTGTATCTTTGCACTGATCATGGAGATGTATATATATATATCAGTGTATCTGCTTGCTCGTTTTCATAAGCATTTCCTGTCTTACAGACACACAAATCCATTTTTGGAATTAAAGCACTCTACAATTACATGTTTCCTGAATTCTCTCTGAAGGCCCTTAAGCTTTGAAAATCTCTCCTATTTGATCCAAAACACTAAATGCAGATTATTAGGGCACACCGCAGGGAACATTTGATTTGTCTGACTGTTGGGCTGTTTGGACATCATGAAGACTGTAAATGTATATTTAACTCCTGTATAATAATTAATGGTAATACCTGGGCAATAGAACTGATAGTGTTGGGACTGCTAGAATAAGATATTTCAGTAACTGCAACTTTCAATTACATCATAAGACATCTAGCACAAAGGAGAAAGGCTCGTTTTGTAGGATGATTATGTAAATGGAAAGTAAACATACACAAATGAGTGCAGTTCTATAGTATTTTGATTAACATATTCATCACAGCTATAGCAAGATATGGGCATAAAGCAAAAAAAAGAGAAAGTAGCATACCATTTGATACATAATCCTTGCACCTTTGGCTCAATTCTTGCAGTCCCTACTCAAGGAAAATTTTCTCTTTCTTTTATGGAACCTTGTCTCAATACTGTAAGATGATAATTTTTTTAAGTATTTATGTTTTTCACTTGACTAGTTCTCAGTGAGAGCATGGCGTAGCAGGACTTTAAATGTAAACTCTGATGTAATCCATGTTCAAAAGCAATCTTTTGATTGGTTTCAAGTCATATTGTATATGCATTTCTCAGACTCTCCAAACTGTAGTGTAGTTGATACCAAGCAAGGACAGCTCAAGCCCTGGTGGAAGACCACACTAGAGTATGAGAAGTGAGTATAAAATCAGCTGCAAGGAAGGTGAGGGACATATAGTAATAGCTTCCTATGCTAATATCTGTAAGCAATACTTACAGACTTGTTTGTAAACCTCCTTATAAGTTCCTAAGCGATGGTAAGGGCACCTGTGATAAGGTGGGCTGTAGTTCTGTGGCTCAGCTTATGTAGGAGTGGGCTGGAAGCAATGCATATTACAGCCGGTTCCTGCACCTTGAACAGTAGTAATGGTAAATTCAGCAGCCTAAGGATTTACTAAAGATGGATTATTTGGTCACAGTCAAGCTTTTGAAATTTGTTTTTCTTTCAGTGTTTTCTGTTAGTAGTTTCTGTCCTTAATAGGTGGAAAGAAGTGCATGTAAAGGGAATGAATGGGTTGTGCAAATCCTTTTAATCCCAGTCTTGGTGTGAAGAATTTTGTAACGGTGGAAATAGGTGTGGAAGCTCCTCACAGTTTACAACATCTCTCAGACACTCTTTAATTTCAGTATGGTTAGCATATACACACATAAGGGGCTCAAATGGTCTGCCACAGTCAGTATTCAGTCTCTCCTTCCAACATAACATCTCCAGAAAGACAGACACCATTGTTTATGGAGACTTCTATACAGATGACCTTCCTTTGAGAAGCATATTGTCACGAAAGCTGAGATTTTTTGTATCCTTTTGTATTGGATGAAACAATTCAATTTTGTACCTTTAATGTTACATTTGCTTCTTAGTGTACTAACTTACAGGCAGTATTGCAGAAAAGTCCATTGCCCACTTCTGTCAGAAAGACCACCAGTCTAACTGGTAAACACAGTGTAGGTGAGAATATAACGATCCTTTGGCATCAGTTAAAAAAATGTGGATAAACGAATAATCCTGAAGGGGTTAATTTCCTGCTTTGACATTTTCGTTATGCAAATATCCTCATTCTATTTCATGCAAGACAGGTTTGGCAAATGTGGATACTTGGGATGGAACTGACGTCTAAGTTATGCCATCTAAGGACAAGTGCTGGCTGCTAAATAATTTATTCATTTGAAGTTCAGAAGAGGCTGTGTAAAACTAGGTACCACAAAGAAAAATAAAAACAAAAAAACCCAAGCAATGTTTTCTTAAGCCACATATGTGATCCATTAAACATTGGCTTTTGGTACCTGGGTATTGTTAGTCTTAGCATTCAAACCTAATACAGAATTAGAAACCAAACTGTCAAGATAAATTCTAGTCACCGAACATAACTATGAAAGGTTATTGTTATCTATATTCTACTCGACTGCTTCTTTGCAAATATTGAAAAAGTGTGTATGATAAGAGTCAGAGAGAAAAGCTTTGACCATACTGAAATTAGTACAGAAAATGCCTGTTGCTTTTGATGAAAGTAGGATTCTACCTTAATTTTGAAAGACAATGCATGCAGGCCATCCAGTTGATGATTACATTAGTGTGTGCCCGACATGTCTGAAAAATTAGGTTTTAAGGCCCAGTTCATATCCTTAAGCCTCTTAGTTAAATTTTCTTTATGTCAAGGTCTTCATATTAGGCACTTAACAGCAATGAAATCTTCACTCCTGTTGTAATTTGTGTTTATAAAACCAAGTTGGTTTGTGGCCTCTTTATAGACAAGTACCCCTTTGTATTTAGTTCTGTGAAAAATCAGACTCTGTATAGAAGCAAACAATCAGAAGGTAACACAAGATGGGTACAGACAAATGGGATTCCAGGGAAATGATGAGGCAGTGTTGGTAAGCATGATGGGCAGGGAGATCCCAGAATATTCAGGAGTTAGTTGGGTTTTGCTTTTCATTTTGGTTGTGTTGCATTTTTTGTTGTGGTGTTTTGTTGTTGTGGTGGTGGTTTTTTGGTTTTGTTTTTTTCCTTTTTTTTTGAGAGAGAGATGATTGAAGTAGTTGAAAAGTAGGAAGGGAATGGATTCTCAGAGGAGAAGAGCAGCTTGAGAGAAAGTACAAAGGCTGTCTTCTCAAAATCTAATTGTCAGTGATAATTGTCAGTGATAGCCTGTCAACACAAGCAGATTGGAAGCTCTTGATAAAGAAAGAAAGATGCTAGGCCAAGAAGACTAAAATGAAGTACCATAGAGGGTGGAGGGAAGAACTGAAAATGCCTACTGATTCACAGCATTAGGTAGAAAGAGGCCATTAGAGGTGATGTTGAAAGTCGGGTTCAGTGAAAACAATTGGTGAAAGCCAAGGAGATTAACTCCAGGAAGAGACTGCAGTCAGTAAGCTTATAAAAAGGATAATTGCCAAAATAACAGGGATCCAGACACTTCTCTTTTTTTTTTCCTTTTTTTTTCCTTTTCTGTTTGTTTGAGGAGGGTTTTTTGTGTGGTTTTGTTGGGTTTTTGGTTGGTTGTTTTTTTGTTTTAATTAAGGACAGAACTGCATAACACCGGAATTGTTACAGGAGGAGAAAGGACAGAAGATGATGATGAAACTAGCAAACGAGTGGTTGAGGAACACGACTAGATACTGGAAAGGGGGATGGACGATGAGGATAGCTGAAGGGAAGGCTGACAGAAAGATGAAATTTGGATGAGTGTTCTTGGAGTAAAGTGGGGAGATACACATTTGAGATGGAGGGCACTGGGAAAGATGGAAAGGATGACAATAGCAAGAAAGGACAATGACATCAGTCAGGAAAGGGACAGAGAAGCAATGAGCAGCCTTCCTGCAGGAGTGTAGCTAAGCGCCAACAGTGAGGACTGCCCAGACAGGCACAGGTTCCTGCTGTCTATTAGAGATTCTGTTTGTCAGTGACATTGTGCTAACCCATGGCAAAAGGAAGCAATGTCAAGGGATTCCAGCATTAGTGAGGTTTGTGCAACAGTGATCTTTTACCATTCTTTCCTTTTTAACATTTTAACAGGATTTTCATTTCAGCTTCCATATTCTTTTTCTTCCTCTTTTTCCAGTGTTATCCTACTAAGGAAAACTAGGTGTTCTTCGTAAGTGACACTGCATATTTAGAGTCTGGTGGCCCAGCAATTTTGATAGCTTTCGGACTGAATGGTAGCTTTTCAGAACAGTGCAATTTCTGTGCAATTTCAGAGTACTGCAGGTTTTTATTATTATTATCTCCCGTAATGGGGTTATCTTGATCTGGTGAAGTGACCATTAGGATGAAAGCCAGTAACTTCCAGGTTCTCATTGCAGTTTTGCCACTACAATCATTGCATGGGTGATGTTGGGTGATTCACAAAGACCAACTTTTCAGCTATCTGCTAATTTTAAGCAATTCAAGGACCTTTTGGATTCCCAGTTTAAGACATTAGTGATTCTATTTCCAAGGGAATGCATCACTCTTAACTGTGGGTTATGTTAATGTTGTGGGTGTATAGGTGATAAAACCACCAAAAAAAATGTTCTATTTAGCTTGTTTTGCCAAGCCTTGGCCTTTTGCTGGAATTTTCAGCCTCCACTTCTCAGACTTTTACTTCCTAAGAAACTTAAAATATTCCATTGAGAAAAGTTCTATTTCCTGACCACTCTTGAAGATTGAAGCCAACAGTGTTTCCAGATGGTCTTCCAAAAATTAGTTAACCAGATTTGTGGTCATCTTGAAAATGTGGATTGCAAACTTCTTTTCTGCATAGTTTGCCAGTTGAATAGAATGGCTTACTTGAAGGATGAGAGACTTAATTATGTAATGTTTCTAGATTTCTGAAACTTGTTATAAATCAGGAGTTACCTCCTGTAACTGACAAGGCCATGGTAAGATGATCACAGCTGCCCGAGGCAAGCAAATAATTGTTAGAGGGTTTTTTCAGTTAAAGGTTGATGAGACAGTTTGGTGGTCAGCTTTCATTGCTGACAGTACACTGCAGTCCAAAAGTTTGGAGACAACTGTGACAGATGATTTGGGATGTTCAGATAACCTCATCTTGCCAAGAGATATGTTCATTATGTTGTCAAAGAACCGAAATGTGTGCATTGCCCATCCATCTGGCATATGATTTAAATACAGCTGAATTCCTGACCTCAGATACGATATAAGCATTTCTGAGTAGACATGACTGATACATTTGCATAAACAGAGGCTCCTAGATTAAAAATGTGTTCTAAAAGCAGAGTGAAAAAAGCTCTTTTGAGATCTAGAGACTTGTGACAACATTGATAGATGGTAACATACTCAAATAAAAAAAGTATTTTACTGAATACTAAATAATATTTTCAAATGTTTGCACAGGGGTTTTAGTACAATTAATAAAGTCTCTCTGTAGCCTGAAGAAAGGTGTCAGTGGTTGAAGTGCCTGAAACAGAGATACTGAATTCATCACAATGAGTTTTCGAGGGCTGAATAGATAATGTGCATGATTTTAAATATTAAAAGCTTTTGTCAGGGTAGATGTGCCTGCAAAAATGCAAGCTGCCAGTTACACATGATTAAGTCACAGTTGTCTGGGCAATTCTCTATCTGGGTTATGACAAAAAATTATAAATAAAACCAATTATTGATACCTGATTTTAAAAAAATTATTATTACTTCTGTCAGGAAGGAATGCTATCATCAGTTAGATGGATTTTAGCAATGTTATTCTGACACCTTAATATTTGAAACCAAATACCATGTTAGAAGCCAAATCTGCTGCAAAACCTGAGTGACATGACTCTATGGGAACTGTAGCACCATGGAAGCTAGATGTGTCCCATGGGCGTCTGTATAAGCAACCTAGGTTCCCTTGACTGTCAGTGGAGCTTCAAGAAACAGATTTATAGTTTGATTGATAAGTTTGGAGAGAGGTTCTCTGAATTCAATGTGGACACCTAAATCAGAGCCTGTGGCTTCATGGTGAACACACTTGAACCTTTCTTCAGATCTCTGTGAGAACACTGCTTCGCTCTCAAGACCAAATTAACAAAAAGAGGAGAGTCATTCTTTCACTGTGCAGGAGAGATAGTACATTAATTTACACTTCTGCACAAGCAAATGGCAGTATTTTTCACTCCCTTTTCTCAGCACAGAGCACATCACTGTCTTCAAGTCACGAATCTAAGAATATGTTTATGAAGAGAGCTAAGAGCACAGCTTCCCTCTGCTGTATGAGGGGTTTAAAGACTGATGTATTTCTCACAGTCTCATGAGCATGTTGAAAACCTGCATCAGTTGTGGGTGCTCCTGAACAGCCTTGTCAATAGCTGTTCTTGCCAATGAAGCTCTTGTAGATAAGCATGAGACACTCATGTCTCATCAACGTGATGTCCCACATCAACGTGGGAGCAAGTGACCCTGCCTTCTAGTAGATCCTAAAAATCCACATGGAATTTAGTAGTTCCATATGGCAGAGACTTCTGCCAGCACTCATGGAAGCCATGTTTTGCTACCAGAGGTATAGATATTAGGTATTACTGTGACTTGCTTTGCACAAGTACTGTCCCACTCTTTTGTCAGTTTTTTCCTTTCTCTTTTCCCAGCTGCTACAGCCTCAAGATACTGTGCGCTTGGAGGGCAACAACTGCAAAACTCAACCATATTTGTCCCTCTTCAATACAAATTCAGCAAATGCTAATTCATGCCCTGAGCTGTCTCCTCTGTGCTTGCTTCTAAGTGTCTCATTATAGGAAAGCAGAGTTCATTTTCAGGAGAAAATTTAGGCTTACCCTGTCAGGACTAAAAAATCTGTAAATATTTACTGCATCTCATCTTGACTCTTTGTTGTTGAGTAGTACGGAAGCGCAAGAGCAACCTAAAGTGCAAAATGTTCTGTCCATCACAGATCCTTGCTTCAGCTCAATGACAATCTCATGGTACCTTCTTACACATATTATCTAGCAAAGGATCCAAACAAAATTGGTATTCTGGAATACCTCTGGTGTGTTCATGCCATGCTATGGTTGCAGCTGTTCCATTGCTCTGCTATAAGGGCATATTAAAAAACAAGTAGTATGTCAGCTCTTGAAAGTCTCCTCCTGAATGTAGTCTTGCATCCAAGCAGTCCAAGCAATGGCTGTGAGCTGCTCACAGTTCTCAAGGTGGTTTCTACAGTTTAAAGGGGTTGGCATGTGCTTCTATACTCGCTGTCATAGCATGGGCTTGTCCTTAGCCAAGTGGCAGACTAGTCAGAATACTCGTTCCTTTGTTGTCGCTGCTCATTCCTGTAACCCAGTCAGCACACTAAGCAGCAAGAGTTGTCTCTGAGGACCAAGGAAAGAATAAACTGTGGGCACTGAAGAGTAGGCAAAGGAAGGAACTAAGGTTGAAGGAAGAAGGTGGACACTGGATTTCAGTGTGAAAGAAGATGACATATAGATGACAGAAATTACAGTGTCAGGAGGCAGGGTATCTGTGAGCAGCTTGGATGCTTGGGGAGCATAGATGATATGGACAGACTATAAGAGACATGCAGGGGTCTTGGGGCAAGGAGCAGAAGAAATGCATGGGCAGGAAGGCTCGTGGGTCCAGGTGTCATAATATGATGTTTTGAAAGTCTACTAGAATGTAGCCATCAGTAGTTTTTATGTGCATTGGGAGGTTGGTTTAGACATATCCAAGCTGTATTTGGTTTGGGGGAAAATGTGAAATGTGCTTTAAAAGTGAAATAAATGCAGCCAGAATGCTCTCAAGGATCAGTGGCAATTAAACCTGGTGATCCTGTATTTTCCAGGCCAGCTAGCCATTCTGGTGTGCACCTCATCAAGGGCAGGACAAGGCAGAGGGAATGTATGGGAGGCTGTACTTTAAGGATGTGTTAATGCTTTTCCTGCAGCCTCTCCCAGTGTGCTGCTGTGAGGCCTTGGCTGGAACTGAAAGCTGCTGCTCCTTCACGGAACTCCTAAGGGAGAATGGGAACAGCATTGTCTTGCACCCTCAGTAGGATGATTTCTTGCCTTCTTTTCCCCCATGTGACACAAGCAGCCCACTGAGCCTGCTTGGCTATTTCAGCACAGCATTATTTAAGATAACCACATATTTTTTTTTTATTTATTCCATCTAACTCAGCATTTGAAAAGCCTTGAAGATCATGCTATGTGCACAAGCACAGTTATTTGTTGCAGAAGGACCCCAGTCATAAAATTTGTATATCCAAAGCCATTGTGGAATTAAGACTTAAGCCATTTAAGCAAGTCTGCATGTGAGTACATAACATTTAGCCTTCTGGTACCCAAAAAGTATCCAGGCAGAGCCCAGAAAACTGAAGCTTTCAGCACAACACTGCCCTCTGGAGCTTTTTCCATCACTTCCATGGTAGAGCAAACAGAGGGCGTGAAGGAGAATAGGAAAAGGCCTGGTTCTCCAGTGTAAAAATGAATAGTGCACAGTGCAATAAGTAATGCAAGTAGCTACACTGCAGAAGCAATAGAAACATAAAGAAACTCATCCCCATCACAAATACCAAAAAATATTTTTTCATTGAAAGGAAGGTGCAAAGAAATTGAGGATTTTAAACAAACCTGGAAAGAATGACATACAGTAACAAAAATGCTTTTAAATTTTGCTTAAATGTATTGGCAGCATTCTAACAAAGAAAAATCAACATGCTATTGGGAAGGAAAAACAATTTTCTCCCTCAAAAATCTATTTTAGATGTAGATCTTTTTCTGCTATGCATCCTTTCACATTTTGATAGTGTTTGTGTCAACGCAAAGATGATATGTTACATTGTGCTGTCAAGAGCTTACCAAAATAAACCTCATCAACAAGGCATTAAATAATAATATCACCTTTCCCCTGAAGTTTTTATATTCTCTGTGATGTACTTATGCATATTTTTAAAAGAACTTAAATTATTGATTCCCTCCTTCCATCAAACCTGTCTAACCAGTGAAGTGTATATAGAATGCAGTCCTGTACAAAGCTCTGTTAAGGAGCAACCCACGAGCTTTAATTGAAAGCATGGGCTTGTTAGAAAGTGAATTTCTTGAATTTACAAAGGACCTAGTCATACAGATACTACCTATAACCAATAACAACTCATGATTGTTGTTATTTCTGATAGTAGATATTATTCTTAGTAATACATGTGCACAGAATTGTATTGAAGGATATAAGAGCTACATTCTAATACCTTCTCCACCAGTTATTTTTCTATTAAAATGAATGATGGGAAAACTGAGGTTAGAAGGAACCTCAGGAGATCATCTAGAAGAGATCATTCAGGGCCACATCCAGTCAGGTTCTGTGTATTTCCAAGGATGGTGGGTCCACAGCTTGTCTGGGCAACCTGTTGCAGTGTTTGACCACCCTCAACATAAAGGAGTTTTTTCTTATTTTTAAGTTATATTTCCTGGGCTTCGGTTTGTGCCCATTGCCTCTCATCTTGTCACTGAGAAGAGCTTGACTGTGTTCTTTACTTTCCCATGAGGCATAAGATCCCCTCCTTAAGCATTCCCAGCTAAAGCAATCCCAGTTTTCTCAGCCTCTCCCTCTATGCCAGGTGAGCCAAGACCTTAATTATATTTATGGTCCTATAATTTGTGGTTTAGTCATTGGAATCTTTCAAGTATGCCCATGTCTCTTTTGTACAGAGGAGTCCTGTGGTGGACCCAGCACTCACCAGCCCTGAGTAGAAGGGAAGGATCACTTCCCTCAGCTTGCTGGCAATGCTTCTTCTAGAGCAGTCCCAGATGCTGTTAGCCTTCTTTGCCACAGGACTTATTGCTGTCCTGTGTTCAGTTTGGGATCTGCCAGGATCACAAGGGCCTTTTCTGCAAAGCAGCTTTCCAGTCAGTCAGCCCCAAGCCTGTTCCAGTGCCTGAGGCTCTTCCACCTGAGAGGAATTCATAGTTCAGTTCAATATTATCAGAATAGTAGCTGCCAGTGTTTGAAAAGAACTGAAAGAATGACTTGGGAATAAATGACTTGTGCTACTGTAGTAGAAAGAAAGGTTATTTGAATACCAGTAGACTAAGGGGAATGAATTGCAACAAACAGAAATGGCAAGAAAAGCAGTGGTCCCCTGGCAAGTGTGTGTCTGATCATAGAAACAGAGCTCCTGAGTGATTCACTCAAGGCTTGATCTAGTACACATTTAAGCCAGAGAGCTTCCCCATGGTTTTAAGGGGCGTGGAATGAAGCCAAAATGCATCATGAAGAAAGGAAGAAAAGTTGCATAACAGTATTTTTTTCTATCCTGCTAATAATAAGTACACAGCAAAGTAAGCTTCTATAAATAATGGGAAATTCTGAAGAGATTTCATAAACTGAATTTAGAATAATAAAAATGTAAAAATTATAAGAGCATTAGTAGTCCTAGCCTCAGTGAGATAAAAAATTGTTTAGCTGTAAAAAATTAATTATATACATAAATGTTGGCAGGACTGGTACATATATGGGAAAGGATATCCAAAGTAAGTAACACAGAAATTCTACTGTCCTCTCTCCATTGCTCAGGGAATAAAAACTGGCGTAGCACTACAAGATTTAAATTCGTGTAAGCATCTTTGGCAGTTGACTGCTGTGCAAGTAGTGAAGAAAGATAAATGATTATACGTTTTAGACTATGAGACTGGTTATGAAACACTGATGCCAACACTGCAGTATATAATGGACCTAATAATAATTAGCAGGTTTCATCTGTAGTGCAGATCAGTACATTTAATAACATGTTTGAATTTCACTTCAAACAGAATGGATAGCATGGGTCAGTTTGGCTGACCTGTGTATGCATGTATCAAAAAGACTCTTAAAAGCTGCTTTTCCCATAACCAACTGTGAATTTCCCTGATACTTTACTTTGTAAGATTTATGATACAGAAGGTGGAATTCAAGTACCTTGTCCTTTTCACAGCATGCAAGTTGGAATAAAGTTGCAGAGCGCTTGTCCTGGCTCAATAGGAGATAGGTTCCGAATTTAGGACTGTGGATTAGGACTGCTTTTGAAGTAAATTAGTCCCTTGATTCCTGTTCTAAAATAGGAATAGATCAGAGAACTGAGGTGTTTGGTTTTGCTTCAATGGTTTATTAGAAAATCTAAATTTACTATACAGCATTCATAAGTTTACTTATTTCACTGTTTCATTAATAATTAATCTTGAAACTCTAGACAGGAGCTCTTCTCTTTCCAAGGTGAAGTTCTCTTCACCTCCCTTGTTCACTATGCATTGCATTTTATATTTGATGTACAGATACACTGCAAAAAGTTTAAACTCCTTAGTCCTGGGTGTCCTTCCAGATAAGATCAAAAATCACTGCAGGACTGACTTTGTTTCTTCCCATTGTTTATACAGTTATCTGTATCATCCAGCCACAAAATCTCTAAGTGCTCCCTCTAGGCTGGGATAGTCAAATTTGTCTTAAATCAAGCTTTTTCACTGATAGCATTGTTATCATTGTCTCAACCTTAAAGGAGCAGAAGGTCTTGTCCTCAGGGATATCAATTTAAGACCAGCTTTGTGTATGCATTTAGCTAACTCAGAGGACATGGTGTGGCTCAGAGTGATTAATAACTATGTTCTCCAGAAGCTGGCATCTTCACTGTATATTTAATTGAATTGGGCCCATTGAATTTAATCTTTGGATCCCCAACACACCAAAATTAAGTACAATTTTAAGTACAGTTATTAAATTATATTTTAATTTTACTAGGAAATATGGGCATGCAACACTTTAGTGATGCATCAAATGAAAGATTAATAATACCTCAACTCAGTTTAGAACAATTTATGACTTTTCTTTAGAAATAAAATTGCATTATTTAGAAAATAATAGTAATAATAACCCCAAATATCTTAATATTTAGCCAATATAGCTAGGAGCAAGTCCTTATTTGTCATAAGTTCTCTGATATTAGTGAAATCAATATACAGCTGAGAGAGTGGACTATCATCTAGGCACACTGCCAACAAAGTAAATGACTTTTTACCCTTGACTTCAATAATCTCAAGTAGAGAACCAAAATGACTGTCAAGATGACTGTAATTTAGGCACTGGGATGCCTAAAGTAAAGGCAACTTGTTCATACTTGATTCAGAGGAGTGGTAACATATCCTTAGAGAGTATATCAAATTGACAGGAAGGAGATGCCTACTCAAAGGGCAAGAAAGCCTACTAACTCAGAAAAGCAAGTAAGAGCTTGCTGGTAAGTGACAATGAGCACAGAATCACTCTTCTGACCTCCTGTCCTGGGAGGCTTTCTGGGCCTGTCCAGATACAGGGTGCAAAATCATCTCCTGAAGAATGCTGATTCTTTTGAAACTGGGTGGTTTTGGGGTTGATTAGAAGTCAGATAATTCAATCCTACCTGAGTCTGAGGAAATTCAAACCTTCAATTCTTTCATTTCATGCCCCAGGATGAGACTATGTAATAATCTGTTTAAATGGAGCCATTGTTTAAACATCAATGTGAGACTGATGAAAAGGAAAGCAAGCAAGGAGGAATTTGGCATTATGGCTTTGTGATTATAGCTCTTTGCTAAGAGATGCATGTCCTAGATTATAGCCTACTGGATAAAATCCAGAATCATTGCTGATAATCTTGGGCCACTGTCTGCAAAAATAATTTATGCTAGGTGAATACTTCTAAGGGTTTACTCAAGTTACAAACTGATTAGCCTGTTATCAGTATCAGGATAGACAAAGACACATCTAGAAAAAGCTAGACAATAATTAGTCACAATGATGGGATTTCTGATAGAGTTAAGGAATTACTAATCCCAGTGAAGAAAACTTTTAATTGACCTCTGCTTCAATACTTCTGACTAAATTACAAATGTAATTGTTGAAAGCAATATTGGAGATGTAATATACTTATACTTTGGCACATCATTTGACCTAGGCTTGTAGAACTTTCTGATTGAGAAACAGGATACAAAAGCAACTGGTTAGATGTTGACATCTGAGTAACTGACTTGTGAAGCTGTAGGCTCTAAACCTCATCAAATACAAAAAATATTTATTGCAGCCTTCAAGAATTTGGTATTGACCTCAGATGGTTTCATTTTTTCACCAGTAACCTGGAAGGAAAAAAAAATCATGATTGAGAAATTTACAGGGAGCAATAAACAACGAGGCTGACAGGTCACTGATAGAATTTGGATTGTGTTTTCAAGCAGGCAGAAACAAACTATATACATTTCTGTTCAGTTCATACTTATAGATCAGAAGCTCTGTACTAATGAGCAATCACTCCAATGATGACTTACTGTCCTGGTAATCAGCCAGACATCAGTTCCCAGTGTACAAGTGTGGCTGAAGGGTCAAATGAAATCCTTCAGTATTTAAACAAAGCCACATGGAAAAGGAGTAAAGAGACCATCTCACTTGTGCATTTGGTGTGGATGTGGCTGCCACAAGAATACCATGGCCAATTTCTGGCTGGGTAAGTGCTGGGAAATTGATCAAGATTTAGAGAAGCCCACAGTAACACTTAAAATAAATTAACAAAAAGATTCTTAAGTCTGAAAGGCTAGAGGAACTCTTTTCTTTGACGTTATTGCTTAATCTCATCCTGGGAAAATAGAATTCATGTAGCTGAAAGATCAGCTTGGTATAGGTTAACAGAGGGCTGATGAAATGGCAGTTCACCAAAACCCCTTGGTGCATTGGCATGTTTTACAGGGAGGCTGGGGAATGTAGTGTGTTAATGCTGGGGCCATTGGAGTTCTGCAGTAGTAGAAGTTTGTATGGACAGTCCAAAGCAAAAAGGTTTCATGACTTGGCCCTGCATTACTATTACTGTTATGCAGTGCCAGGTGAACAAAAGAAACAAAGAATGTCAGATTAGATAATCGTAGCATCTTGATACTTACCTGAACCATATGTTTATCATACCCTGCTTTAATAATTTGTATCAGCAGAATTGTTTTCTAATCTCAGAACAAAATGTCCTAAAACCTTCAATATTTCACATGTCTAGTCAAGCTGCCATTTTTGAGGATACTATTTTTTCGATAGTATTTCAGCATGGAGTAGAAGTGCACAAGCTTGCAAAAATGAGGGTTGAGGAAAAATCTCAATTTAATTTCTCCATTAAAATAATTTACTCCCTAGGGAGGGCATTCTTGAGGTTTGGACAACGTATTATAACTGAAAGGGCAAAGCCATCACCATTTGTTAGTTTGGAAGTGGCAAAATTACAAAAGATAACATTTGTGATACAGTAACCCACTGCAAACAAGGGCATTTTCTGGGGCATTTCACATTCAGGCTGCCTTCCAATCAGTGAAATATTACCTGGTGAAATGAATTTGCACAGTAGTTGACCTCCTGCTACATGTCACTTACACAGTGTCCTTTCCCTTGTCTGTAGCCTATAATAGAAGTTTGGAGAAGAATATTAGCCAAGCTGTATATTATTTTCTGATTCATTGAATATAATAGTAATTCTGTCAAAGCCTTTAACTGATGAGAAAGATTTGGCCTCCACAAGAAAATGTTGTCACAAAACAACAAAGGACGATTTGTAATTTGCAGTCTACAAGACTCTCTAAATTCTCAGCTTTACCTCTGCTGGCAAACACTCCAATAATCCCAGAAATCCCAGAAATCCAATAATCCCAGAAACCCTTAATGGGTTCTCTTTTGCACATAGACCTTCAGCTCCTCTTCCCCTGCCATTAGTTCAGCTCCTGCTCTGCTCTCATTAGTACAAACTACATTGTGAATGCTTGATGCTCTTTTGCCGTGAGGGTTCTGAGGCAGGAATAGGGACATCACTCCCTTGGTGGCTTCACCCGCATACATAAGAAAGACCTTACAAAACAAAAGAGTTCAAGTGTCTGTTTTCAATGCTTCATCCAGCTTTAAAGGATCTGCTCATGGAGTATCTCTTTCAGGCCATTTGTCACTGTCCTAGTTTGACTGGCAGTGATAGTTAACCTTTGCTTAGCACCCTGCAGATATTTACTTAGTACTTCAATATATTTTCCCATGCGTACTAATAAAATACCTGCGTTTACAGAGGACCTTTTATCCCAGAGGATTTCAACAAGCTCTGCAAGCTATAAATTTACAGCAGTACTGTACAGGCAATATAGCTTTTTGTTCAGTATGAAAGACAGTAGCCAAACTCTGGGAATCCTGATGTTGTAGCAAATGACTGCTGAACACAGAAGTAAAGCATGGTGGCGGAGGGGGGAGTGTGAGGGGTGTTTTGGGGAGTGTTAGTCTAAGGGCATAAAGCTAGGTTCAACTCCCTGCTGAATCCACACCCACAAAACTCACTCAGGTGAAGGTGCTGGTGCACAGACCCACAAAGCATATGAGCACCTGACATGGAGCTTCAGTGGAACTGAAGGACTTCATCTCAGTGTTGCAGCCCTCAAACTATGCCTGGCTTCTTAGGTAGCAGTAAATCTATCAATGCCTACATTTTCATGTGTCTGGTAATGATTTTTTTTTTTTTAATAGTGATGCTAATATTGTGCATATTCATGTGCAACATTCAAACTTCAACACTGCTGCCTGGACTGAAAAATTTATTGCTCATCTCATGCCCTTATCCAGCCAAGAGTCACAGTCTGTGTCCTTCTCAGGAATACTCCATTAGGTAAGTTTAGGTCAAGCTTAATGCAAAGTGTCAGCAGAGTTTAGTTCAGTGGTAAACATGGTATTAGAACTGCATCAGGAGGAATCCTAGTTCTGATTCCTGGTCTTGGCAATGGCTGTCAGAAGTGGGTGAGGTGAGTGTGCTGCTTTCCATCCAGTCCCAGCTGAGTGTGAAATCAATAAAGAGCAAGAAGAATGAGGCATTTCCCCCAGTTTTGCCTTTGATCATTGTAGGGACTAGTATCACTGAGGCTGAAGAGAGCCTAAAGCTTAAGTTTTTCTTCCTAAGCAAGCATGACAACCGTTAGATTGGCTTTGCAGACAACAGCAGCTTGTCTCAAAGGAAACAATGAGACTTGTTCCACCTTTGGAAGAACATTGGCGTGTGCTAAGCCTCAGAAAAAGGCTCTTGGCTATCTGTGCCAAAGGGGTAGAAATCTGGATGCAGATGCTGGAAAGAAACTGCTGAGCAGCCTAGCAAATCCCTTGAGGTGAAGGGACCTTGAGTTCCAGTGCAGAGGACATCTGCCCTCAGCCGAGACAGCTTTCATGTCTCACCCATGAAAAAAAAAATACAAGATCAGCTTTCCCTCTTTGCATTAGGAAGCTGCACTGATACAGTAACAACTGAAGTGAGGATTAGTTTCAGGATCTGACTTGGCTCCCACGAAATGAGTATCTAAAATAAGCAGTCATTTTAAAAATTTTGGCCTTGGTCTCAAAAGTAAGCCTTGGATCACACCGGGTTAGCAAGTGCAAACCTTTACATTGGATTTATATCGTAAGCCAAATGCAAATTATTACTTCTCTTCTTTTTCAGTTAACTCTGGCTATTTAATCTGTCCTTCACTAATTCTCTTCTGCATTATTGGTCTGGAATTTAGTCTACATGATGAGATTAATTTAGTTGATAGCACTTTAAACTCATCTATAAACAGCTTTTGATGACTAATAGGCATTTTTCTGCTCCTGCAATAAATTTGTTTCAAGCAAAAGGAGATTGTTTAGAAGAAACACATTAAATTTCCTGATAGATCAACTATTTAATATTTAATACTGGGAAAACAAACCTAATTTTTTCCTCGGGCAAACATCTGAAAGGAAAGAAAAGTAAGACAGCTATAGAAATATACAATTAATATTATTCTGAAATGGAATATCTCTTCTTAATCCATAAGGAGAATTATTTTATATGTGTTGTTTACATTTTTCTGTCTTAAAAGACAGACAGATTAATTTAATTCTAATTCCTACATGGTGTCTGCAAATAAAGACAATGAATAACCAAATAGAAAATGCCTTTGTTTATTTCCAGCTGTGAAAGCTATTAATTATTTAAAATATTACCATTTAAAATGAACCATTTCCACAGATAAGATGAAACAGGTAATTTTTTTTACAAGCATCCTTACAGCTTTGGAAAACGTGAATATCTGTTTACTGGCAAGCTTTTCTGAAGTATCCTTAGTAACATACACACAGAGACATCACAAATATCTTCTGTCCTACATCTTTTATGCCACCGTTATGGTAAATGCTATTAGAGCTTATCATACTTTTCATTTAGATTCTTCTTTTTTTGCTACATCCAGTCTCAGTTTGCATCTGCAATTAAAACCAAAGGAGCTCACAGATTTCCCTGTTGCTTCTCCTATTCTGTGTTACAAGACAGCACTACTGGAGCACTTAATGATACTGGATCTACACTGCTGCTTGATCCTGCTCAAGGACAGAGTCCGTAAGTGCCCTGTTCAGCTCCATATAAACCAATCCAGCCCACAGAGGTTGTACTGAGCACATTTTCTGTTCTGTCAGTGGCTCTGTCATTTAAAACCTTAAGGCCGCCTGCATTTGAGCAGGGAAAAATATTTAATGGAATAACAAACAGGAGCAGAAGCTCAAGGATGAGAAGTTCTGTCAAACTGAAATATTATTTCCTCACTCATTCACAAAGGCAAAACCCACGATTAAGGAGGGTTCCTGATGCAGGTGTGCTGTACTGTGGGTACACAGGCAGCACCAGTAATGGCGAGATGGTGCAAATATGATTAGCATCCAAGAGGAGCAGCAGGTCTAAACCTCACCATTCATGTGGCTAATCCCTTACTTCTTTGAGTTTTCCATCATTTTGGGGATCTCTGCTTTAGCTAAAGTACACACCAGAGAACTGTGCAGAATAAGCTAAAATAGTTCTTGAAGGAAACAAGAAATTAAAGTGAGAGCTCATCATTAATATTTTCAAGAGATGACTCAGCTCAAATGTATCACAATTCTATTGCAGACTTAAACTTTCATCTTTGTTTCTGCTGACTCCACACGAGGGATTTTTCTACTAAAATGGAATCATTTTCTGATGCAGGTCCTTGCTTCGTGCCAGTTAAGCTCCTGTGCCAATGGAATTACATCATTGTCTATGCTGTTGTGAGTATATTAGGAAAGTGTACAAAATATTTATTCCTCAAAAGGTACTAGATCAATTCAAAATTACCTTGGATACCCAATGGGACTCAACCCCAATGTTAATACCATACACAGTGGCATGTGCTCTGTGCCATGTGATGGGGCTGGATTTACTGCTTTGTAAATTCCCTACCATAGGGATAGAGCCTCTACCTCTGCCAACTGACAGCTGATAATCCTTGCAGCAACATTTTTTCATTTGAATATGCAAGACCATCATACATAGAAGCCTGCAACATTCTGTTGATAGTTTGAAAGAAAATCCCCTTTCCTTGGAAGTCTTTGAGCTCTTTTGGCACTTTCTAAAGGTTGAGATGCAGGTAATACTTACAGTGTTCAGGCCAGCTCAAAGAGTCTTATTCATTCTAGGAGGCTGTTTATGTTCTTCACCATGGAGTTCGAGTGATTCATAGCTTCAGTTCATTCAGGCTCTTTTATAATAATATCTACTCTCCAGGAGCATAGTTTCTTGGTGTAATGAATTTCTCCCTCTTCAACAGTCTAATTTTACTGACATAATTTGACTGACAACTGCTGTTTGTCGAGATACAAGTAGAGATCACATATTTTAGTTATTTAGAGCATTTTAAATCAGATATACATCCTTCTGAGAAGCACTTAAATGAGTTTCTATTGAGGTAAATACTGCATTTAAGAAAAAGTAATTTTTTTTTAGTTCATCAGGTGGAACTGATGGGAGGAAGGTGGGGTTTATCAGTTCATTTGCGAAGTTGCACTGACCAGTTTGTCAGAGTTCAGGCAAGTCATCCACATTCCTATAGGAGTGCTTCTATTCTCGTTCTTCATCTTGCCCTGTTCTGTCTTGATAAATTAGAAGACAGTGCTAAAGGGCCCTGTTTATCAACAGAACTTCTGTTTTAACTAAGGTACCTTCTCACTAACCAAAGCAATAGTTTTTCCACTTGCAGTCCACAAGTTGTATCCTTCCCTAACATTCAATAGTGACAAGAAGAAGTGTCAACATTATTACTTTCTGCATCTTTGAAAAAAATGTTTCTTTGTTCTAAAAACCTTGTGCCACCACAGACTACAGCATTCTGGGCCATATCCCAAGCATCTCACAAGTTAGCTCTGCTCAGTTACCTGCCCTCCCATAGTTGGCAGGTTATTTTCTTTTACCTTTTATGAAAGTAACTCAGGACAATCCCCTTGAGTAAAACTGACTACCGGATAATCAGGGACTACAGAGTATTTGTGTAACAGCTCTGAATATTTCTTCATCGTCCTGTACTTCTTCCAAAGCTCCTTATTAAGGCATGAAATCATTTGACACTTTGCTTGGTTATCAAACAACAGGAGATAATCTATGAAAACATCATTTTGGGTTATTACTACACTTCAGTGACACCGTTGTTAAGATTGCTTCAAAAATAAAACTTCCTCTGGGGAATTCAAAGTCAGTCAGCTGCCAGTCACGTCTTACAGTAACTTACCATAGAGTTCGCTCCTCTTAGAGGTTTGTGTTTCATACTGCTGTCTCTTTCAGTTAAATATGTCATCCATTTTAAATGGATACTTGACAGATACTCGTTTGTTGAATTGCAGATCTTATTTCTGTTGAAATTAATATGGTTCGATATTTGCAGTATTTTATGGTCAGATTATAGAGGCAGCTGGAGGATCTGATACCAAAAAGCCTTCACATAGCATTAGTTCTCTAGCGTAGTTTCTTCAATGACACCATTTCAATTTATTTTAGCTAGCAATAACGTTAGACCATATGATACTGCATTAGATGTTGGGCTTGATCTCCTTTATCTTTACAAATGCATAAGCATAAAGCATATAAAACATAAAAGAGTAAAAGGGGTGATAGTTCTCAAATTAGCAAGGTTTTGTAGTTAAGGCTATCTGGTTAGCTGTTTTACTATGCAGCCTACGCATCCCCAGTGCAAGGCTCATAAGTAGCATCTGGGTTTTGATACAACTTAAAGTAGTTGGCCTAAGTTATGCAAAGATTTCAGCCTATGTTTGGGTATGTAGCAAGCATGACATGACATCTAAAAAACTATTACTATTAAGTTGCACATTTTCTTTATTGTGCTTTATATGTTGGTAGTGGAGACTTTTTGCATCATCACTTCACCTTCACTGCATAAGTTAACAGAGCAGCTTCTGAGAAGCCAGGCGGTGTGTGGCATTTGCAACAAGATGTCTTTTGATCCTGTGCATTTCCATCAGACTGCTTACCCAGAAAGCTCTGAAGAATTGCAATCTTATCTGGTATTCAAGGGGCAAGTCTTAAGTATCATTAATTTTATCAGTAAAACTTTTGTGTTTTAAATTCCCCAATCCCATTTTGTGTCTCCATGGAGAAGTAAATAGCATCAGCCAAGAGGCTGACACGGGCATTGGGGCAGAACTGTTCCTCTCTGCACCCGCCATAGATGCTGCACTCTGATCATCACTAGAGAACACCTTTAATAGTCTGTATTTCTCTTGTATTGTCTCAGGTAAAAATTATATGAAGATTTCTTTTCATGAACAAAATGGGGTTTTATGTTCGAAAGAACTAAAACATCTTCTGTAATTCTTGGTGGTACTGTTGTGAGATCCTCGTCTCACAGTGTTGCTGGTGCAATACCAGTATTACATATAACCCTGTGAACTCATTTAGGGAACATCTTGTTGAGCGAGACAGAATGTTTCTTTCATTCTCTGCTACAAGCCACTAGGAATAAATCCTATTAAAAGTAATGCAAATTGCTGTCATTAAGAAGATAATCCTGTTTGGCCTTCATAGAGTTCACATTTTTCTCTAGCAAAACGTTACAAATTCTTGGTTCATTCATCAAGAAGCATATAGTCTATGCAGTGATGCTGACAGATAACGCAGTATCTTCTCTTTGTTTTGCACTCATCCTCAAGTTGTTGTTTTATGCAAAACAACTGTAAACCCTGGAGTCAAGCTAGCAGAGTTTATAGGTGAGAGTTGCCTGAAGCAGGCATCACTGGTATCCTGTCTGACAATGACCTGAACAAATTTGCACACACTCATTATACCTCACAGTCCCCAACACTAATAATATGTTAATTCTAATAATATGCTGCATATCATACAGTCATTCATACCAAGATCCTATTGGTGGGTAAATGACAGCAGATCCTATGACAAGAGAATTTTAGGTTCTGAAACAATGATTATATGGAAGATAGCACAGCCTGTCTAAATGAAATCTGAAAGACTGGCATCCCATAATTTCAATTCACAGTCCTAAAAATATCATGCTGTCCTTCCTGAAAGTAATATAAACCATCACATTAACTCACTCTGAATATTCTAATGGAGGGTTTAGTGAGAAGATGGAATACATTGAACAGGCAAATTAACAGCAAGTATTTCAAACATCAGTATGAAAGTCATAATTTTTAGCAGAACATTAAGTTTTATTTGGAACCAGGGGTTTCAGCTGATGCCCAATGCACACTATTAAATGAAAAGTTGAATGATCACTTTAAATGACTTGCATAGTTTTCCACGTGTGGTTCAAGATAGCTCTGTACACATTCTTCCTTTGGGGTTCCCAGACTTCTCAGGGTTCCTGGAAATTCAACCTGCATACCATTAACAAAAATGTTATATGTAAAAGTAGTATAATGACTTATTCATAATATATAGTATTTCTTTATATGGATGGAAGTATTACACCTTTCTAATTGTTTACTGATATAGCTTGTTTGCTAATTCTCTGACTCTCTTCAGACTACAACATGTCTCTTCTTAGGAAAATGGCTGAGCTACTGGCCAGTGACTGTAGTGCTGACAGTGTTGCACGTCTTTCTGGCTCTTCTGCAAGCAATCCTAGAAGCAGTGGGAAGCTCAGAGTTATGTGTCCAGCCTTCTAGTAAAGCCTGCACTGTCCATACCTGTACAAATCTCAGCCAAAATGCCATGTAAAAAATTTTCTCTGGGTCATTTATAGAACTGTGATAAATATCTGAGGATCATAGACATGGATTCATTAGCTTTCCATGCTGTGATGTGTGTTTCTTCAATGGTGTCAGTTGATGGAAATGGGAGTCTTCTTGGTTTTCTCACATTTTGTGTATTTAACAGATGCTTATGTCTTAAAGATCTGATTCTCAAAGTTCCCTCTTGTAGATGTGGCCTCTGTGATCACTTTTTCTTCGACTGAGGCTTTTTTCAGGCTTGGGATCTCTACTCATGAAATATTGCATATATTTTTCTTATGTACTAGGGACAGAAAAGAAAAATTCATTTTTTTTCACTGTTGGTATAATAATCTCTCAGAATAGCAGGTTTCAATGTAGCTTGCCAATGTTTCCTACTGATTTCAGGTGTCTGAAGTGATAACTCACCATTAACAATCTTTGACACTTTTCCATGTCTACACCATTAAAGTAGCAGTTATTTCCATCAAAGAATAGTCCTACTTCCATTTTTCCTTTTCAGTAAGTTCAGAGAAACAAGAGAAAGTACAAAGTCCTGTCTCCATTCAAGATGACAGTAATTTCAGCCCCTATAGCAAGGTTCTTTTGTCATTTTATGACATGCCAAAAAGGCAACTTAAACTGTAAGGAAAAGTCCTTATAAAAATGAATAACTCATAATAGATTTTTTCCAGATATTCTAAATCAGAATAATAATTTGCATATTTTCTGCAAACTGCCATTTGGAAATCTCTAGGATGGTTTTCATCCAACTATGATCACAACAAACCATTTCATCTGTGTATTTTTTTGTGAGAAATCTTCATCAGAATTGGCCCCGAAAGGCCTTACGGGCTAAAAAAATCTCAAAATGGTTCCATCATTCTCAAAGGAAAAGTGATCAAGAATTTAAGAAAAAGTTAGAATTGTTCCTTGGGCTTGCTCAACCATTCCCATGAACAGATCAACTACAACTTTGCTTTGAAAACACCGCTTATATATGTTAGCAAAACTATTTCATTAAATCCTTCTAAGTGCTAGAGTGTTTTCTAACACAAAATTTATTTGGAACCATTGTCACTTCAAACCTACTAGATTCTATGCAACTTTATAAGCAAGGATGATTGTTTTAAAAAATAATAATTCTACATTTTTCTAGCATTTCTGTGTTTGCTGGAGGCTCAAAAAGTTCTCCCCAGAGAGTGGCAAATTAAACTCAGCGGTATTTCAGAAAATATGTTTGCTCCCTTTTACAAATGGGTAAAGTGAGGCCATAAGAAGAAAGTGCTATTTATTAAGGTATTTCTTACTGCCTGCAGTAGCTGCCTGTGGTGTTGGATACAAATATAGGTGACAAGAGATTTATAGCAAAGTCTCAGAAAAAAATCTGTTAGAATGAGAAAAGCATCTAGGTATATTGAATTAAATTCTTCTTAAAATTGTCATAGAATCATAGATAATTTTAAGGTTAAAGTAGAATTTGATTCAATATATCTACATGCTTATTATTTGATTTTTATTTATGGAATCAGGAACAGCTATAGTAAATGACACGAGAAGTTTGTATATAAAGGAAAGATCTCATAGTCTCTTTTGAAACAAAATGGTCAGCAAAATGGAATTCAGGAAAGTACTTCAATGCCCATCTGAATGCATCCTTATTTACAGAATTGATTTGCAAAAGTAAGTCTGTTGTGTTTCCCAGTTCCAGAAACTGTCAAGGAAAGAGGTAGAGCAGAACTTCAATATGGCAAAGTGCAAGGTCCTGCACCTAGGCTGGGGCAATCAGTACATGCTGGGAGATGATGAATTTGAGAGCAGCCCTGCAGAAAAGGACTTGGGGATACTGGTGGATTTGGGAAGCTGGACATGAGCCAACAATGTGCACTTGCAACTCGGAAGGCAAATTGTATCAAAAGAAGCATGGCCAGCAGATCGAGAAAGATGATTCTACCCCTCTGTTCTGGTGAGAGTAGTGTCCAGCTCTGGGGCCCCTAACACAAGAGAAACCTGGACCTACTGGAGCAGTTCCAGAGGAGGGCCACAAAGATGATCAGAGGGCTGGAGCACTCCTAAGAAGACAGGCTGAGAGAGTTGGGGCTGTTCAGCCTGGAAAAGAGAAGTCACCAGGGAGACCTGTTAGCTACATTTCATTGTATGAAAGGGACCTACAGAATGTCTGAGGAAGCACTGTTTAGAAGGGCTCATAGCAATAGGACAAGGGGCAATGGTTTTAAACTGGAGCAGGGTAGATTTAAGTGGGACATAAGGAGAAGGTTCTTTACACTGAGAGTGGTAAAATACTGTAACAGGTTGCCCAGGGATGTGGTTGAAGCCCCATCCCAGGAATCATTCACAATCAGAGCTGATGGGGTCCTGGGCAGCTTGATCTAGTTGGAGGTGTCCCTGCTCTCTGCAGGGAGGGTTGGACAAGATTACTTTTGAGGGCCCCTTCCAACCCAATGCAATCTGCAAATCTGTGAACTAAGAGAAAGAGACTCTTTCCAAGAAAGGGGAAGATTTAGGAAGGGAGTAAGGATTGTCTGAAAAATGCGTCACAGCTTCTTTTAAAATAAGTCTTCTTTTAAAGTAGGTCACCTAATAAAAATAGGAATTTTCATACTTATGGATCAAAATAAACACATCAAATGAAAAAACGTTTAAGCAACTTTTTAACAGTGTGACTAGATGAGGTACTGAGTAGCAAGACTAGCAAAATCAAAGCCCTATATGGGTAGGGCATTGTTTTTGCACGCAGTAGGACTTTGCCAGAAGAATGCAAGTATGAGCCATGTGCTCTGAACCAGACAGGAATATCAATCTAAATGAAAGATCTGACTTAATACTTTTATTTACTGTTTTATGTGAAGTCAGACAGGCAAACATTTTCATATCAGATCTCTAGCGGCACTTCTTCCTAGCCACGTGTTGATGAAGGGGCTGTGGAAAGATGGAACGAAGGAGGCAGTGAACACGTCAGAGGTTGGCAAAACCATGTCTTCAACCACCAGCCCACTCCTGCAGACACTTGGAAGAGAGGCTGCAGAAATAAGCTGTGGGCTAGGAAAACTGTTAGCTGGGCTGGATCCATCTGATAGGTCATGCTTTGGGGAAAACTGAGGTACACTATCAAAGAGCTTTAAAGAAAGCAATTGAGAAGCCTACAGGTGTTGCTGAGAAGTTATACTTCTTTGAAAATATTGCAGCTCATCAGCAAAAATACGGAAGTACCTCCCCATTGTAATGGACTAGACAGTATTAAGGTCATGTGTCCAAACCAGCACTAAAATAAATAAATTAATTAAAGGGAAACTGATCACATAGTCCAGAAGGAATTTACAGGGAAACTCAAAAGGAAGTTAAGTTGGAGAGACAGTCTTACTTGGAAATCTGAGTTTTTGCATGGAAATCTGAGTTCTCAGCCCTTGGACTGATCTCCTGGCTGATTTTGAGACAGTTCACCACCCTGTGCTTCTCTTTCCTCAGCTCCAAAGTTCTGATAAAAGTAACAATTAACTCACTTGTTGAGTTCTTTTGAGATCTGATTTTACTGGTAAAAATCAAGGTGAATGTTTAAGAAGAGGAGATGCAAGCAGAGGTATATAATATTACTAAAATCTTTATTGGAGGATTAGTTTAGAGCAAGTCTTATACTGCTCTTTTAAGAAGACATTCAAAGGGTGAACCCAAGAATTGCAGATCAGTAAGGCTTAATTCAATTCATAGTCATTCCACATGCAAGAAATAATTAAAACCCCACTACGATAGTGACAATGCAGCTGCATCATAAAAAAATAAACCAAAGCACAAATAAACATGATCATATCTCTTAAATCTATTAGTTTATGGGTAAAATACAGGAAAGATTGTTGATGCTTATATATTTATTAGTTTTACTAATAGTTTTACTAATTAGTTTTAACTGTGGGAGAAAGAGTCAGTTTTCAAAAGCTTAAGGCACTTTCAGTTGCATACTCTGGAATGCAAAGACATGGTGATGAAATATAGATTGGCTGGAACTGTACAAGAGAAAAAGTCTGATAGGTGTTCTGTTAAAACTGTATATTTTAGGAAAAAAATAGCTGTTGTTTAAAATAAAATAATAAAACCAATCATCAATATTTCTAATTCACAGCACTGGCTAAACTTTGCAAAATAGTAAACAGAAACTAGGAGGATCAGAAACACAGAGACTATGCAGGAAGAGAGGGATAGCTGAAGCCCTGTCCAGAGGGTTTTATGGAGAGAAAGGGCATGGGACAGACTTCACCTTTTATTGAATTCATAACACCACCTTGCATGCTGCTGAATTGCAGTCCTTCACTTCAGTTGGCATATAGGCCACGCTCAGTATTGAAAGTGCTATAATGTCATCACAGGAATTGCCACAATTTCCCCTTGAACATTGTTATAGAGCTCATAAGCAAAGCATTTTAATTTCCAAGTATTTTTATCAGTTCATAGTGTGCAGTATCTTTTAACACTCAGATTTTCACATTGCCACAATAAATAGGCTACAATTTTCTTTCAAGAGTTCATTTTACTGTTTAGAATTGTAGAATTACAAGCAGTGCTGTGCTGATGAAATTTGGTAAGATACAGTTTTCACTCCTGGAAGAAATGTTTTAGGAGACTTTGCAAATACATTTCTGGAATCAGTGATTTGATTTAAAAGATATTTTACAGTGAGTGGGATGGAAGAGTGTGTTGGGCAAGATGAATAACATGGGGGAAAAATCCTATCACTGCACCAAACTGCAGTGGATTTCCAAGAGGAATATGATCCCCTGAAACATATTTTATGACATGGCCATGATTAATTAAAGCATTTCTGATGTCTAAAGTAGTGCAGCAAGTAAACAGAGTGCAAATTTGGTCTTCACTCAGAATTTATACAAGGGAATGTGCAATGTGGTACAAAGCAAAGATTTTATTGGTATATCACAAATCCATACAGCTCCTATGAGCAAGGAGCCATGATGATTACCAGCTTCTAATAAATGCCTAAACATTCATTGATACACAGATTTTTGTGTCCTTGATAGGAATGTTGATTAAATGAGTCCCAAATAGTGAAGGGGGAAAAAATAATGTAAAACAACAAAGAATGCTTGGTTGTAGGGCTCCTGTTTAGACAAGATATTGGCAAGGAAAAATATCTTGTACCTGTGCAATGGTTTGCAAAGCATTTTTTAATGCTTTGAAGTCTTAATGTTGCATTAAATAAAACAAGCAGAGCAGCAGACAAACATTTTGCTATGGTGTTTTTTAATAACAGACTTTACTGTCATTTTGAGACAGTTGTTTCCCAAATTCTGAAAAGCACATGAATGTTTTCAGCGTGATTTTTGTGAGGCTCAGGACTCTGCCACAAAGCACAGGTCTGTATCATTAAGATACATTAAGTTCTCAGCAAGTGGCAGAAATAACAGCTTGCTCTCTCACAACAAAAGGTGCTGAAGTACAGCTGATATTTTCTAAACTCTTTTAAAACCCTTTAAAATAAATATATATATGCTTATTTACCTCCAATGTACTATAAAAAGTCATGGACATTCTCTCTTACATTTTTAGAAGTAGTAGCATTCCAGAATGCCATGGCTAAAGCACACTGATACTGTCAGAAGATATTATATCAGTGGTTTAAAGATGTCAAAAAATATCTCTTAACTGATGGGAAAGGAATTTAGTGTGATACATTTTCAAGGCAGAAAATTACCACCTTTTCCTTCAATTAGAAAATACTTTTAAGCTGGAAATCTTTAATTAAAGCAGAAGCTTAAGGCAACATATCAGACAGCTGGGCTATAGACAGATCATAAATAAAGAGATTTTATTAATACACTTTGTGCTGTGTAGCAAAATGACACAAGGGAGACCTTTGTACAGGTTTATTTTGCATAAGGGCAATGTATCTGTGGGGACAGGGCTCATATGCAAATCATGCCCCTCTGTGAGCAACTCTCCTTGGTAGGGGATTGATTCTCTCAACAAGGGCAGGCAGCAGCTGTGCCATGAGTCTCTATGGGCTTCCACCAGGGCACAAAAGTTGTGTTTTACCCAGGTTTTGTGCCATAACACAAAACATCTCCCAGACTCCCTCCTAAAATGTCTAGTTCCCAAGTAGAGAAGAAGACAGGAAATACAGGCAATGGTCTCTGGCTCCAAGATTTGTAACTCTCCCCTGTGCTGTCATCCACTGCAGACTTTTTCTGTCTTCTCTAGGCTAATTGAGTTTTGTATTATTCTTTATTCTGTCATCTTCATTTGAGAAAAATAATAGAAGTAAATTTTTTTCCAGCAATTCCTCTCAGTCTCACACACAACTAGTATCTTACATTTCTCTCATTAAAACTGGTGCCTGTATTAAAATGGATGTTGATAGTAAATTATAGCAGTGCTCCCATGGAGGTGTATACATTTGAGTGAACATCCAGAAACATTGATTGCAACCAAAGACATGGTAATTTTAAATGATCACTAAAAATATCAGCCTCCCATATGTTATTTTTAGAGCATTTACTGAAGTAGCAAAAACAGCATGGAGAACTGGGCACAACTTTAACAAACACAGTATAAGATGTGAAATCTAAGAAGAATAAATTAAGTTACTGGCATCTGTTTTTTCTAGAAATAGAATCATCTTACAGTATGCTCTATGTAGAGTAGGAAAACACTTTTGAAAATGAGTCAACATTTTCAGAAAAAGCTACTAATTCTAGTATGTCATATTTTGGCTGCTCAGCTCGGACACATAAAGACTTTTTTTTCTATGAGCCCCTCTCCACATTTCAAATTCTCCATCCATCTCCCACATAAAATGGAAAGTATGGCCTCATACACTTGGAGGTTGCAGGCACCAGACCCCATCTATTTCCCTCCCTGCTTAGTATCTGCCCAGCATTGAAAGAAAATAATATTTTTTTAATATGTTGATTTTAGCTATTAATTTCTTTTAACTATTAATTTCTTTTAAATAATGAGGGAAGGGGAACAAACTCTCTTTGCTCAGTAAAACTCTTATTAAGTGATACTTAAGATCTGTAAAATTGCCTGGGTGGTTGAAAGTCAGGCTACCTTAGAAATCAAGAGGAAAAATAATATTAGCATGATCTCCAGAAATTATAACTATAGCAACAAAAGAAATATATGTTAGTACTCACTGTGCCATTTCTCTTAATTTTCACTGAACTGCAGATCGAAAGCTCCTGGATCATAGGGTGGGATACAGCTTGCAAAATTTATTCTCTTGGTCCAGTTCTTTTTTTCTCTTCTAAAGTAAATTACATTTTTGTAGACAAGTACTTTGTCAAGATGATAATGGCAACAATTTTCCCAACTCCACAAGATGTGACAGTATGAAGTTATATGTCAAAGAAGGTAAGGGCCATGTTTTGTAGTAGCACTTTTTTTTTTTTGCTTCATGTTCATGAAACTATTTTCAAGATGAAGAGTTCTGTGTGTATGCATTACAGCTTCTATTAGCAATATTAATTTATTTGTACTGGGGCAGAAAAAGAAAAAATGGTGCATTATATTGATAGTTCAGGGGAGGCAATAGGAATTACAGCTGTCTACTTGTTTTATTTGCTCTCTAATATTTTGACATTAGAATTAAACTTACATTCTGAAAGCAGCACATTCCTGTAACTTGGATCACATCTTTCCTCACATAGTCCTTGCAGTGTTCTGCCCAGAAAAACATCAGTGTGATGAATTCCATTGGACTCAACAGGATTCAAACACAAACTGAAATTAACACACATGTATGAGCGTTGATCTAAAAAGACATTAATTTATGCATCTTTTTATATTTTATAAAGAATTTAAGAACAACAGTTATTTAAGTGTTTAAGGACAATTGCATCATTTTGCTAGTTACATCTGTTGCATTATTTTGTCTTGCACGCTGTACTGCTACCTGCTGTAGAAATACCTGTGTAGGGTCATAGTACCTGTGCTTGGTGGAACTCTACAAAAGCCTGGAGATAAGGTGGGAAGCTCAAGTTCATTTGTAAGGCTACTGTGGTGAAAGCTGTAAGTAAAATCACAGTTTTGCCAAGGAGAAGATGAATTTTACTGTTTGCTTTTGCACCATATTATGTTTGACTCTAAATTGAAGTCAGTCATGTCTAAGGACTACAGTTCTGGAGCAAACATGAAAAATAGCATGATTTTTCATGAAGATTTTCTTAATTTCAGTGTCAGCGAGGCTGTTTTTGTCATTTACAAGGGCTGTTAAGTCCTGTAGAAATGTATAATTAAAATAACCAGCAAAGCACTGATAATCAGTATGGTCCAAAGGAAGTAGTTCTAAAAACTTCTGGAATATAACATACTATGATAAATCATTCAAACTTCCATGCATTTGGTTTAAAAAAATGGTCTGTAAATGTGTTCCAAATTAAATTCTGTAGAATTTTGCCATTAGGTGTGCAGCTGGTCATGTATGTGGAATGATTTAACTGCTATCTGTTAATATCAGTAGAATATTGAGAAAAGCAAGACAGCCCTGTTATTTTGACTCAGCAGTGGGCAATTTTATCTGCATCTTTTGTCTAGATGATTGTTATCTAACTGTTAACCTGTTTTCTGGACAGAGTTACATCTATGAAACTTATTCTAGCAATTTTCTCCAGCTTCAAGTAAGTAATTCATGTTTCCAGTGAGTCAAATTTATTTAACCAAATCATGTTGCATGGTTTGTTTTGTTTTGGTTGGTTTGTTTGTTTTTCCTAAGTGTTCCATATCATAGCTGACTTGTCCCTAGGATGCAAACAGAAATACTGGAACATAAATATGAAACATTCGGCTCCACTCCCAAGTGAGAAATTAACTTGTGAGAGGTGGCTCAGACAGCTGTGCGAATGAATAAGGAGTGCAGAGTCTTTTCAGAAGTAATCTGAACAGGGGAAAAAAAAAAGGAATAGGTTTTCATTCCATCCTCCAAAGGTGAAAGAGGTGTTAATGAAGAGCTTTAACACAATGTTCTCCTGAGAAGGTTCCTGGAAGAGTTATGTTGTTGATGATGCAAGGTAAGACAGAAAACTTCAGTCATGCTCAAAATGTGGAAAAGGCAAACTGGTCCCAGAATTTGGTTTCTGTTGTAATTTTATGATTACATAATGCTTGTACATTACGGCATAATTGGGCAGGTCAAAACTGCAGATTAACTGACAAATTAATTAATTCCCAAACTGCAAACAATTGAAACATGCAGCAGAGTTGTCATTTGTATTAAACTCACATGCAAATTCATAGATTCTATTAAAATGCATTAAAATTATATGAATAAGCAAAAGTTATGTATCACAATGCCTTTAGACATACATTTTGCTAAACAAAAGTAACATTTTTAAGATTCATTTCTGGTCCATAATTTTTCCATATGAAATGACAACCTTATTTGTACACTAGGAGATGGATGAGTGGATGGATGAGTGGATGAACGGATGGATGGATGGATGGATGGATGGGACAGGTAGATTTATTTCTACAAATCCTTGTTCAAAAAATGTCAAAAGTTTTATTATGTAAAATGTCTGGTATCACCTTTAAAGGTGGGGGATGATTCTTGAGTAGGTCTGATTTTTATGGTAGGTTGTCTGCCAAGTTGATTTCTTTCAATGTTATGGAGAGAGCAGTGCTGAACATTTTGCATCATTAAAAGCTCTTCAAACAAGAGTTTGAACCAAGGGACAGTATTGACCGAAGGATAGTAGAGAGGGGAAGGAAGCTGACTTGTGCACCTTCCTCTGTTCAGCTGTTACTAACAAGGCAAAGAGACACATACTATAGATTTGGCCTAGGAAACACTACATATTTTCTCTCATCTCAGAACTAAGGAATAAATTTAGTTCCAACTGATAGACGACAAGCATCTTCGATGTTAGAATAGGATCTCAAATCACCAGTTCTCAGTTGTAATCCAAAGCAATCCATTTCTTGTAAATTGCATCATAATAAACCCAGTTTTGCAGCCTTTTCTCAGGCTTTAGTAAGATAAATTCTCATTGATGTATTTTTGAGTAATCCTGCCTTCAACATAACTATTTTTTTAAAGTGCTGGCATCATTTCTCTAATGTAAGGGAAAATAAAGTGTGAAATGGATCATCAAATTCATTTAAGGACCTACTAACTCTGGGAAAGTTAGTTATGTTAAAGGCTTTGAAATATTTTATACTCTTCCAGGAAAAAAAAAAGCCAGAAACTGTAACCTCAGACTCCACTTCTATGATTATTGATACAAGTAAATGAAAACCCTTCCAATACATTATCCTTGTCCACTTCCATACTCATTTACAACTTCAGAAACCAGAGAACTAAAACATGAGTGAGATTCTGGTCCCACTGAGACAAGAGATGATTTGTCATTGATTCACTAAGTTCTCATATTCCTTGGACTTTTTCCAGCTTCATTGGCTGTTTTTTTTAGTTACCTGGTTATACTGGAAAATTCATGATAAGTCCACAAAACTGCAAGAAAAATGAGTGTTTTCTTGCAAGAACATTTGGACCAAGTTTCTGTAATTATTCCCTATTTGATTGTATTTTTACATAATCAAGTACTCAGAAGTCTTATGAAATGTATTGTCATTGACATAGTTATTTCCCAAAACTGGAAAAATTTGACACATTCTTTCTCTTCCATAGCCAATACTCAAGATTTCCATTTAAAAAGATTTTGTTGTTGTATCAAATGTTTAACCAAACCCTCTTTTTAGCTGTTATACTTTAATGGCCAAGCTACCGATATGTGAGTATATTTTAAACCTCTAAGTAAGGAAATAGTGTCATCCCTATTACCCAGAGACAAAAAAACCTTCCCATTGTAGCCTTCCATATTTTTAGGCCATTCAGTTTTATTTAGAAACTCCTAGACTGAGTGGAAGTCACAGTCTGATAAGAAATCTAGAAAGATATTCAGCTCTGTTTCAAAAGTAATAAAAGTGATGAACTGAAGCAGAAAGAATGAGCTGTCATATGGGAAGATTATGGTGGAGCTTAAAATTGAACTCGGTTCTCCTGGGTCTCAAGCTAACCATGTTGCCATGCTAACATCTTATCCTCCATTCCATTCTACTCAAGCTTGCCACAAAATAAGGAATGTAAGAGCTGATGAAATGTTCCTAACTAAATGCCACCTTGGCAAGTTTAGAACTTTGCAAAAAAAAAATATTCAAGCTGAATGCCTGCCAAAACTCACCTAAATACAAGTGGTCTAATTGAGGCACTGGTCAAGTACTATTCCCAGGGATTGTTTAGATAATACACCAGAGACAATCAGAGATGTAGGCTCCTGGTGATTAGCAAAACTGGGTCATTTGCATAATTTATACTCAGAAGTTCTGGGGGTTTTGACATTTAACTTTGTAAATGATAGCCTTGTGCTTGTCTTCATTCACAAAATGTGTATGAACAGGAGGCTTCCAACTAGCCTTATGCCAAGTCACAGTTCTGCCATGAACCAAGTTATTCCATTCCTGGAAGAATTCTTCTTCTACAGGAGAACATGCTCCCAAACACTCATCTACTCTCCAAGCAAGAATGATGCAGGAGCATTGTGCGTGGGAGGTAGCCATCTGCATCAGATTGCCACAGTTACCGGATGGCTTTGCTCGGTGATCCTGGGAGAGCACAGCATTTGGTGGATATCTGAAAGGCTACAAGAGGATTTTATATGATTTAGCCTTTTTCTTCGTAGATCAAATTGCAAATTTATTAGACTTGCCCTGAAATACACACAGGCTAAAATAACAAAATTTTCTCAGGAAATTAAAAGGACTGAATATTTTTATTAGAAAGCTATTTCTGTCTTAACCTTTATATTCCAGCAGCATGGTGTCTCCATAATCCTGCTTTTTTTCTTTTTTTTTTTTTTTTTTCTTTCTCCTTCAGGCTGAAATAATTTGTGCATGCAGCTGAGGAACGTGGCTGGGCAATGCAGAACTCTGCAGGAGGAAAAGAAATTATGTTTTTCCTTCAAATGCTAGGTTTTTTTAACAGCCTCAATACCTCCTTCCTCCATAGGAGCAGAATACTTGGCTTTTCACAACTATGCATAGGACTCTCCTGTCCAGTTTTCTGCGCTCTGTGATGCCTGTTTGTTTAAAGTAAATGGTACAGTGTTGTGTATGGTTTATATAAAATAATCCAGTGGCTGTGTAGCAGAGGGGAAAGTACCACAGACAGTGAGGTGGAACCAGAGAAAGGGAGGGAAAGAATGAAGGAAACTGCACTTCCTTCAAATGTGGCTATGCTTGATCAGTTGGAGGAAGCTTTGGTTTTGCGGGATGGGGCAGGTAGGAGAGTTGCTGCAATCCAGGAAATGCTTGAAAGGATCAGGGCACAGAAACAATGTCTACCTCAGGGGTGGTGGAAAGCAGGAAGCTTCCTAGGGAACTCAGAAAAGCCCCTATAAAGGGAACCCCTGGAAGTTAACTGGCTATAGTTTATTAGCCTGCATTATACCAAGGATGGGAGTCTTCTGATGCTTGCTGTGCTCATCTCAAAGAAAATATTGACCGATTCTTCTCCCAGCCTCTGTTAATTTGTGTTCTGTCATATTCTTTTTTCCTAATGTGGGCACAAGGTGTTCTGGATTTCTAGCCATTGCTGTAGGACAGTATCTGTGGAAAGGGTTTTGATGTTTGAACTTAAAGGTGCACCCGAACATTTAGGGACTATCTGCTCTTTGTTTGTTTTTGTTGTTTTGTTTTGTTTTGTTTTGTTTTTTTAATAAAGCTTTATAAATCCCTACTGTAGACCACACTGAAATTATAGATATTTAGCTCTTGCTATTTGTCTGCCATTTATTTTTATTCTGTGGTGAGCTGACCTTGGCTGGATGCCAGGTGCCCACCAAGGTGTTCTATTGCTTCCTTTCTCAGTTAGAAAGGTGACAGAAAATAGGAAAAAAAAAAGCTTCATGGATTGAGATAAAGGTGGGGAGAAATCAGTCATCAATTACTGTCATAGGCAAAGGCTTGGCTTGGGAATTTTAATTTAATTTATTACCAGGATATTAACAGAAGCAGGATAATGAAAAAATAAAAAATAAATCTAAACCTACCTTCCCATCTCCCCTCCCTTCTTCCTGGGCTCAATTTCTCTCCTGATTTTTCTCTACCTCCTCTCCCCAAGTGGTGCAGGGGTATGGGGAATGGGGATTGTGGTCAGTTCATTACACATTGTTTCAGCTGCTCCCTCCTTCTCAGGGGGAGCACTCCTCATACTCTTCCCCTTCTCCAATGTGGGGTCACTCCTGTGGGAGACAGTTCTCCATAAACTTCTCCAGCATGAGTCCTTCCCATGTTCATCACAAACTGCTACAATGTGGGCTCTCTTAACACACATTCGCAAGTCCTGCAAGGAGCTGGCTCCAGTGTGGTCTTCCAGAGGGTCATGACTTCCTTCAGGCATCCAGCCACTCCAGTGTGGTGTCCTCCATGGGCTGCGAGTGGATATCTGCTCCACCATTAGCCTCCATGAGCTGCAGGGAAACATGGTCTTCAGCATGGGCTGCAGGGAAATCTCTGCTCTGGTGTCTCGAGCACAGCCTCCCTCTCCTTGTAAACTGACTTGGATGTCTGCAGGGCTGTTCTTTTCACATATTCCCACCTCTCTCCCTGGCTGCTGTTGTGTGGCAGTTTTCTTCCCCTTCTCAAATATATTATCACAGAAGGGCTCAGTCTTAGCCAGTGGCAGGTCCACCATGGAGCCAATTGGCATTGGCTCTATTGGAAAAAGGGGAAGTTCCCAGGAGCTTCTCATAAAAGCCACTCCTGTACCTTCCCCTTGACCAAAATCTTTTCATTCAAAACCCCATACAGCTTTGGCTCTCGGCACAAAGCTTTTTTTACAGGTAAAGGGAAGTGTCTGGATTTCTGCTACATTGGGACCAAATCATTTGAGTTTCATTTTGTGAACAAATGCAGTTTCACAGCTCATTGCTCAGACAGTGCACAGTGGAGAGGACACAAAACGAGCAAATGGATGAAAGGTAGCTATTAGTGACCCTGGTGGTACCTAACCAGTAAAAGGTTTGCATTCCAAGTACGGGTGGCAATTTCCCTAGTATAAAGCTCTCAAGATGTGCAGGCAGAAGATGCCAGTTCAGTGAGGCAAGTAGTACCAGACACTGATTTCTTCCTTAAGCCAGGTTTAGTTTAGTAAAACTTTGTCCTTTAATATCTATACAAGCAAACAGATGCAAGGCAAATTAAAACAGCTGAGACTGTATCTAGACTCACTTCAGCAGACTATGTCTTTCCACAAGGGAGTTATATATACATCAGCTGAATAATGCAACTTTATAAAGAGCATGAGGTGATCTGCATTTATCTACATTCAGGAAATAACTGCATAAAACGAGCTTCATTCTTCTCACATTTACCCAGTTTTCAGATTAATTCTAGTGGGATTTCTCCCTACAGCACCCTGAATGATAATCAGCACCCTTGGTTTCACATAGCAGCAATGAATCCAAGTAAGCTGGTGTGCCTTTCAGCAGTGATGAATACAGGCACACATTTTCAGGGCATCCTGTGCAGCTGTGGTATAGGCATTATACATCCATGTGACTTAAGTCAGTGTAAGGGAAGGTGTTACAACTATCTGTGCTTGCAAGAGTCATGCAAGCCCATCTTCTGCTTCCCTGCCAGACTGGGGATCACACAGGGATGCCTGTGCAGGTCCAATCTGGCCATCTGTTAGGTCTTTGTTGGAGGTGGGATCCAGATGAGCCTCTGTTAGGTGTGACTGCAGCATTTCAGTGGAGCAGCCTAGGGTGTGGAGGAAGCCACAAACTCTCCATGGATATCTGCATGCCCCACAGACCTGCCGCAGTTGGGAGTAGCTCCTGTGGATGCTGAGAGCTTCACAAAATCCAGCTCCCATAGGAAACACCAAGAATATTCATTATAAAATATTACATATGAAAAACCTCTTTATGGAGATATTATTTTTTTTTAGGTAGCCTTCTGGGTAGAAATACTTCTGAAATACTGCAGAGGCTTTTCTTGCATAAAATGTTTGACATACTGGTATTCACCCCCTCATTGCCTGTGGGAATTGCTTTTTAGTATCCAAGAGCTGTTCATGAGTGGATCTATGACCACGTTCCTCTATCTCCTCCTGTGAGCATTTGTATCTTTTCTCAGCTGTTAACATCTTGGTTAATTTTCCGAGGAGATTAGAAGCAAGGCCTTGGGAATGACAAATGTACCTGAAAATAAAGGAGGAGAATTAAGAAGACAAGGCCCAGCAGACAATATCTATTTTGCTGGGGTTTGGTTCTGCTGAGGGATACTTTCTTGTGGATAAGAATAACAAGTCATTGCCTTTTCCAGATGACAGGAAAGCATAATAGCTGCACTCTTTGCAGTCTCTTCTGATAATCTGCTCTTTACTTTTTTCCAAATGAGTTCCTTGTAAAAATGTCACATTGCAGGGCTGCTCAAAGACCATTTACTATTCTTCTTTTCTTAAAAGACTTGTGTATTCCCTGACATCTGAGGCTTCTTTAATCAGCTCTGAAGATGGGCTGTCTTCCACATTGTTTTTCTTGCTAAATTAGAAAGAAATGCACACAGGAAAAAACAAAAAAAAACAAAACACCAAAACCCACAACAACATCAACAAATACTAATCTGTATATTTCTCATTTGTCTTGGGGAAATAACGAGCTTGTGAGAGCCACAATTTTAATTGCTGAGATCCTTCTGCTGTCTAAATATTACTAAAAATAAAGGATTTGGCCTAGTCATGTTTTTAAGAACTACTCAGAAAACTGTTTTTACAGAATCTGATTAATTTTCTTCAAGCTAACAAGGCACAAAAGCATGTCATGATGAACTTCTTATTCATGATATGGAGCATTTGCAGGCTTAGAAATGGGTTTAATAGCATTTTTCAAACAAGCAAAATAAAACCTGTGAGAAAACACAATGTTCATCTCTGTGGAAAAAAGAAATATTTCACAGTGTTTCACTACAAAAAGGGATAAAACTGTGAAGTCAGAATTGTTTCTACACTGAAGTACTATGGTTTTTTTAGTATTGAAATACTTAATATTTCCTACAAAGACAATATAAAGTATTATATATGAAAAAATATCATATGCAAACAGATACTCTAATATTAAATTCCAGAGTCAATCAAAATGGTAGTTGAATTAAGAATTTTATCTCATAAAAATAAGCCATTTTCTCTGCTCAATTAAATTTAATCAATTTAAATAAATTTTCTGTTAACAATGGAGAAACATATTTTACTAACACTTCAAAAACTAATAAAACTGTAGTCAGAAGTTGTTTAACCAGAAACCTTTCTGATCAAATTTGAAGTAAAATAACCCTTAAATACCTTCTCAGCTCCAAGTTTCAACATATATTTTGAGCCTGTGAGTTGAGACAGGTCACCATTTTCCATGTGGGCTATTTTAAAAGGTGTGACTATTTCTCTCCATTTCGAAAGGGTCAGGTAAGGGCAGTAACTGTATTTGACATTGCTTTATGGAGCCATGTAAGCAGTTGAATGTGTTGAATTGATTTTAAAGAAAAGTCAAGTTTATGTCCTTCACTCCACGAATATATCTGCCTTCTAGAGCTGCAAAAGGCACAGCAGTGCAGATCCATTACATACAGAAGGTCAGGAAATGCTTGAAAGAGTCCAGCACAGAGCCCCAAAAATGCTGAAGGGAGTGGAACATCTTCCTTGTGAGGAGAGACTGAGGGAGCTGGGGATCTTTAGCTTGGAGAAGAGGAGACTAAGGTGTGACCTCATTAATGTTTATAAATATGTAAAGGGTTAGTGTGGAGAGGATGGAGCCAGGCTCTTCTCAGTAACGCCCTATGACAGAACAAGGGGCAATGGGTGGAAGCTGAGGCACAGGAAGTTCCATGGAAACATGAAGAAAAATTTTTTTCACTCTGAGGGTGAAAAAACACAGGAACAGGCTGCCCAGGGCACTTGTGGAGTCTCCCTCCGTGGAGATATTCAACACCTGCCTGGATGTGCTCCTGTGTGGTCTGGTGTAGGTGATCCTGCTCTGGCACGGGGGTTGGACTAGACAATCTTTCAAGGTCCCTTCCAGCTCCCAACATTCTGTGATTCTGTGATAGCCTGTGGAAGCCCCCACAAGCACTAAGCACAGGAGCTGTGATGTGTAGGCACATCCTATGACAGTTTGTTGTAGTGAAGCACAAAAAGTCAGAATAGAGAAGAATGTGCAGCAGGACCAAAAAATCTTTGCAGATTCTGATATTCTCCAGTACAAAATGCAAGAAAGGCAACACCTACAAATTTTATTGAGTTATCTAGAATCAGCAGCGATGGGTCCAATGCAAAATGATGACATTCCCTCCATGGATCCTTACTAGAAATTTCAAGTTCACTCCCCAGAAAAATTAAAGAGGGTAGTATCATTGGTCTCAAATAATAACAATAATCTCGTTGATCCTGATTATATATTCAATTTTATTTTGTCTTTTTAGAATTTTTAAAACTTTTCCTGCAAATATGAACATTGTAAAAATAAAAATGTTATAAATATTTTGTACTTAGTTGTTATCTTTCTGTTTATAAACAAGTGGCACTCTAGGTGTGCCATAATCTGAAGAATTACCAGGCTGCTACCAGAGCTGCTCCATTCTGCTATGCAAGAAAAGGAAGATAAAAAGCAAGATCTTTGTGGTTTGGTTTGGGTTTTTCACATTCTGTACCTCAAATTTCCTGTAAGTTTAAGAGAAAATGATGATTTACATTGCAAAAATCGTAAGGATGTTTGGCAGAATGAAAAATGTCACAATTCTTGTAAGGCAGGAAATCTGCAAGTTTATGTAGTATTCACTGAGACTGAAAAAGAAGAATAACACAGACTTAACAGCACCTCTTCTGTGACACTCTCTAGCCTTTAAATGAACTTTGATTTGATTGAGAGCTGCTTTTCCTATTGCCTAAGTGCTACAGAGGAACAGCAATTAGTGGGTTAGTAGGAAGGAGGAATAAGGCAGCAGGCAGGGAAGAGCTGAGGCAAATATATATTAACTGATTTTTTTTTAATTATTTTTTGTTTTAATATTTATATATATAAAACCACCCCTCACCTGCCACATAGCATTACTGGGGATCCGTGGGAACTCTCAGAGCTTGAAATTGCTATTTCTCAGCTATTTGAATTTTTTTCCAGTCTGCTGTTTCTTCATATTTCTGACATGTAGTGTTTAACCCTGTGAAGCTACGAGAACATGTTTTTCATGAGCAGTTAATAGGTTCCTAAAATTTTAATAGGTTTATTATTTCAGGGAGGGGTGTACATAAATTTCCATATTAAAGGTCATATTGGAAGTAATGGGAGTTAAAGTTTAGCACATAAGACCCCAGAGGATACTAAATGGACAGACTTCTCTAAAAGGAATTTTTGTTGCTGAAGCATCAAACAGTATCAGCCTCTGTTCTTATTGTAAGGCCCATCTAAATCATATCTGCAGTACACAGAATTTCAGTATGATTTGGAACTGCTCCTATACCTCTTTACACATTGGATCTAGACGAAAGAATAATTCTATGACAACAACACTATATTTCTTCCACCCTCTATTCATTTCCAGAGCCAAAGTATCTGTTTCGTGATGCTCTCTACCTCATTCTGCCATCAGCAATGCAGAGCCATTACAGCAATCAGATGTAATCTGCTTTATCACCAGGAAAGCAGTTGCCAGGAAAATTTCAGATTACCCCAATTTTTTATACTAATTCAGTTGAAGTGTACATAGTATTTAAAGCACATCTTGATTTTCAGTCCCAGAGTTGTATTTTCAAGCACAAAATTTGGGTGTCTTACCTAGCAATTTTGTTTTATTGAGCAAGAACATATTTATTATGAAGGCTGAGTACGTGCAGGTTGGGTATGAGGCATCAAGGTAGCATTTTTAGCAAATACATTTTGAAGCCAGCCAAAAGCCAATTTTTTAAACTGATTTTCATTTCACATTTTATTGGTATAAAATTAGCTGTGGTCAAAGAGAAAACTTTGATCCTTGAACCTTATCGCTGAAATATCTAATGACAAATATCTAATGACCTTTCCTGTGCCAAGACAACCACTTCTACTGTATTCCCACGACTCCCTCTGGTGGCAAACTCCATCCCAGGTTCGCGATCGCCTCTTTTTACTCCTAATGCTACACATAGGTTAGAAGCATGCTGGTGGATTCTCCGCTCACTCAGGCAGTGGAAATGCTGTTGAAATTTTTGTTCAGGTTATAAGTTCTCTTTTTCTATTGTGTAGTTATATATCTTGCAGTTCAACTGAGTAACCAAACTGCTGTTGAATCTGCATAGTATTGAAAGGACTGTAGAAAACTGTTAATCTAAATAAATACTTTATAAAAGAAATAATATTTCTGGTCTACCTACTTCCCTTTCGGGTAGCCCACCACTATAGAAACATATCATAAACGGTCCTTATTTCTCTCAGGTCAAGCTGCTGAGGAAAGAATGGCATCACAAATCCAAAAACAGGCAGCTGAAGCATAAATTAGGCAAGTGATTTTCCCTGGTTGATTTGCAAATCAGTGGCATGCTGGGGAAATTAAACATGGATTTTCTTCTTACCTGGGTCAATTTTCACTACACAGTTATATAAAGGGACCTTAATATCTACTAACTCACTGTTACTTTCAAGATTCTAATTTTCCCACCAATGGAGACTGCTGCTGCAGTCCTTGCCACTCCACCCCTCCCTACCTGCTGCCTAGACACCTAGCAGTGGAGCCTGAGTCTCTGTGTGTCCAGAATCCTGGCAAATGTGGCAAGAATTTGATGGCAGAAGCCCCTTTGTGGTTCAGTCACCCAACTTTATGAAAATGGATCTCTACCAAAATTATCTTACATGATTAAGTCACTTCAGTGAGGTTAAACTCTTTTATGAACATTGCTTTGCAACTTTTTCTCACTTACAACTTGTCCATCCTTCTGCACATCTGACCTCACTTCTATCAAATGATGACATCATCGCTAAAATATCAAGAGAAGTTACAGATTTTGAAGAAAAACTAATAACTATCAAACTCACTAGCTGAAAGAAAGGAAAAATATTTCTGTTCATCCTGCTCTCAACTCAATTCTGTTTTATTTGTTGCATTACACTGATGAGTAACACAGGTTCTCAGAAGGGCACTATGTTGGTAAGTCGCTCCATACCCACACCAAGCATGTAATTCCTCCTCTTGTCATCATTTAAATCATCTTAGCTGAGTACCTAAGCATGATGTGAAAAAGCAGCATGTCTGGCCCAAAAGATAGAATGATACAGTGATGTGTCTGAGGAATGAAAGGAGGATGAGATATGAAGCACTGTAACGCATGCTGATGTACTGGCAACCCAAATAGACTAGTCTGCTATTAAAGAATAGGATGCATTACTGGGAGACTAAGGAGGTCTCTTATGTCACCTCTGCTAACCAAGATTCTACTATTTTTAACATTTTAATTCAGGTTAGAATTCAGGTCTCTCTTTCAGACACACACGTGTCTCTGCCTATAAATACATATACAATCTATGTGACATAATTTTCCATTGCCTTGAATGGAAATTTTTATTCTGTGATTTCTTATTCCAAAGCTGTTCTGCAAAGAAGGGTAGTTCCAGTTATGTGATCTTAGTGAATTCATTATGACTAAGGCTCTGATCTTTATCATGTAAGTACCTATACATGGGGGTTTTATGCTTGCATTTGTTTTTTCCAGATGAATCATACCTATTGCACCTCTCATGAAACAGAAGCATGCCTGCCCCAGTGATGTGGAATCAGAATAATGATGCAAATGGAACCTGAACACATAAGTCCTGTCCCTGTCAGAGAGAGGAGTAAACCTCTGGAACACCTTCTACCCTGTTTAGGTTTGCCCTGTATTATAGCTTCTTAGAGTAGACTGAGGATGATAATACAAAAGAATGAGGACTTCCCAACTAAAAAAAATCATTAACACCTGGGGCCATTCCCATTCCAAAGTCATATCCATTTGGTTGCATTTCTCCCTCTTGAGTCTTGGTGGGGTTTTTATTTGTTTTGTTTTTCTTCCTAAATGGATCTTCTTTTTCTAGCTCCAAAATTGATCGGCTACAGTTGAAGGCAGAGCTGTCTAAACCAGGTAAAACATCAGAACATTCTCCTGCTACAGGGACAGAGTGGAATCCAATACCTACAAACTTAGGAACAGGTAGAAATCGGTTACTTGTTCCTGGGTAAGTGCCTCCTAATATCAGGTGTAACCACAACCACGTCAACTAATGAATTAAACAGCAATATTTCCTGCAAAGCCTCTGAATTTTTGTCTCAAGCATTCAACACTGAGGTGCCCTGATTGAACTACTTTCTGCAGTGTTGTTTCTGCCACTACACTCTATGAATGACATAAACCTAACAGAGAAAACACACTTAGAAAGACACAAGGGGTAAAATCTAGAACTTATGAAGGAGATCATGAAAGAATTAGGGTAATTGTTGGAGGTCATGATCAGGAAGGTGGGTACCTCAAAGACAGACTGCTGCTATATAAGAAGGATCTGTTACCTATTTGTATGGCAATAAGAACAGTAGCCTTCGATCAAAGAAAGGTTAGGCTAAATAGTAAGGCACTTTTCTTGAAGCATAGTAATTATGGACTAGAACAGCTCACCTGAGGAGACAGTATTGACCATCACCAGAAGTCTTGAGCAACAGATCAGCTGCAGGTACAAACTCATCCAGCCTGGGGCTAGCAGAGGATTACTTGACCTCCATCTCTCACTTGTAGAGATATTTTTCTAGGTGTTAGACTTCTCAGATCACATGTGAGGAGTGAACCTCTGACATGGAAAGGTGTCCAAACACTGGATCACAGTAGGTGTTTGTCAGGAAATAGGTTCTGCACAAGCCCAGTTGAGGCAATTGCTTGTATTTAGGTGCCTGATGAACTTTCAGACTCACCTTGCAAACATCTCAGGCTGAGGTAAGAGCAGAGATGTTCTCTGCAAAGATGTATTGGACAGAAAGTTTACAGCTGAACACAGTTATGTCCATTCACAGCATCCTGGCATGTGACAAGCAAGGAATCTTAGACTTCACTGAAATATGACTAGCTAACAATAACAATTGCATAGTTTATTTATGGATGTAAATTTGTATAGGTTTCTCAGGGATAGTGATGTCAAGAACCCAAACAATTCTTTTTTCCTGGCTTTGTGGCTAAACAAGCTGTTACATATGTCAAGATATACAGTTAACTCTAGACAGATGATGTCTTACCCAAGCTGTAAATGTGTGCAACATAGGTTTAAATATGGTATAATTCACGCATAAACTCTTTCCATATCTGAATAATGGAAAGTATACAGAGCCTACCTATTCCACCTCTTCTTCCTGATCTGTTTCTCCAGTAATCAGTCTATCATTTATTCTGAGTGTTTCAGAGGCAGATCCTGTCTTAAATTTTCCTTGACTTTAATTGTCTGACCAAACAGAAACCGTAACTATTTACAGACCATACCATAGCTTCCTTAAATATCCCTGTTTCAACCTACAGTGTGCACTGATGGTGCATCTTTAGCTAAAGCAACAGTATTCAGGATTACATACACTTAACCAGCCATCAAGAACTAGTGAAAGCATAGATCCACAGTCTCATTCATCTGGGGTTTTATTCACACAACCCCCAAGAGCTGTTGACACACGCTTGTGTAAAAGTACTTATTAGTGGATCTAATCTTTTGTTCAGAAATACATATAACCAACCATGCCCTATAACCAACCATAATGAAGACACATAGAATAGAATTTGGATGATAACCCTTGCTCTTCTGTGATTTTATTCATTAAAAATGTCACATGAATTGGTATAATTAACATTTCTCAGGTATTTTCTTACAGCATTTGCAGCATTTTAACTGTCAGTGTTGAACAGAGAGGCACTAAAGAAGCACTGCAGCACCCAACTGAACAGCACAGCCCAAAAGAAGAAAAGTATGGCTCCTCTCCCTGTGAGTGGTCCTGCTTGACACCTCCAAGGAGTCTTGCAGCACCATTAGCTACAGCACATGCAGTAAAAAATACTGCTTGCTTTCACCTGAGTTGGAGCAAAGTACTGGACCCAAGAACAAACAAATAAGTATTCAAACTTGTGATATAAAGAAAGTCCTTTAAATGAGAGAGTGGTGAACTGAGCAGGAAATCAAACAGACAGTGCTCCACTGCAGCTGTTCTACTTACTGTGTGCTGGAAGCTTGTACTTTGGAAATTGCTTAGTTCTCTCTGTCACATTACAGCCAGCCACTGTTTCTAGTCTTGAGTCTATCTCTCACACTTCCACATCCCTTCGCCTTCCTTGCTGCTCTCTCAGCTACAAGCTGAAGCCCAGACACACAAGCATGACAGCAGCTAGCGAAGGGGAAAGGTCTTGCTGTCAGTGTGTAGGCACCAAGTACAAAGGTGCTTATCAAGGCTCTGGCTTTGTTCAGTCCATTTTGCCAAGAGACTGGACTCCAGGCACACTGCAGGCTGGTACCAGAGTGCTAGCTTCCCTCTCTGGATCCTCTTCACAGCTGGGTTTTTAACTCCACAAACTGCAGTTTGTCCTGCTCATGCGGACATGGTTTGTGAGTGGGTGGCTGCTGGAGTGCAAGGGCAGACCAAAACTTCTTCCCATTAAGTAAGGATCATGATTATTCCTACTAGTGTAGTAAGTTATTGAGATGCCCAGAGGAGGGTGATTTATTCACATACTGCAAAACTGTGTACTTTTGCTAGCAAGTAGTTTAAAGGCAATGCAAAGAGCAAACTCGCTCTTTGACTCAGCCTGCGAGAAACAATGAGTACAGAGAAGGCTTAAGACCCTCTGTGTTTTTTTTCATAGAAGGCCCCATAGTTTGTCAGGGTTGAAGGATCACATTTGTGTACTGGTTGGGCCTGCGAGTAGTCTTTGCTTGGGTTTATGGTCAGATAGGAGCAAACTATGCTTTGCATATGCATGTTTTCCCATCTACAAGCGTAACTTCTGTCCTTAAGGTACTTCTGAATTATCCTTTTTCATAATCTTTTCTGCTTCTCTCCAGTCGCTGGATATTTTCTTTTCCCTTTTCACTTACAGAAATATTTTTCATGCACATTTTGACTCTACTTCTTCTTAAACTCCTTGGTGACTTAATGAAATTCATATGTCTTTGATTTCTTTCCAGAATCACAGTCTAAAACATATTTCCTATCCTTTCTTTGATGTTTTGCTTTAGGGGAATGTTCTTTAGATGGGCTATTCTTAAATGGCACCCTCTGTGGAGCCTCTATTCCTTTCCATAAGTACATTTTAAACTCCATCTTAATAATGCACTCTAGTATTCGCCCTTAATGTTACCCTGCTTATCACATCAAAGTAATATTTGTCCGTAGTGCTTCACAGAGGTGCCATGAACAGTGTATCTCACAAACAGCCAAGCATTTGCATGTGAGTATGCTTAAGTCCAGTTTCTCCTGAAATCACACCCTGTCTGAAAAAGTACTAATTTCACTTCTTTACAAATAAAGAAACTTGGCTCAAAGCTGAAATAACTGCATCTCTTACCAAGTTTCTAGCAAGAGGATTAAAACTCTTCAGAGCACCCTGCGGGGAGATACATGAAGTCTGGAGAGAGCTGAGCTCCTTGTAGACCATCTCCTGTGTGGGAATGTCTGGGTGGAGCAGCCGTGTTAGTTTTCACTTCTTCCCCAAGCACAAGCCATATGGGCCTGTGCTACTACTTGTGTGGTTACCATCCTCTCTGCAGGCATCTCACTATTTTTGAATCATAGGGAGGTCAGATATTCCACATTAGAATCTCACTAGAGATGACTAAGTGTTTCCATAACATATGCATCCCTCAGTAGTCTGCTACCACTGTAATTCAGGCTGTTTCAACCCTAAGGACTCATTCTGAAATAGTCTCTTCCCCAGGCATGAACCTCCCCAGTTGAAGAGTTCAGAGCATCTGGGCAAGGACAGAGCCACAAGCGCTCCAAAGGCACCTTCAGGGCTAATGTGTTTGACATTGTTTTGCTTACGCTTCCTGCTGCAAATCAAGGCGACACTTAGAAAATTAATATATAAAGGCCCTTTATTGCACCACTACATCTTGTTAGCAGTTCAGAGACCAGCTGTGAACACTTGCTTGCCAAAGCCTCCTATTGACTTCATGAAAGCAGACTGCTTAATCAGGCCATAACGAGATAGTTTATTAATCCTTTTTCTCCACACCTTCTCACTTTTCCCTTCACAGTGTTGCTGGGTTTTCGCAGCATAGCAAAGATCATAGAATCATAGAAGCATAGAATGGTTTGTGTTGAAAGGTCATGTAGTCCAACCCCTTCTACAGTAAGAGGGGGCATCTGCAGCTAGATCAAAGATGCACTCTCCTTAGAAGGATGAAGCAAATCCATAGAAATCTAATGTACTGCCCCATTTAAAGCTATTCAAGAAACAGCACATGGGAATTGAGGCTTTGTATTGTGGTTTCCAGTGAATAAATATACATCGGAAGGGTGCCAAGGGGGAACAGCACTAAAACTTTAATGGTTTGAGGGGGTAGTATATACATATTTTCTTTAACAGAACATTTAATGTGCACTTTGATCAGGATACATTTATTAGAAGAGATCATTTTTCAGAAAATAATTACTATTGGAGCTGTTCATAGTATTAGTTTTCATAAATTCATCCACTTATAATTAATATGTGCCTTTCAAGGACCTAAAAGGGAAGGCATTCAATATTTCTTGTCTCTAATTTTAGTATGATCTGATTTTCCTCTGGTTGCCTTTCCAAACACCTGGGGCCAGCCATATGAGTAAATTAGATTGTGCTAAAATGCATATTAATGAAGCTCAAGCAATGGTTCCCTAAAGGGACAGTAAAACTATATATAGCTCTTTTTTCCCCCCCTCTCTTGGTTAATGTGCCTTTCAACACATTTAGATCCCAGTAAAATCACACAATTATGGAGTAACCAAAAATAAATAAATGAATGAACAAATAAAAAGAAACTGTGAAAACAAAAACTCAGAAGCACATTTATCTGAAGTGTATACATGATCACTTCATTCAGTACTTGCATTTCAACATTATTTCCAGTTCAATATGGCTTTTCTTTTAATTGACTTAATCTATTAGGAAGAAAAATAATAACAAGACATTTGGGGGAGTAAGAAGTGGTATATTTGGTAACTGCCTACAGTGATCTCAGCATTCTCTTCTCCATAAAAAACCCACGGTGCTCATTATAATGGATAGCAGTGGAGGGTGACTATCAATTATCACAGGTGACCTTCAGTGTATGGAGTGAAAAGAAAGTTTTGTAAAAGGACACTGGAATAAATCCCTGTTCCTCAAGGAATTCCCATTGTGTTATTTGGGATTGTCTACAACTGTGTTTCAGTCTGGACTAGGAGGGAGGTTTTCACAGCTGATGATACCTTGTTTCATTCAGGAGAAACTAAACTAGAAGGTAGACTCCAGAGGCACATTTGGAGTGCACTGACTGTTAATAGGCCTTCAGCTCACAGAAAGAGACTGGGTGAAGTCTAAAATAGAAACCTCCTGTGTGGGGGGGCACTGGGTCCTCAGCCCCACCACTTTTAAACTAGGGGGATGCACAGGAAACTGGATGACTAGGGAAGCACAGGTGATCATATCACCCAAAAATTGCTTGGGTAATTAGACCAAAGGCTTAGAGAGGATGTGACTCAGTGACAAACAACAAGAAGGGTAAAGGACTACCAAGTCACAAAACAAACTGACACAAAACCAAGTGAGTATTAATTGCTCACATACAAGGAATTAGGAGGAAGATCTAAATGCAGATCTAAGGATTAGGAAGAAGATCTAAACAAGGCTGATCTTTCAGAGCCACCTTTCAACATCACTATCAAGACTTAAGAGAGCTCCAAATGATTTTAAAATGCAGTTTGTGAAAGGAATTGTGTCATATGGCTGCCTTTTTGTGCAGGGAGCAGGATCTGACGGTTTAATCTGTTAGAGATGTTTCTCCTGAGGCTGAGCAACACTTCCTGAGGCAGGATATCCTGGTAGGAAATGAAAATTTGTTTACATTGATTGCTCTGGACACCCAGGATATTGGCAAAGCTTGACTCACTTATATGCTTATCATCCTGGATAAAACTGGGACTAACACTGCACCCTCCAAGAAATACAAATTTTTGTGAAGTTTTTTGGGGTCATTCATGACAAAATGAGCAGCTGGTAGGGAGAACAATGATCACCTCGAAGCATGTGCACAAGGAAAGGATGCTCTCATTCAGAAGTGCTTCATGGGTGCTACAAAAGAAAAATCTGTAATTTCAGTACGTTCTCCTAGGAAAGCAACATTATTATAGATTTATATTATAAATTTATAGACCTACAGAGTTTCCTGAGACTTCTACTTTTGTTCTGTAACCAAAAGATGGTCCAATTATCTTCAGAAAAATGGAAATGCCAAACATTCAGTTAATGCATATAATTAATAAATGCAGAATTTAGGTTTCTGAAGAGAGAATGGTTAGAAAGCAAGATTTGTCTAAGATATTCAGACTACAGCAGACAGTGTCTTTCTATAAGGGTAAATCCAGGTCAGTTAAATTGCTCTTAGAAAAATTAAATCTTATACAGAAAATATGCAAGACCTTTAACTTTTCATCTTTTATGTTTTAATTGTATGGCAAAACATTATTTTGTTAAAATAAGTTCATGCACTTAACTTTGAAGCAGTTTTAAAAAGTCAGTGCTGTAGTTTTAAAACATAGCATGTCAAATGATATTTCCATCAACATACCGCAGTTGCCATAAACAGCCTTAATTTCCAGTCTAAATTACTGATCTAAATATATTCAGACAAATTAATGCAATGGAAAATTATAGAACTCAAAGTGTATGTTTATTTATTGCAACATATTTCACTTGTATCTCATCTGCTATTCTACAAGGTTACTTCAAGTTTAGTAATTCTTCCCCTTTTCATTTTCAAATTGAGAGGAAAACTTGTCTCCCAGCGTTCATAACTGAGTTGAAAGACATATTTTGGACTAATCTTTTCACTGGAATGTTATTTCCTAGACATTGTGCATTGTAGATTCCTTTAAACTGTTACAATTGTGTTCAGCTGTTTAAGTCTTCAAGTAAGTCAATGGTAACTAAAACTGGTCATTCAGGTTGTGTGTGGGGAACAGAGGGCTACCAGTACATGTGCAGTTTTGTTTTGCAGCCTGTCTTCTGATAACAGGATGATCAGAGGGCTGCAGCACCTCTCCTATGAGAACAGGCTGAGAGAGTTGAGGTTGTTCATTTTGGAGAAGAGAAAGCTCCGAGGAGACCTTATTGTGGCCTTCCAATATCTGACAGGGTCCTACAAGAAAGCTGGGGAGGGACTTTTTAGGGTGTGGGGTAGTGATAGGACTAGGGGGAATGGATCCAAGCTAGAGGAGTGGAGATTTAGATTAGACATTAGGAAGAACTTCTTTACCATAAGGATGGTGAGACACTGGAACAGGTTGCCCAAGGAGGTGGTGGAAGCCCCATCCCTGGAGGTGTTTAAGGCCAGGCTGGATGAGGCTCTGGCCAGCCTGCTCTAGTGTGAGGTGTCCATGCCCATGGCAGGGAGGTTGGAACTAGATGATCCTTGTGGTCCCTTCCAACCCTGACAATTCTGTGATTCTATGTAATTGGTCTTGGAATGACATGCTGCACAGGCAGTCTGAAGCAGGCACTGCTGAGACTGGCTTCATTGAAAAAGGATTGTATTCACTGAGAACAGGATTTCTAACAGCAAAAAAAAAATGTCTTGGCTAATGATATACCACTAATCATCTTGAGTTGGAACAATAGAAAGTAAATTAGCTCCTCCAGCAACTGTTAATGCTGAAAATTAAAAGCAGTGAATGGTAACATTTATTTCATAGTCAAGAAGAAAAGGCTTCTACTCTACTACAAATTAAGAACTGGTTTCTATAAAACAGCAAACTGTATTCTCACAGTCCAGATTGTTTTAAAATTGAGCCTTTTTCTCTTCTTCTAGATATTGTAGCCTATTATGAACAAAGCCCCTTAACAGTTCAGTATGTCACCTGTTTGACAGGTGGAAATGAGGAACAATTACTGTCTCTGGATTTCACAAGGATCTGAGGAAGACAATAAAAGATTAAATGAGATTTATATTTTTTTTTCTGAGGGAAAATGAAAAGAAACCATTTATGAGCAGCAGAATGAATGTCTGTCTTGGAATTACTTTTTTTTTTTTTTTTTTAATCTTAGAATTGAATTGTGTTAGCCTCACCTTCTTTCCATTACTTCTTAAACCTCTCACTTGTTGCACTTTGATAAGGTTCAGAGTCCTAGGGGTGGAATGGGTGCCAACAGACTGAGGAACTTCTGCCTCTGAATGTCCATGTGAGCTCCTCAGGGAGGAAAAGGCTTTGTGAGCAGCATGTATTTTGTGCTGGCCCATTGTAGGAACTCGACACCCTGAAACATCATTAAACTGACAGGTGGGGCTAATGCTGGCCCAATGGTCAAAATCTGGTCAAGGGGAGATGAGAACAGCAAGGACAAGAAGGCATCTGACAAGAACTACAGCAGATCTCAGCAACAGCAGATCTCATCAGCTGCACTTGTCCTATGCTTCACACATGCTTTTGGAGGCAGCAACCTCCTAAAAAAAGACTTTTGGAAATGAACGCTAGCTGGATGTTTTAACTATCAACTATGCCAGTGGAGATGACAATGGATATGTTTCAATTGTAATTTTCTTAGAAAGAAAAGTTGACCATGAAGGAAAAGTAGAACTAGCTTTAGGCCTGAAGAAAGACTTAAATTGTCCTGTTCAGGATTTGCAAAAAGTCATAAAAGCAGGTAGAGAAGCCATATACAGCAGCCAACAGCAGCATGCATCCCAGATAAAGTGCTCCATCATGGTTTTCCCTCTCACGAAGGTGAAACAATTGTGTAACTGCAGCTCTCAAACGCAAAACAGATTCACCCTAAGGCTTTGTGATGAAAAAAATGAACTGCTACACGAGTTCAGCATCTTTCCTGCCTCTATCCCCCCTGCCTCCCTACCTTACCCAAAGATAATGGCCTGGGAAAACAAGCTGTTCCTGTAGTTACTCTTGAAGGCAGTTGTATTATTGCTTTGGTGAAGTAAGGCAGAAGACATTAGAACTACTGAATATTTGAATTAGTCTCAGCAGGTCAATTACTACAAAGATTTTCTGCTCTAGTTGCTTGCAGAGAGATGTGCCCTTCTTAAAATCCCCACTATTTTCTGTTTAATTGATTTGCAAAGCAAGACATAAGAGTGTGGAAAAAAAAATCAATTGAACAAAACAATTTTAGTGGAGTTCACATGCTACAACAAGGTGTACAAGCATAAGAGCTCAAGCAGGACAAAGCAGCAGTCTTATAGCTACTTTCAAAGACCTCTGCTTTTTGCAGCAACATAGGCTGAGCACACCAGTGTTTCCCCTTTGATCAATTATTTAGCCTTTGCCTTTATTTTGCTGATTTTTTTTTTTATTTAGCACATTCACTACCTTTAATAAAGGGTGCATTCGTGTACTTCTGCACTTTTGAATAGAGCACTATGTTTTTATAGTTTACACTGTTTCAGTGGTTCATCTCTACCCCCAGTAGTCTGTCAGGAAGGGAAGGTTGTGAAGTCAACAGAAGTTCCGGCAGATCAAAGAACAGGATCTGTCAGGCCTCTGCTGCCTCCACATCCAGTGTTGTGTTGCACTCCTCATGATCTGAAGCAGAACCTTTCATTTGAGAACTTGCACTGAAGAAGTTCCAGAACACCAAAAAATGGATGAAAGCCAAAGGAAGTCTGTAAGCTTGAGAGTCACAAGAATAAAGGGAGAATTTAACCCACACAACTGCACTTGCTTGCATTAGAGATAATAAAAAAGATGTCTGAGGATAATTAGCTAAAACTGTGCTTTAATTTTGAATAGAAAAATAGATCCTTTACAAAAATTCCTTCTGGAAGCTTTAAAGCTCCTGCAGTATTTGTTTCTACACATTAATTATTTTTGTTTAGTTTGTTTTATTCAAATACTTTATATGCACTTTACATGCAATAGGTATTTAAATTTTGTTCAGTCCCCTATGAGGCTCAGTGGACAGCAGCAATTCTGTCACAAATAAAGAATGATGTGCATAAGCAGTGAGAGTGTACCTCTGAATTCAGTGTACAGAAAAATGAATATCCACAGAACAGCTTCTAAATAGAGCAGGGTTTTTTCAATTGCTTCAGTAGTAAAGCTACACTGATTTTGGACCAAGCAAGTACTATATGCTCAAGAAAGATGGGTGACAGAGCTTAAATTTGCTACAAAGGCACAGAGAAACAAGTGTTCTACTTATTTACAGTGATAAATCCCACGTTATACCACAGATAGTTGTTAGAGTAATTATTTCTGCTTTTGGGTTTTTTTTGGGGGGGGGGGTTGGTTTTTGGGTTTGGGGTTTTTTGGGGTGGGGTGGCAGATTTGCTTTAGGTTTTGGGTTGGTTTTTTTAATTATTTTCTTAATAAAGCACCTTAAAACTTAACAAAACACCTAGTTTCACATTTGAAAAGTAGAGAATGTTTAGTAAGAGACAATAATTAATCAAATATATTTATCAGTTTATATCCCCATTAGAAGAAAATTACCTTACCATTAATGATCAACAATTACATAAATAGCCCAGAAATAGTCTTCCTTAAACACCACAACACTAGAGGGAAACTGCAGAAGCAAAGTAACAGAAATAACACTTGTAAAAGCTTCAAACCAACCAAACACCATGCAGGCAGGTACCTTGGCACTGAGGGGGCAGGGGCAGAGCAAGCTCTGCATCTGCCTTGAGTCACTCTCTGGATTGCAATGGCTCCTCTAAATTCAGCACTGCCAAATCTGGGATTAGAATATGAGATAGCTACATGCCCCTCTTTTTCATGTCTGGTGTAAGAAACAAGACATTTTAACTGCATGACCTAAAGCTGGAAAGTAGAAACAGGAGAAGCCCCAGTATGATGAGGACCTTTCCAACATGTAGAGCAGAAATACAGGTTTAGTCAACACAATCACGTTCTTTCAAAACTCTGAATTGTGAGGAATAGCTGAAACCTAAGCTATTCAATTTTTTTCATAGAATCACGGAATGGTTTCGGATGGAAGTAACCTTAAAGATCATCTAGTTCTAACCCCGCCACCATGGGTTGGGACACCTTCCACTAGACCAGGTTGCTCAGGCACTGTCCAACCTGGTCTTGAAGACCTCCTGGAAGAGAACATTCACAAGATTCCCAGGCAATCTATTCCAGTGTCTCACCATCCTTACTGTAAAGAATTTCTTCTTAATATCCAGTCTAAATCTACCCTCTTTCAGCTTAGAGCCATTACCCTTCATCCTATCACTACAAGCCTTTGTAAAAAGTCCCTGCCCAGCTTTCTTGTAGGTTCCCTTCAAGTACTGGAAGGCTGCTATAATGTCCCCCTGGAGCCTTCTCTTCTCCAGGCTGAAAAGCCCCAACTCTTGCAGATTGTCCCCACAGCAGAGGTACTCCAACCCTCTGATCATCTTTGTGGCCCTCCTCTGGACCCACTCTAACAGTTTAATGTCCTTCTTGTGTTGGAGGCATCAGAACTGGATTCAGTACTTCAGGTGGGGTCTCATAAGAGCAGAGTACAATTGGCCTTCTGGGCTGCAATCGTACATTGGCAGCTCATTTGGAGTTTTTCATTAACCAACACCCCCAAATCCTTCTCCTCCAGATTGCTCTCAAGTCACCCCTCACCCAGCCTACATTTGTTCTTGTTACTGGTGCAAGACCTTGTACTTGGCCTTGTTGAACTTCATGAGGTTTGCAGGGGCCTGTCTCTCAAGCCTGCCCAAATCCCTCTAGATGGCATCCCTTCCCTCCTGCTGTGATGTGAGAGACGGGACGAGGCCTGATGCAAGCCAAGTGTCGATTTATTGTACAAAGCTTTTTCTTTGTATAGGTTAACATAACATCAGAAGGCAGCTTGTAATTGGTCATTGGTATGTCCATACTACAGTTGTAAATTCATGATTGGCTACAGAGAGAAAGTATCACACGAACACATATATTTTCCAGAAGGCTTAAGCAAACGTCAAGCAAGAGATAAAGGGATTCCATAACTCTGTCCTAAGTTTTGCTTTGTTCTTGTTATCAGGTCCCTGCATAACTCCCTTAGGTCACAGTGGCCTCTAGGGAGCTGACCTGTCTGTGTTTTCCTTCTAGCTGCGCTCTGTTCCCAGGGTTTGCCACCCATCAGGGTTAAAGCATCTCCTTCTATCAGTAAGACAGTGTCTGGAGTTCTGGTCCCTAAATCAATTCCTTTACCCTCCAGCATGTGAACCAGACCACACAACTCAGTGTCATCCACAGATTTTTTTGAGGCCATGCTCAATTCCACTGTCCATATTGCCAATGAAGATGTTAAACAGCACATCATCTTCTGATGTGTTGCCATTACACATCTCATTCTCATCAGGAAGATTCTGCACAACCAGCTTTAACTCTTACTGCAACTGTCTGAAATGGGAATTTAGAAGTACAGGCTAGGAAAAATCCCTTACACATTTCCAGTGCATGCTGGAGTAAACCCACCTTTTCCCCATGGATCCTGAAGCTTCCTGTATCACGTAACAACCAATTCAACACTGTATCTAATCTGTCCTCCCATAAAGGGAGGAATGCATTTTCAGTATGTTATAATATCATAATCAGTTTGAACTGGGAGAAGAAACAGGGCTTGTTGTTTCTCATCATCTAATCAATGCTTCTGCCAGTTCATGGCATTAAAATTATAATGTATTTGCCTAACACTTGCTTAAAAGTGTGAGAAAGACACCATCAGAAAAAACTCACACCATTCAAAAATATCTCTATGCTACACTAGTGAAAATTCACTATAGCATTGAAGAAGAATCCATATTCACACAAAATTTGCAATAATGGAAGAAATGTATTAAGATATAGCTGTTCCTCCCAGGCCTAGAATGAAAGTGGAAAAGGGAAGAGGGAAATCCAAAGGAATATTTATGTGAAACATTTTTTTCTCACAACAGTAACAGAAATTTAAAATAATATATGAAATTCTACTCTTACGGTTACACTTTATTTCCTGATACATTTTGACACAGTAATTATGGTAAGGCAAGTTATTTTAATTTAAGTTTGCATAGGAAAATCCCTATAAAATATACATATATAACACTCTGGTGTTGGCACTGTTTTATGGGATATCTGACTTTGTGTACACTAATGACAGCCTGTATGATATTTATATTCTATTAAAGTGGCTGGTAGTAATAATAAAGCCTAGATATATTCTCAGCTTTAATGTTGTTTGATAACACAATGTTGTTTTAATAACTTCACAATGAATTCACATAGAGATGGTGCACTGCCAAAGAAAAATGGATATGAGTTTCTTCTGTATCATCTATGTCTATATCTGCACTATAAAATTAAGTCTTCTTTTTAATCCTGTTTCTGGGCAACACAAATACAGTCTTTATACTTTTTTGCAGGTCATTAATAATGACATTTTCCATTTTAAATTTTGTTACTGTAGGGATATATAAACAGGAGGAAAATCTGTACATTGTGTGCATCAGTTTGAAGGTGTATATATTCTTAGTTATGAATATGCAATGCTGATAATAATTCTAAATAAATTATATACATATGCATCTTAGTCTTCTGTTAGAGATGAGTTTTCGGGAATAAGTAATTACTGTACAATTTTCATTTTTTCATGTTTCCTAACTATGTTGTGGAAGAATGTGGTCATGCAACCACCCCTTAATTAGTAGTAATAGATACTACAGGGGAAAGCAAAAGATGTAAGTGGCAATTTTTGACAGTTCAAAGAAATAAAAAAATAATTTAAAAACAAACAAACAAAAGCAAAACCAGAAAAGCACATTCACACAAAACTGCACATCCAGCTTCAACACTGTAAGAAAGTACTCACCTTTTCTGACAGTTTAATAGCTGAAACAAAAGTGAGAAAGGAGAACATGACATCTACAAGTAAGCAAGGGAAGGTAATTTAAGGGAAGGTATCTGATCATTGCTGCGTAATCAGGGCTGGCAAAAAAGAGACAGATTTCGCATGCAGATTTCTATTGAACTGAAAGACACAGTCCCAACTAATGAGATTTGTTAGGAGATAGAAACCACATGTGACACTGACTATTTTCCCCTTAGATCAGAATTGCAAAGCAGGAAACAACAGAAAATTTCACTATGATCCCCAAACCCCCCTGTGCTTTACACATTCACAGCACGCTGACTCTGACGAGCCAGTGCAGCACAACCTCATGCAGAGGACAGCAAGACATTGCTGCACAGGGCTCTTCACACACAGAGGAACAGGACAGGGGCTGGGTAGTAGGTTTTTCACCTTGTCAAGGGGGTATCAGCGTGGCTTAATCTGTTCTGTTCTTCAGCTGACTGGTATCTGCTACCCCGAAACCTACTGCCTATCTAAAGTAGGCCCTTACACCCATAGTCCTTATGGAGGTAATCCAGCAGGGCTGGAGGTAGCCAAGCACAAGCAGTGTTCCTCAGGGATTAATATTGCAGCCAGTTCTCTTCAGTATCTTTATCAATTATCTGAATGAGGGGGCTGAGTGCACCTCAGTAAGTTTGCAGGCAGCACCAAGCTGGGCGGGAGCGTTGACCTGCGTGAGAGTAGGGAGGCTTAACAGACAGATCTGCACAAGCTAAGATTAATGGGCCAAGGCCAATGGTATGGAGTTCAACAAGGCCAAGTGATGGGTCCTGCACTTGGGTCACAATAGGAAACCCATGCAATGCTACAGGGTTGGGGGAGAGTGGCTATAAAGCTGCCCAGCAGAAAAGAACACGGTTGATAGCCATGAATATGAGCCAGCACTGTGATCATTCGGCCAAGAAGGCCAACAGCATCCTGACTTGTATGAGAAATAGTGTGGCCAGCAGGACTAGGGAAGTGATTGTTCCCCTGTATTCAGCACCGATGAGGCCACATCTCAAAATACTGTGTTAAGTTTTGGACCCCTCCCTACAAGAAAGACGTTGCAGTGCTGGAGTATGTTTAGAGACGGGCAACAGAGCTGGTGAAGAGCCTAAAGCTCAAGTCTTCTGAGGAGCAACTGAGGGAAGTGGGGTTGTTTAGCCTAGAAAAAGTCTGGAAAAGGAGGCTGAGGGGACAACTTGTCACTCTACAGCTACCTGAAAGGAAGTTGTGGGGAGGTGGCTGTTGGCCTCTTCTCCCTAGTAACAAATGATAGAAGAGGAAAGAGCCTCAAGTTGCATTACAGGAGGTTTAGGTTGGATATTAGGAAAAGTTTCTTCACTGAAAGAGTTGTGAGGCACTGGAATGGGCTGCCCAGGGAAGTGGTTGAATCACCATCCCTGGAGGTATTTTAAAGGCATATAGATGTGACTTGGTAGTGCTGTGTTAATAGTTGGACTTGATCTTAAAGGTCTCTTCCAAACAAAATCATTCTATGATTTTAAGCAGAACAACTACACTACCTCCTCAAATCCAACAAGGTGCAACCCATCTCATACTCCCTCTTCTCCCACAAAGATATAATTTTTAACTTTCATTTGTGAGGTAAATATACAGGTTTACCTCATTTGCAAAAACATAAACCTTTCACAAGACTTGTGGGACGAGAATCTGAGAACAAATAAACAATGATTTTACTATTAGAATATCTTATTTCTTATGTGCTAAGTACACAAATTATCTCTGGATAATTTTTGTGGAAGTTAAATAGAACCAGCAATATTCATATACTAAAACTTCCCTGTAACCCTTTCAAGTGTCTGATGTGTCTTATGAACTGAGAGAAGTTACTAGCAAGTTTAAGTCCTTTTTAGAATAAGAATCAGCAGATTTATTATCATTGAAAAGGACTATCCAGAATGCCTGTTATCTGTTATGCCTGTTTATATTTGAATAAAATATATGAGTTTACTTAACTTCATTAAAGACCAGTAACACCGATCCAGGAGTAGGAGAGGCTTAAGCTGAATATGTATTTGAATACTTGTTTATTACTACTGTGTAAACAGAACCATTAAACTCTATCAACCTCTGATTTCTGTGCCAACAAACCCCACCCAGTCTGTAAACCAGACAAGTTCAGTTCAAGCTTGAGAAAACTATTAAAATTTAAAAAAATTATTTAGAAAAATTTGGAGGAAGAGTCTGACTGAACAGTTTTTTCCACTTATTTTTAGCTAGTAAGACATCCTGGAAAATTGGCTGCTAGAATCAGTTGTAAAATATGTTAATTCTAAAATGAATTTTCTACACAAGCTAAAAGAATATGAAGTGTAAAATAAATGTATCAAGTAGACAATCTTACCAGGGCACAAAATAGCTTAGATGATAGGCTGAAAATTGGCCAGGGCAGAACACAGACAAGACCAAATTAAGACAAAAAGCAATTTGAGTTTACTGAATTACCTATAAGAGCCAGTAACAAATTACAAAAACCAGAGAAAATTACATGTAAGTTTTGTTTCCCATGCACAACTAGAATATTAGAGGGGGAAAAAAAAAGCATAACATTAACAAAGAATTAGAGTGGGGTTACTTCACATTCAGTCTTCAGTGGTGAAGGTCAATAAATACGTTTCTGCATAAAATCAACTGATTTTTGCTAAACAGATGAGAGCTAGGACTGCAGGGTACTGAATTGGATACAGGAAGACACATAACAGATTCTCCTACTTGACTGCTAGGTCATGGTCTGGGTTTCTTGCTCTGTTATGGCCCTACAAGTTGGTGCCCAGGTGTTCTACAAGATGTTGGGTGTCTTCACCTGCTTTTAACTGCAAGCTCCTATCACCTTCTTTTTATCTTTTCTTTAACAGCTTCCATACAAGGCTCTTCCATCAAGGAGTGCTGGCATAGGACCTGCTTCCACCAGGAAGAGCTAGCAGAGTCCTGCCAGAGCCTGGACGTCTCTGCTTATCACTTTGCATTGCCTCGAGGTGCAGAAGGGAGGAAGAGGTTGAACTGCTAGGGTGCTGAGGGCAAAGTGGCCATGCTGCAGCCCTTACCTGGAACATGCCCCTGTCAGTGTGGCACAAATGGCACCTACAACTCTTTAAGCAACAACAAATGAAAACAGTAGCCCAAAGTCATGACTGAAGCAGACTTGTGCTGCCAGAGCAAACCAAAGTTTCCTTTTCCTCCGCCACATAACTTGGAGAGACAGGAATTCTTGTCATAAGAGAACTAATTTCTTTGAATTCTTCCAAGCCAAAACTGAAAGCAAATAAATTGTGATTTTAACTGGACGATTCAGGCATGCCTACACTCATGTGCACTGGCTCTTGTAAATCTTTTCTGAGGCAACTCATCCATGTGCAAGAAACATGGGTACTTAAATGAAAGTGACTTCTATGCAGTAACTGACTCCAAGGCATTAACCTGCCACAGCTCTCACTGTCAGAGCATTTAAGTGTTTCATTAAAGTATGCATGTGATCCATCACTATTAACGTTAGTAGCTCCAGCCTGAAATACAGTATCCCAGTTCATTAGACTCCTCCTGTACAAAGTCACAAAAATCACAGTAATGTTATATATTGCGTAGGCATAGAAATTCCACGGTAGTCAAAGTAAACTTTGAGTGCTTGGTGAAGTCAAGCTAGGAGCTGTCCTCTAAATCTTTTATATAGCTTGCACTGCCACACCACAGGCAAACATTATTTCACCCAGCTGCAGGCATAAATAATTTTTTTTTTAATTTGCAAGCTGTATTAAAACAGGAACTCGTACTAGGCTCAAATATGAGCAAGGAAATAGTCTTTTTTGTCTTTACAGTTCTGAAAACAAGTTCTAATAATTTTACTACTAGGCAATAAATTACTATATAAATGAGTAAAGATTATACTGAAAATACACAGAAAATTATGATATGTGACAGGATAAATCAGTGGCTTATTTATCTTTGCGTATACATTAGAGCAGACCTACAACAAAGAAGTCCTTAATGTTAATGTTTTAGTACCTATTTCTAAAGGGAAAGAAGCAATATTACTATTTGTCCTCGGTTAATATAGGTTGCTCTCCCCCAACACAGACAGGAGCCATGAGGATGATTAGGGGACTTGAGCATCTCCCCTATGAAGAGAGACTGAGATCCCTGGGGCTGTTCAGTCTTGACAAGAGAAGACTGAGAGGGGATCTGATCAATGTCTATAAATATCTGAGGGGTGGGCATCAGGAGGAGGGGGCCAGTGGTGGTACACAGTGATAGGGCAAGGAACAATGGGTTGAAACTAGAAGATTTCATCTCAACATGAGGAGAAACTTCTTTACGGTGAGGGTGACAGAGCCCTGGAACAGGCTCCCCAGGGGAGTTGTGGAGTCTCCTTCTCTAGAGATTTCTAAAATCCACCTGGATGTGTTCCTGTGCAGACTATCCTAGGTGATCCTGCTTTGGCAGGAGGGTTGAACCTGATGATCTCTTGAGGTCCCTTCCAATCTCTGATATACTGTGATACTGTGAAAAACACCACACACACAAAACCCCCCAAACTCTGGGCTGAGATAAAGAGCTTTACTGGAAATGAGACAATGTAATGCACAACTACCTTAGCCTGTTTGCAGAAAAGAGCAGTAAAATGCAGAAGCAGAAGCACAGGCCAGCAACTTACCCCCTCACCCCCTGACCCACAGCCAGCCCAGCAGAAAAGACCAACATCCCAAACCCAGAAAACTGAAAGCACCAACTGGAACAGGAAAGCCTCTCACGTTACGATCTGAACTTCAAGCCCCATGATACTTTACTTCAGCCAGCACCCTTGCTCCAGCCAGCACTTTCATTTTGAAGCTGGCCTGACAGCAGTATGACATTGAATATCAGCAGCAGTTTCAACTCAGTCAATGACATTATTGAAGTACTTAGTAGAACATTCACAGCGGTTACTGATTTAATTTCTATTTTAGGTAGGTTCTTCCCTTATCAGGGAGTAAAAAAAAAAAAAAAAAGTATGAAAATGCTTATTAGAGCTAGGGTTTGTTTGTTGGCTTGTTGGTTTTCTCTGGTTTTGTTTTTGTAAAGGAATATAATATGTGAAATTAATTCAGTCTCTTTCTGCTTTGAAATATGTTGCAAACAGATTGTGATTTTCCTCAACACATTATACAAAACTATTTAAGAATTCATTTCAATAATAATTCACATCCTGAATCTCATTAGTAGGAAGTTCGCTGCCAGTAATCGATACTAAAAATTAACTTTTTCAATAGATTAATTATGTTACTTTGTTCTTTATTTTTAAAAATGAAAGAAACAAAGGAAAAAAAGAAACAGAAAACAAAACTTGATTGCACTGATGTAAATCAGACAATAAATTTGCTCAGGGGAAGATGATAATTAAGTATTGTATTTCACTAATATTATGCAATATTCAGTTAATCTCCATTTTGGCAATCAATTTGCAGAATGCAACCACCAAAAGAAAATACAAAAATAGGCTAAATGAGCTTCTTATCACACAGGCTAGCTAAAACCTCACCCAATCTTTTTTCTTTTTTTTTTTTCTCCTGTATTCATTTGCATAAACATCATGGAGGTATCACTTTCTGTTTGTACAAGTTAGTACATAGGGTCTGCAGACATAGAGAAAGTAGTGCAAGGTTTTGCACTTGCAGACCAGGGTAACTCAGCAGGACAGGAACTCCCCAGGAGCAGCAAATTCCATCAAACTGTATTTAGTTTCTCTGCCTTTATACACATAACTTCTAGAGAGCCATGCTGTGCTGGCTTTTCTTCAGAAGGTGGGAGGGAGCTGCAGTACTTCACCTTCTCTGCTATTGTGGCTTCAGAGTTTCTGTTAAAGACAGAGAGCTTTTCTTTGATAACATTGCCTCATTCTTGAACACAAGTAGATGATGGTGTGCCCTGCAGGTCGTACGAGCAGATTTCCTCTGGATTACAGAGATAGACCTGCCCTATGTCAAGCTTTGGGAAACTGAGCTCTGCAGCTTCCATTATAAATTGCCATTTTTCTCCTTAGAAAGTCACTGCTATCTTACTGGAATAAGCCACAGTATCTGAAAAGCCACCTCAGGTACCAAAAGGCTTCAAGGCTAAGCGAATGTAGTAACCATACAGAAGCTGTTTACAGGGCTGACAGACACAACCCAACACTTACTGCAGGATTAATTTGGGGCTTTATATAACTTAAGAGATAACAGTTTCCATATGTTAGCAGTCATTCAAAACACAATGTTAACCTCTCACGTTTAAAAAATAAAGGGAAAAAAAAAGAGGCTTCCTTAATATTTTTTTTTAATTATCACAAATATCTAGACCTAGGTTTAACAACATTCACCTGCCAAAGGAAGGTTTCCAGACTTTAGTAGTACTCCTTGGAACAATGTGACTTTGTATACTCCAGGTCCTTTGTGAGCCAAAGTTCACAAAGATTAACTGGATGGGGTCTTGTAGCAAAGATTTTGTATAATATTTCTCATATGATTGCTAGAAGAGCTTTCACTTCTGCTCAATGAAGCTCTATGAAGTATGAAGCAAACTTTCGGTCCTTACTCTTCCTCTCTGGGAGGTGGTTTTCTTCTGCTGCTGCTCATTGTGCAGGAAGGCAGATGTTACATTTTGGAAGACCTAAATGCTGACCTAGCACCAGGCCAAAACATGAGTTACAGCTGTTCTTCTGCAGAAGAGGGTGTCTCTCTATTCATCACTTGGCTCCTCATTGTGGGGATGCAGAGCTACCAGCTTGGATTTCAGCTTCTCATGATGTGGCTATATCAGCCCAACTGCAGGCTGCAAAGACCTGACCTTTTAAATGTAAAAACAGAAAACTAAATTCCCAGGATGGAGAACACAGCTAGAATTTGATGCAGAAGGATATTTAACTTGTTTTCCTATCAATTAGATAGATTCCTTCAACTACACATACCCTTCAAACTCTCTTGAATTAGTAACATTAGAATCTTAATTGGTAACCAGCCCTTTCTGCTTCCCCCAGGCAATTACAACAACAGAATTAGACTCAGGTAACTCAATTAGAGATCAGCCTAACCCAGCACTCTCCAAGCAGGTCTCTAAGCAAAACTCTCCACAAGCCTGATGAAAACAGCATTATGATTGCTTTCTTGAGGTCAGATAGCATATACCTACAATAATCAGGAGTTAAACTTTCTGTTTGAAGGCAAAACACTGCTTCATTGTTTATGCTATAAACCTCTCTGCTCAGCCCTTGGACACTTCATTCATTCCAACCCAGAAATTCTGCTGATCTACTTGGTGTAGTGTGAGGTTGACCTTCTTCTTGTCTTGTTTCCCTTCAGTCCTGCTTTTTTCACAGACATTATGCTTCAGACACATACATGCAGTGCAAGAGACAAGGTAGCAGCAATCCTGAACTGTGTTGCAGCAATCTGCCCTAAGTTTCCTCTTTGGTACACTCCCTCTTTGCTGCTTGGTAGCAGAAGCAGAGCTTTACTTCACACATAAAAATACAATATTAACATGGAGGAGGTGTGAAAAAGTGCAGCTCCAAAAATCTATATGGACAAGGCCTTAGACTTGAGTCCAAAGAAACTTGGGGCCGTGTTAAAATGAATCTTTATCCTCTTGCCTCTAAAGGGAGCCCAGGATAAGGCACAGGGACAACAGTGAAGTACATGGGAAGAGGCAGGTCTTCAAGACCTGTGAAAATTTTTTAAAGGAATAGCCTAAAACTACTATGCTCCAGAGTACCACCAAGTCATCCTACTCCCTGAAAACTCTATGTGTTGCATGCTGTGTTTACATTCACTGACTAAAACCCTTGTGACTTTGCTGTGGAACAAGAATTTCCTTTGCTTCAGGGTAATGCCTCACCCCTAAGATACCACCTTAGACTCTCACCTATCTGCCCTAAAGATGTGATGACTGTATTCCTTGCTCCCTAGCATGTGCAGAAGAGGTGGGAGGTGCCTCCCCTGGTGAAACAGGCAGTTACCAGTGGCAGTTTCCAAGGCTGAGAACAGCTGATGACCTGGGCTTTCTCCTCTGCCCCAGGCACCTACTCCATCTGCTCAGCTACTATGCAGAAGGTGAGAGGCACGACCAGACAGAAGGCAAGGCGTCTAAATCCATACGTGTTTGCAGACATCCAAAAATGGTTTGGAGCTGTTGACACAGATTCACATCCTCTTTTTTTTCAGACATTAGAAGTGAAAAAAAAAAAAAAACAAAACAAAGGCCAATGTTCAGATATATCCCTTTGCTCAACATTCCCCATCACTTACTTGGAGGAGATGCCTGTTGCACAAGGGCTGGTCCAAAATCCCTCTCAGGGGATCAGTGGGATTCTTCCCATTTTCTGTACAGGGAGTCTGTATGCTTTACTATATGATCATACTTTACTCCAAGCACCTGTACTTTGGGCACTGGAGCACTTAATTCATGAGTACTAAGCCCTTTATTATATCTGATCTCCATCAGTAACTTACTGACAGAAGCAAAATAGATATACACAAGGGTTAAAAGGATTAATGGAAATCTACATTAGAGATTTGCAGCAGATGAACCAGATTGATTTTTAAATCCACTTGATTAAATGGGTGTACTTTTTCAAGACTGATTCATTTAGCAATTTCTCCTGCAAAGGCTTCACTGATATTTCGCATACAGTGACTAATTGCTTTTCAGAACACTGTGTACTTGTTCTCTGCTTTTGTGGACATTAGTGACTTCTGCATAGTCACTACATCTGGGTAAAGTGGGTATAAAGTGCTGTTCTGCTTGACAATATTTCATATCACTCTGCAAGTGTGAATGTAGGGTCACCAAAGGGGTAAGAGAAAGTCTGACAACTGCTGTTGGAGGCAGAGCTGCAAACAGTGGAAAAATACCTCGAGAAAGCCTTTCCAGGTGGTCGGACCACCATACTGGCATTGTAGGGTGAAAAAATCAAAGTCAGGGTGGGAGCAGAGTCTAGAGGTGGTTCAGCCCTTGCTGTGGAGAGTACAGAGGAGGAGGAGAGGGAGGAAACACAGCCCTCCTCCATCTGCCCACTCCTCTGCTGTCATGCCATAGAGTACAAAATGGCCCCCAGGATACCTGCAAGACATCTCTGGCAGAGTTGTCATCCTGCTGCCTTCCTTATGACAGAGGCAGATGACAGATGATTATTTAATACCAGCTCTTCCCCTGTTTAACATTCTTTTTACATTAAATTCTTGAACCCATCTACTCTACTTCCATGTCTGGGATTTACTTCTCTCTATTTCTTAACTTCATAAGTAGCTTTTGTGCAGCTCTGTCTCAGATTTGAGTAGCTTTTTTTCCCTGTCTCCTTCAGGCACAAGTGGATTTCAGTATAAAAGCCTGCAAAGCCTTCAAAAATCCTCTAATATTCTCCTCCTGTGTGAAGTGCATGTCAGTATAAAAGTCTGCAAAGTCTTCTAACACCTCCTGTAACTTCTCCTCCACAGTGATGCCCATAAAACTTGGACAGATAGCAGGTTCAGATGGAGATCATACCATTGTCCACCAGCCTAACTAGTATTTTCTCACTGCCAGCTTGTTCTCCCTGTTCCTTTTTATTTAATTTCTGTGCTCTGCCTCTATTGAACATGAACTGTTTTCTTCATGGTACAGGGGCTAATTTTATGTTGTTGGAATCATAAAAATTCAAAGGATCTACAGCTATGAAATATTTGAGTTTTACCATCTACCATTTCCTTATGCAAAAGTGAATGCTGCCCTTCAGAGGCGAACAGGTTTTGTGGACCAGTCTGAAGGGATGTATGTTAGACCAAGCAAGAGCTCACATAGACTGTGTCTGCTTTGACAGGTACAGGGAGATCTGCATTCAATGCCCTCACGCTTACCCCAGAGGCAGAAGCACATAGGCTACAGCACTGAAAGAGCTGACTTTGCTGGATGTGAGCCAGCACAGCTCTGGTTTTAGTCTAGATGCGCTTGACTAACATGGGCACAATGACAGCCTCAGACAGGGCTCCAACAAAGACAGTCAGATCTCTGAATTCATCCAAATTCATCCAAATTACAGTAGTCATATGCTGCCCTAAATTCACCATCTCGTTAAAATTAAAGCACTGGTATTATCCAATATGAGTAGTCTCATGCTGCCAGTGCTGTCATGAGCAGGACAAAAGCCTGTGGTCAAAAGAAACAATTTGGAAAAGTGTACAAATGAGATCTTATGTCTTAAACACCATCACCTTGCTCATTGCAGCAGTTCCACTCACATGCCCCACAACAGCAAGAGAAGCAAAACTGGGGCAAAACTTCCCCAGAGACATGTCTGAAGCACTGAAATATATTCTTTTGCATTCTGTTGCAGTGTAGGAAACCTGGCTGAAATACATGGCATTAGTGCTGGCTCACTTGAGCACACACAAGAGTAGGTTGATGTCCCAAAACCTCCCCAAGCCAGACTGCTCATTTTAGATCTGACCTTTGGGCTCCAGTTGATCTCCTGCTTGCTCAAAGGTCTTCGCCTAATGTTCTGTACTTAATAGACAAAGGGATCTCTGGAAAATTAACTTTAATTTTCTTCCAGGTAGCCAGGCAAGGCTGGAAGGACTCTGTTTCTTGGAGACAGCTCTAATCCTGAAATTTCCAGTGCTGTCAGTGTCACAGGATGCTCCCTGTTAAAGCTGCCAGGAGCCACTTGCCTCTGTTGTGACGAGCAGAGTATAAGGCATGGCTTGGTCTGAAGGAATAAAGACCAATCCTTCAGTGAGGAAGAGCTGCACGCCAAGCCCAGCTCTGACTGGACTCTCCCACTGACTGAAGGAATGAAATTCCTGTTCCAGGATCCTCAGCTACACAACAGATAGCTGCCTGCATTGGGTACCCCTGCCATACCCTAATCACTGAATTTAGCATTGATGGATAAGGTGTGATTCATACTGGAAATTACTTAAGTATTTCTAAATTGTTGCAAATACTGCACAGTATTCAAAGAGGTGATTCTACAGAGACAAGGGCATGTCATGGTAATGTAGCTACAGTGGAAAGGAAAGACAAAAATGGGATGGGACAAGGAAAAAAAATATGAAAAATTAACTAAGAAAGGAAAAAGAGCCAAGAACACAAAGTCTTTTCATAAGGGAAACTGCAAATTAAAAAACAACAACAAACCGCAACGGGCTGAGGAAAATGAACATACTGAAATAAATTAAAAAAAAAAAGGCAAAAAGAAAACCTCCACAGAAATAAAAAAACTCCCTAAGCATTTACAAGAAGTCTTTCCCATGTCGCTGCTCTTGATTCTTCCTGTAAACACTTCATGCACATTCCCAATGTAGTTTTAAAATCACAATGATGAATCAAATATGGGTATAATATGGATATCTTCCTTGCTAAAAATGTGAGTAAAAATACCATATAAGGTCGTATCTGCTTTTCCCATGAGCCCCACAGATCTGAAAACTAAAATAATATGATTTCAATACATAACAACTTTATTTTTTCCTATTTCTGATCAATCATCCATTAGAATCCCTAATCTATTTTGTAAGCCACTACTCTTCAGAGTTGACAAGACTTGTTAAAAGAAGATATTAATAACATTTAAATAATTGCTATGAGATTAATCTCAGTTTTGAGGTTGTTCTTCTTTATGATTGACAAGGTTAGCACTTCCATGGTCCCTCCTCTTTGTTCATATTCTGATTGGACTCATGACTGTGGCATGACATAGATTTTCTTGGCCTACTTTCTACTTTGGATGGTAATTCACCTCTTCCTCTGACAATTAAGATATGTCTTGGAAAATTACTATTCTATACAGTATACTGAACATAAGTCAAAACAATTTTCAGTTCAGTTAACAGGCCCCAGAGGAAACTGCTAGCATGTGCATATCGCACTCTCTGTAAATGAATGCATGAATTGTAAGTCAACAATATACATCTCAATTCTTTTTAGATTATGAGTTGTTTATGGAGCGCATTAAGAGTATACAAAATTTAACATGCAAAGTGACCCAAAGCCTGTCTTGTTGAGTACATAATAAAGATAGCAGATTGCATCTTCAGGGAATATAGCTGCACCACTTAGAAAAGCAGAAACAATGTAAAGGTTCAAAAAACCAAAATACAGTTAGTTCACTTGCGTGTCAGAAAGGTTCTGTGGTTCCACTGACAGATCATCAACAGATGTCTATGAAAACATGAAAAATTACATCTTTCCCTGGAAATCTCTGAAAGTTAGCAGTAGATATGGGTTCTGCAATGGATGATTTTTCTGGTCATGAGTCAGAGCTAGTATAAAGCTTTAAGAAGACAAAATTACACAGGCTACAACTTTATGATCCTGAAATCAAAGATTAAGCAAGGGAGAATCACCTTTCTGAAGAACTAATCCAAATGATCACAATTTTCTTGGCTAATACGAAAAGATCTTTTTTCAGAATGTAAATGACTACACTCAAGAAACAAATGTCAAGGACTTCAGAAAGAGCAAGAATATCAAAAAAACAAATCCATATTAGTAATGCTGGGCAAATGGGTAAGAGGATTATGAAGAGCTTTACCAAGTACATATGTAAATAGTTCTAGGTCTAGGATTGGGGCAGAAATGAACAATGATTCAAAACTGAGTAAAATACTGAACACAGTCTGGAAGTATAAGCATATGGTAAGAGAAGATTAGCCACTAAATATGTAATGCAAGTAAAGGAAAACAAGACGACCTTCACATTTATATAAAGTGCTGGGAAAAGAGCATCAACTTTCTGCATGGCTTAGTATTTGGAGAGAGCAATCAGTGAAAGGAGGAATCAGAAAATAAATATCAAAGAAAAAAAACTGTGTTTGGAAGAAAAATGTGTTTGGAAGGTAACAGCAGATGGAAAAAGAAACTTCAAGCTATGATCACCAAAAGCCTATTTTTAGTATTCATGAAAAAAGACTGCTACTAATTTACCAGTATGGTTAAAGTAAATAGATACTCTGAATTCTAGAGATAGAAGACATTTTCAGAGATTGGAAATCATGCAGAGGAAAAGCAAATCTTGAAAGAATTACAACTGTGTTGAATTAAATAACAATTTTAATGCTTCTTTAATTAAAACCAGGTTTCATTCCAAAATTACATTTTGTTTTCAGTCAGAAAGATACATCTAATGCAGAGTAAATCCAAACAATATTATGTCTGATTTTTATGCTTGCCCCATCACAAAATACCTTACTTGTGTCTGGTAAGTACCTTTCATTCAGACTAAAGGAAAGAGTAATTAAATATTCCCATGCATGATGACACCTGAAACAGAAACTCCTGCCTGAGGTTAAAGCCAGTATGGCAAGCAGTTAAGCCAGTTCAATCGATAGGCTTCTCTGATTTCTCAGTTGATTGCAAGGCAATGTGTTGAGGCATAGTTTTTAGTTCTGCGTTAATAGAGGCTGAGGCAAACCCAGGCACTAAAAGCAACCCAGCAGACAGCATGAACTGTGTTCATTGGGAGCAAATGCAAGGATTAGCATTTTACAAAAGCAGGTGGAAAGTCAGACTTGGCTACCATTAGTTCAAAAGTTGGCCATGGAAGTCTATTTGTGCACTGCATTAGGGGAATTAACCAAACAAAGGAGCAGCAAGCAAATACCAGCGATGATCATATTTTGTTATTGATAGAGAGAAGCCAGCAGAGCCTCCAAATATTGAAAAGCCACTTGTGCCAAACAACAAGAAATTACTATGAGACCAATGTTCAGAAAGAAGTCCATATGAAAAGGTACAAACCCAAAGAAACAGAACCTTGCAGTAGTCATCCTAACTGGCATCCCATGGCAGAAAAATGAACACCTAAAGGGAGAAAGATACATTTACATACATTTTTATAGGTATGTATAACACCCTTCTGTCTTGGATTAGGCTTTTGGAAAAAAACAATTTGCATTAAGAGTAGCCCTCGTTACGCAGCAGCATTCAGATTTCTATCCCATGATTCATGCCATGCTTTCAAATCATAACACAGTAAGAAAAGCAAAAGAAAAAGCATCCCAGAGCATCTGTGACATACACAGCCCATTCTACTTTCCCTGATAAAATTCTCATATGCATTCATTCATCATCAAGTCCTTGAGCTTTTATACATGAAGGCATGCCTCAAGTTCCTCTTGTACCTAGAGCAGAGCATAATGACATCAGAAGAGATCCTGAATCGGTCTCCAGAAAAGTGCTGCCACATGCCCTGACTTTTCTGTTGCAATAGTCAGACCCATCGTATCTGAGCTGACAGCTGCTGCCTCAACACAGATGCATACCATAAAATGTCTCTAAGGGCCTTATGGGTGAGGAAAATGATCTTGAACATAATGTATTTATTTTGCAGAGAGAACATTGTGTAGGTAGGACTGGTCATGTGCTCATGGAAATTTCTGTACTTGATGAGCTAGATTTGTGACAGTACTGAAGAATCATAGAATCACAGATTGGTCTGGGGTGGAAGGGACCTCTGAAAGTCATCTACTCCAACCCCCTCTGCAATAAGCAGGGGCATCCTCAACTAGATCAGGCTGTCCAGAGGCCTGTCCAGCTCACCAAGAAGTTGGGGAACAACTCAATCTACATTATAAAAGGCACCCCTGTCTGACACAGACAGGGATGGAAAGGCACAAAAGAGCACAAAACACTGAAGAGCAGCAACGCTTTTCTTTCTGCTAGCTCCCACTTGCATCACTAGAAACAGGTCTTACATGACATTATCCTTGGGACTAATAAATGAAATGCTGGGTAAAGGACAGCAGCAGAGCTAGAATGCATCTGACCTAACTTGACATTGCTTCTTTCTACATATTACGTGAAAGAAGGCTTACAAAAGATTAAGTTGTAAATATTTGTTCCCTCAGAAAAAATAAATCCTCCTCAAAAGGGGCAGTCAGTAAATAAAACTCTGCTCAGCTTTTCAACTTTGTGTCAACTATCTTGAAACACTTTGCTTTTCCAATGGAAAGACAACCCATAAAAATAGTGTCTTTTAGGTATATCATTGGATATTTAATAAGAGATGATAATTATTTATTATCTATTTATGCCTAGAAGCAAAAAAAAATTACTTATCAACTCCTTCAACTACTTGGCCTCCTGATCTGGAGAAAAACTGGGTTAAGATGTCATGCAGTTTAAAGATTGCATATTTTCCTTGGCACTAGTCACACAGCCTCTACTTGTACATTAAAGCAGTATCATAGTGTACCTGACATCCTGTTGGTATTTGACATCCATGATGTTTCTGACTACAGAATATATGAGTTAGAGATGTGACATCCAAGGACAGAGATCAGACTAGGTAAGGGTCTGCCTTTCCCAAAGTCTTTGTAAAGTAGTTAAATAAATCTAGAGATAATTCAAACACACACTTACATAAAATAACTACACTGCTTTTTCTTTCTTTTTTTTTTCATTCACATGTTATAGACAAATCAAGCAGTTTTGTACAGTATGTACGAAAAACACTGATTAAGCAGACTGTGAACACTTTGGAGCTGTTTGGCGGTAACTCCTAATTACTCATAATCACCTGCTGTTTGCCCAGTTTTAATCTTACTGCACTAAGCAAAGAGCCAGATACCTTTGGGTATCAAACACATTGGTCTGTAACGCTTACTTCTAGGCTTGTGTTTTTAGATGAGTACGTTCAGTGATTGATATAGTGATATCTCTATGCATGGCTATACTTGGAAAGAAATATATATTCTTAGTTTATTTTTGCTCAGAAGTAACTCACATGCCATATGATTCTGGAAAAGAATAACTTGTATTTTTAAGACATGCTCCAGACAAACTGGTATGGGGGAGTTTAATGCCTACCAGCTTCCTGGTTTTGATGCATCTGACCATTTTCTGTGATGCAGGAAAACACCTCATTGGTCTAAACTGGTACATGAGACCAATCTTGAAAGAGGGAAAAACACCAAATGCTCATTTAGAATTAAGCAGCAAGTTATTTTGATTTCAGGACATTCCTTTGTGTTTGTGTATCAGCAGTTATCTCACATGACTAAAATATCATTGGTCTTTCCAGGTTGAAGAACAGATTGGAGCCTCAGCTTTTTCTTTTCAGACTCACATTTCTTTGTTGTTTCATAGGAATGATTCCCTAAGAGTTTAGGATTACTGTTGGCTGTCTAGGATTCCAACAAATTTTCAAAATCTTTTAAAATGTGGACACAGTGTTCATAGAATCATAGAATGCTTTGGGTTGGAAGACACCTGAAAGATCATCGAGTTCCAACCCCCCTGCTATGGGGAGGGGCACCTTCCATTAGACCAGGATGCTCTAAGCCCCACCCAACCTGGCCTTGAACGCTTCCAGGGATCAGGGATCCACGACTTCTCTGGGCAACTTATTCCAGTGTTTCACCCCCTCACAGTGAAGAACTACTTCCTAATATCTAATCTAAATCTACTCTCAGTTTGAAACTGTTGCCTGTTGTCCTGTCACTACACCTTCTGATAAAAAGTTACACCTCACTTTCCTGTATGTCCCCTTTAAGTACTGGAAGGTCTCTATAACTTCTCCCTCTCCTCTTCCCCTCCGCCTTCCTCTTTCCCTTCCCTTTCCCTTTCCCTTTCCCTTTCCCTTTCCCCTTCCCTTTCCCTTTCCCTTTCCCCTTCCCCTTCCCCTTCCCCTTCCTCATATACAACCTCAACTTTTTCAGCCTGTCCTCAAAGGGGAGGTACTCCATCCCTCTAATTATTTTTGTGGCTCTCCTCCGGACTCAGTTGAGTCACTATGTCTGTCTTATGCTGAGGGCACCAGAGCCAGATACAGTATTCCAGGCAGGATCTCACAAGAGAGGAGTAGAGGGGGAGAATCACCTCCCTTGTCCTGCTGGCACACTTCTCTTGATGCAGTTCAGGATGTTACTGGCTTTCTGGGCTGTGAGCACAGATTGCTGGCTCATATTCAGTTTTTTCATCCCACATCACCCCCAGGTCCTTCTCTGCAGGGCTGCTCTCAATCCACTTATCACCCAGCCTGTATTTGTGTGCTTGGGATTGGTCTGACTCAGGTGTAGGACTTTGTATTTGGCCTTGTTGGACTTCAAGAGGTCAGCACTGACTCACCCCTCAAGCCTGTCAAGGTTTCTGTTGATAGCATCCCAAGTGCAAGTAAACCTGCATGAAGCAGAATTATTTTCCAGTCCTTGCAAGTCATACCCTATTTATATATCTGGTACAGTGCTCTTTTTTTGCAACTTCATCACATTGTGAACTCCTGTCTCGTTTGTTTCTCCATCACCCTCAAGTATTCCTCTGCATTTAAAATTTATGATTAGGGAACTGGCCTTATGTAAAAATATAATCAACTCAGTCAGCCCTTACCCAGAATTTTGAGAATTCAAGCAATCCAACAGAATATTCCTTTACTCTCCTAACTCCTTCTTCCATACTCTTACTGCAAATATGCACATTTACTCCCACCACACACTAATACTATTATAATTAGTTCTCAGAAAGCCTTTGCCATGGGTTGAGAGGAAATGGAGAAGAAAATAAAGAACTGTGCCAGAGGCTCCAGTCCTCTCAGTGAAAGATAAGCCTTCCAGTATTTCATGCAAGCCACTCTTCACACCTGAGGGTGGAACAAGAATCACTGCTTTGTTATGATGACCTTTGCTCCAACATTTGCTCAATCTCTGAAACATTTCTCTGCCATCTCTTGTTTCCACACTGCTGGAAAACTCCTGCTTGCTGGTAAGTGGGCATTTTCTTCTGCATGACAAAGGGGCTCTAAGCTGTTTATTCTGGGAGTGTGACGAAGTTACATCTTGCATTATGTTTCTGCAATCAATACCACTAGAAAATTCCACATAAAGCAGATTCTTAGTTGGTATGATTATAAAAGTTGATGCTTCATGAAAATCACTGAAATAAAACAAAACACATGCACCACCTTACAGCATGATTTATTTTGTATCAACAAGTTTAACAGATGCAAAATTATCTTCCTGATTTGAAAGGCAGGTTACTCAGTATCTCCTGTGCTGATTACATTCCTACCAAGTGCAAACTTTTGAAAAAGGAAAGCCTGTAGTCAGCTTCTGTTTCTACTCATATTACACCACACATACTGAGAGAGGCTAAGGGACCTTCATCCCTGAAAGTTTTCCAGACTCAGCCATGGCTGATACGACTTAGTTCCAGAACAAGTTCTGCTTCAAGCAGGAGACGGAGTAGATGATGACCCCAGGTTTCTTCAAAACATTTCTGGCAATCTGGTCTGTGAAAGGAGCAGGAAAGCTGATTGTATCTCAGTGCTTTTTAGACGTCATATACTGAATAAGGGAAGAGGATAAAAATGCATCTAAAAATAAAAACAAAGTCAAAGGATGCCTTGTTTTTCCTGTCTCACAACAGCAAGAAGAGCCAGGAGCAGGCAGAAAACACAAAAGATCTTTTTCTATCTGGCAGCTTGGGTGGGTGACTCACACCAAGTAATGAACTCTCTGCATACTGCTTCTCTCAGGGCCAAGTGAATTTGAGTTGTGAGACATGTGACTGTGGACAGAAAGAAAGAGCTTGGTTCTTCCTACAAGTTTTGTCAGTAAGACGTAATGCCAAGGAGAGCTGAGGACAGCAATCACTGAATCTTAATCTTTGCAAAGCAGATAAAACAAAAGTGACAGGAAAGCAGGTTGAGAAAATCCCAGCATTCTCACATCCCACAGCTGCTCTGAACTGCAGCAAGCTGAGTTTCTCACCAGACTTCCAGAACTCAGAGTGCCTTTGAATCCCACTGACCTAAATTTACACCTATTTACTGGTGCCCAAAAATATCATGTGGTGTTGTACTTCTTTATCAGCTAAGTTCCCCACCAAAAATTATGGTTTCCCTTGCGAATTCTAACTTGCAAACCAAACCTAAAGACTAAACAAAGGCAGCTTTTTTCATTTGGGGAGCAGGAAACAGAATTTGAGGATGATTTTGCAAATAACTTATTTTTGTCCAGTTACTACATCTTGTAATTGGATACAAAGACTGAGGCATTGATGGCATATTTCACTTAGCATGCTATGTATTTTCAGTGTGTATGTACCCAGAGAAGGCTGTCGACGCTCTTCCAGAGTAATAAGAAGACAAAGGCTTGCAGTAAATATTTGGTTTTAAACTTTCACTTGTGTTTTTGCAGAACAAATGGATTTGTGTATCAGCTAAATTTACCACTACATTTATTAGTCATAGAAAGTTAAATTGTATTCCATTTGACCTTCAGATATGCATACTAGCTTTTAGTCTCCATGTTTCAGACAGCACTGTACTAATATCTTACTTCACCATGTAAATAGGGGGGTTATTTTCATTTCTCTTACACCTAAAGGCTATGAGCATTATGGCTGTGACATCTGCTGCCAGTGCAGCTGTGGCTCCATCTGGTTTACTTCCCCAGGGTAAACAAACAGCACAATACTTAGATTTGAAGGAGGGGGTGGTGGGGGTGGTGTGATAATTTATTTATTCTAGACAATATTATCATAATCACCAATCATATCAGTTATTATTGTCTTTGGAACAAGTTGTTTCACAAGAAGTATGATTTAAGAAGCATTCCCAAGGTTTCTCAAGCTTGAGAATGACAAACCTGTTTTTTCTTGTCTTTACTGTATACAATGTGTTACTGCCTCTTTGTGCACCAGGAAGAACAAGAGCATCTTATGTTTGCTCTGCATGGCTCCAGGCTAAAAAGAATCATCTTCACATTGCACAGGCTTTATGACTGGAAATTTTTCCTGCTGAATTCACCAGCAGAAGGATCGAAGTGACTGCTGATATTAAATGTAGTGTTGGTAGAAGCTTTCAGGTTCATACCCTGGAACACATCCCTCTTGACCTCATTCTGGAAAAGGTTCAGGAAGTCACAGTGCGCTTTCCTCATTCCTGAAGTCTTCCATGTTTCTTTTAAAGAATAAAGTCCTTTGATACTGCAAGAGGTACTTTCATTCCCTACTGTAACAGTCCTTAAGCTTTCCTAGGTTGTGAGCAGGCTTTTGTCTCATGCCTCCTTGCAATGGTGTCCAGATTTCATTAATTTGCATAACAATGATTCCCATCCATGCTGGTATGCCCATGTTAGACAGAGCTGGGCAAACTATATTTTCAGGGCTAGCATAAGAGGTGGTGGAGCTAGGGAAGGGCTACAGCAGGATAGCAGGGGGTCATTCTTCAGTGAGGCCAAAACCAGAGAATACCTCCTACACATCAGGAATTCTCCCCATCAAGTGATGCTGAATATGGGGTCTTGCATGCTGGCTGAGATGCCTGTTTTGAGGCTTGTGAGTTGCTCCTATGGCATTTATGACCACATTCAACATAATTACATGAACAGTAAAAAATAACGGAATACGCCAATTTATTTATACATAAGATTAAAAAATTGGTTATTTTTGGCTTTGTTCAGTTTATAAATATCTTCTGGCTGCAGTTGCTTCCAGTCTTATTTAACAACTCAACTCTACAAGCATGCTTAGAAGGAAATTTACATCAGACTTCTACTTGTATGAAATTATAAAATCACACAAGAAGCAGTGAAGAACTGAAGAGAGAAAACACTTCCTCTGAGCACACTGACTACTATTCCTACTGTCAGAATTACAGCCTATCACAAAACTATTGCCACTGTTTTGCCCATTTATCAATCAAGATTTGCATGTTTCCAAACCAGATGCCAGCATGCAATCCGATGGCCATTAGAGCTTTTGTGTTAGAGCAAGGACAGATTACATCATTCTGGAGTCAACTGTTTGTAAAACTACTGTAAAAAGAGTATATGCAGAGTAAGAGTAATCACAAATCACTTTCTCAGCATATTGATCCAAGCCTTGCCACTAGGTTTACAGGTTCAAATTTACACCTGATAAGCAACTACTGTCAGAATTAGTATCTGTTTATGTCAGTCATTTCTGAGACACAGCAAACACATGGGAATTCAGCAATCCCTAGTAACAAAACAAGATTTCAGACTTTAGCCATTTGCTTGTCACCTTTGTTCAGCTGCCAAGGAAGAGGAATCTCAGAAATATTCACAGATGACCTGGCAACTTGAAATATCTGAACAGCAAGTAGAATAGTCACTAAACATATACCCCAGAGTAGACAGAATGTAGAAGATAACTTATTTATAATAAAGTTCCACTAAAAATATGACTCACTGGGGATTAGATGAGTGTTTTGAAGCCTCTTACACCATACCAATAACACAGGCATTTTGGAAAGCCCCTCTCTTTACAGTTTCAAAAATCACATCAAGTTGCTCACACTGCAAAAAGGAACTGCTAATACTTCTGTAGAAGCCTCAGCAATGGAGAGCTTTAAAAGATCACCTTTGTGTTGGTATTTCTCATATTCAGGATACAAGAAGAAATTATGCTGGAGTACAATTCAAAATAAGAACAGGATCAACCTCTATATTCTTTCTCAACATCCTGAAGATTACATGTTCCCATTACCTTTGAGGTGTGTTAGAAAAAATCCCTAGTGTGCAATTTCCAGCTAAGCTTCTTCAGGAAGAAATCTAGTTCCTGTCCTCCAAAGGCCTTAAGCGATGTAACTTAATAGAACATCAAGCGTAGGAGATTTACAGGCAAGGGTGATTTGCATCATAGAAACATTTATGTCGTGCTCTTAACCACTAATATAGGCAGACCCATTCAATCCCCAGGAGCAAACGGTTCCTCCAGTGAAACAACATTGGCCAGGGTCCGATTCATATTCATCTACATGAAGAAGCCATTGCAAAACAAACAATTTGAATTTGAAGTCCAATAGCCACCTGTTTTGTTTCTCTTAATGCTCTAGCTCCAGCAGGTTCCAGTGGGGTGGCTACAAAAGCTATTGTTTGCAGCTGGGCATGTGTCCCTTATTAAGAGGTTTCTGCCTCTATTATAAAGCACGATCATGAAGCAGATGATGGGCTGCCACAAATTGGAAACCAAAATTAAGGAAAACCATCAGGCATAGAACATGACCAAGAATGCATCCTCATTCTAGGCAACCCAAGGCATCCTAAGCAATGCCAATGCCATAAAATAAATGAGATTTGTAGGTAGACTGGAAAAAAATCTGTCAACATGGATTATTAGGAAGCCAGCATCTTTCACATCATCTAATTTGAGCTGCTTCTCTAACAGCTGCTTCTCTCATACACGACCCCTCACAGACCAATAGAATCCTGTTTGTCCCACAGAGAGGTTTACAGGCAACTTTTGACATAGCAAATTGTGTAAAAATAACTGTACATGTAGACAACCCTTCAACAACAGTAAGACCAGCTAGATCTTTATATATTGGCCTTTAGACTTCACCCTCAATGATATAAAATATGGGGTTAACATTTTACCAAGGGGAAGTACAATCTGAAATACTTTTAAACCAAACATTTCTTCCCACCTTTTCACACCAATTGGAGTATTATTCAGAATTCTAAGCAAACAAACAAATAAATAAAAGTTAATGAAAATGTAGGCTTCAAAATAATTTTTAAAATAGAGTTTTAGTCATGATTTTAGTTCTGGTTCAGGGATCTTTAAGTAAAGATGGATAAAATTCACCTTTAGAAGTACAAATAGAGCTTGAAAGGTCATGAGTTATGTAAGAAGATTGGCCACAATTACCTTTTTTTTTTGGTGTTTCAGAATTACTTCTATGTCTTCTAAGAAAAGGCTGTTTCTATTTATGTAGAAAAGCCTCCAGGACACCATTCTAGCTTCTGAAAAGGCAACGACAGTAATGCTTCAAGTAGTTAGGCTGTGTGATAAGCCTCATGCTGCATTTTGCTCATCGCACTTGGCTCCAAGGGAGGCAAATATTATAACTTTATTATATGAAATTATGTTCCTGCTGAGCATATGACCTGAGAGCTGACAGCCATTTCTCTTGGATTTAAAGAAGTCATTCAGCAAAAATCCACCTTTCATGTTCCAGAAAGCAGGAGCTCTGCTTGTGGTTCTTGCAACCTTCTTCCATTACCTGCTATGATTTTCTCTGTTTCGTAGTATGTTGTCACTATGGCTTCCAAAAGCACGCCTTTTCTTTGGTGAACAGTGCAGAAAAGTAAGTATCCTAGACAGATATTTTATAATAAAAGCATTATCAACATCATTTCTCTGTAATGAAACCACCAACATTTATAAGGAGTGTTTGCACTGGTTTGAAAACTTTTCTGACGAAGAATATCTCCATTCACTGTGTTTCAAGAAACAAGCTGAAATGGCAAAAGTGAGCACTTCAGTTTCAGAAAGCAGAGCTACATATTCTGTAAAAATGTAGGTTTTACCTGACAACCACAACTTTGAAGAAATTAAGTGTTTGCTGTTAGCTCTTCCCCTCCGCCCCTCCTTTTTTTAATTAATTTAAAAGACACAGAACCTGTAGGGGCTGAAAAAATATTTTGTGGTTATAATTATGGAGCTGTTCAGATCATACATCTGGGATTCTGCCAAAGCCAGATGAAGGTGCAGGCTGCCGTGTGGCTTGGAAGTGCTTCTTCCCCCTCCTGTTAGGATACCAGTGGGATTATGCTCACACTCTGGAACATTTTGAAGCTGGATAGGAGAAAGCACAGAAGTGTTGTAGATCTCAGACTTCCATAGGTTTATACCCTAACATTGTGTGTGTCTCCTCCACGGTTGGCTGGATGTGTGTCTCAGCCTGCATTTTAACATCACCCCATCCTTCCCAGGTAAATGAGCTGCTCTTGTTTTCAGCACCGCAGACTCTGCTGATGGCTGCAGTCTGAACCTTGCTGTAAGGAAGATGGCAGCTCTTCCTCACATTTCCTCCTTCCTCAACATGGCTGCCATCTCCCATTTTGAACGCATGGATTTACAGCAGTTGTTTCACCTCCGTGTTTCTCTGCAACGCAGGAAAGCCAGGCTTCAGCATAGGCACTGTCTGGTTTTAGAGAGACTGAAGTTGTGCCTAGTGACACAACTTCCAAAATTTTAAAGGAAAGCAGGAAAATGAGACAGAAGTGGGTGCCAGAAGTCAGACTGGGGGTTTAGAAGGATCTGAGGGGCTGAGGCACTGGGAAGATACAGGCCCAGTGTAGCATTGCTGTTGCATGTGCTCAGGTAGAGAAAATGGCAGGAGCCATGCAGGACCTACTGTGTCAGGGAAAGTACAGCAGAAGAGTGAAAAATTGTGAATGACAGTGCTTGGTCTCATGTGAGACTGGGACAGAGGTGCACCATGCACACATGGCCCCTTGCACATGAAACATCCTGCGGGAACTGAAAGGTGTTTGAGGATGGATATTTAGGTCTTTGCTGTTTGACAACTTTTTTGAACCTGCATTTAAAGTAACTGTTCACGTTAAATGCAGTTCTAAACATATTTTAGGTGACTACTGAAATGTTTTCAACCTGTGAGAATTCATTATTTTAACAGGACTTAAGATTCCAGACATAATTCTAGCACTCAATAAGGCAAGCTTATTAATCTAAAAGTTTTTCTAGAACTTAACACTATCATTAATGTCTAAGAACACTCTTATACATATAGTGAGGTTATTGACATTTTTGTTAGTCAGAAATATGAAACACTTTAAGTCTTACCTAAAATCTGAGTATCAATAGGAAATGTATGTCTCCATTAATAGCTACAGTACCTTTCTGCTCTATTTTCTAGTTTTTAAACATCAGTATATCCTCAAAAAATTGAAATGGCTATTTAATTTTTTCACTACTTCATCTTCAAATGAGCATTTCAGAACTGTTCTCTTCTGCAGACTTTAGTCTCATTCATACCTCATGGCAGCTGCTAACAGGTCATTCTTAATCCATAGTAACGGGATTTTTTTTTTTTAATCTAATGTGTAGAATGCTTACTTCATGGTATTTGTGTCACAATCGTTTTATTACATGTTCTGGAGAAGAAAAGAGAAACCATTCTTCTAACAGCAGATAATCTTTATCTATGGTGCTCGTATGGGAGAACTATTGGGACGTTTTTTGTACTTACTGCCAAAAATTCTGAAATAGCATTAATATTTGTGGTTTCATTTGTTTTGCCACTAGTCTTCAGGCTCCTAAGCCCTAATTGTTCAAACCAATGAGAAGAGTGCTAACTCTTTTAATTTTATTCATATTATCTTAGGAACCGGCATCACTGAGGCCAGGCTAGGCTTAGCCAGACCTAAAACATGAACCATACACAAGCCAAATACCATGTATGGAGGCTAAGTAAGAACTCTGGTATTCCTTTGTCTTCCAGAAGGATGTTACACTGCTTGCAATATGTTGTGCCAAAGACAGAGGTCTGTTTGATGTTGTACGAATAGACTTTGTTGTTGTTCTCTCATCTTCTTAACTGAAAACTTGACTTGAACTTCAGTAGAGTCCCAAATAAACCACATGACAGTATTCAAGAGGCAAAAGAGATTAAAAGGAGTTAGGCAATCTTTGGAATTGACAAGAATGGTTTATGCATATTAGTGATGTATTCCTTTATAGGTCATATCTAATGATACCCAAAATATCTTCTCCCACACCTTTTCAGGACTTAGGAGCAGAAAGAGAAAAATGAAGTGATGCAGCATACCCTGATCTATTAAGGGCATCACAGAAACAAATTAGACTCCTTTTTTTTTTTCTCAGAAATTCACATGCATCTTAGTCTTTCTCTAGGTGCTTTTTAGCCCCTGGATCTTCAATCAGACTATAAGGTCATCTTAGTTTATGAGTCAGACTATCACACCTGCAACACAAGATTACAGGGATACTGTAGTATTTCCCAAGCTGAAAATGACCTGACGCACAACTACATGGTTATTGAGCTGAACTGGAATTATACATGCCTTACCCATAGAGGAAAACTGGAATTTGAGAACATCTTTAAAGCTATATTGTTCCACAGATGCACAAATAATCAAATATAAAAGCTTTCCTACCATTACCAAATTTTCTGTGTCTGAGTTGATCACTCAGCAAGTTATGCTGACAGAAACATGAATCAGTGCTAAAACCACATAGTATTTTGACTGACATTGGGAAAAAACCAGTTAGACCTGATAGATATTTTGACATCTCTTGCTAAATCAAAGCGATTTTATGAGTTAATCTTTTATGGCAGCAGGAAATCAGCTAAGAAACTCAGTCTGGGAAGAGTAGCTACTCATCTTTGTTATAGCAATCCTTATATTGACTCTCTTCATTTAATAATTCATGCACTTCAAATAATCGGAGTATGTGCCCAGACTAAAAATAATGAAAAAATACCAGATTTTAAAAGATTAATTTTCAGTATGTTATGTTTATATTTAATGGTCTTTGTGGATAGAGTATTAACTACTTTTGCAATGCTCGTGTTGCAAAGATGTTGTACAATGGTGTACAGCATTTATTTTAAAAATGTGTTATCTGTTTTCAGCATTAAAGGACCATTTTATTTTCTGCACATGCACATAACTTTCCAAGTAACTCAGATATAAAGTACTTTGGTGGTTTTCAGTAGTTCCACAGGAATTTAATTCCCACTTACTATTACACAAATCACAGACTGAAGAGATTAACAAACTCTTAACTTTTGTGTCAAAAGAACCAGTTCCTTTCCATGGACACAAGCAAGCCACAAAGGAGGTGATGAGCGGATTATCAGAAATGTTGCCTCCTGTTAAAACTCTTCCTGTCTTACTGCAATACAAGCAAAAACTGAAAGACATGATTTCAATAAATAAAATTTCCTATCATTATGTAATTCTCATGGTCTTGAGGATACATAATTACACTCCACAAAGAGCTCCCACGTGTGAAGGATTTTTCAGCCTTTTTCTCCAAGTCAAGTGGGTCTGCCTACTTGAGGAACAACTTTAACTGGTTGTACAATAGAAGAATTCGGTTTTCTAGAAGCAATGTTTAGTTCTGTAAACATTGGGACTTCATATGCAAATGAAAGTCAGTAGTTTTTCTACTAAACTACATGAGGTACTAAGCATTGGAACTGGTGATGTAAACTCACTTTTAGAGGTGTCAACCTCCAAGAATGGAATCCAGGATCTGTAGTTATAAAATTATTGTTATGGGGTAGCTGGTTTAATTACTGTGTAACTTTAATTACTAAATTACTGAAGTGTGTAGTCTGGAGAAATGTAATAATGGACTAGCTCTTAATAATTGCTTCAGTGCAAATTCAGGAATGTGACTCCCACTTTTTAAATCAAATTATCTTATTTTTACAGCTTATAAGACTCCATAATTAATGAAGGAAAAAAAAACACCTTAAATTCAAACCAAATGTGCTATTGCTGCCTGTTTGTCTCCACTTTGGACATATGTAGTAAAACCAGTTCCACATTTACCAAAGGTTCTTTCATTCCTCTTAAATTACCACAGTGTTTCAGTACTCCATTAAAATCATTATATGCTTTCTGGTAATATTTTTGCGGATTACATTACATCAGAGACTCTTATGATGATGTCATCACACCAGAGAGAGTGGTGTCTGGAAAGGTTTGTTCTCTTAAATGCTGGGTCAATTTTTTAGCTCCTTTTCACATATCAGTGTCTATAAGGCAGAAAGGATGAAGAGGCTAAGAAGACCTGACTGTCAAAAGTACCACTGAAATAGAGACAGAAGCAGAGGACTGCTGATTTTTACATCTCAGAAAGTTTTTATGTATTTTTCTTCCAGTTTCCTGGAGGAGAAAGGCTAAAAATATAGGCTGCTGTCACTCTTCCCTCAGGAAGGAAGAGCACTTCCACTTTGTATAATCTCATAGCGAAGATCTGAGTTCAGATCCCCTCGGGCAGAGCAGGGATGTGAACTGGTTTTCCCACATCCCCAGTGAATGTTCCAGCCACAGAGGTGCTGGAAAGAGCTGGGGTTATTCCTCCTCCCAGCCTGTGAATTGAGACTTTTCTTTCTAAAATTATTCATTAAAAGTGATGGTCACTGTAATATTGCATAAATGCCAAAAGAAACTCTTCTAGTCTGCTCTGAATTGGCTCTTTATTTCTTTCTGAGTTTTTTTTTTTGTTTTGTTCTGGTTTTTTAACATTGTAACTAATACACTGAGGAACATTTAACCGTTTTCTACATTCAGGGAAGTAATGCCAGCTGCTCAAAACAATTCTTTCCCAGATGGTCAGACTCCATCATCCCCATCAGGACACAAGTAATTTCTTGGTTTATTCCTTTGGAGTAGGTGCACTCATCTTTATCACTTGTTCTGCTCTTATGCCTTGGGGACAATCACAAGACTTATGTTCATCTTCATTTGCTCTTTGACTCTTCCTGTACTGTTTGTTCAAGAAAAGTATTGAGTATAGATGTTTTTTATCCACCTCGATAGAGTACTGGGTCATTGGTTCCAGGCCTGCCAAAACTGGTTCTGATTTAATCACCCTCTCCATCAATCCCCTGTATCACCATGCGGCACTCTGGGGAAATGCTCTCTTCAATCACTTCTGCATTCAGTGTCCATCACTAAGAGCCATCTCTCACCACATATTGTGAGCTAAGTATCTGTGTGTCCTGAAAGCATAAAGCCTCTTCCTTGGGTATTCTTTCATTTTGTTCCTGGAAAAACCTGACAACTGGTAAATGCTGTTTACTTGGTTATTGAAACTAAGCTTCCAAGTTACTTCTTTAAAAGTGAAGAATGTATTTTATATCTTGGTCTATTTTGATATAGAATCACTTCCACAAAAATTTTGATACTTCTCTATTTCCTATTTTTTAATTATACTAGATATGATAGTAGCCCGTGTATTAAAGCGCTGAGTTGGATTTCCCTCCATTTAGAATTTTCTAAACTACCATAAAATAATTGAAATGTTGAAAATATAAACCAACAACATCAATAACTTATTTTAAAAATCATGTAAAAACTGTACAGTGTAAACTCACAGAATGTCTAATAAGTATGACTAAAGTCAAGAATGTCTAATATACTAAGTTTTGAAATAACTGTAATAAATGAAAACCACTTTGTATTTAAAACTGCTTTGTTAGTCGTAGAAATAACTCCTAGTAACTGAAACACAACACTGATAACAAATAAAAAAGTAACTTTCTATTATTATTCTGAGACATGTAAGTGCAAATTTTCCCCCACTTTTCTGGTTCTACAATTAGAGTTCCAATTTTCCAAATCACACAGGCACTCATATGTTGCCTGCATACCCTACACTGCTGAGTCTGGAGGCTTGTGACTAGAGGAGTGGGAGTGATACCACAGCAGTATTTGTTAGGCATCCTCCAGATGCCTCCATCTCCTGAAAGTCTGGTACTCCTACTGTTCTGAAAAGGCTCCTTCAGTGCTCTCTATGACTGGCTCATGCTTTTCATCTTCATTCTGTGCTTCCCCAAATCCTACACAATGTAAAAGTGACAGGAACATTAACTACTGTGTAGGCCCCTCTTTAACCCAAAAGGTTCATTGTACTTATCAATCTCTTTTTATACCATATTAATTTTTCTTCTGTGGACTTGCATATAAAACCAGAAATATTTTGCAAGGCTATCATTAACCCCAGCACCAACTCTTCTCCTGTATAATGAGGTTTTATTCATTAGCACATGATTATTTCTTTTAGTTTCAAAACTAAAAAATTTAACTCAAAGAATAACTCAATGTCAGTAGCAAAAATTTAAATTATCCTTCCATCATCTCCCTGTATTTTGAGAAAAACAAACAAACTGAAACATTCTGACAATACAATACATAATGGCATGTAAATATAGCAATGGAAGATCAAAACTATACAGAACTATTTAAAGCACTCACTGAAAAACAGCCATACTGAAAAAGCTGGACCTTCAATTGTACTGTGCAATCCCATTTCAGGGTGATGGGTGCGATGCAGTGTTCACCTGCATAGCTCAGAGTGAAGAGAAAAAGGGATGTCTTTGCAGTCAGTAGTGAAGAAAAGCTTTTGTTTGTGCATTGCTGTTTTGTCTTGATAACTGCACCTTCAAGAGGAAGTTTATCAGAAAACCAGAAGAAAACTGTGCTCTGCCATGAGCTGTAAAATCTTTTTGGCAGGATGGACACAGTGCCAATAAAGACCTGTTATGCACCCCACTGCATAAAGTCTCATGTGTCACTGATTTCTCATTAGGATGAAATCTTGACCCTACCCAAGTCAGATCTGTCACTGATGTAATTGTAGCTGCAATTATCTCCTTAGTGTTTTTGAACATCTTCAGAGAAAATAATCAGCTGCTTCCTGCCAAGTCAAACAAGAAGCTTCACAGCAGATTTCACTGCTGTGGTCTCATGAGAAGTGGTTTTGTCTATCCTGCTTCCAACGAAGACTGCAATTGAGAACTGAAATACTTTGGGTTTGGTGAAAGATTGAAGCTGGACAAAGAGAGCTACATATGAAGATCTTCCCCTGTAAGGCACGGTTTCGCTGGCTGCAGATGTCATTCTGGCAGTGGTGGTGTATTTCTGCCCAAGTAACATCAGAAACGATTGTGAAGAGGGCCCAGCAGTTTCATGAATGCAGAAACAAAAAGCCTGTACTGTGCTCTTCAACTGTCCACAAACACACCAGGGGCACAAACCTACCAAGATATATTTCAGAATTCAGTTTGTTTCTGCAAGGCCTTTTGTAAGTGGGGAATGGGTTTTACTGCCTTACTTGGGAAAGATTCACACCCAGATCTTTTACGGGGGCCTCTAGGGTAGCATGTAAACTGGGGTAAGGCAGGGAGAAGACAGAAACCCCCACTGCAGCACTGCAATGGAAGTCGTGCTTCCTCTGGATCTTTAATCTCTCACCACTTTATTAAGCACCGCAGGGTGGCCTATTCCAGATATGGGCTGCGGAAAGTACCGCTGGCAATAACCAAGTCCAAGCCTCCGAGGTGCGGCCAACCCCATGTCCTCACGGCCGAGAGACGCCACTAGGCGCCCAACGTCCCCAAATGGCACCACCGTTGAGCCCCATTGGCAGCCGGGGTAGATCCGGTCATGGGTGGGCGGGAACCGCTGAGGACTCCGTCTCCCGGCATGCCGTGCAGGGCGGTCCGGGGCGGGCGAGGCGCATGCCCGTCCTGCCACAGAGCCCGGCGCTCACGCCTCCTTCTCTCCTGGCCGGGCTGTGCGCGGCGGAGCAGCGGTAACACCATGGAGGCCGTTCCACAGCCCCAGCCTCGGCCCCTGCTCCGGCCCGGCGAGGTCGCTGCTGCTGCTCCCCTGCCGCCGCCGCCGCCCCCCCCGGAGCAGGAGCGGAAGCTGGAGCAAGAAAAACTCTCGGGGGTGGTGAAGAGCGTCCACCGGCGGCTGCGCAAGAAGTACCGGGAAGGTAACCACGGGAGAGGGGGCTGCCCCCTCCGCGCCGCCCAGGCCGGTCCACCAGGCTCTCCTCAACGTGGGAGCCAGGACAGGCTGGGAGGAGGACCGCGGGGATGTAGGTAGTGTCTGACGGCGAGCTGTTGTGCCGTGGCGAGAGGAGGGGGAGCCGCCCCCCTGGGGGTCTCCGCGCGGATCGGGGTGTTCCCCGCGGGCGGGCGCGACGGGGCGGCCCTGTTCCCCTCAGGCGCTGCCAGAGCGGCTCGGGCCGGCTGGGCCGCAGACCGCTGCCGAAGGGGGTGTGTCGGGAGAGGGGGTGGCCGGGAGCAGCGGCTTTGAGCAGCTCCGGGCTTGCTACTCCTTCCCAGGCGACCGGGGGCGCCGGAGCCCCGCCGAGGAGCCCCGGTCGGGTTTGTCTAGGTCTTACCGCTTTCCGCCGTCTCTAGGCAGCGGAGACCCCTTCCTGGCTCGGAAGGGCTCACGGCGCATCTCTAGGAGCGTCCCCCATGGGATGTAGGAGATGAGGATTGGAGTGCACGAATAATGCTGCGAGATGAAAACGTGAGCTTGTCTAAAGGTGCGCAGCAACTGTGTATGGACATGGGGTCGTGTGGCCCTGTCTTACCGCTCCTTGTAACATTTAATTGTACATAGCTGCAGCGAGGCCTTTCACCAGAAGCATCTTGCACTTCGTAAGGCAGCGTTTTCCAGCCTGGGAATCTACAGGAGTGGGGAGGACAGTAGCTCATGAATGCCAAGAGAGATTGAATGGTGGTCTGGAGAAACCCGGCCTTTGTGAACTGTTTATGCCTCCTGCCTTTCATCCGTGGAGGGATAGTTCAGGCTGGGGCACTAAGTGAAACTAAGCTGTAAGTCCCTGAAAAATCTACTTTGTCATCAGTCTTAACACCCTTATGAGGCATTAGTTCTTGTTTCCCCTCTGTATATGACAGTTCTGTTAAAGTAACAATGTCGTTCTGCCTTCTGGACTTCAGAAGTCTCCACAGGAGCCTGTCCATGGAATTTGGGCAGAGAAACCTAGCTATGCAGATGGTGATCAAGGATCACTGTTTATTTTGGCCTTGGTGAGCCAAAACTGGAGGGAAGATCTCGCTTATTCAGATATTTAGATGATGGAACAATTGAGGAGTTTGTATTTCTCTGTTATTTCAGAGTGCCTGTAGATTAGGACAGATGTTGAAATTATGAACTTGAAAAAAAAGTGAGCAATCTCTGAAATAACTAAGGGTTTTTCATATGAGAGCCTAAATTACATGGAAGTTTACGTAAGCCTAATTCTTGGCAAAGAGCAAGTTAGTATGCAAGGATAAGTTGTGTTTTATGTTTTGATTCAATGTAATTAGTTAAGTGAAAGTACTCTTAACTTATCTTGTATGTCCTGTAAAGCATGCGTTAGTGAAAAAATTAGCGATTGTTCTAGAATTGCATATTAACTTCACTAGAGGAAAAACCATGTCGAGTATCCTTCTGAGAGCTATACAATTATGTTGCACAGGGTGCGTAAGTAAGAAAGCCTTTGGTAACATGATCTTCAGTTACTGTCTCCTGTTAGAAGTGTTGAAGGGAAATAGATCCTTCCTTGAGACACAGAGATATTTGTTGATAGAAGTTACCCAGGCTTGATTTTAATAATCTGATTTGTTTGAGAATTCATTTGCCTTGCTGATGTTAGCAAGCCTTGAGTTTCAATGAGCAATTGTAAAAGGCAAGCCAGTATATTATCTGCCTTGCTTGTGATTGGTGCAGTTGGTATCATTTTGTTTCATTTCCCACAATAGTTGCCCTCTTTTCTGAAGTAAAGTTTAGTCAGCTTCATATCATCTAAAGAGTTTGATGTTTTTATTGGTTGTTGTTATTTGGTTATTTTTAACTTGGTGAAAAACTATAACTGATCTGAATCTTGCCTTTTTTTTTTTAATCCTGCATTTGTTGAACCACTTTTGATTGTAAATATGGTGGATGGATTTTGTACATACTTCTGTACTGTGGCTCATGTCATATCATAGTCCCAGAGCATACCAGTATGCTTATTGTAAGCATTTTCCCCGTTCAATACGGCTCAGCTTAAATTCTTTAAAGTTTGCATCAAATCATAGAATCATTAAGGTTGGAGAAGGCCTTCAAGTCCAACTGTAACAACTCAGCTACCATGACCATTAAACTATATTCTGAAGTGCCACATCTATATGCTGCTTGAACACCTCCAATAATGGCAACTCCACCATCACCCTGGGCAACCTGTTCCAATGCCTCACTATTCTCAGTAAAGAAATTTTTCATAATATCCAATCTAAATCTCCTCTAGCATAACTTAAGCCTATTTCTTCTCTTTCTATTGCTGGTTACTTGGGAGAAGAGACCAACACCAGCCTCATTACAATCTCCTTTCAGGTAGTTGTAGAGAGCAATAAAATCTCCCCTTATCATTCTCTTTGCTATACTAAAACAACCCCAGTTCCCTCAGCCACTCCTCGTACAACAGGCCCTCCAAGCCCTTCACCAGCCTTGTTGCTCTTCTCTGGACACCCACCAGGATGTCTTTCTTAGACTGTGGCACCCAGAACTGAACACAGTACCCAAGCTGGGCCTCACCAGATCTGAGTACAGGAGCATGATCATTTCCCTGCTGGACAGTGTTTTTGATACGGGCCAGGATGCCATTGGCCTTTGCCACCTGGGCACACTGCTGGCTCGTGTTCAGCTGCCCATCCACCAGCACCCCTAGATCCCTTTCCAGCAGGCTGCTTTCCAGCCACTCTTCCCCGAGCCTGTCAAAGCCTTTATGAAACAGAAATCATGTCATGCTGTTGCATTTTGGAGAGTATTGCAATTACTAAGAATGGCAGTATCTTCATGAAACTGTATTGATTAGGATTGCAAACTCAGGACTGTTAATCAGACTATTCAATAGCCTTGTACAAAAGTTCTGTATCAGTAATTCCCTGTGCTTAATATATAAAACTGAAGTTAGGGAATGAAGCACTCTGACATTATAGTGGTGAGGAAAGATTAGAGCAGATTTGGCTAAAGGCAGGAGGATTTCTCCCCTGTGGTATGTGTTTTTTAATTTCAAACTATGGATTAGCAAACTTTTTTCCTCTGTGAATCCTGGCTAGAAGCTAGAAATAGATAGGGATTCAAGGTTTTATCTGGTATCAGAGATGTCACAGCATGCCTACTTAGACATTTTAAATTTTTTTTTTATGTTTTGTTCAACAACTTTTACACTTTGTGCCTAGTACTTACCTTTCCCTGTGTTTGGATTATTGCTAATCTAGTATTACTTTCTAGTGGGAATATATCTGGGTTTTTTTCTCCTTTTTCATCCCCCAGTATTTTTTTTTAATACTCTCTTTTCTTTCTTTCCTTTACACACTCTCTGTTAATTATTAAATAGAGAAGAGAAGCGTGTACTCATAAAACCCATGACAGATTTGGTATTTTGCAACTGTAGGATACTCTTTTCTCCACTGTGCATCTTATGGTAGTGTTATGCCATATATTTTTTAATGGTTTAAAGAAAATTAACAAATTGGTGTGAGTTTTCTAGTGCAGGGGAAAAAGAAATATATATGGATTTTAGTTACAGTGATTGGTCCTTGTCCTCACTGATTTAATGTGTCAAGCAGTGATACAGACACAGAAAACGTTTCCAGTGGTTCCTAAAAATACTTAGGTTAGCCTATAAACTTCATGAAGAAAACATTTTTAAGTGAGAACAAAGAACAATGAGCTGTAATGCGTTCACTTAGGAGTGTATCTCATTCACATAAGATGCATGTTTTTCTGAAGTTTTACTTCTGTTTGCTGTCCAAATGGATTAATCTTAACTACCTTACATGCTAAGGGTAAAAGCCAAAAGCTGAAGCAGCTCTCAAGTGCTCAGTTACTCACTTAGGAGAAACTTCTGGGTCTTGCACTAAACCCCTAATTTCAGTGCTTTTTTCGTGAGATTTTAATTTTTCCTACTAGCCTATTACAACATGGAGATCAGGGGAAATCCAATTTTTTATTCAGTCTCTTGCTCATAGTTCTGTTGCCTGGTACCATAGGTGACCCCAAATTTTAGAGAATTTTTGTCTATGCATCTTTTAGGCACATGTAGCCATGGGCTACAGCATGTTGTATTGGTTGCATATATTTAGCAAATACTGCATGGATGCTGATATCTGTCAGGCCTGAGAGGCTTCTAAAAGCAGAGTGTTTTGTAGGAAAAACTTGATCTGTTGAACATCTGTAGTGCAAATACCTGCTACGTGATTATTTGTTTCTTTCCAGTTGCTTGTAGCAGCCAAATAGGTTTAATTTTTACTGTGATAAAAATCCCTACCCTTGATGCACAGGCAGCCTTTTTCTCTGAGTTCTTTATTATCTTTGTAATCATTCAGAGCTATATTTATCAAGTAAACATTTTCTGTGCAGCATAACCCTCAGTTTTGTATGTAGTCTGAAAAGTTGATTTACAGGACTCTCTACTTCTCCCTGCAAATCCTGTATCGAGTGCAAGTGGAAAAAATTTGCTGAGGTGTCTGTATTTTATGAAAGTTTTTGCTGTGTGTACACTAAACCATTTCTCTTGTCCTTCTGTATACTTGTTAAGGCTCTTCAGATTTAGAATCACCCAGAACTGGTATTTGTCCTGATATTAGTTACTATATCATGGAAGCTCATAGAAACATTTTTAGGTGGTAGTTAGATTCCTTAAAAGAAAGATTTATTGACTTCAATGAAATGAATAATAAAATATTTAAAAGGTTTTACAAATCCAGAAAATTAGAATTTGCAGGACCTTGTCTGACAGTAAGTAGTAGCCTTAGGTAAGTGGTTTAGACTTTCATGTGAGAAGTGTTGTTCTGAAGGCAGTTGTTTTATGATCTCTTCCTCTCTCATGTTTTTCATTTAAAACCTTGAGAGAACTTAAGTTCTTCCTGATGTAAAACAGGAAGTGTTTTGAAATACTGACATTTTTCACAGGACAAGAAAACTTTGCCACTGAACTCTGTCCAGAAAGTTAAGAGTTGTTACTCCTTTTTGTTAAATGTAAGAGGCTTACTGTCAAAATAAACCTAAGTTTTCAAAATCTGCGTTTGTCTCTTCCCACTTGCATTAATTTCTGGGAAGAGAGATGTTTTGCAACTGTTACATTTTGAAGCAATATTAACTAAATTCCTTTACATTTAATTAGTGCTATTTTATGACATGAGCATTAAGATAGGATTGCCATTACAGTCTGCACACCACAGTTTTGCAGGGAAACTTTTTTTAGAAATCCCATAATATTTTACAGCCCGAGGGGCTTTATTCATTGGTACTGTTTAGTTAGCCCACAAATGGGCTGAATACAGTAGACCTGCATCCACTGAACAAACAGCTGTATGTAACCAACCTTCCCTGCTCCGTTACTGCTTTGGTGTTACTGTTACAGGGTCTTCAGCTTTAATGTTCCTCAGCTGCTTCTGATTTTTGCTCCTGCATTTTCACAAATCTACCCAAATCAGTAGTTTCTCTTAATCTGTTCATCTCTGTGTTGGTATCATTAAAGTGCAGCACATATTTCATCCTGGAAAACCAGGTTTGGGTAAGAGGAGACAGGGGTGATGGCTTCCAGATCAACTCAACACTTGTGGGGCATAACTGCTTAAACTGTCACAAATAGGCTACCCACTGTGTTACAGCCATCAGAAATTTCTAGCAGGTCAGAGACATAGATCACTCTTTACAGTGATACAAGCTGAACCTTAGTAGATGCTTTAAACAGTTGATTAATTGTGTCCTGGGGGTGTATCTGGTGTAAACAGATAGGAAGTTTACCTGACAAGTCAGTTCTAAAAATCCACACTTGATCGGATGAATCCTTTCTATATGAGTAGAAGAGAGGAACAGTGAGAGAAAATTAAATTCTTGCACTTTTTAAAAGAACATTTTTATTGTGAAGTATTTCAAATAAATTTTAAGAACTGTGAAGCAAACACTAGTCAGAGGAGACAAGAAAAATATTGCTTGACCTTTGTCCAAGCTGAGGCTCATGTTCTGTATTTAGACATGTAAAATTGTAAAAGTGATGCCAAATACCTAATTTTGTCTTTCACAAAAATACTGGATGTGCTGTTTTTTAGTAAGACAGATGTTCATTAAATTTAATTTATCCTGTATACACTAAAAGTTGTAAATAGCATATTGTTAGTTGATGTTCCTCGTGTAATTAATTTTGTTAATCATTGCCACCGTGTCTAGACATTCAGTTGTACACCAGCGGAACATCAACTGACGTTCACCGTTGAGGAAATTTAGTAACAGGAGTTTGGTTTCAGCTTTAGCCTAGTGAACAGCATAGGGTTGCTTTTCCCATTTACTGTTTCAAATGCTGTGGAAGCTAGTTTACTGTTTCCAGGAAGTGAGAGGCGGGCTTAAGAAGCTGAAAATGAGATGGATTTTTTTTAAATTCTGCAGTGCATTGCCATCAACAACAAAGAAGGCTCAAATATCTTGCTAAGTGTTACTATGGCCTTCAGCATGTCATCTAAATTTATCCGACATTGTCATGGACACCTGTTAATTTTGGGAAGAGGTTTGGGTTTTATAATGAGAAATTCAATGAACTTAATTAATTACTGCTGTACAAATGTGAAGATGTTACTTATGCTTCTGTCTGTCATTGTTAGTCAATATATTGAGCCTATTTTCTCTTCCACTAGAGCCATAAAACGTGTACGTAGGAAAACATTAAGCTCTTAAATAGAAGTATTGAATGGGAGTGGGTTGAATTTGCTTTTTACATTATTAATTTATATCAGCATATAGGTAGCCAAGACCAGAAACCCTTAAACCCTGGTTTGGCTTTTTTTTTTTTTTTCCAATTACATCTACTTTGAATTCAGAAAATTGTAGTTTTCCTTCTTGAAATAATGACTGTTCTAATTCCAGTTTTCCTCAAGTGTTTCAAAAGCTCTTTCTCTTGGGGGAAGTTGTTGATTAAGATCTAAACCCATGTTGCATCTACCTGAAGCTCAAGTACATGGTGTCAGTTAAATTTTGGGATGCAAGATCTTGTTCAGAGATGGATTAAACACTTTGTACTTGGTTTTAAGATTGTCAGAGATGGCTGCACTATTCTTCTTAAGTGCCAGTAGAAATTAAAGAAAATAACAATTGCAAAACTTGTCTGGTGGGTGCAGACAGTACTTTTAATTCTATATGACTTAACTATTTTATTGCTTGATAGAATGATTGAAATCAGTTGTTCAGGGTTCGGTCCCATTCTGAAATGAAAAATACTGCTTCAAGCAAAACTGAGCTGTTTCTTTCATATACATTGTTGTGTTTTGTTTAAAATACCAATTGATTTGATCTGTTGGATGTTGAAGAATAAGTGTTTCATAAACATACCTTAAATGACAGTTCCGTTTAATACTCTATAAAGAAATATCTAAAAACAAACAAACAAAAAAAGCCCCCCCAAAAGGCAGGGGGGGACACACAGACATGGATAAAAGGAAGCTGGATTTTTTGTTCTTAAAAATAAGGTGCCTGAAAAAAAGAGTTATGGTGTGGGATTGTCCCACCAAGATTAGTAAAGGTTGTCTTCTCATGCTATGCTGGGAACTTTTGCTGACATATTGTAAATAAATGTGGGATGAAGAGAGTTCTTACTCAGCTTGTATGAGCTTCTTCATTAAAAGTGTTTTCAGTTGTTGAAACTTACAGCTAACTTTAAGTCTTTGTTAGGTTACCTACAATTAAAACTATCTTGTAATTAGGATGACTTAAAAATAACTTCTCTGTGCCTGACCTGTTCTCTTTGTTACAGAATTTAGCAGCTACTGATTACTCTCTAGTTTGGGGTCTGATTTGGCTAGTCTGTGGGCAAATGTTAATGTGGGTAGAAATTATTTAGAGACTTTAATCTGTTTTAGGTAAATACTATTGAATTTTTGTCACTGCGTTATAGAAGGCTGTGTTACAAAGAACCTGCAAGTTGCTCAGTCATTTGTTCTCTGACAGAATTGGTAGAGAGAGGTGGGCTTTGGGCTTTTTCTTTTTTAAAGGAAAAGGCAAAATGTAGGTTGTTTTCTGGACAATTCCACATAGAAAGGAGAGCAAACATTAGATCACTACAGTGATTTGAGAGATGTGCAAAACTCTGGTAATGAGCCAGTCTTGCCAATCATGCCTTTTAGCTGGATGTTGATGTAGCTGATTCCTTAATGGAGGGCTGAGATATATGAAGATCTCTGAAGAGTCAGTGCTGAAAACACATTTTAAATCACGTAAATGGTGATCTCCAAGTGCATAGCTGAGTGTTGAGCCTTAAACTCTGTATTATGGTTTGGTCATGAGTATGTGAGATGAAAAGTTTAATGTACAAAATCAAATATTAACTTTGATATGATGGAAGATGAAAATATTTTATTTGTTTGGTTTTTTCTTTAGATTAGCCTGCCATGAGCTTCTGTTTAATTTACAGCATTATTAATTGCTCAACAGAAGATTTTATTTATTTCTTTAGTAACCATGAGTTTTGCTATGAAACCTTCCTGCACATTCTACAGCCTTTTTTGGTTACACAAGCAATGATTCATAAATAAATGTTTGCACAGTGATTATAATGTATTGTTTAAAAAATTAATACACAGTGGATTATATGGTATTGTTTGAAAAAATTAATACATAGCTCTACTATGTATTGTGTATCAGCTTGAAAATGGATTCTGTGAATCAGCTTAAAAATGGATTCTGTGAATCAGCTTGAAAATGGATTCTGTGAGATCTATTGTAGTCACTACCTCAAAATCTTAACAGATTGGAAGCATTATTTGCATTTTCAACTCAGAATTGGAGAATGATTCTGGAATTAAAGTTCCCATAAACCTAGGGCACCTGTCTGTGCCTTCTCAAAGCTCACCCTGAAGAAGAATGAGGAAAAAAACCCCAAAGGTACTTGCTCAAGGTAAATAGGACTTCAGACCATTCTTTGAAACTCCCTTCACAATGGTGTCAGTGTCTTAAGATGTTTTATCTGCCATTGTTCTAGAGCTTACATTAATCAAAGGGCAGGTAAATTGACATCTTATCAAATCCAGCATTGACACTGGGTCAACAGCAAATGCTTAGACAACAATATATGAGGAGTGGTGCTGGAGTATCACTGTATGCTTGCTTACTTGTTCTGTCTTTCAATGATTTCATGGTCTAGGAGCTTCTGAATTAGAAATTGCATCTTTGAATATGGAGTTTGTCATTAGCTTTCTTCCCTTAGTTTGCCCAGATATATGAACATTTTGTGAAGACTTTTTTTTGTTTGCTTTGAAGTTGCCATATGTTTTTCCTGAATATCTTCTAATCTTAAATAAACCAGAAATTGTTCCTTATTTACATTTTGTCTGTCACTCATGATTTTGTGGAGCTCTGTCATCTCCTGCTTTCATGTGTGTTTTCTTTCCCTCTGTTTAGGTGTTTCTCAGAAGCTGAGCTGTATCTGTTCTGCATTACCATTTTCTGTATCTTCAGACCTGCTGTATTGGTAGATGAGAACAAATCACAAGTACCAGAAATGACTTGATACAGAATGTGTGACAGAGTTGCTTTGTAATAAATGTTTCACTTTTGTTCCGCATGTCTTTCTTAATAGTCTGTATCTTTCAGTTTTATTTTCATGTCAGCTCAGTGCCAAGAAGCTGTTGCTGTCAGATAGCTCTGTTGTAACCCAAAGTTCATATCCCAGACTGCTGTTAGCCACCTCCATGTCTGTTGCTACATATCTAAATTTAAAATCCCTTATCTGTGAACTCTTTGACCCTCATCTGGCTTTCAGAGAGGTGCAAATCTGTGCTTTGTTCAGAAGGAAACAGGAGTTGCTATGAGAGCAGAACGCAGTGCTAGGAGACATCACTACCTTGATGTAAGAAAGGACTGGAGAGTTAAGAACATCTGATCTTTGCATATTTTCTCTTCCTCATCTGTTTTGTTTCATAAGTTTTAAGGGTAAATGGTATTTGGAAATAGAATAATTGCTCAAGAATAGACAAAATGAAGTAACTGACTAAAAGAACAACAGTATTAAACTCGGTGTTTTTGTATTTGTGAGATTCTTCTCAGTAAGTGTTCCACTCATTTACTTTTTTTCCCTTTGTAATTATGTGTGTATTCTTCAAACCGTATGTTTCACAGTTGTCTGGAGCATGCAGTAAGATTCAGAGGACTGTGGCAGAGCAACATTGAAACTTTATCTAATTTGCACTGGAATTAATCTACTATTGAGAATACACTTTGATATAAGCTAGTGCTTTCTGGCTTGGTGCTGTATAAGTTTGGCACTTGGACACCAGAAACAACGATTCATGAGAGCTGTGTTTGTTTTGCCTGCTTTGCTGGTAGGTTACTGTCTATGCCATTTATTTGTTGCTCTTTGCCATCAGTAGAGTATTTTCTTTTTGTAAAGCATTTTTCTCCAAACTTGGATTATTTGGGAAATAATGAGGGACACCATTCGAATATAAGGCTACCTTTGTTTTGTTTTGTTGTTTTTCTCTTCCAGTCTAATAACTTTCTCATCTATGCTTTTTGAATACCAAACAGAATAGGTGATTTCTTACATAGCTTCCCTGTTCTGTTAAAACTAAATCATGGCCTCTCCCTTCCATCAAAACTACCATCTCACACAAGGGAGTATAAACACCTAGTTTTAAATATGACTCACTTTGATCGTACAGGTGTCCTAGATGATTGTTTTGAAGAGAAAATTACTGTGACGTCCCTAAACCAAACTTAAAAGGGAGTAACCTGGATGGTTGGTTTAAATCTTTTAAGTATGTAACTGTCTATACTTGTCCATTGTACCCAATCTTCTTGTAAATGGAGGACAGGTGAGATGAGGAATTGTTACTGCTTTGCACATGTGAGGAGTGAAAATAAAAAGATCGCCACTGGAAGAAATCTGTTATTTACTACTAATTAAAACTTTGCTGTAATTAAAAATTGCTATTAGTGGGTTAGAAACAGAAACCTCTTACTGGTAAGAGAAGGATAGGTCATAGTGTAAATTACTTTCAAGCTTTAGCAGACAATAATTAGTTTATTCTTGATACAGTTTTAATTTTTTTTTTTTGGTAATATGAAAGTGCTACAATAACTGATTCTGTAACCATCTTGTGAAAGGGATATTGGTTGTCTCAAAGCTTAAATTATTTTTATTCTGCAGATTTGTATATGTTTATATTAGATGTGTGCACATATGTGATGAAGAAACACAAAAAGCATTAGTGAAGGTTATAGCAGTGGGTGTCTTATTTTTCTTTCTTAGGGCAGAAATGTCTTTTTAGTAAGGTAAAACAAGGGTTCGCTTGCTGTAAAAACCACTGTAGGAATTGTGGCTAGCCACGACTAGCATTTATCTTGGTTTTGTTTAGCAGTGCATTACATAAAGCGAGCTAGGAGAAGTGGATAGTTAGCACCAAAAGAGGGGAAATCATCAGGTTTAAATACTTTGAAGTGCCAGAACTTACCATGCAAGACTTTTCACCAAGGTGAGGAATACTGAAATAAATCTGTCCCTAGGATCAGCAGACAATTGTGATTTTGTGGCTGTAGTTGGTTTCATTCTTCAGTACTCTTCCCTAGAAACTTAATTCGTTAGAGCTGGCTAGATTAGACAGACATCATTGAAGGCCTGAATTTCTTTCCAGTATATCCAAAGAAGTCAGTATTCTGGGTTAAACTTTATTTTCAGCATTTTTACCTGTAATATTACAGTATTTGCCACAAACATGAAAGCTCGTAGGAGCTGTTTGTCCCATTAATGCTCATACACAAAAACTTTAAAGTGAAACTTCCTGGGAACTTGACTTTTGCAGAACAAGCTGAACAGAAGCAGTGTATTCAGAACATCACTAGCTTCTCAAGTACCCAATAGCTCCTTCCTTGTCCAAACCCTGGAATTTTGTGTTTAGAGAAAGGTGACCTTGTTTTTTGTTACAAGCAAGTAAAGTAATCTCTGGGTACATTATGCAACTTCTTTTAATTGCAAGATGGGGGTTTTGCCATGGAGATAACGAGATGCTTTGTATCTAATGTGCAATTTTTTTGTTGTTGTTTTGCTTAGTGGGAGACTTTGATAAGATCTGGCGTGAGCACTGCGAGGATGAGGAAACTCTGTGTGAATATGCTGTGGCAATGAAAAACCTTGCGGATAATCACTGGGCAAAAACTTGTGAAGGGGAAGGCCGAATTGAATGGTGTTGCAGGTAAACCTTAATGTATTTGAAAGACACAGTTGCAGATGTCTACTTGCAATTAATTAGAATGCAAGACTTAAGCATTTTTTTCTTTTTTTTGCCAAAGTTTATGATTTGTTCTACATGTTAATGATTTTTGCTTCTTAAACTGAATATTTTTTCACTATTCCAACTGATTGAAGGAAACGTGAAGTGTTTTGTTAGAGGTGACACTTTCTGAAAGAATCTTCAAACAAACAATTCCCTCCCCCATACTGAAGCTGTTTTTAAGTAAACCTTTGAATTTTTGCATATATTTGAACCTAAACTGAGCAAATGAAGTGATTATAGCTCAGGTTTAATTTTTAGTGGTTTAGTTTGGTTTCTGTGTATAATAGTGGTTGACCTCTAAATGCAAATCTCTGGTCCTTAATTTCCAAGTCATAATCTCCTACAACAGACTTTAACCTCTGTGAAACCTGTTTTAAATGGTTTCTCAAGTTTAAGGTTCCTGTAAGTCATAAACATGTATTTTTTGGGGGGTTGTCCCAATTATAATGTCATGAAACTATTTCAATCCTTGAGGAAAAGAAACTCAGGGTATCCAGGGTGTACCATGGAATCTGTACAGCAAAATAATATCATTGCGGTCTAACTGGGAAGAGAATTTGTCAGTGGTTCTGCCTTTGGAAATTACTTTAGACAAGCAAAAGTGTTCTTGCATGCCAGTCTAGGTCCTGCAGATAAGTGCTGCAAAGTGCTGAGAAAAAGGCTGCAAAGAACAGCAGGTGTGGAATCAGTACACTGTAGTTCATTACATGGGTCTGTTGAGCCCATAATATAAAAAGGAGGGAGAAATCGTAGTGAAACAGTTGATGGTAGAGTACATTCTGGTGGCAGCATGAGCTGTTCTACAGCTTCTGGAAATGGAGCAAGTAATAACAAGCTGGTCTATTTTTCTTTCATAGATTTAAATATTTGAAAACCATTCCTTTATGTATCAATCTAATACCATTTAGCTTAAAAATACCCACATAATTAAGTCTTTTGTTATAGACCCTTTTCTGGACATGTTTTTTATATCCTTGTCCCAGTTACAAGACTGGTGAATCCTTTGTAAAGAATTCCAAAGTGCCAATGGCCTTGTCAGGGATAAATAAGGAAATTACACAAGAGTACACTATAACCTCAATATATGGTGCACCTTGTTTGAGTTTTCTGTACCTTTCTGAAATCTGTTTTTAAAGGGTTAATTATTGATGTGGCATTGATTTATCACAGTATATTAGAGGTTGGAAGGGACCTTGAGAGATCATCGTGTCCAACCCCCCTGCCAGAGCAGGATCACTTAGGGTAGTCTGCACAGAAATGCATCCAGGTGGGTTTTAAAAGTCTCCAGAGGAGACTCCATAACTTCTCTGGGCAGCCTGTTCCAGTGCTCTGTCACCCTCACTGTAAAGAAGTTTTTCCTCATGTTGAGGTGAAGTCTTCTATGTTCAAGTTTGAACCTGTTCCTTGTCTTACTACTATGCACCACCGAAAAGAGCTTGGCTCCCTCCACTTGACACCCACTCCTCGGATATTTATACACATGATCTCAGTCTTCTCAAGACTAAATAGCCCCGGGATCCCCTTCATAGGGGAGATGCTCAAGTCCCCTAATCATCCTCATAGCTCTCCGTTGGATTCTCTCCAGCAGTTCTATGTCTTTCTTGAACTGGGGAGCCCAAAACTGGATGTGGTATTCCAGGTGTGGTCTCACCAGTGATTGTGATCTGCATCTGCCTGTTTCTTTTTGACAGGCTTCCTCAGTTGCTAGCTGTCTTCTTGTATTTGTGCTGTTCGTCACTTCTGTGGAAATGCTGACGTTTGTTCCTTTTCACTAAATTACACTCTCTTGAATCATGCTGAGTTCTAATACTGCCACTTCTTGCAGCACCTCTTCCTCCTGCCCTCCGGCTTGGCATTGTTTGCGGATCAGTTAAGAGGAGTACTGACTGTTCCCATGTTCAGGTTATCTGTGGAAAAAACTAATTGTACTAGACCCAGGGCAGATTCCCACAGAACACACTGCTTGATATTTTCGTAGAAATTGTAAGCTAATAGGTGAAACTAGGCCTGGCTGAGCAGAGAGCTGCAGGTAGAACTCAGGAAGAAAAGGAATGTTTATGGAAAAAGGGGCAGGCAACCCAGAGTATAAATCTCTTGCAAGGATATGTAGGGAGAAAATTAGGCCAAAGTTCAACCAGAACTCAGTCTGGCCAGTGTCATTCTCTTAAAGAGAATAGAAACTAGTGCTTTCCTAAGTATATTTACAGTAAAAGAAGAGCTAGGGAGAATGTACACCCCCTACTGGATGTAAGAGGGAACCTGGTGACCAAAGACAACCAGAAAGCTGAGCTGCCTCGGTATTTGTCAGTGACACCAGTTCTATGGGCTGAACCTTCAAGGAGCAACTGGAAGACAGGGATGGGGAGCAGAAAGCAGCCCCCACAATCCAAGAGGAAATGATCAATGACCTATTGTCCCACTTTCATGTGCACAAGTCTATGGGACTGGATGGGATTCATCCAAGGGTACTGAAGGAGCTGGCAGATCTGCTCACCTGGCCACTCAAAATTATTTGTCAACAGTCCTGGCTAACTAGAGTGGTCCCAGTTGACTGAAGACTAGCAAACGTGGGGCCCATCTAAAAGAACAGCTAAAAGGATGATACAGGGAACTACAGGCCTGTCAGTCTGACCTCAGTGCCAGGAAAGATTATGGAACAGGTCATCCTGAGTTCCATTAATGCAGCACATACAAGACAACCAGGAGATTGGGCCCAGTCAGTATGGGTTTATGAAAGGCAGGTCCCATGTGACTAATCTGATCTCTTTCTGCAATAAGGTGACCTGCCTAGTGTATGAGGGAAGGGATGAGGGAAGTCTCCTGACTTTAGTAAAGCCTTTGATGCTGTCTCCCACAGCATTCTCCTTCAGAAACTCATGGCACAAGGCCTGAATAAGTGCACTCTGCACTGGATAAAAAACTGTTGTCCAGGCCCAAAGGGTGTTGGTGAATGGAATTAAATCTGGTTAGCGTCCAGTCATTAGTGATGTTCTCCAGGGTCCAGTACTGGGGCTTGTCCTCCTTAATATCTTTATTAATGAGCTGGATGAGGGCATCGAATGCATCTGCAATAAGTTTGCTGATGACACCAAGCTGGTTGGCTATGTCCATCTGCTAGAGGGCAGGGAAGCTTTACAGTGGGATCTGGACAGGTTAGACTGATGGGCCAAGGCTAAATGTATGAAGTTTGGCAAGGCCAAGTGGAGGTCTTGCACCTGCGTCACAACAACCCCATGACAAGCTACAGACTTGGGGTTGTGTGGTTGGAAAGCTGCAACTTGGAGAGGGACCTGGGGGTATTGGTTGATAGTTGACTGAATATGAGTCAGTAGCATGCCCAGGTGGCCAGGAAAGTCAACGGCATCCTGGCTTGTGTTACAAACACCGTGGCCAGCAGGAACAGGGAGGTGATCATCCCCCTGTACTCAGCACTGATGAGGCCATACTTCAAGTACTGTGTTCACTTCTGGGTCCCTCACTATAGGAAGGATGTTGAGGTGCTGGAGTGTGTCCAGAGAAGGGTAAAAGGCTCACAAAGGGCCTGGAGCACATGACCTACGGGAGCATTTGAGGGAGCTGGGGTTGTTCAATCTGGGAAGAGGAGGCTGAGGAGAGACCTTACTACTCTTGACAATTACCTGAAAGGAGGTTGGAGTGAGGAGGGGGCCAGCCTCTTCTTGATAACAAGTGGCAGGACTAGAGGAAATGGTTGCAAGCTGCACCATGGGAGGTGTAGACTGGATATTAGGAAATATTTCTTAATGGAAAGGGTTATCAAACATTGGAATGGTCTGCCCAGGGCAGTGGTGGAGTCCCATCCCTGGGGGTGTTCAAGCGGTGTGGACCTCGTGCTTGGGAACATGGTTTAGTGTTGACCCTTCATTACTGGGTGGAGGATTGGACTGGATGATCCCACCAGATATATATTCTGTGATTCTATTCTATGTGCGTTTAATTTAAGCTAAACAGTATTTCCTTAGCTTGTGGCAAGCTTGCCAGTTACCCTGTAGGATGATGTTCCTTGTGAACAGGAGAGAAACAGTCAGTGGCCTGTGTATTGAAAGTTTTGGACTCTGTCTCACTGGTTTTCTGTTTGTAGTTCCTACAAGATTTGCAAACTAAGCATTTAGGCATACCTGCTTTAGCAAGGGGTTTGGGCTAGATGATCTCTGGAGGTTTCTTCCAATCCCCCTTCTGTTCTGTGATTATATGATGCCTTGCAGCATGAACTCATCTTAAGAGAGTCCACCTTGTAAGAGATACTAAAATGCTTTCAGTAAAAAGCTTCAATTAAAGCACGTACCTTTTCAGTTTGCAAAGGCAAGGGGTTAGGAGTTTTACATCAGTAGAAAGAGGGATGCATAGCAGTTCTGTGTGGCTTGGTTTAAACCAAGGCCTGGATGGCTAGATACCAGAGCACGTCAGACTGACTGTGTCCTGCAATTTGTTTATTTTTTTACCTTCGCAAAGTGCCAAGTGGTGTGCCAGACTGATGGCAGATCCCATTGTTGTTACTCCTCCTTGTGTCTGGGAGCGTAACTGCATGTGCAAGAACTTGACTTGAGACTTCTGTGAAAGCTTTTCTCAATGCTTTAACTGTGTCACCATGACAGCAGAAAGGTGCTGATATATTGGATAAAATTTAATTATGGAATGGAATGTTGGAAATAATTTGGAATCATCGATGCATCCCTCCTGAAGAAAGAATGGTCTGAATTTTTGTTTGAATTTGAAGGGACATGTTTTCAGAGGTCTGAAACTGAGAAATTTTTTGTTGTTGTTGGCTTGGTTTGGATGTTTTTAACAACCTTTTTATCATTTCCTTCATTTTCCCAGTATTCTCTTATAAGCTAGTACCTGATAAATTATGTCAGAGAATGCAGAATAATCACTAGAGAAGCCATGTACGCTTCTCAGGATCAACAATAACAATTTTCTTGCAACGTTCCTCTTTCAAGAGTCTTTCTACTTACTCATTTGAAGACAGTGGAATAATGCTTGTTTTGACATGAAACCATATGGCCTAAAACTTACTATTTTACTTCTTCATTATTTATTAAACAAGCACATATCTGAGTTTTAGAAACCAGAAAGAGGAAAGCAGTACCTGATAGACTGTGCCGATAACCACATGCATTGTATAGGGCCAGTTTTATTTATTGTTTCAGGGCAACATTATACAACTGTTAATTGTAGAGAGAGGTGAGGAGAATTGGGATTAAAACTTCTTGGCCTTACAAATGCAGGTTAGTGATCCCACGAGTGCTATAAAAGGCCTGGGCAACACTCAGCTCTCCTTCTCTTGCTTTCTTTTTATATCTTTAGAAAACTGAATACAGAGTAGCAAACAATATTTGAGAATTAACACTTCTGTTTCTCTTTCATTTATGTTACAAAATTATAGATCAAACAAAATGACATTTACCCTGAATAACTGTCCTAACTCTTAATTTTTGCTGGCATAGGTAGGCTGGTGAACCTTTATATGAACAATGAATGCCAGCCTGTTCTGGTTCTAACTAGAACAAAATAAGCTGAAACAGCAAGTTTGCTTCTTTCTGTTGCTTTTGCATCTGTGTTAAGACTTGTGTTGACTTGGCTTTTTTTTTTTTTTTTAAATAACAAAACCCAAAATCTGCATTTTTAACTGTCATGAGAAAGTACTGTCTAGACCTGATCTTTTTTTTTTTTTAATTTTTTTTTTTACTGTTTCACAAGCAAAATGAAGAACTACAGTCTTGATGAAGTTAATGTCAGGTGAACGCAGAACTATTTGGAGAAACTCACAGAGAGTAGATGTTAGAAGCTTATCTTCACAGAATCACAAAATTATCAGGATTGGAAGGGACCACAAAGATCATCTAGTTCCAACTCCCCTGCCATGGGCAGGGACACCTTCCACTAGATCAGGCTGCCCATAGCCACATTCAGCCTGGCCTTAAAAACATGCAGGGATGCCCACCTCCCTGGCCAACCTGTACCATCATCTCACCATCCTTATGGTGAAGAACTTCTTCCTAACATCTAAACAAAATCTCCCCTCCTCTACCTTGGATCCATTCTCCCTAGTCCTATCACTACCTGACACCCTAAAAAGTCCCCAGATTTCTTGTAGGCCCCCTTCAGATATTGGAAGGCCACAAGAAGGTCTCCTCGGAGCCTTCTCTTCTCCAGACTGAACAACCTCAAACTCTCTCAGCCTGTTCCCATAGGAGATGTGCTCCAGCCCTCTGATCATCCACATGGCCCTTCTCTGGACATGCTCCAGCACGTCCATATGTTGTAATAAGGGTTCCAGAAATGGACAGAGTAATGCAAGTGGGGTCTCATGAGAGCAGTGTAGAGGGGGAAAAAATCACCTCTCTCAACCTGCTGACCACACTCTTGATGCAGCCCAGGATACAGTTGGCTTTCTGGGCTTCAAGTGTACACTGATGGCTCATGTTGAGCTTCTCATCTACCAACAGCCCCAAGCCCTTTTCTTCAGGACTGCTTTCTCTTAAAAATGGGATTTACTGAGAAGTACTCCTGTCAGTTGTCTATCCCTGCATCCATTACTCCTCAATACTTTCATTAGCAATTTGCTAAACTCTGTTGTTAAATTTGCAAATGAGAACAAACAAAAGAATTGTCACTCTATGAGAGTGGTATTAAAATTAACAGTGTTGCTAACTATACTAAATATTATCAGCCATACAAATGCAGACCAGGGAGTAAGTGGTTGTATCAGTCTTTTAGAAAAGCATTTGGATTCTGTAGCAGGCCACAAGCTGAATATGAAGCAATCATGGGATGCTTTTGAAATAAAGGCAAATAACGTGCTGGAGATTGTCGACAAAATATGTAAATTGCTTCTCTGAGTTTATTTAGCATCACTCTTAGCCTAAATACCACCTTAGCCACTGCATTAAAAAAAAATAACATCAGCTCAACTCCCAAGAAATATAAAGGAATGATAAAAAATATTTCTTTTTTTCCCCACAAAAGCCTTGGATTTTTTTGTAAAAAACTAGAGTTGTCTAATCAAAAGAAGATGGCTGAGTAATTTCTTAGAGGATCCTTGAGAATAGAAGGTCTCTGATAAAACTGATTCTGTTTGGGGTTTGCATGACTGAATGAAATAATGTTTGAAATCCCTTCTTTACACTGAGAAGCCTAATGCCAAATACAGGTTTCCTTTATTTGATGCTGGCTATGCATGACAATCCCATAACATTTTCCAGTCCAGAGGAAACTGTTTTGTGTTCTAGGTATAATTAATGTGTGCAAGGACAGTTGAGAATTATCCCTTTCTTGATTTTCTTTGAAAGTTGGATGCAGGTGGGTTAAACCTGCAGAAATCTGCACTTTTTTTTTCTTTTTCTTTCTTCTGGCCAGCACCTCTGTCTGTTGACATTAATAAACTTATTCCTCAATGTGTGGGAGGAGGGGAGAAGCATTTTGCAGGCAGAAACCACGATGAGATCATCAGACTTTATTTTTCTGTACATTCACTGAGCTTCAGTACTAGATTTCAGTTAGTAAATGTTGTAAGGAACATAGGTCAAGCTCACCTCTTCCTCATTATAAAACAGAAGAGGAGAGAGATGGACTGTGTCAGTTCTCAACCTGCAAAACTGGCTGTTTGAAAACCTCAGGCATTCATAAGGTATCAGAAACTCTTTTCTGCCATGATAAAAGCCAGAAAGCCAGCCACACCAGCTTTAATTTAGTTGCGCTTCATTACTTGACAAGAACTACTGATTCTGTCACACCCTTTAAATTTCATATGATGTTTCTTTGTCAGTTCCCACCCGCCTTTTTTTTTTTTCCTAAATTTTCTTATGTATTCTATTGAAACCCTTGATTTTGGTCACTACATTTGAAAATGAAGCTTCTTCCATTGCTGGAAAGTATTCAAAGATAAATATGTATTCACACTGGATTTGCTGAAACTTCTTACACATACCCAGTCCAGATGGCAGAGCAGGAAGTTCAACTTGAACAGGTTGTTTACTGTTTGAGATTTGAAGTAAGGAAAACAAATTTCACTGAGAAAATGCCTGGATGATTTCTTAAATTCTTTTTTTTTTTTTTTTTCCCCAAAAGCAAAGATGTGAACTGGACAATTAACTCCGCCAGCAAACTTAAATAGTTTAGACATGAAATGTTTATTTTGCGGTTTGTGTAAATCGTGGCAAGTGTTAGCTCAGGCAGCATTTACATTGCACAATTCTTTACAAACAAACATGGTAATTGTAGCGCTAATATTGTATCATCAAAGACTGAATGATTAAATGTCAGTTAAAAATGTCAGTTTGTAGATAATTAGGAGATGCTGTGCTCGTTATTTGAGACAGTTGTTGAGTGTAGAGCCTTATATAGCTGCATACTCAAAGCCACAGTGTGATCAATGATGGCTTTTAATGGCTGTGAAGTCAGACATGGTTACACCAACAAGTTACATGGAGTAAACTACAGAGTGCATTGCTTCTGGTTAGTTACTGTGCAGTGACAGCCCATCTGCTCACTGTTACACCATGGCAGGTGTGAGGTCTGCTTCCATAAAGGGAATACACAGACAGCTCTTCTGAGGCCTTGGGAGCCAAAAGGACAACATGTAGTAATCCTGCCACAATCACTGTAACTTCAAAAAGGTACAGTGGTAATGAGTGCAATATCTGTTTGGGATTTTTTTGTTGGTGGGTTTTGGGGTTTTTTTTGCCTGAATAGGTGGATTTGTTTGGGTTCTTTTAGTTCCTTACGGTACTGCATTGGTATGCAGACTAGGATCTGAATATGAAGAATTTTAGCCAGTCTTGGGCAGTTCTATGGCTCTGATCCCTGTGTCCACCAGTGAAAACCCAGGAGTAGAAGATGCTTTTCCTCATGGTTGACTTTAGTGTCTTATGTGCAGACAAGGAAGGTCAATTAAGGAGAACACAGAATTAGAACAACTCAGTTGACATGACAGACAGAGGTAAAAAGAATGGTGAAAGTCCTGATTTTCACCAGTACCAAAAATAAGGAAGAAATGGCTTATCTGTGACAAGAATTATACTACACTTTACAAGCAGGTGGTTCTCCTCTTCAATAGCTGTTAAGTATTAATCTGGGCAAGATACCAGCTTCTAGTTATTTAAAAGATTGATAACATCAATACTTGAAGAGAAAAACCCAATACTTTCTCCCAAGGTTATGAACTTCCTGATATGTTGACTTATGTGTCTGCTTCAATGGCAGTGCAACACTATTTAAGCTGCCATTGATTCTGGATGTTGTAAGAAATGTAATGAGAAAAAAGAATAAAAATAGAATGGGAGAGTAGTAAGGAAGCTGGTAATAAGGAAAATTATACCTTTTTTCTGAGTTTATTTCTTTGACTACATGACACATTACTAAATTGCTCTAAACTGAGCATATGCTTATAAAATAATATTACTATATAGTGTGAAGTAAACTTTTATTAGCATACTAGCAATAATTCAAATGCTTTTATAGGGTTCTTTTCTTTTGAATGATTGTCCTAGTTTAGAGCAGGACAGATTGCTCTGTTGCTCCAAAAGGGGCAAAAGAATAATGCTCACACAAATGGATTGGATAGTAATGGAAAGTTTAAATGGAAAAGTGATTCATATCCTACAAAAACTACAAAGCGTAGTGGTCAGCATAGCAAAGTTCCTTTACTCCAGACCAAAAACCCAACACTCCTCCCCACCTGGGGTTCACCAAAAACCCAAGGGCTCTTTCTTCCCCCCTCCCCCATTTCTAGGCTTGTTTCAGGCTGGCCAGGCCTGAACTGCTTCCATTTTTACCCTGGCATGAGGGCTAAACAGGCCAAGATTGTGCAGAAGAAAAAAAACTACGCAGGCCAAAGAGGCCTGGGATACTCCCCCATCGTTACCAGATAAGAGAGCGTCTCTCCCATGGGAGCACAGAGCAAAGAAAGAGAAATTCTGATGATAGTGCAGAAATACACAGTTTCCTGTGTCCACCCACTGGGCTGGACACTCTGGACACTGGAGGTCTCAACTCTGTGGCTTCTTTTTTGGAGGCAGCCAGCCTAAATGGCCACACTGATATTTTTACTCTCTGTACATTCAATGACCAGCTTCTGCTACTTTAACTTAGTTAATTTTAGAATTGTTGTCTTTCCATGCATGCACTCTCTAATGGATGGAGTTGGTATTGTTTTGCTGTGTCTGTCTAGGCATATTGCAGCCTGGATGGCTATTCATGCCTCTGCATGTGATCTTACTCCATAATGTTAAGAAGCAGATTTTATTTCTTTATTCCACTGAGCTTCTCTTTGGTCTAAAAATAGCTTTGGTTACTGAGAAATAGTAACTAAGCTTGTTGATTGTAACTGAGGAATAGTAACTAAATTTGTTGGTTATAAATCTAATATTTACTGAGTTTATTTCTCATATAGCTTGAGTTTTCTTCTCTGAGAATACTATCTGCATTTTAGGCTGTTTATGTTTAGTTACAAGAATGCCTAGGGCCTGCTTGAGCAAGTAAAACTTGATTGTGCTTTGAGTTTTAGGTTAGGTTTAATCTTGAGGTCTCATAAGTATGTCAGCACAGAAATGTGCGCAGGATAATTTACTTTTTCCCCCCTCATGACAAGAGTTAGTAACCTGGACATCATGTGCTACTGTAATTACACATTTACTGACTCCAGGTGGTCATTTGCTACCATCTTTGAGTATAGCATCTTTTGCCTTTGTGTCTTTGATAGTGTTTGTTTCTCTTTAAGAAACTCAACTCATGACTTTTTTTTTTTTTTCCCTTCACATCTTGTATGGTGGAGAGGCTGGATATATTTAGTGCTTGTAATATCACCAACCCATAGATAAGGCCTGTGTAGTCCAAGTCCTTGTCTCTCTGATTTAAATGCAGCATTATACCAAGTCATCCTTTCCCCTGAGTCCATGATGTGAAGTACTATGTTATCTTAAAACCTTATATAAAGAGAGATCATTAAACTACACTTGGATTTGTTTTCTGGAATGTTTCCTTCAAACCTCTGCAAGCTTTGTTAGAGGAAAATGGAGTGAATTTCAGGAAAACATCGTAAGATAGGTTGCTACAAAAATGTCATTTAAACAAGTACTATTTCTGTTAGCCTTTCCACTCAAATACTGGGTTGGCACATCTAATTAAAAATACTGCTTTGTGCAGGGTGAGTCAGGCTTTTTAATTTCACAGCAACAAATTATTTCCAATTCAAGTTGTATTTTGTGGACAAAGTTCAGGTTCTCTCAAACAATGCTTGCTTTTTGTACGCTAACCCTGACTACTGGCTGCAATTTAACTTTCTTGATACCATTCATCTGTTTAAGGTGGTTAGCGTTTCTGTTCAAGTATGAACAGATTATTTTGTTCTGGTTCCTATTAGCAAAATGGGTAAGTATGGGTAAAAAAATTGAAAGCTAAAATAATCTTCTACAGTAATACAGCCACTGCAACTCTCTGCTACTTAAAACCAATAAACACTCCAGGCAAAGTTAATTAAAATTAAAAACTGTTGTATGTAAGCTATCCCATTAGCCAGGATTATATTTCATTTCCCCCACATGACATGTTTCACAAGACGTAGATGTTTCAAAAGCCCCTGCTATTATCACTCTTTACACCTTAGTGGAGAGCTGTGGTGTTCAGGTGACAGCTGAAGTTTATCCTCTGGTGATGTTCTGACAAGACTTCTGCTGTTTTCTCTAAAGGTCTATCCAGACAGAACTCTTTTGAATCTTTACTCAGCTGTGACTTATGGCCTAATTTTTGGAAGTAAAATATCACTTGTCATCAAGTGTGTCTTTGAGTGTATCACATCTTTCCTAAAGCTGATTTACCAAAGTTGCAGTAAAACCCAGATTTGTTTAAAAGCTGGCAGTGCTTGTATCTCTTAAACCTCTGTCTTGCTTATTAACTATATTAATGACCAAAAATAGCATTCTGCTCTTCTGGGGAATTTTTCTTCTTGTCTTTTCAGTGTATGCCGAGAATATTTTCAGAACGGTGGGAAAAGAAAAGCACTGGAGAAAGATGAAAAAAGAGCACTTCTTGCTTCCAAGACCACTCCAGCTTTAAATGTTCCTCAGGCTCCCAAGATTGAAGATCCCTTGCCAGATTCTGGCTTGACAAATCATGAAGCTGTAACAGAAGAGTAAGTTTTACAAGTTTTACTTGTTCTCCAGACTTCTTTGCCCCCACTGTGTGTGATATGACTTACCTAGACATTTTTCTTCCATAACACATTAGATCAGTCTGATGTATTTTTAATAGCTGAGAAAGGGCGTTTTCATGTCAGTATACATATTTCAAGAAATATTTATGTTGTAGTATATTTTGGTGGATGCTATTAAAAATTTGCTTGAGAATGACAACTTAGTCATCTTCATTTAAGTGTTAGAGTAATTTCACTTCAGTATGTCATTGACGTGCAATGCAATTTATATTAAACCTTGAGGTGAAATAAGGGAGACGTTAATTAAGTTAGAATCTAATGGTTGTTCAGCACTGTTGAAAAGTCAATTGCTTATGTAAGTACTAAGTGCCAAATGTAAATATCAGAGTACTTAAAACTTTCTCTTCATAAATAATTGCAGAGAAACTCTTGATTCCAATTATACACTTCAAAAGCAATTTTGAATTATAACCCTTGATTTTAAATGTGCTAGCTTTCTGATGACTGGCTCTGCAGAAATTATCGTATCCTTGAGGTATTTTCCTAACAACAGTTTTAATTTTGGTTTTTGACCTTCATTCAAGTGAGAATTTTATTTTTGGCATTCAGGAGTAGCTTTATTATTATTTTAGTTACAGTCCCACCCTCCCTGTTTTTTTGGTGGGGTGGGTTGGTTGGTTGGGGTTTTTTTCTAAATAAGATGGATCATGTTTATGGCTATTCCATGTCTGATGGAAAGAATTTAGTATTTTGCAAGTATAATGGAATAACAAATGCCAAAGTCTATTATGATTAAATTTTAAACTTATGGCTTGCATCATTGTCTTGGTTTGAGCTGAAACAGCTCTGGACTGAGGACAGAACAAGTTTATCCCAAAGGATACACTCACACAGAATTGGAGTTTAAATAAAAATACTATTTATAAATGTAAATCGAATACATAAAGGTACAAAAGCAAAAAGATATATATACACAATCAAAATCAGCTCGGGCCTAGCTCCCCCACTGAGCCCATCAGACCTCAACCAGTCAAGCCTCCCCCTTAACACTTGGCCTCAGCTGGCCTCACCGCCCCCACCAAGACAGGCCCCAAAGCAGGCCTTAGCCACACAGCAAGAAATAGATTCCTGCCCACCGGGCCTTACTCCCACACAGCAGGCACACAGCTGGGGCAGAGAGGAAAGAGAGCGAGAAAACTGGCTTGGAAGTCTCCTTACATACAGAGATGCAGGATTATGGGATGGAATAACAAATTACAATATCCTGTGTCCACCCTCCGGGGCAGACTGCCTTCCCCTTTGGGCTTTCTGGTCCTCTTGAGGAATTTTATCTCTATGGTAGGACAGCTAGTCCTTAACCTACAACAGCCATCATTCTTTATAGACCAGCTCTTACTGTCTGCAGCAGTGTGGTCTTTTCTCCCTCTTCTGTGATTTTTTTAATTTTCACTATTGTAGCACGCCTTCTGCAATCAGTGCTTACTTTTTAAGATATAGTATTAGTTGGAAAAGAAACAGACGTTACTAATATTATGAGCAGATGTGTTTGCCCTTATGAGCTGGTATCTTTTGTAGTTTCTCATGTTTGCAAAGGAACTTGCAAAAGGCATAAAGATTTGCAGCGCCTATGTACAGCAGAATGAAAACATGAGATGATGAGATACGAATACCTTATAACATTTCAATAATTATGGCATTAGTTAACACATAATTTTAGCATTACTGTAAGTAGTAGTTTGGCACTTACTTGTTAAAATCAATAGGGTTTGATGATCATACACTGAAGTAATTTGTCTTCCTGTTGGAGGCCTTGTCATGATAAAGCAGTAGCTCTCTCTTTGCACATGCTCTGTCTTCATACTTTGTACAGTTTATAACAGCCATTGCAAAGCTAACTTCACATCAGTTTCTTCTTGCTGCCAGTAGTCTGTAGCCTTACCTTTTGTTCTGACTAGTCTGTATAGAAAGTAGTTAATAGAGAAGTTTTATTAAATAATTTTAGGAGTACTTGTTAATACAGTGAGTGATGATGATTTTTTTTTTAATCTTCATTCTTAAAACTTTGCATTTAACTATAAATACATAGCTGGCAAAGGCAAGAATTATAATATTAGGTTACCTGAGTAAGCAACAAATGGTAGTAAGGTTTCTAGTAGCTGCACAGACTGTAAAGCATCAAGGTGTAGCTCTTCTAAGTTAATTGCACAGAGAAATCTTGCTCTGTGCCTTACAGAAGAAACTGCAGAGTTTATAGAATCAGAATGAAAATGGATTGTGTATTGCACACAGCATGTTTCCCTCCTGAAATACTTTTCTACCATGTCTGCATTGATTAGTTAGTTTTTGTTTTGCCTTAGCAAGCGTAAAGACAATTTTGTTCTTCCCATATATAATAATTTCTCAAGCAATATTAAAAACAGATTTCTGATGTTGCAGCAGCTCTATTGGAGCTTACCTTTACTGGCAAGCCATTATAGAGAGATTTTACTTTGGTAAGAGCAAAGCTATCTGAGGAATAACAAGTTCTAGAGGTAATTAAAAAAGATGCTGGAAGATAAGAAGACAAGTAGGAAGCACTCGGCCAGCTCTTAAAGGTAGGAAACATCGTAAGAATCAGAAGGGCAAAGTTTACCGCAACTCAGAAAGTCACTCACCTACTTTGAACCCATTTGCTGTTGCTCACCTCTTTGGCAAATTAACATTGAGTATTACAAAAAAATCTAACGTGAGCAGTCCCTTTTCACTTTCATCTATATGAAAAAGCAATGTATTGTCCACAGTACTTTTTTCCATTCCAGAATGAGTTAAGTCTCTAATGTTACAACTGCAGCTGTTGTGAAGCTGGACATCAAAGTGGCTCAGTCTTGCAAGATAACAGTGGCTGTTACCTGCTGTTTAACAGATCCTCCCTTCAATAAATCAGTCCCTTCTTTGTTTTTCATTTAAGTATTTTCTCCTCTTCTTCCACCAAGTTAACCAGTCTTGCCTTTTCTCTGCAATGGTAAAAAAACCACAACTAAATCACAATCCATGGCAAAAAAATATGGATTTTTCTCAGGTGTTAGTTTGACTGTCTCTTAAGGTACAACCTAGCATTCCTTCTTTTTTATGTATCAGAGCAGGCTAGACCTTCCATTGGGTATTGTTATGTATGGATTATTTTTTCTCGAGGCATACCAGCACTACAACTGAGAACCAGATGTATAGCTTTGTTCTGGTTTTCTGACAGCTTCTGAATTTTTTCCCCTCCCATCCTTGATAAATAACAGAGTAATGTAAAACTGTAAACTGAAGAGATCAGCACTGAAAGTGATTAATTGCAGAGATAAACTGACTTTCCTTATGGTCATATATATTATCTGTTTATATAGACTTCCAAGAGAAAATAACACTTATCTTACACAGCATTTAGCTGAATAGTAAGTACATTTTTAAAGATGGCTGCAGTCCATTTAGTGAAGTGCTTGAAATAAACAGGTCTTGCATATATTTAAAATGCACTAATTTTCCAGGTTATGTACACTGCTTTAACAGTTCCTTTAATATTCCCACTTTGGTTTTCTGTCTGTACACTATTGGATTCAAGATGTACTTGGAGATTACATCCAGTGGCAAAGTACTTCCCTTGCTCCCTTTTGACTAAAAGTCATTAGGAAACAAATGTGAATATCAATGAATTCAGCAAGACTACATTTCAAAGCGATTGGCTCACTGATCAGTGATAGTCACCTAGATTATACAGTTAGAGTCTCACTGAGGAATCTGACCTAAGACAGTGCTGAAAAAGTAGGTATCTGGGCCATCTGAATTCGTTGTCTGTGCTGTCTGTATACATTCAGTGACTGTATCTAAGTGCTTCTGAAGAGCTTCAAAATTATTTCAAGCACCTAACTAGGATCCTGTTACTACTGATAACTGGCAATGTGAGAATTTCTGCTAAGCAATTCATTGCACCTGAGGCAGCAAAACGTGACAAGCAACAGGAAGTCAAGACACAAGTGAGCATCTGAATCTCTGCTACTTTTAAAGTTTCAAAGTACATTTGCATTGAAGTTAGACTACAAGGCTCCTTGGATATGACACACCTGTCAAAGTGAATTTGCCCTGTATTGACAATGCCTTCAATCTGTTGTTCATTAGTGTGGAAAAGTGTTTCTGGCTCCTGCTCAGTTTGGGTTCAAGAGTTGCAGCTTTCCATAGGTGTGCCCCAATGCTATATAGAAACAGTGCCCAGCTTCATCCAGTCAAAAATAATGCTGCAGACATGCAGCAGGTTTTCTAAGATATAAAGATGAAATATATCAGAGTGCCTTTTCAGTCTACTGTAGCTGAAGTGGGATCAACTGGATATGAGAAGGTTCTAGGTTGTGCTGCTTAATTTCATTCTGTACAAGTATTTCATGGAATAATTTAAATGGAAAATGTTAAGTCTATAGTGGCTGTCACTATTTTCATGGGATGCTTTCTCTGCACAATAGAGTCGCATTGCCTCTTGTGTCTCCTGTAGTCCCCATGCGTCTTGGGTTAATTTGCTTGCATAGAATGCAGACATGTTCTTGTGCTTGAATGATCCATGTAGAAGTAAATTCCTTAAGTGGCATGATTATGCTGCTGAACACAACAAAAAGACCTCATGCTTCTCCAGCATCTTCTATGTGGTAGATAACTGGGAATTTAGCAAGAGCTTGGAGAGCCCAAATGTCTTTACTGCTGCTTAGAGATATTTTTTCTGCAGTATTCTATACTGCTTTGTTGCTGTTACAAATAGAACCATGGCTTTGCTGAACTGCATTGGCCCTGCAGATCTGTTTTTGAAAGTTTTTGCAGTTATCTGTCTTTCTAGAGCTGAATCTTCCCCAAAATGATAAGTGATATTTTGGAGATGTCAGGCATTGGCTACAGAGGCTTGAAGCAAAAAAACAAACAAACAACCAACAACAAAAAAACCCACTCAAAACATTTGCTTGATAGAAAATTATTCTTCCTGTGAAACCTGTGAGTTTGCTTTTGCTTGCCTTAATTTTGGATTTTGGGTATTCCAGGGTCTTACAAATCATGATGGCAAAATGCAGATGCATCCCTGTAAATGATCCAATAGAAAGAGCTCAAACTGGGTGCTAGTGGTTCTATATCATTTCTTTTTTGTGTTTGTTTTTGATACATGGATGAACTAATTTTTTTTAAAGAACAGGCAGATGTAAAGTCTATACGAGTGAAGCTGAACAGAATTTTGACTCCAGCATTTACTGATTTGTTGCAATTGCAAAGAAACAAACAACCAGGAGCCTCTAAATTCAGATTGCAGGGAAAATGAATTAAAGAACAGTATGCTTGATTGTGGGATGTACTCAACAGCTGAGTCCTTGATGTTAGTGACAACAGTGCAGCACTGAAATTCTGATTCTTTTATCAGTTTAGCCAAACTAAGTGCCCAAAGAAAGCAAAACCTTTAAATGACAGAGAGAGCTGACTGCCAGTGTACAGGTGCATTGATCTTATCTAATGCTATGTTATATATGTGAATAGAGTTAAATGCAGTTGGTGGCCAGTCACATGTGTTCCCCAGGGCTCACTATGGGGGCTAGTTCTCTTTTAATATCTTTATCAATCATTTGGACGAGGGGATTGAGTGCACCCTCAGTAAGGCTGCAGATGACACAAAGCTAGGAAGAAGTGTTGATCTGTTTGAGGGTAGGAAGGCTCCACAGAGGGATCTTGACAGACTGGATCAATGGGCCAAGGCTGATTGCATGAGATTCAACAAGGCCAAGTATTTCACTGTCTGTTCTTCTAACCGATACTGCCTGAGCATGCTCACAAGGGTGTTATGGGAGACAGTGTCAAAAGCCTTGCTAAGGTCAAGGTAGACTACATCTACTGGTCTCCCTGCATCTATCCATTCAGTTATGGCATCACAGAATGCTATCATAAAACTTCATTTATGAATACTTCAGAAGTGCTATGATTAGGGTTCCTTTTTCTAAACTGTATGGCTATTTTTGACTATTTCTCATTTAAAAAAGCTTTTGGATATTACAGAAGTAAATTGATTTCCTGCCATGGCATAGACTGTTTTTCACATGTAATTTTGGGGGAAAACTTCAGTTCATTTAGATGTTTAGGATAACTTCCATAACTTGAGCAACCGGTTTGTGGCTCTGCATGCACTGATCTAATTGTTTCCCAGTATTCACTGAAACCAGAATTGAAGCAAATCTCTAGCATTCATTCATAAAGAAAAAAATAGCTAACATAAAGCAATTAAACTATTTTACAGTTTTTGTAGGGAATAACTAAATGGGGGGACGAGGGGGAAAGGGGATGATTGCTTTTGTTTCATACCTAGGAATACCATGTATTCTTTTGCCTTTATTAAACCAATTACAGTACTTGACTTCAGATACCCTTTAAAATGGGACTTAAAAGTAGGTGGGTCATCATGTTACCAGTTTGTCTTTTAAACTTAGAAAATTTTAACTCTGGTGACTTGTGTGATTTCAGTAAGAATAAATACCACAAAAAAGGTAAGTAGGAAACACAAGGTTTCTAGTCTAGTGGATGCACAAGTTGCCATTTTCGTGTCTTACGATGAGTACACAAGTTCATAGTATTACAGCTGTTCAGAACATAGTTCTTCCACTTGAGGACCACCTGCTTTACTTCTGGTATCCCAGCAATTCAAATAAGGCGTTCACTTCTATGGGTCATTACTCTGGTGCTCTGTGAGAAATTTTTTGCATTAGTTATCTGAAATGGTAATTCAGAATATAACTTCAAAAATAACATCGATAAAATTGAGTTTTTGCTGCTTCTTAGATTACTCCACTCCTTGGGGAAGATCAGATTACTTGATGTTGGTAGCTGCTTTAATCCATTTCTGAAGTTTGAAGAATTTCTGACAGTTGGCATAGATATTGTTCCAGCTGTTGAGGTATGTAATGTTTGAATTTAACATATATTTTCTCCTCAAATATTTTAGAATGCTTCAAAACTCTCCCCCTCAACTCTCTCTGCCTGTCCTCATAAGAAAGGTGCTTCAGCCCACTGATCATCCTCGTGGCCCCTCTGTGGACAGCTGTATATGTATAACCTTATAAGCCTTCTAAGTAAAGTTAGCATGTTACTCTGAACAATTACTCTTCAAAGCCCCTTTTAGTAGAGGATACAATGATATTACTACTGTTAATTTCCTGTGCAAAGTGTTACAAGGAAGCAGAATATAGCCCTCCAGGTATAATAGCTGCAATTAAAATTTCTTGAGTATAGCCAAATAATGCAACACTCTCTTGATTTTTGTATATCAGAGGCCAAGATTGAAAGCTACTAAAAAATAAATCACAGATGTTTTTGATGATTGATTGCCTTTTCTAATTTACTGCATTTTTTTGGAAGAGAAGGTGGTTTTATGTAAGCAGGAATAACATTCGCTTCTACTTGGAAATGACTCTGCATAGCAATTGCTTTTTAATACCTTTATAATAGTGTTAGTGATTTTTTTTTTCAATATTTTCATAAAAGGTGCTGTAAATATATTTGTGGTATGAAAATGCACAGGTTGAAATCTGCCTTTCAGATGTGCTATACCAAACGTGTTGGGTCTGCTTTCATGTTCTCTTACCTGTTTAGAGTATCTGTCATTCATTGCATGTTCTCTGGGCATCAACAACAGTTTTTGTTGCTAGTGTGTCAAAACCTTGAGCTTAAAACTTTTTATGAAACAAGCTGGCCCCAGGTTTCGATGATTATAAAGCAGCAAAACTTAAATGAATAGTACAATATTAGTCTTAGTAAGTTCTTCTTAATCATTTGTTGAGATTGTTTATTTGAAACTTTGTTCTGTTTGGGCTAAATGTCTTTCGTTTTTTTTAATTACCAGTTCTCAGCTAGCAAATATGTAGTAAATTACTGCACATCTATCATTTTACTTTGCATCTGAAAGCTAGCAATATGTGTTAAATTCTTATTTTAGATCGATTTAATAGCAGGAGAAGTGTTCATCAGGCTTGACATTTCCTCAAGGGAGCAGAGAGCTTGTCATTGATTTTTCTGTGGATTTCATGTGTATTTGCTCTGAAAACTAACCTTGATGTTTGTTTGGTTTCCTTTTTTTTTTTTTTTTTTTTTTTTAATTTCACCAGAGTGTATATAAATGTGACTTCTTAAATCTTCAAATTCAGCAACCTCTCCAGCTGGCACAAGATGCTATAGATGCCTTTCTTAAGCAACTAAAAAATCCCATTGATTCTCTACCTGGAGAACTGTTTCATGTTGTTGTTTTCTCACTCCTCCTTTCTTACTTTCCATCACCCTATCAGCGATGGATATGCTGCAAGAAGGCACACGAACTTCTCGTATTAAATGGCTTGTTGCTTGTCATAACTCCTGATTCATCCCACCAGAATCGCCGTGCTATGATGATGAAGAGCTGGAAAATTGCCATAGAGTCTTTGGGTTTTAAACGCTTCAAGTATTCCAAGTTTTCGCATATGCACCTGATGGCATTTAGGAAAACTTCCCTGCAAACAACAAGTGACTTGGTTAGCAGGAACTACCCAGGAATGTTGTATATCCCCCAGGATTTCAACAGTATAGAAGATGAGGAGTATTCAAACACTTCCTGTTATGTTCGATCGGATACAGAAGATGAACAGCTAGCTTATGGTTTTATGGAGCTACCTGATGCTCCTTATGACTCAGACTCTGGAGAAAGCCAGTCTAGTTCAATTCCTTTCTATGAGCTAGAAGATCCTATATTGCTTCTAAGTTAATGTAGTTGTTGAAATGCCCTTTCAGTCAAACCTCTTGCTTAACTAATTTTGCTATACTAACATGGGCTCAACACACAAAAATGGTTTGCATAAAGAAAATGCAAAGGTTTACAGAGTTTGCTATTTTTTTCTACTTTTGAATTTTAAAATTTATTCTTGTATGAAAGTGAAAAAAATACAAGTTTTATGCAAATGACTGATGTCATAGCATAAATTGCTGTTACTTTCTTTAGATTTGTATCACTAATTTTTTTTTTTTCCAGAAAGGTACCATTCTTTTCTTTAGTGCTGTGAAGTGTGAATTCTATTTAATTTGCTAAATGTTGTTTTGATATTTTAACCAAATGTGGTTGAGCTTAAGGCACTGGAGTTGGTGGGATTCTGAGAAGGATACATAGGAAGAAATAATTTGCACTTTATAATTAAATGTGCAGATAGGTTAAGACATGTGGTTACATGTCCCTTTTTATGGAACAAAACTTCTTTTCCCAAATTTGTTTAATTCTCATTGAGCCTGGGCTGGAGAAACTATAATACTTGCACATTTGATTTTCTTTGTTGCAGCCCTCTGGAGACAACACCAAACTGAGAACACCAAAACACTAGAATATGAATCCATAGTTATACATACTGTGTTATTTCATTGCATAAATAGCAGTTAGACATGAGATTTCTGAAGAGGTTACCCCTGCCCAGAGAGGTATGGTACGTCTAAACAATTATGTTTCACTTCTGTTCACTGGAACGTGTTTTGCAGTCTCATGAGCGTACAAGCACTAACAAATAACAGTATTTCCCCAATGATGGTGGTGTGTATTCTTTTCAAACTCCGGGTTTGGGGGACATCGTGGGGTTTGTCATGTTTTAAAGTAGATTATTTATGCATTTTAAAAACAAGTAACCTTTTCCTTTTAATTGTCCTTATTTGTAGACCTCCCAGGTTACACGGTAACTGAAGACCAATTTTGTAAAAAGGAACATAATTATATTAGTTGAGTTTTCCAAGATTACACGCATTTGCACAGGGCCATGTATTCAGACCACACAAGTGAAGTTAATATACACTGTTTGTTTGGACCTCAAAATCTTCTGTTTAGTTAAATAAAAACTCTATAGCTGTCTGAAGACTGGTCTGCAGTGTAAGGAGATACAGCAGAAGTTTTACATCTATTATTTTTTTTTTATTAACTTGTGTGATAAATCTGTGAGGTTTTCCAGGTGAAAATGAAAAAGAAAAAGGCAATTCTACTCAGTGGTAAAAATAGAGAATTCAGTATTAGTTTAGCTTAGGTCTCCCTCTATTTAAAGATAAAGGCCAGAATTTTCAGATTTGTATGTTAGGCTGTTAAATCTGTATGTAAGTGCCTAATAAAACATGGTTTAAACTAGGTGCCATGTCATGATTTTAAAGACTGACTTCAGCACAATGGTAGAAAATGGAAGTTTCACAGCTGGTTGTGATGAAAATACACTTTACATCATATTGACATATTATGTTGTATTTATAATACAGAAGTTACCAGACAACAGTAACCAGTTAGTGATTGCTACAAAAATGAAACTTCCTCCTTCCACATAAGCTTTGCAACTGTCACATTCTGACCTACCTGTTTTTCTTTTAGAATTTCCTACCTAAAGCTGTCCTGTATTGGCCCAGCTTACACTGGACTGCAATGTTTTATTCCTTAACACAAGCTTTTCGTGTCTCCCTTAAATTTACAAATTTGCTGTTTAATCTGAATGATGTATACAAACCAAACATCCTGATGTGTGAAAAACAAAAGCAAACCACTTTTAGACATAAAAGTGTCCAAGTATCATGATTGTTTATAGAATACACCTCTAATGAAATGCACAATAGCTTCAAAATTGGTTTTCACAAAATGTTAGGGGTTGGAAGGGAACTCAAAACATCATCTAGTCCAACCCCCTGCCAGAGCAGGATGACCTAGAGTAGTGTTAAGTCAGTATGTGCAACCAGTGTTTTATCACTTCATTTTCACTAAAATATTTGTCATTATAAGCCTTTCTTCTTCCCAGTTAACTACTGACTCCAGCAGTGCTCATGTTGAAGATAAAATACTGGTGCTATAAATTAAACTGTTTATAAAAGCTTAATCTGTGTGTACTTCAAAGTGTACTTAACATTTTAACTGATACTCCTGAAAATTTATGTGCCAGCTAACATGTTGGCATTGGTTGATGCAAATTCGTTTGTGATGCACACACACAAAAACAGTAATTCAGACCAAAATTTATCCCCCAAAATGCTTAAAATAGCAACACTTCAAATTTAAGTGGTTGAGGGACCTGAGATTTGTACAGCTTGGTTTTCTTGCTGCTATGTTTGTTTTGTTTTGTTTAGGGTTCGGTTTTTGGGGTGGTTTTTTTTGTGGGTTTTTTTTTTTTTTCTTTGTTTTGGTGGTTTTTTTTTTTCCCAAGAGACAGTAGACTCTGTTGGAGGAAGAAAGTGGGATTTACAGGCTTATACCTCCCTGAACGATAAAGTGGTGATATCAGCAGTTTTTGAATATTTGGCTTTGGTGCAAGAAAAATGTTTCTGTCATATGCACATTTGAAAATTATGACTGTGCAAGAGATCTCTTGTTCTTAAGGTGCTGGAGAGGAAAAGGAGGGGGAAAACAGTGTACTTGCATTTCTGTTGTCTTTATGTCACTACTGTTTGTGAACAAAGCACATTTATTAAAGAAAAAAGAAAACCCCACACCTGAAAACCTTTTAAAAATTGTTTCTTTGGAGTATGAATGTGCATTTGCTGTCCCTGTGCAATTAATTTATGCTGAAAGCCCGCATAACAAATGCATAGTTACTTTCCTTATGGCGGAGGGGGGGGAATTTGGTTTATTTTATAAACAATTACACTGAAGGTGTTAAATTTGGTACTTCAGTTTCAGCTTCCGCATCTCAGTTGTGATGTTTGCGTTATGGAAGGGGTTTTGGAGTTCCTTCAGTTGCTCCTGTATGATGCTTTTTGCCTGCCCATTTATGATGCAGTCACTTTCTCATGCAGTTTCCCTCTTTCCAGATGTATTTAATTTCTCCTCTACTGCCCTGAAATATCTTTGCAGCACTGCTGGATGTTGGCCCTTTGAGGTCATTGCTGTATTTTTCTACACACTGATCTTGAGTATTCTGCTCTCTTACTTGACAGTGAAGGTAGAAAATGAGATGTCACAGCTGTTTTCAGTATTGCTTTCTGCAGAATCTTTCTCTCCTTTTCTGCTTCAGGGAGACTTTTCCCACTTTCTTTAAAAACGTGATTATTCTAAGTCTTTTAATTGAATCTGCAACAGGTTTTTGGTTCTTTTTCCTAGTTTGTAGATCTGTCTGAATAACTTAAAGCAGGAAAAACTGCCAAAGTTGATTTTGGAGCATCCAGCCGCTGCCAGTCAGCTCTAGTGCTTCTTGGCTAGGGTGATGAAGGGGTGGTTGTGATGAAGAAATTAGAAGAACACAGGATAGGCTGGCGCTCTAGCAGTTCAAAGAACCCCTGTGCTGCAGCTGTCAAAACTGCTTTCAAACTCCAACTACCCGTGTTTTGTCCATCTAAGCAATGGACCTACTAGCAGCCAGAATTTTCCCGATCTTGCCCATCAGCCTGCACGGGCCAATACAAAACATGCATTTCAAGGACGAAGTGTGGGTATGCTTTCTGTATCATGCAAGGGTGGTGAAAACTGGCCCTTGGGAAGCGTATCAAGTCTGAGGTCAGAGTCCTTTGTAGAGAAGGCGGCTCCTGCTCGCAAATGATGGGGAAGCTCAAAGAGCTTTCAGTCTGTCTTGCAGTCCTAAAAGAAACACAGTTTTACCTCTGCTAAGAACCAGGTGACAGTGTTTCTAAGTTCTGGTTTGTGTTTTGTTGGGGTTTTGGATTTTTTTTTTTTTTTCTTTTCCGGCGTGGGGAGGGTCTGGCCGATCGACGCAGACGCTCCCACACCGAGGACTTCGACCCCGGGTCAGGTGCAGGCCAGGCACCGGAACCCGGACGGTCGCGGCCGCGGTGGCGTTTGGGCCTTGGCGCGGCCCGTAGCTGGGACGCCGCATTCAGCTTCAACATGGCGGCAGAACTGCTTCTGGGGCAGGAAGTTTCCGGGACGCCTGTTGAGGTGAGTGCAAATGAGAGCGCTGCTGGGCCGCCTCTCTCGGGTCGGGAGCACGGCGGGGACCCGCGGCTCCATGGGACTTAGGCCGGGCTTGTGCCTGCGCAGTATGCATGGAGCGGGGCCCCCTCACTGCGGCGAGGCGGGGAGGAGGGGAGCCGGAGCGGCCCGGCGGAAAGCCCCGGGGGGACGCGGCCTCCCCGGGTAGGATCAGGTCCTGGTGGGGCTGAGGCCGGCTGCACAGAGAAGCTTCACGGGCGTGTGATGAGCCGCGGTGCACAGCAACCTCGCGGCTAGCAGCGCCCGCTCCTCGGGGCCAAATCCTGTCATTAAACTTCCTTGGCCGTTGCAGCCCAGCAACTGACGCTTCGGCCGTGTGCTCCCTATTTGTCTGACAGCGGTGATCCGTAATAGGGATTCAGCATTAACTTTTGAGAACTAACGGAATCCTTCATCTGTAAGGCCTACTGTAATAATGTGTTAGCTAAGTACGACTTTTTGCTTAAAGAAAGGTCTCAGAAGTTTTGGGTGGGTTTATGTGGTTTGGGGTTTTGTTTTAGGATTTTTTGTGGTCGTGGGTTGTTTTGTTTGTTTTTAATATGCACTAAACTGGAAGAATAAAACTGAAAGAAAGTGAGCCAGTATTTCAGATAGGCCTCACCAGGACCTAAAATCAGCTACAGTTACACTACTGAGTTTACTTTCTTAGACAAATTATGGTAAAAACTATTTTGGGAATTCTATTATTTTTAGTTCTTGGACATTTAGTATCTATAGCTAGATTTCCCGTGTTGCTTAAAACTACTGGGTGTATATACAATGTTTCTTTTGGCTCTGAATGTGATTTGCTCAGATACATAACTCAGATGTTGCAACCTGAAACTTCAAGGGCATTAATTTAAGAAACAAACACAACACCCCTCTGAGTTATCTAAACAACCAAGGTCTTAAAAGCAACGAGTAAGAAATAGCTGTGTTTTAAAAGAATAGATCAGATACTGATGTTTCTCATAAAATTGGTCTGAATTGCTGTCTTATGTTTTTGTAATAAAAAACATATATTAATCATGAAAATGTTTCAGACCGGGACCTGGGGGTGCTGGTCGATAGTAGGCTGAACATGAGCCAGCAGTGTGCCCGGGCGGCCAGGAAGGCCAATGGCATCCTGGCCTGTATCAGGAATAGTGCAGCCAGCAGGACAAGGGAGGTTATTCTTCCCCTGTACTCAGCCCTGGTCAGGCCACACCTTGAGTATTGTGTCTAGTTCTGGGCTCCTCAATTCAAGAGAGATGTTGAGGTACTAGAACATGTCCAGAGAAGGGCAATGAGGCTGGTGAGGGGTCTAGAACACAAACCCTATGAGGAGAGGCTGAGGGAGCTGGGGTTGTTTAGCCTGGAGAAGAGGAGGCTCAGGGATGACCTCATTGCTGTCTACAGCTACCTGAGGGGAGGTTGTAGGCAGGTGGGGGTTGGTCTCTTCTCCCAGGCAACCAGCAGCAGAACAAGAGGACACAGTCTCAAGTTGTGCCAGGGGAGGTATAGGCTGGATGTTAGGAGGAAGTTCTTCAAAGAGAAGGTGATTGACCATTTCTCTGATGGTGGAGTTGCCGTCACTGGAGACGTTCAAGAGGAGACTGGATGAGGCACTTAGTGCCATGGTCTAGTTGATTGCTTAGGGCTGGGTGATAGGTTGGACTGGATGATCTTGGAGGTCTTTTCCAACCTGTTTGATTCTATGATTGTATGATTCTATGTTTCTTTTCCTCTTTTCACTAAGAGGCTGACAACGTTTTGCTTAGAAAAGGCTAACGACTGGAAGTGCAGTTCAGTAGTACACCATTTTGCTAATTGGCTAGAAGGCGTAGCCAGGAAGAGAGGGTTGCATTTGCACTCTGAACTGTCATTTTGCAAATACTTTGTTCTGGAGCAGACTTTGACTTTCCGCTATGAACACACACTTTCCCCTGGCACACAGCGCAGCACGTGGGGTGGCAGCAGAGGAGCTTCTCTTTCATGTTTCTCATGATATGATGGCAGCAAAACTCCACTTGGCATGAGCTGAACCAGTCAGTAGTTTTCTGTCAGAGTGACTGCTTGCCTGCAAGGGAGCTTGCTAGTGTAACAATCCCACCGGAAAATAATTTAGCAACCACAGAAAAATTTTAAGCCAGTTAGGCAGGAGCTTCCACCCTTTGCCTACAAGCCAGCCTGCTGACTTCTCTGAGGCTCTGATGAATGTTTGTAGTATTAGCCCATTGGCTTGGAGGAGTTCCAGAAAGGCTTAGGGATTGAGATAACAGGATGGCACGGCAGATGTGTTTCAGTTTAGGAGTATTTCTATGTCAGTGCTGTGATTGGAAGGAGACAGGAAATTGTTCTTCTGTATTCATGGCTTCAATGAGAGGTAACTAGGGGCGTGTAGGGGAGGGCGTATAGGAGTTGAAATAAACAGCTCCCTGAAACAAAGTTGACTGTGGTACAAGAAACAGTGAGACTGCAGATAGTGCTATGATACTGGATATATGTAGCCTGGAATATGATAGCTAATTTTGGGCTGTGTTATCTACATGAAGTAGAAGCAAACAGAAGATTAAGAACAATAGAATGTATATTACCAAGAGAAGAAATATTATCCAGGCAACTCGGAATTAAGTTTATATGTATAAAATGTTAATAATAGTGGGTGCTATGAAAACACACAGTTGAAGTCCAAAGAATTTAAACTAGCAATAGGATGATGTAATGACTATTTGCTTTGATTATATGGTATGTATTTTATTTCAATTTTTACTGCTTAGTTCTTACAAGTAATATCTGCAGTGTTGTTAAGTCTTTAGCATAATTTGAAAAAAATATATTACCGAAATTTAGTAATTTAAGCAGTAGAACTTCCTAGGCCTAGTTTGTTTCTACACCAGTTACTCAAGTAGGTTCTGCACCATGTATCAGTCTCCAAATGAACCAAAGCTTAGGAGAAAATCAGTCAATTTACCTTTTCTTTTGTTTTTCACCAGTTTAAAAAATGAGAATTTAAAAATCAAGAGGGAATAAAGTCTAAGATTTGAGTTTCAGTCAAGTTGTCTATGCTTACACCAGCGCTATTGATAAAAGCAGTGTTCTTGACACATTGGTGGCTTGAAGAAATTAAAATGAAGGCTTTGATTATGAAAAGTATATGAAAATGTCACACTACCTTTGTGTGAAATGGAGATAGTGATAATATCCTTGTTCATTATCTGCTGCAGGTTAAGCTTGTTAACTGATTGTCAAGTTCTTTTTGTAAAATCCTGTAGCTATTTAACTACTAAAAAGAAGTCTCACAAAGCATCCTGAAAAGGTTTAGTGTAAAGTGAGAACTTATCAAATGTAATGGTGAACTGTAGCATTTGGTAAAATATATCCTTGTGGTCAAGTATGATAGTTTAAAACAATATTAAACTATTTTAGAAGGTAATGGATATCACAGGAATATTTTGGATACCCATAGACATCTAATACAGATACCTAATGGATGAGTTTTGTGGAAGAACTGATTGGGCCAGGTTGGGTTTACCTTTTTCTCTCATGCAAATAATGAACTAAAATTTATGCAGCACCTGATTTGTGTTGATTTTAATAACAGTCCCAATCTTTATCAACACACTTGGTCTTTATCATGTGTTTTGTAATTCAGATGTTAGAAATCCTTGGTGAGAAAGAATGTGTCATGTTTACGCTGTGTATGATTACAAGGAATTATTTGCCACTAAAAACATTTTTTATTTTTCTTCTAGGACTTCAGTGACTCTGGACCACTGCTAGTGAAATGATATTACAGAAGGCAGCCATTGCACTATGTTTGTTGAATGAAACCCTAATATTTACTTGCAGTCAAGCGGGTAAAACCCCCTAACTGCAGTTTACATGTGTAGGTCACTGCGTTACTGTGTTAGTCATTGTCTCTATGCAGCAATGACAAGGCTAGAAGAAGCAAACAAAGAAGTGAACATGCACTCCTCAGTCAGATATCTTGGCTATCTTGCCAGATTCAACCTACTGGTGGCCATTTGCATGGGCCTGTATGTCAGATGGGAAAAAACTGCAGATGCACTGATTTTGGTAATATTTATTCTGGGACTCTTTGTTCTTGGAATTGCCAGCATACTGTACTACTATTTTTCAATGGAAACAGCAAGTCTGAGCCTCTCCAATCTTTGGTTTGGTTTTTTGCTTGGCCTTCTCTGTTTTCTTAATGATTCTGCCTTCAAAACAGATGTGAAAGAAGAAGCTACTAAATATTTGCTCCTCTCTGCCATTGTTTTAAGAATATTATGCGCTTTGGTTGAGAGAATTTGTGGTTGTGTCCATCATCGACCGACTCTACTGACAACAGTTGAATTTTTGGAGCTAGTTGGATTTGCAATTGCCAGCACAACTATGCTGGTAGAAAAATCTATGAGCATTATTCTATTAGTCATAGCTTTGGCTGTGCTGATAATTGACTTACGTATGAAATCTTTTTTGGCAATACCAAATTTGGTAATTTTTGGAGCCATTGCGTCCCTACTGTTTTTCCCATCACTGCATATCCCCACAAATCCATTTGCCTTGGCCTGTTTCTTCAGCTGCCTGATTTCTGATCCCCTTCTCGACGTTTACTTCAGTGGACTTTCAGTTACTGAGCGATGGAAGCCCTACTTATTTCGTGGTAAATTTTGCAGAAGGCTTTCTGTCATCTTAGTTGGAGCCATCGAGCTAATCTTTTTCACTCTTGCAGCCTTTAAACTGCGTGATTTGGATCTCTGGTATTTTGTGATACCTGGCTTTTCTATTTTTGGAATTTTCTGGATGATCTGTCACGTGATTTTTTTTATAACTCTCTGGGGATTTCACACAAAACTCAATGACTGTCACAAGGTATACTATACCCACCGTGCAGAAGACAACAGCCTTGACAGAGTTATGGCATCTAAAGGAATGCGTCACTTCTGCTTAATTTCGGAGCAGCTGGTATTTTTTAGCCTTGTCGCCACGGCTGTTTTGGGGGCTGTTTCTTGGCAGGTGAGTAATAATCTCTTGATCTTGGTCTCCCTTCTGAGTGTGTTCCTGAGAATTATTGGCTCCTTAAAATTCCTGTGATGTTTGATGGTGTGCTGTGGCTCAGCAACTCAAAAGTTGGAAACCTCGGCTTCACCAGCATCCTCTTAACATTTATCACTTCGTGCTGCCTTGGCAATAGCCAGTTAAGGCAACTGGAACTTAGCAGCTTCTTGATGTTGGCAGAATGGGAAGAGTTAATGTTCCCAGAGTAAAAGAGTGTGCAAAGTATTTATCTACTTACTTACTTGTGAATTAGTTGTGCTTTTATCAAAAGTGAAAAGCATTAGAACTTCTCAGGAAATTGATTTTTTTATTGTAATAATTTAGTTTCAATCGATAATTAATTTACTGTTTATATTTCTTTCATCATGCATTTATAGTAATATATTAAGATTAGAAATACAGTTGTCTCAAACTAAAATAATTCCTGCTTCAGAAGATGTGATGTTTGCCTCATGCATTTTATGTTGAGAGGAAATAGCCTCAGGTTGCACCAGGTGAGGTTTCGGTTGGATATTAGGAAAAATTTCTTCATTGAGAGAGTGGTCAGGCACTGGAGTAGGCTACCTGAAGGAATTGATTTAGGGACCAGAACTCCAGACACTGTCTTACTGATAGAAGGAGATGCTTTAACCCTGATGGGTGGCAAACCCTGGGAACAGAGCGCAGCTAGAAGGAAAACACAGACAGGTCGGCTCCCTAGAGGCCACTGTGACCTAAGGGAGTTATGCAGGGACCTGATAACAAGAACAAAGCAAAACTTAGGACAGAGTTATGGAATCCCTTTATCTCTTGCTTGACGTTTGCTTAAGCCTTCTGGAAAATATATGCGTTCATGTGGTACTTTCTCTCTGTAGCCAATCATGAATTTACAACTGTAGTATGGACGTACCAATGACCAATTACAAGCTGCCTTCTGATATTATGTTAACCTATATAAAGAAAAAGCTTTGTACAATAAATCGACACTTGGCTTGCATCAGGCCTCGTCCCGTCTCTCCATCGCAGCAGCTACCCAGTGAGGTGGTGGAGTCACTGTCCCAGAAGCGTTCAAAAACCATGTAGACGTGGCACTTCAGGACATGGTTGAGTGGGCATAGTGGTGTTGGGTTGGTGGTTGGACTTGATCTTAAAGGTCCTTTCCAGCCTTTAGGATTGATCACAATGCCTGTTTCATCTGTTGTCAGAAAATTAAATACTTTATCAGTCCTGGCCAGAACATAATTTTATGAATGCATGCACCATTTATTATAGTGATTGCAGGAAACTGTGGGCTTTTATGTATTTTCTTTATATGTTAGGTTTCAAAATAATTTAAAAAAAGGGAAGCAATAATGCATAAGCACTCAGTTTAGTCTTTTGTAGGATATTTGGTTTTTTTCTAGAGGTTTAAGGTTTTTCTTCTTTGTAGGGGGGAATTCAAGATCTTAAGACTTTGCTTCAGAATCATTTGTTGTAGTTTTGAATCATGTGTTTCAGGTCTTACAAGCTCAACAGTAATGCAGCAAACAAACTTCTTCAGTGAATATGTGCTTTCCTTATGATGATTTATAAAGAGACAAATCAGATTGTTCCTCTTTAAAAAATAATAGTTACTGCTAAATACTTAGTGGGTTGTGATTTCAGGGGTTTGTTTGGTTTTGTTTTTAAGAAAATTTTGCTGCAGAAAACAAGAGACATCAGTGTGTGGTAGAAAGAGATCTTAGGGCTCTGTTAGATGGTTTTGCATGAAAACATCAGCTTAATGTTTATTAGTCATTGAAAAAGCAAATTAATTATTAGAAAAGGATTGGAGATACCGTTATGCCACTGTATAAATCCATAGCTTCCACATTTTGAATAACTGTGCAATTCTTACTTGCCATCCTATAGATCAGAAAACAGGCAAAGGTTTGGGGAAGGGTGATAAAATTAGTTGTAGACATAAAAGAGTTTACTTTGAGGGAATGTATGAACAGGGGTGCTTCACTCGGGAAAAATAATGAGAATATCATGAACATATAAAATATGCGTAATGTGAGAGAAAATATAAGTGTAAGAAACATTAACTGATCAATTTCAGTGCAAAAGTTGAGGGGTGTCAAGTTCATTAGAAGCAGTTGGAGTCAGGTGGGAACAGTTTTTCATACAGCACTGGGTTGGCTTTGGGGCTACACGTTGGGGCATGCTATGTGTGCCGAGTGGTTGCAGAGGCTTAGGAGGAAGCTGGACAAGTTCATGGAAACAAATTCACTGGGCTTTATGTACTATATGGTAACCACTTCTAGCTGAGGGAGTCCTTGAGCCATCAGCGGTTGGAGTACTCAGAAAACATGTGCTTGGCTCGTCCTTATAGTCTCCTAGGCATCCATTTGGCCTTCTTGGAGACAAGACATTCTTCTAGATGCAACCTAATACAACCACTCATATTCTTATACTATGGATTTTTTTAAAGTTATGTTTTCAATATATGTTTTCCTTTACATTCTTAGGAATGCCAAGTATTCCTCAGACACCAGTGCCTAAAATTCTTTGCTCATTTTAAAATTAAAACATTTTTCATATGTGAAGATTAATTAAAAATAATTAGCTCTCAGTAGAATGAGTTGAAGTGGTAAAGGCTGAAAATTTGCTAAGGGTCACTTGGAAGGTGAAGCATTTATACCTTTCCTCACTCTGAAAGGAACAAGCTTGTTTAATGATACAGCATTTGATGGCTTGAAATCACTTTTTGGTCTGCCATTTGACCTCATATACAATGAACAAAATTAACTAAAAACCTGAGATTGGAAAGGTGCTTCCTAGCAGCTATAAATAATGAGCATAGCATATATTAAAAAAAAAAGTCTAGCTCAGCTATGTCTGTTAGGTTTATATGCAAAAATCGGGTAATGGAGGGGAGGGGGTTTGTTTCATGGAAAACTCTTTTGCAGACACATTTATATATGCCTTTTAAGTGTTTTAAATAACTGTAATATCTGAATTGTATCATTCTCAAGTATGTGCAGGGTCAAGAACCAAAGAGACAGTTGTCTGCTAATTGGTGCCTGGAAGTATCCTATTTGATTTAAATGGCCAGCAAACTATCAAATCTCCTTTTGTGGAAGGGTGTTTAAGGTGAGGTCAATTAATTCATGGTTGCACACACAGTAATTCTGTGACTCACACAGAAACTGTTGAGGCTGGAAGTCCTGTTAGCCAAGGACCTTTCTTTGTGGGGAGCTTAGCCCTGGCAATAAGCAAGGGTGGAAAGTCTCTGCTCCTGTTGCTTCAGTACGTGCTTGTGAACAACTGTAGCTTCTGAAAGCAGAATCTCTCCTCAGCGGATATGCTCTAAATGTGAAGAGCAGACTCATGGGATCTGTCGGAAACTGGAGGATGAGTTCAGGAAGCACAAGAAGTATAAAAGAAATTTTTTAATGCTGTGTGCATTAAAACATAAAGTAACAGCTTTTTAGTTGGACATGTTTTATTTGGGGCATGTTCTGTGTCTGAGAATAATCCCTGCTTTGGCTGGGGTGGAAAGACGTCTTGAATTGTCAGTAGAAATACTTCAGGAAGTGTTTTGCCCCTGCCTCTATATTTGTGTGAGTAAATTTGGTCAGACCTATAGTACTCTTTTAACTCTAACTTAACTCATTTCAACAATTACTCACATGCCTGTCTGTGTTAAGGCTCTGGGATGGGACAACATCCAGCTGAAGTCATGCAAATGGCTCAAGTATTACTTCCTTCAGAAGCCAATAAAATGATGAAAAAATTGGAGATGAAGGTCCTGAAATATGCAGGCTAAGGTCTTGGAAAGATCTGGCAGACTCTTTTTCTCAAAACTCAAAATCAGATTTTGTTAATTGCTCTATAGCAAGGTAACTACAGGTTTTCTGAATTACTGGTCAAAGAGAGTTATTATCCCTGGAAGACCTGTATTTAATATCACTGAGAGAAAAATTAACTGTGTCAGAGACAAGTAAAGTAATGGAATGAAGTACTTTCAGTACATTATTCTTGTACTTAGTGGATTTTATGGGTTAGTAAAATAATAGTACTCATTATATGCTTGAGTACTTGTACTTTAATGACCAGTATTACTGAACTCAAATTTTTCATAGAAGAAAATTCACTTTACGTATGAGTAATTCCATGTACTATACTATAGTATAGTATATAGTATAGTATACATACAATACTATATGTATGAGTAATGGGGAGAGTTAGTGATTTTGTAGTCTTGTTTGTGGTGTGATTGCATGGTGTCTCTTGAAAGCTCAGTTTCCAATGCCTTAATAAAATTGAAGATAATGACTTTTAAAACATCTCTAAAAACAAGATTGTTTTTTCCTGAATAGTAAGAAAATTTTTAAGCAATATCTATATTTACTTGCACATAGTTTTGCTAACAGCACAAACTAATTTTGAATGCAAATTGTATCCTGGTTTTCTCCTTCACTTTCCCCTGCTTTTCTTTCTGGCCTGTATTTTTAAAATCCAGCTCTCCTCAAGCTTTGCTTGTCCAGTTTAATTTTCTTTTTTCTCTTTTTTCTGCCAGAGACCCTGCTATATCTTCTGGCCTCTCTCTATGTTTTCTCAAATAGCCATGCTATTTCTGCCTTTTTTTTTTTCCTCTGTCTGTCTGGATATCTGTAGTTGCCCCTTTTCCTCGCTGTCAGTTTTTCCCCTCTTTGCCTACTTGACTTGCATATCTGTGTCTCACTGTTTATCAACTCATCTGTTCAGTTTCTTTTGTAATACGTTTATTCCCTCTTTTTCAACTGTTTCATCATCACTTTAAGATGGATCCTAAATCCCCCTTGCTCACTGCTCATAATTTCTTTTCAAACTCACTGTTTATTTTTGCTGCCCATCTTCCTCTGTGGTAGATGCTCATCCCTCCTTGGCTCTCTCCCTGCCCAGTCCTGTCCCAAGGGCTACATCAGGTTGCCTGCTCACTTGCACAGTGGCAGCAAACCTTGCTGCTGTCACCCCCACTTCCAGAGGCCTTAGATCATGAAGGGGATCTCTGTTGACAAGATAAAGAAAGCATTCCTTGTTAGTCTAAAGCATCTGATCTATGTGTTAAACTTGTTGTTGAAGTCTCGCTAATTTCACAATTCAAATATTGTTATTTAAAAAAAAAAATCAGAAATTCATTTAGTATGCTTTTCCATTGACAACCACTTCTGGGTTTGGATAATGGATAAGGGCATCATTTTTGCTTACAAAGACATTTTTGTAAGCCTCCTCAGCTGTCGGTCTGTTGCATATAATCCTGGACAGCCTGCTGTAGGTGGCCTTCCTTGAGCTGGGGGCTGGATCAAGCACTTTCCAGAAACCCCTTCCAACCTCAATAATTTGGTGTGATCCCGTGATCATCTTAGTTGTCATATTTTTTGGAATTTTTTTCTGATTTATATCAGAAAGGCTCTTTTGTAGATCTTTCTACCTGGCTTTCAATTTAAGCTTATATATTTGTGGTTGTTTTGGTTTTTTTATTTTTTTTTCTCATTATTTTCATCATCAACATGTCAGTAATACTTCATTCTTAAATACAGTTACAGAATTGTTCTACTTTCAACAGTGGTTTAGTCCTTGGTACAAGAGTTGTCCTATCCATGAATATGAAATTGTAAAATACCTCTAAATTTTTCAGGTATTTTAACAGTGAATCTCACTCATCTTTTGTTGTCTGTCATTTCAGTCACCAGAGGCAAGAATTGTTTAATTTTTTCAACTTCTGCATTATTTGAAATGAGAACACAGCATTTCCTAAGTATTCCTTTAGAAGAACACAGACAAAGGCAAAAACCCCACAAAGATAAACAGATAAAATGGTTTCTCGTGTTGTCACTGGGACTGCCAAGATGGTCTGTTTGCTTTTTGAGCAGTGTGTCTGGAATCAGTGAGCACTCAGAGTAAAGGCATGTACTGCAGGCTGAGATTGCCAGTGCACTCAAAACCAGACTGAAAATGAATTGAGCAGATGAAAGATCAGCATCCCTTTCTGTCTACGCATCTATGGCCATCTGCTCCATTAAGGACCAGTCATCAAATTCTTTGGATTTAGTAAAGCACTGACAGTCTGCACCTGGCATCTTAGCTGTTACCTTAGAAGCAGAACCTCTCATCAGATTTAGTGTCATTACTACCTTAATTAGATATTCTTCTTTGCTATTTCAAGTTCTTATAGTTTAGGTATTTTTAAATGCTACTGGCTGGTTTTTTTTTCGCAGCACTGAATTAAAGTATTTGTTATCTTATTACAGAGTTGCTCTAAACATCATGAATCATTCTTATATTTGTTAGTGATCTTCTAAATCAAAACTGTTAAAAAAGTGTTGATAGCAAGTGTCAGCATCTTTACAGTAGATAGATGTCTATAAATATAAAATATCAATGCTAACAGTACTTTCATCCTCCATGATATAAAATGACCACTAAGTAAAGGCAAAATTGAAACTTCAGATGGATCTGAGCTTATTCATAACACAGTAGAGCATATTTCCCATTCCTGTTTAATACCTGGCAAAAACTTAAAGCAGGATGCAGAGCAAGATATATTGCTGAGAGGATCTTTATCTCTCCCAAGTACTTGTGAATTTTCTTCCCCAGGACCTTCGTATTACTAAGAAGACTTTCAATAAACAATGATTTTCCAGTAGGTGGACCCAATCAGAAGTTTGGTGAAAACTATTAATCTTTGTGATAATCTTGAGTTGTGTTTTTGCACAACACTGTGGCCTTCATAACTTGCAAGTTGGGGACTGGAGAAATGCAGGGAGTGCTTAGAACAGCATGACAATTGTGGGGTTTTATTTTGTAATATGTTCGCTATGATCAAAACACTAATGCAGCATAGGAGCAGTTTGTTCTAACAATATCCTAAAAAGTTGTAGTTATATTTTATATTTGCGTATGATGGAGAAGCTACATTTGCCATCAAAATGTATCTTAATACTGCCCAGCCCATGCATTCAGTTTTTTCAAGGTTCAGAAAATCCTCTAATTGATTATGGATAGGAAGTTTTTTCAGACAAGCCCTTCAATTTCTGCAGGATCCATATCTTCCTGCTTTTTTGTTAACTGAAAACAAGTTATCCTTCTTGTATCCAGAATTGCAAAAGTCAGTCTCCAAATATTTATTTTTTCAGCTAGAGAGGTCTACTGCTTCATCAGTGTCTCATATTTTGCAAGGTTTCTACAGAGCAAAAACTAACCAAATCTCTGTAAGTTTTTATTGGTGATGCTTTGAGTCTCATCCATTTTCAGAGTGCCTTTGGGAAACTGAGCAACAAAACTGGGCAATTCCTGCTTATACATTTGAAACAAAAGTTACATTGTCTCAGTTACAGAACATTTGGGTTTTTTCTCCTTATTGACAACAAATCAAATTGAGGTTGTACCATAATTGTTACAGCGTTTTCAGCTTTCATGTCTTCCGGAGTTTTCAAGTAATTGTATGGATTTGGGGGAGATTACTCTGATAATCCTTATTCTCTGACACAAAACTTGAGAATCACTATGTGAATGCTTCTCTGCACTTGTCCTAAATACATTCCATCTGCTCACTCAGTCATGGATCCTGAATGAGTTTAGGCATGATTGGAATGGGGAAAGGAATATAGATAATCATCTGGAATGATGCAAAGTGCCTCCTGAGGTAGCTAAGAAAATTATGGATATAAAAGTGATTGTGAACCTCCTATAAGTATGCTGCATAGGCATGCATTGCTTCTTGTGGGTTCAAATTATTAGCACCAAAACATCAAATTACGTTACACCAGGTGAAGTCTGATTGTAGTGTTAACACCAGTGTTACCACCTGTTGATGGACTGAACTGGTTCTGTAGGAAGTCAATGAGCACATTAATAGCACTTTGGTGATAAGCCATGCAGGGCTGTGGGTAAAGAGAAGCTCTCCATGGTGGTTCTGTATCATGGTTTGATGTTTGCTCAATGTCATGTCCTTGAGACTAGAAGCTAAAGAAATAAACTTTTCAGCTGTCCTGAATTGGATAAAATATCGTAGGAGCTGGATGTAGTTTTATAGTGACTTCACGTTTGCGCCTGAGAATAATGCTATTAATTAACAAGAACCAGTTATTTGGTAATAGTGCTATCAATTAATAATGCTATCAGCTAGTTATCAGTTAATATCCAATTCTGATGTTTGTTTGTGTTTAGAAGTATTACTGTCACCATTTCAAAGGCACATAGGTCAGAAATATGTCGGGACACTTGAAAAATGGGACAAGTAGCAGTGTTCTTCATTAGGGCAGGAAGCACATTAGCTGGGTAAAGCTGTTCTTTCAGACTAAGTAATGTAATATTTATGTGTTGAAAAACTGAATATATTTGAGTTGGTGCCATGTGCCAAGAAGAGCTGAGTTGGTTTAGGTGTCTTTTTTGTTCACTTTCCATAGTCTTAATAGCTTAGTCTATGTGTTAATCTGAACTACCAGTCCTTATCAGTCACTGAGTATTAAACAATAAGGCAGTATCCAGATTTTTTAAAAAAACATCAATATTGTAGATTTATGCAAAGAAAACAACTGAAAATAGATGTGGTCAGAAGCCACAGGACTCTTCTCAAGACAGAAATCTGTATCCATAAATTTATTTCCTTTGCTATATAACAAACATTAATATTTAATAACTGCACCATGGATATTAAAATTCTTGGTTAATTATGCATTATAATACTGTTTCTACCTTTCCTAAAGCATTTCATGCCTCATTTAAACCCATTCACATCATATTAAAAAAAATTAAAATGAACCTGTTCTGTCTCTCACTGACAGCTGGCATTTCAAAGTCCATTTTTATTTTACTAATACTATTGGCTGAGTCTTAACTTTTGAAACTTCTTGGATTTTTTACAGAAACCATCTATATAGCAGTGAGTGTAATCTTTTCCAAAATTGCTTTTTTCCTACACAACAGGAAAGCTCACTGTAGGGTATTAGCTGTGTGAATGCTGCAAAGTGCTGTAGTGGATGTCCCTTCTCATCTGATATTTATGTAGCTGATAAAGAATTGTCTTTTTAATTGCAATAATGTTCATAAATGTTCTCAGGAGTCATCTTTTGTGTGATACATAATATTCCAGCAAGAATATTTTTAAAACTCTTGTCATTAAAAAGCAAGAATAGTTCAATTTCTATTTTTAATGATGCAATATAGTATGCATAATAACCTGTGTTGTACTTTACTTTCCCACTCTGCAGATATTTACAGAGATTTGATGGCATTTTATTTTCCTGCTTAAATAGGAAAGCTAAGCTATGATCAGAGCTTTCCAAGTTAAGTCCTGTGCTGTTGGTGTTTTTAGATGCATTCCATTTAGAAGAGTGACCCCTGCTCTACCAGCCACTTTCTCCTCAAGCCTTTCATTTGCCTTTAGAGTGCTTCACCATGTAATATGTATAATAGGCATAATAATTTTGTTTCAGGACCCAACTGAATCTGATCAAACACAGGGCATTATTTATAAAACCGTAACCAACAGATAGGCAGGATTTTTCATGCAATACCTAAATCTGTTTTCTTTTCAGCCAACCAACGGGATCTTCATGAGTGCATTTCTCATCGTTCTGCCTCTGGAGTCCATGGCTCATGGGCTTTTCCATGAGCTGGGAAACTGCTTGGGAGGAACGTGTGTTGGATATGCCGTTGTGATTCCCACCAACTTTTGCAGGTATAATTACCATGTATTTTAACTTCACAGTAGTGTAAATGTAGAGGCAATGCAGTGCCGTTGCTCATATTTTTCAATAATTAAATACTAATTTAAATAATAGATTTTTTTTTTTCTTTTGCTCATACTCAGCAATTACAACTCCACCTTTTTATATGTATTTATATTAATTTTAGAAAGCCAACAAATGTTTTATGCATAGGCAGTTTCCACAGTCCATAACTCAGACAAAGGAGGATTGGGGCATTTGACTAAATGCAGATATTTCATATGAGGGGATTTAATCAACCAAACAGATCACTTCAAAACAGTTTTGAATTCTAGTAAATGAGATAGTGTCTACATTTAAAGGTTATTGAAATTCAGTTCGTGAGTGGACTACATGTCAGTTACTGGTATTGTGAATTTGCAGCTTATTTTTGTTCCAATGTAAATGTTACTGTATGAGAAATACTGCAAGGTGGAGGGATTGTACTATTATTATTTGCCCATCTGTGTTTTTTCTTCCAGGCTTTAAGCTTGCAGATGTTACTTTAGTCATATAATTAAAATTGTGCGTACATATATTTTTTGTAAATGATAAACAAGAACTGTGTAAGTTTACATATTTGAGTTACAAGAGAAACAGAATAGTAAGTTGAAATGCGAGGCTTAAAACTAGATTTGCCTAATTTTATGAAAACTGCCCAACTTGAGTATGTGTAGTGGATTGAGTGAATAAGGTAAAACAAAGAAGCAAAGGTAAAAAAAAAAAAAAAAAAGCAAAGAAACAGAAGTTAGTATGCTGGTGTTGAATAGTATAAAATACTAAATTTTCTGAGCTTCTGATCTACAGTCTTCAACTGTGTACCCTTAATATATCTGATTATTAGAATCATAGAATCATTACTGTCTCCCATAACATCCTCATAGAAAAGATCAGGAGATGTGGCATAGATGGTTGGTCAGTGAGGTGGATTGCAAACTGGTTCCACAACAGAGTTCAGAGGGTTGTCATCCATGGCACAGAGTTGACTTGGAGGCCTGTGGCAAGTGGTGCTCCCCAGGGATTGGTACTATGTCCAGTTTCGTTCAATATCTGTATCAACAACCTGGACGAGGGCATTGAGAGTACCCTCAGCAAGTTCCTGATGATACAAAACTGGGAGGGGTTGGCTGACACCTGTCAGGCTGTGCAGCCATCCAACGTGACCTGGACAGGCTGAGAGCTGGGTGCAGCAAACCTCATGAAGTTCAATAAGGACAAGTGCAGGGTCCTACATGTGGGGAGAAATAACAACAGGCACCAGGACAGGTTAGGGGCTGCCCTGCTGGAAAGCAGCTCCACAGAGAAGACCTTGGAGTGCTGGTGGACAGCAAGTTCTCCATGGAACAACAATGTGCTCTTGTGGCCAAGAAAGCCAGTGGGATCCTGGGATGCATCAAGAAAGGTGTGTCCAGCAGGGCTAGGGAAGTTCTTCTACCTCTCTGCTCTGCCCTGGTGAGACCACACCTGGAATACTGTATCCAGTTTTGGGCTCCCCAGTTCAAGAAAGACAGAGACCTGCAGAAGAGAATCCAACAGAGAGCCATGAGGATGATTAGGGGACTTGAGCATCTCCCCTATAAGAGAGACTGAGAGCCCTGGGGCTATTTAGTCTGGAGAAGAGAAGACTGAGAGGGGATCTGATCAATGTCTATCAATATCTGAGGGGTGGGTGTCAAATGGAGGTGGCCAGGCTCTTTTCAGTGGTTCACAGTGATAAGACAAGTTCAAACTAGAACATAGAAGATTTCACCTCAACATGAGGAGAAAATTATTTACAGTGAGGGTGATGGAACACTGGAACAGGCTCCCCAGGGGGGTTGTGGAGTCTCCTTCTCTGAAGACTTTCAAAACCCAGTTGGATGTGTTCCTGTATGGACTATCCTAAGTGATCCTGCTCTGGCAGGAGGGTTGGACCTGATGATCTCTTGAGGTCCCTTCCAACCTCTAACGTACTGTGATACTGTGACCTGAGCTTTAGTTCCATCCAATTTAGGACCTGACAGAACTAAACTGCCTTATTAACAAAGCTCAATTCTGTCAGTGTGTTCACTTGCTGAGACAAACTGTAATGACCATATCTTTGATATAGCTGTAGTAATGGAACATTTGACTTCATTAAGGCAGATGAGGTGGTACAAAATTTAATTAGGCAGAAGTGAAGAACTGTGACAGAAGGGAGGGGGAGATAATGGTCTCACTCAAATTCCAGTATTTTGATTTGCTTATCAACTGTACATTTCAAGTCAATTTCCTACTACATAGCAGAGAAAATATGCACAGGGGAAAAATCCCCAGTTGCCAAAAGTCCCCTAAGCATGAAATAATTACAAATCATAATCACAGCTGTTTTTCTTCTTTTTAGTCCTGATGGTCAACCAACTCTTCTTCCACCTGAGCACGTGCAAGAGTTAAATCTGAGGTCTACTGGCATGCTTAATGCTATCCAAAGATTTTTTGCATATCACATGATTGAGACATATGGTTGTGACTACTCTACAAGCGGACTGACCTTTGATACCCTTCACTCCAAGATCAAGTCTTTTCTTGAACTTCGGACAGCAGATGGACCCAGACATGATACCTACATTTTATATTACAGTGGTCACTCACACAGCACTGGCGAATGGGCACTGGCAGGTTTGGAGATGTCTTTATTAATAGTTTTGGTATTCATAAACTTTGCAAGTAAATTAAATCTTTCTTTAAGAAAATCATACTGTATTGCAAATACTTGGGAATTTTGGTCATCCTCAGTATATGATAGTCCAGAATGGTGAAGAGTCATCAGTTGTTGGAGAACAGGTTTGTATAAGCTGCTGGCAGAAAAGGAAGAAGAGGAAGGGTCATGTACAAGGAATCATCAAAACAGGCAAGGTTGCAGGCTGGCTACCTCTGCTAGCGGAGAGGAGGGAGAAGTGCAGAAAGCCCTGTGTAGCCTCAAGACTACAAAGTCCTATATAAAGGGACAGTTTAATGCCTTGTCATATGATTGGCATTCACTTCAATGTTTCCTCTCTTTCTGGCCCATTTTTGATCTCTTTATCAGTTGTACCTCAACTGTATTCTTTGATAAACCTACTCAAGTTTTCAAATCATTGGTAGGTTTAGCCTTGCTCTCCTTCTGTATGGAACTGGGCTTCTGAGGTTACTGTGTGCAAGATTAGAATGTTGTAATAAAGACATTGAAAATTACCAACTTTTTTATTTTCTGGGACAAAACTGATTCCCTTGGATACCATTCTGCCTGTGAGCTCCTGGCTTTTGGTCAGCAGGGTCTCTCCAAGGATATGTGCTCTTGCACAATGTAGACAGATTTGAGCTTTGCATGTGGTCATGCTGAAATGTTCAGTTGCAGGTCAGTTTTCATCTGAAGGCCTGTTTCAGTGCTGAGGAACAATATTAGCTCAGGTCTCTTCTACAGGAAGCTGTACTCTAATTACAGTCTGTCTTCATTTTTAGGATAAGGGCCAAGGTAACCCTTAAAATAAAGTTTCTGTGCCAAAAAGTACAGTGTGTAAATGCAGTGTTGTTCAGCTGTCTTGACAAAGCCCCTTGGTGTCAAGTGACAGGACTAGAGGAAATGGTTTCCAGCTGCACCAGGGGAGGGTTAGGCTGGACGTTAGGAAATATTTCTTCACTGAGAGGGTTATCAAACATTGGAATTGTCTGCCCAAGGCAGTAGTGGAGTCACCATCCCTGGAGGTGTTTATGCAGCGTGTGCACCCGGTACTTAGGGGCATGCTTTAGTATTGACCCTTCAATGCTGAGCTGAAGGTTGGACTGGATGTCTTTGAGATCTCTTCCAACCAGATGTATTCTGTGATCTTCAGTTACTGATGGAAATACATGTAGTCACATAAAAGAGAGGAACAGGCAGCTGTCATGTCTTGCATCCTTTTTGAACATTAATTTTAGATAAATCACAGAGTGTAACCTGGTACTTTCCAGATAGCACTGCTCCAGAATGTGACTCAAAGTATAAATGGAAAAGATACAGGCTGTTTGATTTTGTAATTGTACCAGCTCCAGAAATGTGTACTGTCCTCTGAAAGTCCAGGAAAGGATGAACAGAGATGGCAGCAGTGAAAGATAACATTCAGATCTAATAGAAAAAGTAGCATCTTACTGCTGGCTTATGCTCTAGTACAGTCACAGTGTAGCCTTCGCTTTGTAGTGACATCTTATAAAGGAGACTTATGGAATTTATTAGTTTACTAAAGATACTTCTCTGTTGTTGGAAGCTGAGATGGAACACAGTGGTATATAAAAGAAACTGTTAACTAGTCATGCATAAAGTATGAGCAGTCAAGCGACCTGGGAGGTCATGTTCTCTGAGTGAAGGCAAAGGCAAGAACTGAGCTAATGAAGCTTTGTTCAAACTGTCAGCTTAACTGCCAAAGACACCTGCCAAAGAGCCAGATGTGGCCAGACACATGGATTCCTTACACAGCTTGTACTGGCTGATAAGTCTATATGTTTGAGATCAGTAGGGTTAGAAGCTAAGTATGTGTGTGTTTGTGTATGAAGGATGAGATGGTTTTCTTTGGCCAGTTTATCTAGTACTATTTTGAAATCACCTGCACCCCCACCTAGGTATGCTAAAATCAAGTTCATTTATAAGCCTTTAAAATGGGGACAAATACAGAAATTTTTGCTGCAAATTGACACAAAAGGCTTACCTAGAAAGGGGGAAATGCTTCTATATAAATAATTGGTGTAAAGAACTATAGAAATTCAGGGATAATGTGCCACAAGCAGGCATTGCTGTAGGTTTGTATATTAAGATTTTCTTTGGTACTAAATTTTCCAGGTTTGCATCTTTTTGAAAAAGTTGTAGCCCTGTAATTCCTTTTTAATTGTGACAGCACACTTGGAGCTCTAAAACTTGGAGCTATTAATTTAAAGCACTTCTTTGTCACCCCTTACAGGCAGAAATGTAAGTGCTGAAATGTGCAGCTATTCTGTTTGAGGTTCATCTGTGCAATTAAATTCCTACTAACCAGATTTTAAACACTGCTAAATGTACTTATACTTCACAATGAAGATTAGTATGGAATTAACATAGTTATTTTAAATTACATTTATTTACCTTTCTTCTGAAAGTCTTAATTTTTTTTTAAGTTGACATTTTCAAACTAGTTTTATTGTAAATCTTTATCATAGCTCCAGCCTGCCAACACCTAGACATACCAGTTCTTCACTTGAGAAAGCAGTCAGCTTTTCAAAGTTAGATAGATCCTGCAGTATCCATTATGCTCAAGCAGAAGGGCTTTCCCCTACATGTGACCTGGTTTAGTTAGTCTGTCAGAGCATTGCTGGAGCAAGAGCTGAGATGGAACATGAAAAGTTGGATGACAGTTGCAAATATTTTCTGAGCAGATAAATACTGTGGAAAAAATCCTGTGAGATTTTTGCTTCATTGAGTTGTAAGTCCACACCAATTTTAATTTCTTGAAGCTCTGAAGACAACTGTGTCTATAAAGTGAATCTCTCAGTTTCTGGTCACATCAAGCCAAAGTGATGGTGGTGCCTGTAGTTGGGGCTTTCTTGCGCTTCAAAAATGTTAGCATGTGTTTTGTTCCAAAGTGCTTGCTTTTCCTTAAAAGAGGAGTCCTTAATATTGGTAAAAACACATTTAGAAGATTTTTTTTTTCCTTAAAATTATTGAAGTCTGTTTCAAGTTTTTATAGAATCAGAGTGGTTTGAGTTGGAAGAGACTTTTAAAGGTCGTCTAGTCCAACTCCAGGGACATCTTTAACTAGATTAGGTTTCTTTTTTCTTTTCTCTTTTTCCTTTTGCTTTCTATTTTGTTTAGCTATTTCTAGATTTCTTCAGTAGGGTGTAGTTTGTTTTACTCTGTGAGGGAATAGACAAATGAAAGGTGAGTTAATGGCCTCACCTGCTACAGCAAGGCAGGTGGAATCCATTAATACCTCTCTGGAGTTCAGCAACACCTACAAACCAGCACCAGAACAAGAGGACACAGTCTCAAGCTGCGCCAGGGGAGGTTTAGGCTGGAGGTGAGGAGAAAGTTCTTCACAGAGAAAGTGGTTGGCCATTGGAATGGGCTGCCCAGGGAGGTGGTGGAGTCGCCATCACTGGAGGTGTTCAAGAGGGATTGGACGTGGCACTTGGTGCCATGGTTTAGATAGTCATGAGGTTTAGGGTGACAGGTTGGACTCGATGATCCTTGAGGTCTCTTCCAGCCTTCTTGATTCTATTCTATTCTATTCTATTCTAAACCAGAAGGATCAGTTGGAAACTTCTGTTATATCTGTCCAGGTTTTTAAACTCACAGTTTCTGTAGAGGTTTCTGTTTCTTCTTTCTAATATTAAATCTTTTTTTTTCTTGTGGTAGGGGGTGATGCTTTACGACTTGACACGCTGTTGGAGTGGTGGAGAGAAAAGAATGGCACTTTTTGTTCCCGACTCATCATCGTTTTAGACTGTGAGAACTCTCAGCCTTGGGTTAAAGAAGTAAGAAAAGTCAATGACCAGTATGTTGCTGTGCAAGGAGCAGAAATGGCCAGAGTCGTAGATGTCGAGGAAGCAGACCCTCCACAGCTTGGTGACTTCACCAGGCAATGGGTTGAGTATAACTGTAATCCTGACAGCAACATCAGCTGGTCTGAAAAGGGCCGTACGGTGAAAGCGGTGTATGGTGTGTCAAAGCGTTGGAGTGACTACACCTTGCACTTGCCAACGGGAAGCGACGTTACCAAACACTGGATGATGTACTTCCCACGCATCACCTATCCATTGGTACATTTGGCAAACTGGTTTTGTGGTCTCAATCTCTTCTGGGTCTGTAAAGCATGCTTTAGGTGTTTGAAAAGACTGAAAATGAGTTGGTTTCTTCCCACGGTGCTGGACACAGGACAAGGTTTCAAACTTGTAAAATCCTAATTAGCAACCAAAGAGAAAATTAAGTGAGAGCTCTGGGAACATTCTCACTGTACTGTACTTGCAAATTTTTATATGACTGTTTTTCTCAGAAAAAGTCTACTACACTCACTTTATTCAGCTCTTTTGAGCAGCTATAGTATATGCAACAGTTAGAAACTGCCACCTTAAACAAAAGAGGGTAGGACTGTGATATTTGAGGTTTGTTACTGGTCTATATGTACATATGTAAGAGACATGTAATCTGACCATGCTTCTTGGAGACAGTTCACATGTTCATATGCATTGTATAGAGCAGCCTTTAAGAGCCACTAGTTGGATGGACAGCAGCTTCTGTGAACGTTACAGCATGCTTATTTGTCATTTATATCCACTATAAGATTCAAATACAGCAAAGGAACCAAACTAATACTCATATCAGTTTATATATCCTTGAAATTTCATGGTGAGGTGAAAAGTATTATAAAACAACACTGAACAAAAAAAAAAAATAGAAGAATGGATAACTATTGTAGGTAAGTAACTACCAAGAATCTTTAGTTTTGTTTGCATTTACATCTTTAGCCCCTGCCTCAGTTCTGTGCTGCCAACAGTGGAAATTTGCCACAGAAAACAAGGAAATCAGACAATCCTCTAATGCTCTGATGCTGCTGAGACAGTGTTTTCCGAAGTGCAGTTCACTTTCAATCTTGCTGGTGATCCTGGTTTGGGTTTTTTTTCCCATAAAATTGATTCATATATGAAATAAAAAGTGCACTAAGAGTGTTTCCTTCACCTGTTACAGTAATTTGGTCTTTTCCAGCCTCTTATTAGTTTGTATTTTCAAAATCTTCCCTGAAGAAAAATAAAACCAACAAAACCTGAGGAATTTTACAAAACAATCCTTAGATAAAAAGTGGAAATACAAGTGTTGCCTTGCTTGCATCTTTGTATGAAGTCTTTGCTGTGCCTAAGATGTTTCTGTGAAATGCAAAGTACAGGGTTGGGCTGATAACTTCATTATCTATTAAATTCCCAAGCAAAGTTTATCATAAAAAATGGACCATTCTCTTAGGACAGGAAAGAATTCTGTGTCCCTCAACTCTGTTCTCTCAGCCACAAGGTCCTAATCTTAATCCTTCCATGTACAGAGACGGATGGTACTCTAGAAATCCTGTCACAGTCCTTCCTCTTCAGTCAGATTTTATTTTCTCAAGTACAGAAAATAAGGAAGGAAACAACTAATCAGGTAGATCAGTACAATTTTTTTGTGGGGTTTTGGTGTAGGCATGTGCAATTCAGTAGGTCTAGAGTTTACTTCTTTCTGTTTCCATTAGTATTTAAATAAAAATGTTAGGCATTAGCTGATATTTGTCTAAAATGCAATTTTTTTTTAATATAAATACATTAAAATACTACAGGAGTGCTTTTAAGTCTTTGCCATCAAGGGGTTTTCTAATTGTATTTGAACTTTTCAGCCAGCTAAGTTAGAGAATCTTCTAACACTGATACCCGTTAGTAACTCCTGAAAACGTGTGATGAATTCATGAGATCTGCAATAACCAGAGTAATTTGCACCCACTGACTTCAAAATGGTAATTTTGTGGGTCTTATAAGTGACATCCCCTAAGTTTCATCATTATTATGTGTTACATAACTTCGTTTACCAAAACACCACCCACCACCCTGCTTTGCTTTTCTCATTCCCCTTCCATAAAGTGGAGAGGATGAAGAAATGAGAGATGAGGGAGGGTAGCCTACCAAGAGTCAGTTCCATTTGGTCTTCCCTAGGTGAATGCCATGATGGCAGCTATGTGGAAGATTAAAGAGGTAGTTGTAAGGACAGAGGTTAGTCACACCATCTAACTTCATGTATCCGACTTAAATTTCTAACGTAAGCCTAAGTTAGGAGTCACCTCATTTAAATTCAGATGTCTGCAAGCTAGGCATCTGAATCCATGCTTGTGACCTTAAGTGCTCCACTGCTCATTAATGAAGAGACTGATTTGACCTCTAGTTTAGGATGTTTGTGATGTGCTGATTAGATTTGGTTTGGGGTTGTTTTCATATGCCAGAGGTCAAGCAGACAAATCCCTTATGTCTGTTGAATAGCCTTAGAGCACATCTGTTCCAGGTCATTCTCTGAAGCCTGAGCTGGGTACATAAGCTCCCCATTCAAGCACATAAATTGGATACTTTGAAGTGAGGCTGAAGAAGCATCCACCAGGTTGCAAAGGGCAACACTGCCTCCTCTACAGAAGTAATTTTCCATTAGTTCTGGTCAACAGCTCTTGAGTATAGGGAAAAGAGATGGCCATAAAGGCAATCGTGTGGTTTGTAAAATCACCATTTTGACTGCTATTTCAGTGGACATTTGAAAGTCAAGTAGTCCTTTCTGTTTTGGAAAAGCTTTGAATATCAACCATAACACTTCCTGCTAATTACAGTGGGTAAATCTTACTCTGTACCTGCTACTGTTATGTTTTTATAGACACAGTCTAGACCTTTTTCTACATCAATGGGAAGAGGAAAAGGTGGAACTCCTAACCTGTCCTGGGAGTGTGAGCGGTATCGGCTTTGCGGCACGCTGATGGGCCTAGCTTTGGGCAGGGCAAATGCAATGGTTGGTGCTGATCATTTGCCTCTTTTTATTGAATGGTCTCCAGCTCACCTATCAAAGTGTTAGATTTTCTCTAGGGTAGACAGAATGATCTTTGGCAGCTTGCTGAAAGATATGTAAGAAGTCAGATAAAAATACCACAGAAAGATTATTTGCAAGTAAAACTAATCATGTTTGCAGACTTGTTTCAATTTTCTCAATTGAAGAACTCTAGTTTTCTGAATTTGAAATACTTTTAACATGAGCTAAGGTATTCCTGCTTTGGATTTTGTTTTTGTTTTTTTAAACACCAAAAGTATGGTGTTTAAATTTAAGCTAGATTTAAGCCATTCAAACACAGTAAAACCAGGAATATGAGAAGACAAGCCTCAGAAATTCAACGGTATTAATTCTTCGCTTTTACACTGACTAATATCAAGGTGTCCTGCCCTGACCCACCTTCCCAGGTGGAGTTTTGCTCCAGCTTGTGGTGCTCATATATGTCCATGGGTCTCTGCCCAGCCCCAGGTACCTTCCCTGTATGAAATACATGGTCAATGCCTAAAAGAGAAATTTAAACCTAAGTCCAAAGAATTTGATTTGACACGTGTCATCAGTTATGTACAAGTTGTTTTTCTTTAGTGGTAACATGCTTACAAACCATCTGGATTAAGAAAGTCTAATCCTTTATTTGAGAGGCTTGTCTCCATACTGTGTATTCAGACATTTTGTTACAAAGGTTGCTATGAATTTATATCATTGTAGTAATTTAATGGCAGCTTTGTTTAATTTATCTCTTGTATAGTATCAGCCTTGCTGAATTGTGCAAATGCACTGAGTCCTACAAACAGAAGTCTTTAAAAGGAATTTGAACTGCAAATTCACTGTATTTTTCTCTGAACAAGTATTAGGGGGGAAAAAGCCATTTTTAATTCAATTTTGCACTACCAGAGTTAGGTGTTTGCAATTCCTTATGTTTTGTACACTTTGTGATTGTTGTTGTCCAACCTTCAGTTCAAGTTTTTCCCAGAAATAATTTCTTTATTAAGTTTTCCCATTGTTTTGCAAAGGCATAATTCATACCATACTAGCTGTAAAGCACCTCTGTTGCCAGCAATAGACATTGTAACTAGGTCAGTTTTCTTGTTTATAAATGCCTTTCTGTGGAGGATTTTTACTAGACTTACCAGTTTTAGAGCTGTAAATAGGGGGATTTTTTTGTGTATTTGTGATATTACTTAAATATATTTTGATGGTTTGATGGTCATTTCCATTTCATGTTTTTGTGTATGTCTTGATCATTATTCTGAATTTCTGTCCTCACTCTTGAATTACCTGGGGGTTTTCTGTACACCTTGTTTCGGAGGGGTTTTTTTTAGCTGGAAATTACAAGAGAGTTTACTGAAAATGCTCTAAGGATTACTTGTAATTAAACAATTTAATAGAAGTGAGAAATATTAGCTTAAAATGTTAATACCTTTCACCTTGTAATTTTCAGCCAACAAGATAGTAAATGTTGTTTATATTTTGAGACATTACAGAGATACACTTGAAGACTTCATCTACATGAGTATTTGTAGTTAGTCAAACTTATCATCTCCAGTAAGACAAAGTCAATGGAGGGTTCCTGTCTGAGGGAGATCGAGCAGAAGGAAACTGACAGTGCAGAACATTGAGGTGCATGGATCTGTCCATCTGCTGCTCTCAAAAACTGCTGAGGAAGTTCTTGCACTCCCTCCTCATGAAACCGGCCCAGCATTGCACTTAACGAGCCAGGCCTTAAGTGAAGGCTTCAGTAGGACATGGAGGAAAAGCAGAGTGGTTAGGGTGCTGAGGGGTGATGGGCATGTCAGTGGTAATCCAGTATCCAGAGCTGCAGAGGAGGGCACAGAGCAGGAGCAGTGCTTCTAACTCATTGACCATCTGAGTACGGTAAAGATTTAATAGCACTTTTTTAAACAGAAGTAATCTAATATTGACTTATCCTCCTATTCATGATTGGATCCATTACTCACAATTTATCAGTCAGTGTTCCCTTTTTATTACATTTCTGTAGATCCTTTCTGCGCAGTCTCAAATTCAGAGGTAACCCTAGAGACCAAACACATCTTCAGTGCTGCCCTGCAGTTTTTCTAAGTTTCTTTGAATGGAGGCAGGTATGTCTGCATCCATGGCACTGGGCTTGGGTATTTCAGAGGGGGATTTGGTCAACTTTTTTGGTAAATAGCCATGTGAATGCTCAACTAGTGCTTCTTAGATTATATCTATTACTGTTGAAGAACTAGTGTAGCAGAAGAATTCAAGCACATTGATTTGGAGCAAGAAGTGCATAAAGGCTCTGATCAGTGTTACCTACTGTGCCAGCACCTGACTCAGCTGGTCTCTGTCAGCTCTTGGATACATTGCCCACTACCACTGTGGAGTTCAGTAAAAATATGCCATTACTGCTGTGTTGTACTGGAGACAAGAAAGCTGGATCCAGTGAAGGCCCTCAGTATTCTAGAGCTCACCGTTAGAGATTCAGGCCCAGAATGAGTACAACTTCCTGACACAACCATTTGTACACCTCAGGCATCTGTGAAGAGTTGGTCACCCTGCAAGGCAGCAGTTGGATTTTTGGGGATACTGAGTAGGAAGCCATTCCCAAGAAGTGGCTGCAGCATCCAGCTGCTTACAATTAATAACACACATTTAAAATTTCACCCCTCATCAGCGCTGAATTGCTTTAGTAATTATACAGCCACTTTGAGGTGCAGTGAAACATTTCTGGGTTCTCACCTCAGTTAACACCCTGCATGGAGTACTGCCAGTGCTCACTTGTGCTGGTGCTGAAGCTGAGGGAGAAGTGCAGCCAGCTCTGTCGGTCACAGTTCTGTAGTAAAGAGCTGCTAAAGTAAATTACTGTGAACCTGACTTTGCCATCCCACAAAGCCAGGATACTGTAAGACAGTCTGGAGGGTAAAACAGCTTGGCTTTCCTTGCAAATCAAGGAGAGCTGCCTCGTTCAGAGACTGGCAATAGCCAGAAGAGAACTAGAAACTCTTTTGCAAAAAAATGTTTGCTTTATGAATTGTGTATAAGGTCCCTAGATACCATGGTACTGAGTACATTATAAATGCATAAGAGATCCATTAAGAGAGATGGTGAGGGGGAAAAAACCTGACAAATTAGATTTGTATAGCTGAAAGCCCTAAAGATTTCTTCTGGCTTGCAAAAGAGGATAAAGATTTTTATCCTTAGAGATAGGTTATCTTCTTGGGAAGTAAAGGGCAGAAGAAGAAGAAGAAGAGAAAGAAGAAATTGTAAAAAGTAATTAAAACAAACAAACAAAACAAAAAAAACCAGAAGCCAAGAGGAAAAGTAATACTATCAGATTGGTCACATTCAGGGCTTTGGCCGGGAGAAAGGGACTCACAGCCCTAAAACTAGAGAGAGTCTTCAAGGCTTCAGAACTGATCAGTTTTGTTTCTTACAGAGGTGACCTGTATGTGCTATTGAACCAGACCAGGGCAGTGACATCCAAACTGCCTACCAAACACAGTTAGTGCTCAAGCCCTGCCAGGAAAAGCTATCAGCACATATGCTGCAGCCCATCCTAACCAACAGGATAGACAGGCAAGTTTCCATTCCAGGCTCATGTTCTGGCACCACTTAATTAACTGTTATAAAGATGGCTCCTAAAAAATTATAATTATTTTTAATACAGTGCCTGTACAGCTACATCTGGCAGAGTAGGGAGGCTTTTATAGCATGAAGGCAATAGTGGATGTTACAGCCCCTCAGCAGTGTTTTTGCATGGAACACCTGCTGTGGCACTGAAGTAGTTACCCTGTATTCTGCCATCACTGGTGACAAGATGGCTTAGCCCACTTAAGCCAGGTCTCCTCCTCTATCTTATTTTTACTCTCATGTGAGTCTCTAGATGCTTTTCTGGATAAGGAAATGTGGTATCTTCCCAGCTGAATTTGAAACAGATTTCTAATGTCTCTAATTGCTCAGATAAATAAATTGTTTGAAGATGGAGCATGGCCTGTTAAGACATGTAATGAATGCAGACAGAATGCAGTACCAGCATACACAGACCAGGTACATGAACTACAGAAGGATGGAAAGTGGGGCTGAAAGGGGAGCAGGAAGCCCTTTAAAAGAACCACATCCTGCTTGTCTTGCACCCAAATACACCACAAGACTGTCTGATTTAGGACAGGAAGTCAAATACTTTATCATTCCTGCTTGTTTGGCATAGGAGTATAAAAATGGAAAAACTAAGATAACTACCAGGAAGGATTCAGATGACTGACCTACAGGCTACAAATATATATATATATATACAAATACAAATATATACAAATACATCTACAAATACACAAAGTGCCTAACAGGCAGCACTCAGCAGTTTGCTCCTATCTGAACAAGTCAGAACAGACTGGTTCCCGCTGCAGACAAGAGAAAGTAAACTTTTGGACCAGTCTGCTCTGGATGCACAAAAATGTGTTCATAAACATCAGAATTAACTGTTGGAGGCTTGTAATAGCTGTGCAGAGTTTTCAGCCATCTCCAGTTCTGGGTAAGCAATTTGTCCTGCTGGGGATGCCAGATTTTAGCATAGCAAGTGTGGGACTCCTTGGGATCTACTCCAAAGCTTCATATTACAAAACTGTATTATTTAGACAAAATTTCTGTGACAGGGTGTGGTGGGGGACCAGAAGCCAACCATCAGAAATGCTAGTACTCTTTGGAATTCATTGCTCTGGATCAGCTGCCTTGTGGCTTTCCTAAGGAAACAACAAAAGGAGCTGAGGGCAGCTGGGAAACTGCTACAATTGCACAGTGAACTCTTTACACTGAGAAGTCTTGCTTGTACCTACCCTGGAGAGAAGGTTTGTTGATCATTGCATGGTGCTAGATATCAAGTTGCAGCTTAGCTTCTGCTATTGCAGTTCTTTGCCCATCTCTTTGCTAAATGACATTAATAGAGAGTCAGGCTGCAAGTCCTACCAGAGTGTATTGCAGATGCTTAACATGGGTTAAAGAGATCTAGGACAGGCTCAGGGGAGACAGCTGCACCATGGGCTCTGAAACAAACTCAGTAACAAAATTTAGGAGTCCTCTCAGCTATGAACTGTTTGACTCATTCCTATGGCTTATCACATTCTTGACTAAGAAACAGAGTGCCAGTCTGGATGGGGCCTTGATCAGCCCCAACGTGGCTGCTATCATTTATGTTATCCTCCCCTCAAAAAGCCTACATCCCTCCTGTCTACTCAGGGAGAAAAGCATGAAATGGTCTCCAGCATGCTACTCAGTGGTTGCTGAATACTGTTTACCTTGTGGCTGACTGACTGTGAGAAGGTTAGCAGGTATCAATTTCAGGATGCCAAGGTCTTTAACACCAGTACAATACACCAGATCCAGAAACTGTGGAACTATTTTCATCTCCAGGGCCATACAAGATTGTAGGGAAATCACTGCATGACCCAAATGCCCATAGTTTGGTCTTTGTGCTGATTTGACATGTAATGTTAAAACTAAAGTCATCACTTTGAGGACAGAACTCATTCCCTTTTCACTATCTCTTGTCTTCTATTTAGAGTCATTGTTCTTTATATTTCCAGGGATTCTAGGACGGTTTGTGTTGTGTTAGTTAGGTTTTGATGTCACAATTTACGGGGCACTCAGATTTAGACTGCTAAAAGAAGGTAAGTCAAAACCGGTCACAAAGCCATCAGTTCACAACTCATTCCAGCTCAGCCATCTTTCACTCTATTTATTTGGTTGTCTTTCCCACAGAAGAAATCCCCAGTATGGGTGCCACAGCTCCTATTCAACCCATAGAATTTATCCCAAACCCCACTCAGATGAAGCCATGATAATGGTTACATCATGGGACTGGGAAATAACCACCAAACTTTCAGGCAGAGAAGTGAAAGCATCCTCATGTGGAAACACTCTGCATTTGCACAGCAATGAGCACCCATACCAGTGCTTCTGACAGTCTCTCTGTCCTACAGTCTAATAAACATTGAATTATTTATTAACTTCAAAACCTCCTGATGTTATGTGATACAAAGTAGGACCCAGCTAGCACTTTTCCACCAAACATCATCCTGACACCTAAGAAAATCCAATCCAGCTTTGCAGTTATGTTTGGGTTTCCTCAGCATAGAGAAACAGCTTGTTCCTTCCCCTGAATTGTTTGTAGCCTCATATCCCCTGCACAGCATGACTGCTCAATGCTATAGAAGAGCTGCCTTCGTGAGAAACTCTTCAAGTCATTGCCCTGGGAAGACCAGCCTCAGAGCTTCTATCTACAATCAGGTGTGAAGGTGCAGTGCTGCCCCACCCCAAGAATTTCAAGCCTTCATATACAGAAGGCAAAGCATGCAAGCAGGCCTCCAACGTTACCAGCAAGGCAGGATTTAATTGATGAACTGTCAATAACATTAGTTGAAATCTCAGCTGCAGATGGGTAAGCAGCTTGGTACCCAAAAATTGTGAACTCGTTCTGGAGTCTTATTTCACCATTTAAATGGTACTATTTATACCGAGGGAAGGAGTAAAAAGGTCCAGTTAGCATTAGTGAGAGTAAAGAGTGAGACTTGCCCATTTATCTAGATTATGGGTTGCTGTACTCACTGAGGACATTGGAAATTGGCTTTGACTGCCAACACTCTAGGAACTTTAAAGAGAATTTAAAGATGTTAGGGACTAGGTTTCCCCACTCAGGAGAGTACCATAGTCTTGAGCATAGCACATTGCCTTCCTCTGAGCCAGCCCACCACACCACATGAAGTGACAAGGACTGGAAAAGATGCTTCACCAAATAGATGTAACACTAGGTCAGAGGTACTCTTCTCTCTAAGCAGCCCAGGAAGTGAACCATGACCACCCATGCCATGGGGGAATAGTTGTAAACACCACAGTTTGGGCAAATAAGAAAATTCCTGTCTCCTTGCCAAACAGCTGTTGATTTATTAATGCAAGGGAGTGTGAAGTTCCAGAAGCAGCTTATCCTTCTGTGCAACAAATCCCAGCTTGTACAGCCTCTTGGTGTTCTCAGGAAAATTAGCAGCAAGTATTTACTTACTACCTTTCATCTCAGGAAACCATGCATTAAAACAAACACAGGGAGCTGCATCTTAAACGTCAAAATGTGTTTTTAAAGCCTCATGTCAGCAACACTTTTCCAAGCTAGAAAAATACCAACAACACAATAACACAATGCGAGAAGATATAAAATTACTTAATTTTTGTTTTTCTTTCATCAAGCACATTCTCCTGAAGTCAAGCATTAATATATTGAAATGTTTTCCACTGGTGGAGTTTTGCACATAAGGAAGAGCTTATAATTTTATTTTGAACTTGCATTAGCATATTCAGTTAGTCAAATTCATTTCCTCTCATGATTAAGCACACTATGTAATTGATATTCTTCTTCCCTGTAGTGCAACACAGCATGTGACTCAAAACTTGCCTTCATAAGGATACTCATGATTGCTAAAGCACAACACACAGAAAAAAGCTTCTGGCATTCCTCAGACTAGAGGAAATAGCCATCCATAGTGCTCCTTAACTTGGATTTTTTTCTGAGGACTAGATGGTGTCTTTGATCAGAGAGAAACATTTGCAAGGCAATACCAAGGAAGCTCTCTCCACTTGCAATCTTGTGGAGCTGAAGGAAATGAGGTGATGGTACCAAGAATATATTACTTTCTTATGAGGACACTAATTCCAATGACTGTTTCAGAGGTTTTTTCCATGGTTTTGTTTGGTTTTGGTTTGGTCTTTTAAGTATTGAATTCACTTTAGGAAACAAGCCAAATGTATACTTAGCCGCTTCAAAAATGTACAGTCATCCTCACAGGCTTTTGCCCCATGCAGAGCATGGGCAACCAGGACAGAGCCCTGTGCCTCATCAAACATTTAGAGGCATCACATGCCCAGCCATCATCTCCCTGTATTCAAAACTTTCTTCCACCTCATCTAGACTTTTTGAACTTGTTCTAATTGAAAAGTAAGCCCCTGGCAAGTATAAAAATTTAATATTAAGCCACCTGAGACATCCAGTAAAGAAGAAAACTTTCTAAAGAAATTGAACCTGAGAAAAAGATAACCACTGAAGTAACAGAAGACCTCAGCAAGGAAGGATTTCAGTGTCTAACACAGGCTGAAAAGCAATGCACCTCAGCAGCACTGCGACAGCACGCAGTACATTCTTCACACGCATGTATGTATAAGCTCTGAATGTCTCCACTTCTTAACAAGTCTTAATTTCTCATTCAGATAAATGTTTCTAACTCTAAAAGGATTCATAATGCAAGGTAATGGCATAATACAAGACAGCTTAATTTGCATGTTCATACCAAGAGCAAGGCAGCAGAGCCCACAATTCTAAATAAAATTTATTTTATGCCAAATATCCTTGCCAAAGCCCTCCAAGGAGCTGGCACGAAACGGGTTCATGAGAACATCCTACTATCAGTAATGCTTTCAAGGCATTACCAGTACCTTATCATGACTTTTTTCTCCCCCCTGTGTGGCTGTTGGTGTGTCCTACCCTTCTACAAATAGTAAGCACAAGAATTTTCTCTCTCAACCATGACACACATTTAAAAAACAGGTCAATTCAGCTGTGTCATGTCTGGAAACACTAAACATTTCTGTTAAATATTTATATAGTGAAGCAGTTCTGTCACCGATAAAGTGTTGGAGTCTGAACCACAAATGTCAACAATAGACCTCTCATTCATACACAGACAGGAGAAAAACTTTGGATCCCGCTTATGTGGTATTCAATTTTCTCAAGTGTTTACATGAATTGTCCTGAAAAATTTATTCAGCTCAAATGCTCTTTGCCTGTGGAAAAGCTGAAGGTTTCACTTACTGGCCTAGTGGGACCTGTAGATACAAGAATATTTTAATCCCTGTCTTCACAAATAAGCACATTCCTCTCAGGAAGAACCGAAATATTAGACCAAAGCACTGCTTTCTCTCTATTAATTCAATCATCATGAGCCAAATTACAAGCTAGTTTCTTTAAAGTAAGCTTTCCCTGACAAATAACTGAATAAAGTCCAGAAGACATCCCAGTGCCTCTCCCCTTTGCTCAGCATACACAACGCATTCCTGCAAAAGCAAAATGTATGGCCCAAGTGCTTTAGCATTGCAGGTGTTTGTTACTCAGGACAGTTACACATGGTGTGTTTAGTACTGTACGGCCATCCATGGGCACCCATGGCTGGGTGTAGCAAAACATCTTTAAAATAAAGGAAGAAATAGAAGCAACTCAGGCAAGAATGCTCACCTTCCTAACCAAGAGCTTAGTCACCAAGCTGTGATTTTCAAAAGCTGCTAACACACGTCAATGATCTTTCTTCTCCTGCAGGAGCCAGTCACCTCCAGGTCATTACCAATGTGTGTGTCAGACACAGTGACCCACACCAGTGAGCCCTGCTAACACCCACAGTCTTGTAAAGATGCACTTGGAAGCCTGCTCCCCACAGCCTCCATTGTGCTCATCAACAAGAAGCAGCTTTGCTACAGCTCCAGCAGATCATTGATGAGAAGCCATGGACCTGGATCCAGAAACAAGTTTCCCTAGATGCCCTTGATGCAGTGTAAAAAGATTTCACATCTCGAGGACAGAGAAATGAGTTCCTCAGATGTGGAGTGACCTGCTCCACAGAGTCAGATCACATCTTCGGAGATATGACCAACAACTAGCCAAGCTGGCAAAGTAGCACACCAGTACCAGACTTGTAATTTCTGCAAAACCCAGTCGCTAGCACCACCCAGAAACCTGCTGACTCTGCTCATCAGCACCCAGTCAGGCCTGAGCAGGTTATTTCCTGGCTGGTAATGGGATTGTGGTCTGTAAAGAAAGTACAGCGGATGCAAGTAGGACATATGTTTTCAGCAGAGTGGAAGTGATTAAAGAACCTTATCTACTCCTTGATGTTACTTTAGGTGTCTGTGTTAGTGGAATTCCTTACTCCAAAGTATGGTTTAGCACACTGACATGTTTGTCAGCATTAATGCACCGTGCTGTATTGACTACTGCAATTGGCAGAATTGAAATTCTTCCCTCTGGAGACCCACCTTATCCTTCACTTCCCTGTTCAGCAAAACCTTTCCCTCAATGGATGGTGAACTGATGTCTAATTAGCTGCAAGGTAAGGATGAAGTATGAATTTGGGAAACTGAAAGGCAATTTGCAAGCCTGGAGACTTCCATTTAACAGCCTTTCAGTGTTAAGACTACATACTTCAAGACACAGAGATAGAAATTATGAGCAACTAAAAAGCTACTCTCTCCAGAAGAATATTATGCAGCCTCTGATGAAGGCTTGAAGCAGCATTCCTGCTATGACAGGACAGAACTATTTTTTATCATTAATAATTTAAAATAAAATTCCAGTGAAGCTGTGGCTGTGCTGTCTTTGTGCTTTGCGTAATTTTGAATGCCCAGCCTGTGAATGGTTAGTGAGAATTTTAAGAGCTCTTTCATGAATCTACCATGAAACATTGCTTGCCTTTAATGAAACAGAAGAAAAATGAAGCAAGATGTCTGTTCTCTTACAGCTTGGAAGAAAGTTTATACTCCTGTGATTTATTAAGCCTGTGGTTTTGATGGGGGTTTTATGCTTTGTTTAATATTGTATGCACATTGATATTAAATGTCATGAATATTGCTATGAAACTTAATGAGTATTGTAAAATATGGCTTCTGAACAGCTCCTGAAATGCAACATACAATTTCATGAAAAACGGGCATATGTTGTCTTGGAGTCTGCCCAACTTACAACTTATTTCACTGAGATCTTAATTTTATTTTTTTTTTTATACACTGGCATCTATATTTCATTAATCCATCAGGGAGTCTTTTGAGTCTTTTTAAAATACTTTAGATATTTCATGAAAATTGCTGAATATGAAAGCAGAACTTGTTTGGCTGAAGGTTATGCTTTTATAAAACTTTTTTTCAATTATACAGATGTAAAATAATTTCTCATTAAAAAAAAAAAAAAAAGAATTCATGTTGCTGTAACAAACTACACCAAAGAGGGAAGCTTGTAAACTTAAAAAAAAATGTCATCAAATTTTGATGCTTAAGAAACTATTGCATGAATTTATCAAAATCCAAAAGATGTAACTTTGCAATTAGCTGCACACTTTTTTCCAGGCTTCCTGAGGACCAGGATCTTGTGAGGGAAAGAGCCCTCAGGTGGATGTCCTGTTTCACATGGCTGTCAAAATAAACCTGCTGTTCTTAATGTCCTGTGCTGTGACCTAGACAGAATATAAGCTGTGATAGGAGGAAAAAAAAGAGGGGAAAAAACCCCAAAGAAGCAACTTGTCTTGTTTCAGTCTGCTTTCCAGAGAAGCCATTTGCCTGTTCATCTGCAGGAGTAATACTCATTTCTGTTTTCCCAAGTCCTGTGGCTTATTGTGAGACTTTCTTCAGCTATGACACATCTAACCCCTCAGCGTTCTCTTTTCAACTTTGAAAGATCACAAAAACAGCCCTGAAGACACTTGCTGTCAGCTGCCTTAAACTACTAGATGTTGTTCAAGCCCTTCCTCCTTTGATTCGTCTCTCCTTTTTGCCAGAATTGGAAGGAAAGAGGAAATTGTCCTTGACAGCACCAAAGGCTCACGTTTCACTGTTGTGGAAGGCAGGTAGATTAATATGAACTTCTTACTTGGGTGAAAAGATGCAGTCTCCCACACCCTTCAGTTAAGAGATGATTGTACCCTGGAAGTTTTTAATGCCAGGCTGGATGGGGCCCTGGGCAACCTGATCTAGTGTGAGGTGTCCCTGCCCATGGCAGGGGGGTTGGAACTGAATGATCTTTGAGGTCCCTTCCAGCCCTGACAATTCTATGATTCCGTAATTCTGCGATTCCGTAATTCTGTACCTTCCCTAGACTAGAGACAAAAAATTGTTTCCTCCCCCTGTTTTCCTCAAGTATGACAGCATGTTGTCAAGAGTCCCCTCTATGTACTCCTGTGTATGTACAGTGGGGGTAGGTGGGTGATTTTTTTGCCATGGACAGCTGATCAAGAAGATCTGACTGTCAGCAGAAATGGTTCCCATCACTGCAGTCGGAAAGGGAAGAAGAGCTTTCAGAGGACATTGGCAGGGAAATACTTGGGAAAGCCATCAAAGAAACGTCATGCTTTGAATGCCAGCAGGAAGTAAGCTAACAATTGTACAGTGGCATGTTTCCACTGGCAGACTCTATCTAGTATTAAAAGCACAGATGTACTTGTATAAGAAGGTAAATGGAAACTCAGCAAAACACAGGCAGATTGATTCCCTCACAAAATGCTGCTGGCACATAAGGATGTAGCTTGATGTAGTAGAGCAGATGAGAAGGGAGTACTGCCTGGCTGTGTTACAGCTGTACCTTCAGTGTATCCTGCAGATAGGTACGAAGTTCATTCAGTGGTTTTAATAATCCCTGTAGGATTTCCTTCTAGACTTGCCTTGTTAGGCAGTTAAATGCTTTATCACTGTGACATAATTCTGAGTCATCTGCCATAAGTGTCATCTCTACAACCTAACGATAAAACTGATTCAAACTGCTTTCTATGATAGAACCATAGGTTCCAACCATTTTGGTTGGAAAAGACCTTTGAGATCATCAAGTCCAACCATTAACCCAGGACTGCCAGGTCACCATTAAACCACGTCCCTAAGCACCACAGCTACACATCTTTTAAATATCTCCAGGGATGATGAATCAACCACTTCCCTAAGCAGCCTGTTCCAGTGCCTCACAACCCTTTCTGTGAAGAACTTTGTCCTAATATCCAATGTAAACTTCCTTTGGCGCAACTATCATTTAATACTTGGCAGAAGACTGACCCCCAATTCATTACCACCTCCTTTCAGGTAGTTCTAGACAGCAATGAAGCCTCCCCTCTGCTTTCTCTTCTCCAGGGTAAATAACCACAGTTCTCCCAGATGCTCCTTACAAAACTTGTTCTCTAGATCCTTCACAGACTTTGTTGCCCTTCTTTGGATATGCTCCAGCACCTCAATGTCCTTCTTGTGGTGAAGGCCCAAAAACTCAACATAGTACACAAGGTGAGACCTCACCAGGGCTAAGTACAGGGGAACAATCACTGCCCTACTCCTGTTGGCCACACTGTTCCTGATACAGGCCAGGATGCTGCTGGCTGCCTTGGTCATCTGGGCACACTGCTAGTTCATATTCAGCCAAACCCAGGTCTTCTGTTGGGTAGATTTCCAACCTGTAGCGTTGCTTGGGGTTGTTGTGACCCGAGTGTAGGATTTTGCAGGATATTACAATGCTTTGCTCCAGAAACAAACCTTTCTATAAGGTTTTATTACCCTAAATCCATTGTGTAGCACACTAAAAATATTACCAAGGTAGACAGTTTGATTGCTGATGACAGAATCATCTTGTACCTCTCTCTCATCAGCCCTGTGAACCAGAAAACGTCCCCAGCTCTGAGGGCCTTGCCAAGAGAAGCTTGGTGCAGGCTGCTCTCTGATGAAATGCCATCCAGCTTGTCAGAACATGAATACAATAAAATACTGCTGGAGGCCTGGGTTTTGCCCAGTTTCCTATGATGATGACACATAACAACCCTGCTTGTTCCCAGTAGCTTTTGAATGTAGGAATTGGTATAAATTTCATTTCATGTGAGGCTAGAGATGTTAAACATGTTAGGTTCCTACAAATTTGACAAAAGTATGCAGAGGAGATGGAGAGGGACCTCTCCTAAGAGTGTCTCTTGAATAAATGGCTGAACATTTGCCACATACAACTTCCTGTAGTTGCCACATACAGGAATGAATATATCATGAATACCCTTGTTGCTGTTGTGTAAATCAAAACTAGTGTCATTAACACCAGAGAACCCTTCAAGGAGATTCAAATCCACAGGTAATTCATTTGTTTTGATTTTTGCTACCCATGAAACCTGCTATTTGTTCTTTGGGTCTTCTACAGTTTGCTTTTACCTCACTGTGTTAATAAAACAGTGTAGTCCAGGTGCCTCTTGGTTCAGATATCCTTCAGGGAATACTTCTCAAGCCCATCCTAAATCCTTCCTTCTTCCCCAAAGTCACAGATATCTGCCCCTTGCTGGCTGGCATAGTGCTGGAGTACCACAAACATTCTGCTGCTGATAATGTCAGGGATGTGCAGCTAAAAATGCCACAATTTTCTCCATAGCTGAATAAGGACTGCATGGTTATGGTGTGAAACACAATGGAAGGACTGCCATACATTAAAACCATATATTTGTCTGTACTACATCAATGAGCAGTGAACTTAAAGCACCTTAAAAACAGACTGAGGAACAAACATTGTCTTGGTAGTCACTACACTAATAATTTTGCATTGCTAGCAGCTACGGCTGCTTTCAAGAGCAGTAGCTAAGCCTAAAGTGAAATAAATACCCCTGTGAAGACACATCTTCAGTTTTGGACTTGTCTTCTCATCCAAACTGCTGTAGTGTCACAGGAAAATAGCTATTTTAAAGCATTCATTCTCTATACCACATTCTTGAACTGTTTTGTAAAGTAATCTTCCAGACACATTTGTGGGGCAATATTCAGTGAAACAACTCAGCCAAAACAAATCAGGTACCCTCAGATGGGGAATTTTTGTAGAGTGTGTAATCAAGCTCAGAAGAGGCCAGAATAACTCCCAAAGCTCAGCATGGACCTCTGCCCTCTGCCCCCACAGCTGGCTGTCTGCTTTTGTGCTAAGCACCTGCAAAGGAAGCAGGAAGCTGTAGCCTGCCAGCATTATTCTTAACTGACAAAACAAAAAGTGGCTGGCAAAAGCTGAAGGTTACTTTGTGATGTCTAATGCCCTCCCCCACCATTCTCCCTGAAATTGCTTCAACACTTTACCTTTTTCCCATAATTTGCCTTTCTCTTCACTGCAACCAAAGTTGTTTTCATCTTCAGCTTTTCATCCTGTAGTCTCTTCCTCAACAAACATTCATGTAACACTTTTTTCATGAACTAGCTGAATTGTAACCCATGTAAAGTGAGTAATTTCATAAAATATGTCCCTTAAGTGAAAAGCAGAGAAACACATTTTCCTTCAACAGTCATTTCTAAATTCAGCACCGATTTCTGTCAATGACAAACACGGACTTTACATACAATTGATGGTCTTGCAGTTCCATGGCCACAGTATGTCCCTACCAGAGTAATTCTTAAATGGGAACTTCAAAAGGCCACATTTTATTGGCCCAGGAGAACCACTCCAGTCTCCCTAAAGAGAGAATTAAGCTCTCTGTAAAGGTCCTTCAGAGGTGCACAAGGTGCTTTGCTCTCTCTAGGTTAAGAGTTGAATAACTAAGAACATTTGAGACAAATAGATGAATGATTTGCAGGTCACATCTTCCCAAAAGCATTTTAAAAAGCCTTGTTTTATAAAATGGAAAACGAACTTCAAGACTGCTGCCTGAATTTGAGTCACAAGTGCTACTGCACATCAGCACAGAATGTGCCAGATTTCAAGGCAATCCTAAGTACATAAGTGTAATTTAGACTTCAGAAAGAACCAACCTTTACATATCAGCCTCAGTCAAGCAAAGTCAGCTCTGTAATATGATCCCCAGATGAAGCTGAAAACTGTCATTCATGAATGCACAGGAGATTACCTATGAATTTTTGTTGTGGTGACCTCAACCTCTTGGAAAGTCCTCCCCCTGCTTCAGGTGTGCCTTTTCAAGCAACAGCTGCTGAAGATTTACAAAGATTACCCGTGAATTGCGACGTTCCATTGCTGCAACAGACACATCTGAGACTGCAGTAAAAATGGAAGAAGCAGGGCAAAAAACCAAGAGCATGAAAAATCTTCCATATTACCATGAAAAACGGGATTACACTGACTAAAGGGTTACATGCATTTCAAAGCGGTCTTCTTGTAAAGCCAGCATTGTACATTGAGAGCTATTCTGCTTGATCTCAGAATTTTCTTTTTGTCTAAATGTACAATGAAACATTACAGTGAAGAAATTAACAATCGTAGACTTTTCTGGACTATACAGCACTCTCTGTTAACGCTGATAAGGTAAACTGCATTGCTATGCAGTTTTAAATACCTTGAATTCAAATGAAGCTTTAGTAATTTCAGAGTCAAAGCTGCCCCTGAACTCATTAGTCACAAAGGGTCTCTTAATTTGTCTCTGCTGTGTGGACTAAACAGGATCTTGCTGTTCACTTCTGTTTAGAATTTTTTTACTTATCTTTTTTTACTCCCTACCAGTAACACTCTCCGCAACATTTGAAATTGAGAGCTTTCCTATATGGGCTCAGTCATAAGCATGGGAGGCAGGTAAGTCGTGGATTTTGCATTGAAGAGGAAAGAAACACTATCAGTCTTCCTTTAAATGCCTCTTCTACATCGCAAATGTAATCACTATTTTCTTAACACCCAAAAAACCCCAAAACAAACAAACAAACAAAACCCCCCAAAACCAAACACAAAAAACCTCCCACCAAACCAAAAACCAGTTATGTCTGCAGAATGTCTGAAAACTAGGCCACCTGTTTTAGTGACTAACTTTAAGAATGCAAATAACATTTGTTTAACTTAAATAAGCCATTAAATGTTTCTATCTTATCCTAGACAGACTTAGCACAGTCCTACTGTGTTAAGATCACCCTCTCTGGTTGTGTTTTCTGAAAACAGACTGACTCAGGATTCTGTCCAAAATCACTGCAATATAGTTTAAAATTTCTCAGCTGTATCTCTGAGATCTCCTCTGGAATAGGTAAAGCTGAGTAGCAGATTACGTGTGTACCAGCAGGACATATCCTGATGGAATGCTTATGCATTAACCAACACATGCAAAAGGGCTATTACACTTAATTCATTGTGTGATACTCAAGACCTCCAAATAGACTTAACCTTTTCTTTTCTCAATCTCACCAAATCAGGCTATAATGCACAAAAAGGAAAGAAAAGACTTCATGCCTGCCACTTCACTTTATTACTGAAAATTAGTCTGTTGGTTTGTTTTTATCAATTCAATACTGAATAGACTTGTTTTATCTATACCAAAATTCAGACCTGCTCTTTCCATATGTTAAAAGCTATGAAACCTGCAGGCTGTGAACTCTCTGTGATGTACACAGTCCTAACAGCTCTCATTTTGCTTTCTGGAGGATTTTTTTTAAATCAGAACTATTATGTTTCATGACAGGAAATTAGAAAACAGATCTTCTTTTTACGGGACAATAATTGAAAAAGTTCTGCAGGGAGTTAGGTTAGGAAATTGCTTCTCCTTATGTTGTTCATAGAGATATAAAAGAGAGAGAAAAGAATGAGGGAGTGAAAACAAGTCTCAGAGCCAGGGTTTAAACCTTCAAGAGATGTTTGAAAACAGGTTTCCTCAGGTAGAAGAACTATTTTGACGTCAAAAGAGTCCAGGCCTAAATCAAATCTCCCAAAAACAATCAAGAAGAAATCAGGTGTATAAATTCTACCGTTCCACATAGCCCTGGATGTCCTTTGTGACTTATGTAAGAATATGGCATAACTGCTTAGATAGCTCACTGTAAAGCCCATCTTTCTTATTTCTCTTGCCTGAAAGACTTCAACATCTCTGCAACGAGCACCATCACACAGTGTAGCTATTCCCCAAGTACACAGTGCCCAAAGCTAAGCGGGGCAAGATCACCTTTACTCTGTTTTTCCTTCATATTCTTGGGATGATTCAGATCCCAATTGTTTTCCTAATATTGTCTTAAAATGTACTTCATACACCAGATATAGTTGATGCTGGCAGAATAACACTTGTCCCTGACATTACCATTCAGGAAACTAATTTTTAAAATCAAGGGTTGTAGTCTGCAAGTCACAAAAACCTGAACCAAACATTAAAGACCCCTTGTATTGCTGTTGGTTTGGGGAATACTCCAGTGCAAATGGGCTTTCTATACATTCAGGTAGCAGAGTGAAAATCCTTAGTGCACAAATCTCAAACGGAGCAAATCAACAGGAGATCAGAAGCGATTTTATTACAGGATAAACAGAGAATGTTGCAGGAAGGCAAAGATAAAATATTTTTAGAGACCTAAGAAGCTGTCAAGACATCAGAGATGTCTCACAATTTGGCAGGCCTGAACAGGTAGGACACCATATTATCAATACCAGAAGCTTGAGATTCAGTGAACCAGGGCAGTAACTTGCAAGCAAAGGGGACAGTGTGAAGCCATGTAATCAGATATTGGGACAGAGACCTGAAATGCCTTTATCTGAAGCAATTAGCTTTGCTGAGGAGGGTCAGTCATACAGTGATATGCAACTGCACAATGCTGTGCAGCTGGTAAAATGTTTCTTCCTGCTTCTCTACTGTCTGGGTATTCCTAGACTGAAAGCTGCCACAAGGACACTAGATGGCCTGAGAGTTATGAGTCCTTTGTTTTCATAACAAAATTAGCTGAGCTTCACCTGAAGAGCTTTGGAAACTTCCTAGGCTAACAGATCCATTAAATTTAGGCTCTGAACAAAACCCTGCAATCCTGGGCTTTCTGGGCACTACAGCTATCATGTAATGTTGAGAACCAGGTCAAGTACTCAGGAGCTTTCCTTTAGATAACCATAGTTTATAAAAAAATCCTCAAAACATTGGATTTAATGTTATATCATTACAAGATAAAAAGAACTTCAAGGTAAACTAAAAATGCATTTTAAGAATGTTTTTAAAATGCAATATTATGATGCTACAACTAGGTAAAGACCGAAGCTTAAAAATAATACTAAGTTAAATCCTTTTACGATAAACCTTTATGGCTGCTTTAAAAAGAAGCTAAATAGCTGAAAGGGACTAGGCCTGGGTAAAAATAAGTGATTGAAATGGCTTTCTTGTTTAGTATCTTCATAGATTGATGTGTTGTCAAAGAGACTGTTAAATGCAGAAATAGTATTTTGTCTTTCTGGTTAAAGTTCTCCACACTCAACTGAAAAGGGAAATTTACAAAGATGCTGTAATGCTGGGGTTTTTTTTAATAAGCAGTAATTCTAAATACTCTAACTGTGCCACACAGAGAATTGACCTTCAATGAGTAAATACCATATCTTAACACTTTGAATATAATGAATATAATGCTTTTAAGAGACTGTTTTTTCAAGACTGCTCCTCCTCAGCCTCCCTAGGTTCATTAAAAAGAAATAGCATTTGGTGCCTCCTTAGGAAGATAGGCCCCACCATGCACAGGCTGGGAATCCTATAAAGCATTAGCACCTCCCAGAGGATGCTGTCTGCAGTCAGCCCTGTAGCACATCAGCCTTCTCAGGCTTTTCCAGCTAGTCGTCTCATTTTAGGGATGGAAATGTTGATAGAGCTGTGAGTTAAAGATGTGAAGTTGGACTCGATGATCTTTGAGGTCTCTTCCAGCCTTCTTGATTCTATGATTCTATGATTCTAAGTATCTTGCAAATACTGCACTGGAGGTCCTTGGCTGAAGCCCTCACACAGGTTACGGTCACGTTGACTTCAGTCACAGCCAGTGAATAATCTAGTAGAACAGATCTTCCTGCTCCAGAAACAAGACCTGAGAGCTACAAAAAGCTTGGGGCATTTGGTTCAGTTTGGAATCAGTAATATGAAAGCAGAGTTTCACTTTCCAAATGCTAAATGTTTTAAAACAAAACTTCAGATAGAAAATACCTCTAGAAATATAGATATTATATTTAACGGCAATACACGTTTGTTGAAATCTCAGTATTCACAGAAATTCTCTGTTTTGATTAGGTTGCTTAACTGTAGTACTACTGTCTCTGGAGACTGTGACTGTAATACTGGATTATAAACGCATTACAGCAGTGCCCCTCATTCAAGGAATGGACAAAGAGAGCACTGAGATACACCTTCATCACACAGCAGCATACTGCTACCTTCAATCTAAAAGTTATTGTCCATTCTTACGGAACCCAACTCAATCTTCATTGAGGTTTAAAGAGAAAGAATTTTGAGGCTTCAGCAGTAGCTAGACATGGTCTCTGTTGTCTACAGAAACATCATTGCAATAGAGAAAGTAAAAGAAACACAAATGGAATTATTAGGCTTTCCCTTTAAATAAGTGAGAATGTAATAGATTTCCTGTCCTACAAAAAAATCAAGGAGAGGAACAGATTCAAACTCTCTGAACAAAAGTGTTCCTCAAATAAACACAGGGAATTCCCTTGGTAGAAAAAAAGTACAAACAGAATAAAAATATATTTATCCCAGTCTCAAAAAATATTTTTTATATAGAAGTATTTTAATACAGTTCTTAATCAAACATATTGTATTAGTTCCCAAAGAAGAAAGAGAATTTAAGCATCAATGTCTTAAATGTAAAACAAAGAAAAATAATTGAAAATAATACATTCCCCCATGTATTTATGATAAAAGCATGCAAGCAGTAGAGGACAGTATTTTTTCAAAAATCTATTGGACAAATCCTCTTGCCAAATATTTCACAGTGACTTCAGAAAAACACAGCAGTTTTTGACACTTTAGTAAAAACAAAGCAAAACAAAACAAAACAAAAACAAATCCCACAACACTATATTTAGAGAAAGTTACAGTGATGATAAATTTTCACTGAAGTGGTTTTGGCTTCTTCAGTAATGAATAAATACTGGCACTGACATATCTGATGATCAGCAGCCTTGACACCAAGGGCTGCAACGTAGTCTAGCAAGGATAATTTGTGTGAATGCCACCAAAATGAATACCAACCAGAGGCACAAATGTAATATACCTCTTGAAAATACATGCTGCATTTCTTAGACTCTTTCTATCTTAAATATGAAGATTCTCCACTGCGACTTTGCTGGCTGTTCTGAAAAGTGCAGCTGTCTAAACTTGCACATGGATACAAAATTCTTCTAACAGCTGCACCAGACAGCCAGATCTCTGCTAAACTCAACAAAAACAAAGCTTGCAATTGCAACTCTACATGGTGCCAAAAGACTTCAGAGGACCTTTTGGTACTCCACATCACTTCAATTCCATTTTTAACTACAAGCCACAAAATTCAGTCCATTGCTTTTAAAAAAGTCTGAATATGTCAGCAGTTCCAAAGTCTCAAAGTTCATACACGAATCCAAGACAAACTACCACAGCATTTAGGCACCTCCACTATATGTCTTCTGTTCCAAACTACAAAATTACTGAAATGCTAAAATAACTAAAATTCTAAAATGCTTATTGGATTTGATGATCTTATTAAAGATCTTTCCCAACCATAGTGATTCTGTGATTTTCACCAGTAAAACTACTTTTACTATTACAGTAAAGAAGTTTTTCTTCATGTTGAGGTAGAATTTCCTGTGTACCAGTTTGTGTCCATTGCCCCTGGTCCTGTCACTGAGCACCAGCAAAGAGACTGATCCCATCATCTTGACACCCACCCTTAAGGTATTTGTGAACACTGATCAGATCCCCTCTCAGTCTTCTTTTCTCCAGGCTAAACAGCTCCAGGTCTCTCAGCCTTTCCTTCTAAAAGAGATGTTTTGTTCCCTTAATCATCCTCATAGCCCTTACATCCTCAGGCAACCACAGCTACAGTACCACTATGATTAGATAAGCCATTCCCTACAAAATACACTGTTATCTTTAAAGAATATGGCATTGTAGAGTGAGAAATACAAAGGGAGCTTGGTCAAGTTCAGCATACATTTTAAGAATTTGAAAGAAAATAATTGAATAGAAAGAGTGAGAGATGCTCTGACATCTCAATGAAGTGGCTGTGGGAGGGAGATGATGGAGCTTTAGAACTGATGCAGCAGAATCTCACATCCATTTTGGAGCTGCACGCTGCAGCTACAAAGCTCTTGTACTAAACAACAGCATTGCTTCATTACAATTTTTCACTGGAAAGAGAGGACATGCATATGTTTATCTTCAGGACATGCATATGAAGCCCACAGAAAGAGTACCTGGAACAAATCCAGGAGAGGGGAAAAAAGAACAGAGATCCAAGCCTTTTGAGCTAACCATATTTTCAGATATTCTTTGCATTATTGTTTTTCCATATGTTACTTGGGCAAACAGGTACAGACTAGCCTGCTTCATGCCTTGATATCCCATTCTTGTCTAAAACAAAGATGGAGCAACAGAAAGTATTACTTCTTTACAAATATAGGTTTTGTCTCTTGAAATCAACATAGATCTGGTAAGCAATATCCATGCTTATAGTTAACATCCATGCATGTATGTACAGGGGCATCTGGAGAAGCCACAGGCACTACAACAAACCTGAACTGCCATGACTGATGTTTATGTTTAATCAGCCCCACAGATGTGACAGGATAATTCTTTCCAAGTTGTTTACTCTCAGCACTCTGAGTCATATTAGGTGTCAGTTACGCTCAAGTTAATAAGCAAACATTTAATTTACTAACCGCAGGATGATACAATGAATCAACCTCTGAAGAAACAGGATTAGTTTAAAAACAGTAACAACCTGTATTAAAAACCAAAGCAAAACAAAACAAAAACCCACCACTGTAACAATATAAAATCTAGTTCGGTCTTATTTTCCACATGCAAGTCAGATTATTTAAATTCATGAATAATGGATATATCTCTTTTATGATGTCTTGTTGCTTTCTATATCGTATGAAAAGACGAGCGTTATGCAAATATATTTAAAAGACTCTTGCCAAACAGGCATCATTTTTTGTTTCTCTGCTGCTAATATAATTGACAAAATACTTAATACTACTGATTATGCTGCTTCTTGTAAACCACTTATTTTATGGGCTTAAACAGCTGTGGTTCTGTCTCTGAGTTTGTGATTGTTTTATAAAGCTGTAACCATGCTGTGAAAGAGCAATAGGCGAAGTCTCAGGCATACTATCCTACCAGCTGGTAAGCAGCATTTCATAGCAATAAAATCATTCAATCAACATTGGTACATTTCTAAAAAAAGAGAAGGTTAATATTCTCCCCTCTTCCTTATCAAGTAGGCTAACCCATGTGAAATTAACAGAGATTTAATTTGCAAATCTGAATGTAGATGTTCTTGATTTATATAGGATCTCTTTGGAGATATGAAAACATCTGTCACTATTAACAATTCTAGGTCACCTTGAGTTAGTTCAGCTTTCTTTAAAATTTCTTTTAGGATCTATAGTATCTGCTATAAAATTAGATCAGAGGCTAATTCAAACCTAATGATTCCAAAATTGAAGAAAACAAGGTTACACTTAAAGCATAAGTGGTGTTCATTCCTGCATTAGACAATTTCTGCTAATGAAGCTCCTATAGCAATAAACCAATTGTAAGAAAGTGAAAAATTCTGACTAAATATTTTTTTGTAAGCACTTCCTACAAAATTATTTGCCACTAAAGTACTTGAAACTTTTCAAGTATCACACCAGATTAAGTCTACAGTGCTACAGACATTGAATGAAAAAACTGTGTTCTGAAAAAGGGTGCTTTCATTTTGACTAGATACTTGGATGAAACGACTAGTAACCAAATGGCTGAAGAGTAATCCTGCTGAAAAGTTTCATCTAAGCCAATAGAGCGCCCTCATATAAAGTAAATAACACACACAGTAGAAGGATTAAGGGAAGCTACCACATCTCTTTCTACTTTCATGAGGAGTGTTTGGAATGACATACCTTGTTTTGTGCCACCAAGTGTGAGCAGAAATTTAAAAAACTGGAGAAAGAACAGGAGAGGACTCTCGAGGCAGATGATGTGGCCTACGAGAAAAGGGAAAGGGCAAAAAACCCTGTTGTGTTTGAAAAGGAGGAAATGAAGGCTGAGAACTAACTGCAGCCTGCAAGATCTAACTGAAAGGGAGTCATGAAAATGATGGTGTCAAACTTTTCAGATAATGGCCTCAAGCTGAAGGTCATACTGGGCATTAGGAAAAAAAATTCACCAGGTAGATACCAAACCTTGGAACAGGTTACCCAGAAAGGCCATGGAAACTCCACCCCTGAGATTTTCAAGGCTCAGCTCTGATGGAGATTCAGCAACAATCTTATTAGAAGTGGGAGGCTGAACTAGATGACTTACAAAGCTCTATTCCAAACAATATTTCTATGAATCTATGTGAAAAGTGCAGCATGTAGTTCTAAATGTGTTTATCCTTGGAGAAATAATAAGTTGTTGTTTTGGTCTTTTTTAAAAAACTAGAGAAAATAGACTGCAAACAAACAAACAAAACCAGAACACCCACAGTTTAGGTAGGGACTACCTGGAAGTCTGCTTTATGCTCCATAAAAGCACTACTGTCCTTCTGTATGTCCACAGAAATGCTTCTCAATAAAAAGAAGAAATCAGAGCATTCTAGAGGAAGAGACATAGGTCTTTAGGATAGATTTTCAGTAAGAATAGATATATTATTACCTTCTGATGCTGCATTCAGTTCTTTCGTTGTCTCCACATCTGATATCCTCCTTAAAAAGGCAGTGTTGTCTGGATAGCTAGTTGGAGTGCCACATCTAAAAGGCTGCAGGTTTCAGCATCGCAGCGATTCAATCGCGCATTGTTTCCTTGATGCTGCACTGAAAGGAAAGAGACTTTCTCAGAAAATGAAATAATTGCAATATTTTAGTAGGAAATGCTTTATGGGTCAGAAATATGTTTCTCAAAAAGGTATGTAATAAAAACTTTAATGTGTTCAGTCCAGCAGCCTATACATAAAGAACTTTAACAACAGAGTTGAGAACACAAACACGCTGATACGTATGGAAAATGTTAATTACTGTAAATACAGTCCTATTTTATACTGGCATACTTTTAAGTCTGCTTCTCCCTAACCACTCCTGAAGGCCTGTCCCCACTACCAGAGCTGCCTGCAAACTAAGGTCCAAGGCTGGGCTCTGATCTAGCCAGTTGTGCAATGATAGCTATTACTGCAATGCAAATTACAAGGTGAGAAAGAGCAATGAGAGGATGTGCAGAGTAAAGCCAGGGGAGATAAGAATGGTAAAACTGCAAATAGCGGATTACTGAGATAGAGATCCTTAGCAGTTTAAAAGGCAACGGAAAAAAAATCATATAAAGGTATAAACACATTCAGGAAAAAACCCCTGGGAATCAGCAAATGACATTTCAGCAATATCAACAATCTGTTCCAAGTAGAAACAGAAGACAACCTTCCCCCACTTGATCGTTACCTGTCTGGCCAGCAAATACTCTTCAGGTGTCTTACTGGGGGAGGAACATGCTAATGTTAGCTGAGTAGCTTGTTAATCCTAGTGACCTCAGGTGTGGTTTAGCCAATAAGAAGCTGATTTCTGTATTTGACTTGGATGTGTTCTGTATGCAGAGTGCTCTTACTGTATGGTAAAAGCTTCCTAAACAAGTGGCTCCTCTGCAATCAAAGAGGAGCATAATTTAACACAGTAGGAGGTCTACACAGTGGACAACACAGTTGCAAGAAAAATAAAGAGATCTGTCTATACAGGGTAGAAATAGCTTAATTTAAAGTAGTGAGGGGGTGCTCTCTGGAGAAAAAAAAAAAAGAGTTCTATCTTCAAAGAAAGGAAGCTATTATTTAGTAATTTAAAATAATCTATATTTTGAGGCCTGCAAAGAATACACACTGTGGACACGTGCAATTGCAAGGATCATGATTCAGTGATCCAAGACGTCTCTTTTCACTCTTAAGTTGGTAGTTTTGTCACACATTTTTCTGTTTCATGACCAACATGGAATAAAACTGCACTCAAAATTTTTGGAAATTCTTTAGGGCAAGGAAATTAGTAGGCATGAGTTGTGTAAAAATATAAAACATTTCATAGTATTCTAAATAATTCACTTATTCTAGACAGAAAAAGACAAAATATGATTGTGTTCTAAAACAAACACTTCAGTAATTCTTACAAAAGAATGAAGACTGTGGGTTGGGTATCCACCTGAGAATCTGATTTCCATAGTTGTGTGAAGTACACTTAGCAACAATGGGTATCTGGGTAAAAGCAAAGCCACTGAAAACATTTCTTGGTACTATGAGAATTCAGTTCCTTGCTGTTCTTTAGGCAAGTTTTCCTTTTTTTTTTTTTACTACATCCTAATCCATTCTTTAAAAAGAATTTAGTCTGTCTTCTTCAAAAAAGAGCTGATATAAGAAAACAGAAATTAATCTTACTCAGTATTAACAAATATTCTAATGTTATATTCACTCGTGGATAAGTCTTTGAGAGCATATATTAATTCTCTTTACATTTTCTTCTTATTTTTAAAAAGGTATTAATTGGCAACAACTGAAAAACACTCCAGTATTCTATCTATCTCCTCTTTATTAGATAGCTAAGACAAAACACTTAATGTTTTCTCAGGTGTTCTCTCCCTGATAAGCCATAGCCCTATGACATAAGTTTCTAAAATACACCTGCATGTACAGTGTATCAGATTAACTTTTGTGCAGGCAATCTTTGAGGTACTGCTGCAGAATATATCAACGTTAAAATATTTTAGTGACTTTTAGAAGCAGTTGTTGCACATCACAGATGTTCACAAGTCTTTTAAGATTAAGCAATACTTGACTAAAATCTAACTGATAAATTAACTTGTTTGATGTAAAAGAAATTTAAGGTACAAAGTAGGGACCTATAGATGTTTCTGTGTTTCAAGGAACTCCATCTGTTTATACCAAATGTTACAGTTCTTTACCCTAAACATTCACTTTAATTAACCTTTTGCTTACAGGATCTCCTCAAAAGGGGATCAGGTAATTCAAAATTAAGGTCTTAATTAGACATCCAACAAGTTGAGAGTATGGACGTTCACAAACAGCACTAACCCATGCATTTATAAATTGCTTTTTGGCACTAGTTGCCTATCTCATTTTCTTCTAGTTTTTTTCAACGCAAATGTGTATTTTGGATCAGGAATTATTTCTTTAAGAGATCTTTATTGAAAAATTACTGTGACACAACAGCAAATTTTGCAACAGCACTTTTGTGCCTAACAAGTTTTCATAAAGAAGATAATGACTGTAGAAATCTAAACTGGAAAATACCATACTTTTACAGTCTCACAGAGGATTAGAAATGTGTTAGCACTTTTTTTATAGATGACTTCATAACTTCATGTCTTTTTTATACCAGCTCTGAAACTATCACCAAACTAGGCTTTCATGCAGATACCGTAACTTCCTGATTGGAAATATCAGGTATATAATCTCAGCTGCATGAAATCTGTTTGCTGTGTAGAGAGGCTATGGAATGTGCCATGTAGTTGACACATGATTGCATTTCCTTAATTTGAAATTAAAAACAACAACAACAAAAGATCTGTGGCTTTCATGGACCATGTATGAACACGTGGATTCACACATTAGTGTCACTGCAAATTTTCAAATGCCTTAAATTACATCTAGAGATGACAATTTCAACACTAATACTTTTAACTGTTTGACTACTAATAACTTTTTGCAACTATCTAATTCATTCCACAGTTTACTTCTGTGATTACAGTTCCCTGCTCCCACCTACACAGGAAGCAAAAGCTATTCCTAGTCCACTTGCTATGACTGATAATAATGTTACTAGCTAGTAATTTTCAATATAAAATCTACAGTATCCCAAAAACCTCAAGGTAGATAGAAGATCATAAACTGATTCAAGTCAAGCATGAAAGATGAGACCCTTGTAGACATGTTTCCACTTAATAACTAAATCATTCTGAATGGCCTATTGCTGTGTGTTTCTAAAAATACATCTGAAGTAGCTACAACAGAACCACTAAAGTAATACCATGAAAATCACAAAGAATACATCTTTGTCTGGCAACATATACTGGCCCTGAAGCTGAATGTTAATGAAAATGTTTTTGCTGTGCTATATGTTTAATGTGGCATGGCGTATTTTTCTCTGTTGTGTCTTATCTTAATCCACTACTTGTAAAAAATCAGGCAGTTGAGGCCAATGAGTAAATTAATTCTTGTTATAGCTGAAAAATAAGTGAGAAACCCAGAGTTGAGTCCTTGATTCCCATGGCTTTTCAATGGAAAACTGCATGAGCATCATCTGTAGAAAACAGGGAATACATCTTTGAGAGACTCCCTCTCAGTTCTGCTAAGCCACAGAACTAAGTTTCCTTTTGAAAGCCATTGGGACTGCTGGGGTTTGCACTGATGTCTATGCATGTTAAGCAAGAATTGAAATGAGCTGACTAATGGACTTAGATTGAATTAGCCATCTAGACAGAATTCAGTTGGTTTGCTGTCCATTAATAAAACATAAGAGATCTCACAGAGGACGTGCATAACCTCCTGCCAGGTCAGAATGTCTCTAGACTTACCCTAGCAGCCATCCTGAGACACTGAAACTTTGCGATCCAAAGTAAAGGAATGAAAATACTTAATTCCATTTACCTCCACATCTAGCCAGTGCCAGAGAACAGTCAATCAACCTGTTTGAGTCTAGACCTTCTAACAGCAAGACACAGGATACAAAAGGTATTTGGGCAATCTGAATCTGTCCCCAGGTCTTGAATTCAAAGTGACTAGGAGATCGTTCTGTAAGTGTGCAAAGACTCATGATTCACTACAGACTTCACCAAGTAAAGATGAGTTATTTGCAAGCTCAGATTCAAGAATGAGGACAGCACTGTCTGAAGTACTGCACCAAGAAATAATGACCACCCTGTCCAAGAACAATAAGCTGTAGTCTAGACTTTTTATTTCCTAGTTGCAGAATACATGTTATTTGTGGAAAAAAACATATTTGTGCCATAACTATTTCAGATTTTGGTATTCACCATTGTGTCGGTGTGAGCTGAAATTCCCCCCCCACCGACAATAACCAGGCTAGCCCAGTCTGGAAGCAAATGAAAAGCTGTATTTACAAGCTGAGTCTAAAATCTACAATGAAATGCAATGAATATGTACAAATATACAAAATTCACAACATTCATAAATATATATAATCAACAGAAAAAGCACAATCGATCTCCCCCCAAGGGGACCCTCCCAAAGGGGCCTCCCTCTCCCAGGAGCTTCCCCCCCAGACCCCCCTGGACAGAGAAGCAGGGTTAGTTAAGCAGAAAGTTGTTAACTTAGCTGCCAAGGTCAGTGTGTTATCTTCAGCCAGAAGAGAAGAAGAAACAGCAGCCAGACAGCTCAGCAACTGCCCCCACTGCCGAACGCAGAATGTGCCGAATGCCTACTTTGTTTTGGGTAATAGTTCTTAAACATTTCTATCTATCCAATGGAAGTGTTTAGAACAATCGTTATTTTGCTTTCTTACACCCAATAGTGACTTATTTACATTCTTTCACTTTCTCTGTTCTGAACTTTGCAAGGAAAAATTAAAAAGACAGTTTCAAACCACCACAGTCCACCCCTTCTAAACAATTCCATTGGCTGCTACTATCATTTATCTAACCTAAAATAATATCTACAACAATAGGTGAATAAAGACCATAGTCCATTCCGGCTATTTCAGATGTAGATGATTCAAAAGAGTCAAATCACAGGAAAAACAGCAAACAGTTTGTTTCCTCGCAGATGGAGCGAAGAAAGGAACAGGGACTCTCAGGTGACTCAGGGCTCTCAGGGTTCCTGCACCGTAGATCTCATGAACTCTCCTCTTGGGCGCGATGCTGTATCTGCGCAACACTCTGAATTTAACCTCTCTCAGCCAAAGTTAGATTTCTTTGTGGAATACACTGAATTTCACCATTTTCTTGCATCACCCAGTAGGTGTGACCAGGACCTTCAGCAGAAACCACCCCTCGGACAGGTTTGGCCTCTCCTGAAGGAGAAAATACCCAAACAGTTTTGCCTAACAGATTCTTTTCTCTGATAACAGGAACTCTATCACCTTCTTCCTTTCGCAACAAATCTGATTGGGCAGGTCCAGCTCGATTCACTGAACCTCTACTATTCACCAACCAGGTTGCTTGTGCTAAGTGTTTCTCCCAGTTTTTCAAAGATCCACCCCCCATGGCTTTGAGAGTGGTTTTCAGCAAACCGTTGTAGCGTTCGATCTTCCCTGCAGCTGGTGCATAGTAGGGAATGTGGAATATCCACTCGATGCCGTGCTCTTTGGCCCAGTTTTTTACAAGATTGTTCTTGAAATGAGTTCCGTTGTCCGACTCAATCCTCTCTGGAGTTCCGTGTCTCCACAGGATTTGTCTCTCCAGGCCAAGAATGGTGTTACGTGCAGTTGCATGAGGAACTGGATAAGTTTCCAGCCATCCAGTGCTTGCCTCTACCATAGTCAGCACATACTGCTTACCAGATCGAGAACGAGGTAGAGTGATGTAGTCAATCTGCCAGGCTTCACCATACTTGTACTTGGACCATCGGTCACCGTACCACAAGGGCTTGATCCGCTTTGCCTGCTTAATAGCAGCACAAATGTCACAGTCATGGATGACTTGTGTGATAGCATCCATGGAAATGTCAATGGATCTGTCACGAGCCCATCGGTAGGTTGCATCTCTGCCTTGATGTCCTGACGAGTCATGGGCCCACCGAGCTAAGAACAGCTCACCTCGGTGTTTCCAGTCAAGATCAGGATCAAGATCAGAGTTTGTGTCCACCTGGGAAACTCTTGCAGCTAGATCTGCCTGATGGTTGTGTTGTTGTTCCTCTGTAGCTTTGCTCTTAGGAATGTGAGCATCGATGTGTCTCACTTTCACTGGGATTCTCTCAATGCGAGCAGCAATGTCTTGCCACAGATCTGCAGCCCAGATTGGCTTTCCTTTCCTCTGCCAGCCATTCTTCTTCCAGTCTTTCAGCCAACCCCACAAGGCATTGGCTACCATCCACGAGTCGGTGTAGAGATAAAGCTTTGGCCATCTCTCACGTTCAGCTACGTTAAGAGCTAGCTGGACAGCTTTTACCTCTGCGAATTGACTGGATTCTCCTTCTCCATCTCTCGCTTCTGCAACTCTGCGCGTTGGGCTCCACACTGCAGATTTCCATCTCCGCTTGTTCCCAACAAGACGACAGGAACCGTCTGTGAACAAAGCATATCTCTTTTCATCATCAGACAGATCACTGTAAGGAGGAGCTTCCTCTGCACGAGCTACTCTCTCCTCTGGAGGTTTAGCACAGCTTGTGCCTTCTGGCCAGTTTGTGATCACCTCCACCAAACCAGGCCTTTCGAGATTTCCCATTCGAGCTCGCTGTGTTATCAGAGCCATCCACTTAGACCAGGTAGCATCTGTTGCATGATGTGGTGAAGAACCTTTGCCTTTGAACATCCAATTCAGAACTGGCAATCTAGGAGCTAGAAGAAGTTGTGACTCAGTTCCGATCACTTCAGAAGCAGCTTTCACTCCTTCATAAGCAGCTAAAATCTCTTTCTCTGTTGGAGTGTAGTTTGCCTCTGAGCCTCTGTAGCCACGACCCCAGAAACCAAGAGGACGTCCTCGTGTCTCCCCTGGAGCTCTTTGCCATAAGCACCAGGTTGGACCATTGTCACTCGCGGCCGTGTACAGAATGTTCTTAATATCTGGACCAGTTCGGACAGGTCCCAGACCCATCGCTTGGACTACCTCTCGCTTGATCTGGTCAAAGGCTGCTTGTTGCTCAGGACCCCATTGGAAACTGTTTCTCTTTCGAGTCACATCATAGAGAGGTTTCACAATCTGACTGTATCCAGGAACGTGCAGTCTCCAAAATCCCACTATGCCTAAGAAACGCAGAGTTTCTTTCTTGTTGATGGGATTTGCCATGGTGGAGACTCTGTTTATCACATCCATTGGGATGTGACGGCGACCATCTTGCCACCGCACTCCCAGAAACTGGATTTCTCTGGCAGGTCCTTTCACCTTGTCTCGCTTGATAGCGAAACCAGCTTGCAAGAGAATGTCAAGGATTTTGTTACCTTTCTCGAAGACTTCTTCAGCAGTCTCACCCCAGACGATGATGTCATCGATGAACTGAATGTGTTCTGGAGCTCCACCTTTCTCCAAAGCATCATGGATCACTGCATGGCAGATGGTTGAACTGTGAATCCACCCCTGGGGCAAACGATTGAATGTGTACTGAATGCCTCTCCAGGTGAAAGCAAACTGAGGCCTGCATTCCTCTGCTATGGGAATAGAGAAGAAAGCATTAGCAATGTCTATGGTAGCATACCATTTGGCCTGCTTGGATTCCAGCTCATATTGGAGTTCCATCATGTCTGGTACAGCTGCACTCATGGGTGGAGTTACTTCATTCAAGGCACGGAAATCAACTGTCAGACGCCACTCTCCATTCTGCTTTCGCACAGGCCAGATTGGACTGTTGAAAGGTGAATGAGTTTTGCTGATGACCTTCTGACTCTCCAACTGACGAATCAAGTTTTGAATGGGCACCAAAGAGTCACGGTTGGTTCTGTATTGTCTGTGATGCACAGTTTGAGAAGCAACCGGCAGCTTTACATCCTCTATCTCATGTTGTCCCACAACTGCAGATTCATCTGAAAGCTCAGGTCTGATAGACAACTTCAATTTTCCTCCATCAATTTCTACAGTTGCTATTCCAAAAGCCCATTTGTAACCCTTAGGGTCTTTAAAACGCCCTTCTCTCAGAAAGTCAATTCCCAAAATACAAGGTGCATTAGGACCTGTTACAATAGTATGTTTCTTCCACTGCTTCCCAGTTAAACTTATATCAACCTCTATCTTAAACAACTCTTGAGATCCACCAGTGACTCCCTGAATAGTTATAGATTCTCCCCCTTGATAATTTGATGGTATTATGGTGCACTGAGCTCCTGTGTCAACCAAGGCCCTGTACTTCTGAAATTTTGAAGTGCCAGGCCACTGGATGTACACATCCCAATAGATTCTGTTATCTCCATTATCCCTTACCTCCCCCTGGCGGAAGGCAGGGCACCCCTAATGGTGGGGATTACCTCCACATGTACAGCCGGCACAATGTCCAGCACCAGAATTAGGATCACTGTTGGAGCTATCAGAGTTGTTCTGGGAAACTGAGGAAGCGACAGCTACCCTCCTGGTATTGCTACCTCGGGATCTGCCCCTCTGCAGCTCCCGTAACCTCTTGAAAAGATCAGAAGTTGGTTGACCATCCCATCTGTTCATGTTCTCACCAAACTGATCACGCAGAGTTATCCAGATACTGCCACGTGATTGCCTCTGCTGTCTGTTTTGGTTTGACCTATTCTGGAATGGCCTCCTTGGAGCACGTCTGTTCCTAACAGCTGAAACTTGTATCCATCTGGAGGAAGAGGAATCAGAATCATCCCCCTTCATCAAGTTGGATATGGAGGTTTTAAGTTCCTCCTTCAGCTCTTTCATGCAATTCTTCATTTCTCCAGATAAAGTTTCAATGGCTGAAACCAAAGAAGTACGTGCAAGACTATCCTCCAACTGCCTCATTTGGTCAGTGAAATGGCCAACAGTGGGAGGCGCTCCACCATAATTTCTTGCCACAATCCTGCTTGCCAGAATAGTAGCATAATTAGGAGGAGCAAGCTTAATGAGCTTTTTGGCAAGGCCTGTTCCAACAGGAATTTCATCAGGATTCAGAGTCTTATGATCTCCATACATTACTTCTCTCACAGCAAACTCTCTCAGACGCTTGATTCCCTCAGCTATTGTGGTCCAAGGCTTAGGGTTCCATGGTAAATCATCTCTGCTGGGGTACCTCAGCGAGACTGCCAGTAGGAGGCGTGCCCACAGAGAAACTTTACCAATGCACTTGCCTAGGTGTCTGTCTATGCCTGTATCCTTTGAGAGCATCCCCAACTGAGAGGCCGACTTGTCGCCTACCACCAATGCTGGGGCTCCCATATCAAAACACCTGGCTAGCCAAGACAGGACTGGCTCATTATCTCCTCTGATGTAATCCTTCCTCACATGTCTAATTTCCTGTCTGGGTGCATTAGCTGACTGTATGTCATCCTCATCCTCATCATCATCATCATCATCCTGAGGTCGCTGTCCCCATAATCCTATTTTAATCCTCCGTTGAATTTCTTTGAGTTCAGAGGCACTACCAGCAGTTGCTAATCTACTAGGGTCTACATCCTGACCTACATCTCCATCATCCATGTGGGGTCTCAAGAGGTCTACCAGAGTTTTAAGGCTAACCCTCTCTTCCTCATCAGAAGGATCTTTCTTAAGAGAGGGACCCTGAGTAGAAGGACCCTCATCTCCATCTGCACCATCTCCTGCAGCATCTGCATCTCCTCCTGCAGCTCCTTTGCGCTTTCTGGTGATAGTGGCAACCAAATTTACTGGCTTGGTTTTCACATTCACAGCAGAGTTGGAAGAGCAAGTAGCCTTATGTCTTTCTTGATACAGTGCTATCAGTAGCCATATGATTATTCCAAGAAGCAACAAAATTAAGATTAAGGCTAGTACAAGATATCTAAGGTACCACTGGTTCCAAAGACCCTCTGTAGTTGTAAGAGGAGTAACAAACTCATATGTGTCTGCTAGCAGATCCATAGTTGAGTTATCATAGCTTCTTAGCCCAATAAGACCATAACAGAATTCACCAACATTCAGTAACTTGTTCTTAACCCAAAGAAATGACTTATATGCCACATATCTCACAATCTTGTCTATCATGCAGGAAACAGCCCATCTGTAAACAATCACACTGATAACAGAGGAAATAAAATTACTCAAAATCCAAAACAGCTTCATTTTGCTTCCTAATCTGAGCAGAAATAAATCAAACAAGCAATCGAGCCCCGAGTTGGAGCGCCAAAAATAAAAAGTGTGTCGGTGTGAGCTGAAATTCCCCCCCCACCGACAATAACCAGGCTAGCCCAGTCTGGAAGCAAATGAAAAGCTGTATTTACAAGCAGAGTCTAAAATCTACAATGAAATGCAATGAATATGTACAAATATACAAAATTCACAACATTCATAAATATATATAATCAACAGAAAAAGCACAATCGATCTCCCCCCAAGGGGACCCTCCCAAAGGGGCCTCCCTCTCCCAGGAGCTTCCCCCCCAGACCCCCCTGGACAGAGAAGCAGGGTTAGTTAAGCAGAAAGTTGTTAACTTAGCTGCCAAGGTCAGTGTGTTATCTTCAGCCAGAAGAGAAGAAGAAACAGCAGCCAGACAGCTCAGCAACTGCCCCCACTGCCGAACGCAGAATGTGCCGAATGCCTACTTTGTTTTGGGTAATAGTTCTTAAACATTTCTATCTATCCAATGGAAGTGTTTAGAACAATCGTTATTTTGCTTTCTTACACCCAATAGTGACTTATTTACATTCTTTCACTTTCTCTGTTCTGAACTTTGCAAGGAAAAATTAAAAAGACAGTTTCAAACCACCACAACCATAAATTGCTTTGCAAAATAATGTATGAACTGTATTTTAATGATGGTTTTATTTACCCCCCAAAGTGATATTTGTGTGGCTGGGTTTTTTCAGAAGAGCATTATTTATAATCTCTTCTCAAATATAGGGAGAGAAACAAGTGTACTTATTTGGATCAACATTAAAACCACAGAATACTCATTCCTAATCTAGCTTTGTTTTAATTGCTCAAAGCCTTGCCATAGTTTCTAGGTAAAATGGTGACTGTAGCAACTACATATCATATATCAGATAGAAATCAGTATCAAATTCATCCATCATACACAAAATTTTAGGATGGAGGTAAGAGAAAACAACTGAGGAGTATTTATCTATCAAACTTGTCTCATTGAGAGGCAAAATTCATACACATTGCCTCAGCAGATTATGTGTTATGTATAAGGAACTGCTGCAACATGTTACTCGGATGATCAAAATTCAGACCTGAGAACAACTCTGAACGATGAAGGGTAACAGCTGAGGTACAGAGCTTCCCTTCAGGACAAAGTCTCTGCCAAGTGACCATTTTACTAAAAAGTAGTTTTACTTATGTAAAGGCACTGTCAAAGATACATAAAATACAACATGCTAATTCAGCCTCAGTGTGGCCATGCCTTTTTTTAAAAACATAAAACAAAAATAGGTTAACCTAATTCTGTTCCAAATAAACAAGTGCTACAATTTCAATTCCAGTGAGATAGGACTACATTTAATGCCAGCATAGTGGTAGATGCAGTTTTATTACAAACAATCCATTCCTGAACAGAAATTCGGTCATGGGAAGCCTGAAAAAAACAGTCAGCTTAAACAGAACAACTTCCAAGAGTGTTCTCAAGGCACGAAAGGCCAGTATTTTTACCTAGCTTTATAAAATGACTTTTCATCACTCTTTGGCATAAGCAAAAGACTAACTGATCTTCAGCCCTTGCTAGTGTAACATCCTGGCCTGCCTTTTTTTTTCATAACACTGTTCCTATGGGAGATCAGAACTATTCATTGTTCCCTGTTTCAGCCTCATCTATGGTCTTTTGTCACAGCAGAGAAGTTACCAGAGTATTAACAATTATTTCCTTAATGAAGTTTCATTTAAAGGTACTGATTAAGCATGTTTTAGTTGAAAAGTGTGCCTGTTCTCCAGGAAATAATGCATTTTATCCAGATATATAAAACCCATCTCTGAATCAGGGCTCAGTCTCTCAAAAACCGAACAACCTCTTCTGGTCAACTACAAGAACCAAAGATGCTCACAGCCTTATTTCACGACTCACTACATTTATCTAATGGTCTAACTGGAATTACTGAAATAGAGAGTGCAGCCACACTGAAAAAGCAGCAAGCTATTAGCAGGCCAGCAATTTAGGTTTTTTCATCCATCTTTTTCTTTTGTTCATTTCTAATCACAAATTCCTTAACAAGCAAACTAGAAGATCAAGCCAATGCACATCTCAGTAGAACCATATTGTTTGAAAAGTTCATCACATCAGCTCACAGGTGGTAAGCTCAAATTAAAGCTTTTGTAATTAAAACAAATAGTTTTTATCACAGCATCAAAGACAGGGTTATTAAATTGAGTTCCCAATTATAGCATGCATTTTCACCTCTTAGGACTCAAATCAGATTTGGGCCACCTGAGTACACTGCTGGCTTATATTCAGCCAGGTGTCAATCAACACCCCCAGGTCCTTCTCTGCTTGGCAACTTTCCAGCCACTCTTCCACAAGCCTGCAGCATTGCAGGGGATTGTTGTGACCGAAATGCAGGATTCACCTTGTTGAACCTCCAACAATTGAGCTTGGCCCGTTGATCCAGCCTGTACAGATCACTGTGTAGAGCCTTCCGACCCTCAAGCAGATCAATACTCCCACCCAACTTGGAGTCATCTGCAATCTTACTTGGAGTGCACACAATCCCCTCATCTAGATGATTGATAAAGATATTAAAGAGAACTGGCCCCAGTACTGAGCCCTGGGGAATCTCCTTTGTGATCAGCCCCCAACTGGATTTAACTCCATTCACTGCTCCAGCCATCCTGACATTTTCTAACACAGTGAAAAGTACACCCATCCAATCCATGAGCAGCCAGTTCCTCTGGGAGGGTGATGTGGGACACAGTGCCAAAGGATTTAATACAGTCCAGGCAAACTACATCTACAACCTTCACCTCATCCACTAAGTGGGTTAAATTACTAGTTTGCTAAAAAACCTACTTATTATTAATAAGTTCATTCATATCATCTAATTCAAAAGACTATCACAAGGTGGCTGACATGCAGATTATTCTTTTCTTGAGAGGTAGTGTTTACCCCCAAAAGTAATATAGTACATGAGTATGTATAATCCTTGGGTTTTAAGAGAGGTCTACTCAGTTAGCATAATCCCTTCTTCTTCATCCAGTAAAATGCTAGCATTTTGACTCATTCTGGCTTTTTGAATTCTGTGTAGGAGTAGTTCCCACCACAAAGGAAAGTCTGTATAAACAAAGGGTGAGTTACAGCTTAAAAAAAAAACATTTGAAAATAGTGTGTGGTACCTAAGTCACATCTCTTTGTCTCATCACACATACATTCCCAACTCTTTATTATCCACCATAGGATCTGCATTAGAGAAAAATGGTGCTGTATGTGAGCTGGTTCTGCATGTGAGCTATCTACATACAGACCCTGGGGCAAGTAAATCCTGTACATGGTTCTAGATGTACAATCCCATGGCCACTGGGAAATAAAATGGAAATCAGGGGCTCTATATTTCTTTATACAATCATAGAATCATAGAATCAGTCAGGGTTGGAAGGGACCACAAGGATCATCTACTTCCAACCCCCCTGCCATGGGCAGGGACACCTCACACTAGATCAGGCTGGCTAGAGCCTCATCCAGCCTGGCCTTGGAAATATGCTATGTTAAGACTAGAGACATCCTCCACACCAAACTTTTCTACATCAGGTTTTCTTGGACAGGTGAAAGGCCTGATAACGGCAAAAGAACTTAAATTTTAACTAGATTTTCAGCAGGTGGAATTAAATACATAATAACTTATGAGTAAGTTACTGTGAGTAAGCTTGAGCATGTGGAGAAGCTACACATGCCATATTCCATAAACCATCACTCCAGATTCCTGCTTCATTAAGGGATTAAGAAGAAGTAGGCATTCACCTGGCCACTTGATACACTTGATGTCAGTGGTGATCAAGAGTCACTTAAACTGAGAGAACTACCTAGTTACCTGAGCAAATCTTACAGCCTTAATCAAGGGATCCTCATATTACACTGGCCGTTTTTCTCACAGCAGTCCCACTGCCTGAGCAAATTTTACAGCCTTAATCAAGAGATCCTCATACTACACTGGCCCTTCTAGTCACAGCAGTCCCACTAAATGTCTATGGGTGCAAAGAGGACCTTACATTTGTATATCTTTTGCTGTCAGACTACTGGCAAAGCATATGGGAAAGGCATTTTGGGGAAGGCAGGATACTTGCTCACTATGCTACATCTATTCTGTGAAATAATGAAGAATTCTCTACAAATTTTCTGTGCTTTCATAGAGCGTGAGAAGTGTCTATTTACTAATTGCACATTAATTATCAGAATACTCCCAAAATAATCCTATACTGTAATAAGCAGCATAGGAAATTTGCAATCTATATAGCAAATGAACTTGAAACACTCCAGATGTATGTGTCACAGCCCAGCTGCAAAAGATTAGAGTTATAACATGGGTTCCAGGGAAATAATTAATCTTAAGTTAGAGTGAATTCTATAAAATTACTTTTGTATTTAAAATTGAGCATATTTTTCAGTGTTGATCATTCATGGCTTTGAGTCTAATCATCTAGTTTGCTTGTCACCAAGAGGAGTATCTGTTACACATTTTTTATATAAATAGTAATATCACAGACCAATTCTTACTGTTTTGCATTTTATGCAGTCTTAGTGTTTCTTGGCCTAACTTTTCAAGGAGTCGTCGTGCTTGCTGTGTGACTGAGCCACTAGGAATCTACATCAGTAAGCATATCTCTAATATGATGGTTTCATTCAAAGTATATCTGCAGCACAAACTCTTTATGACTTTGTACACATATGCCCTCCAGGTACATCCAATACTGGAAGGAGTTGAGCTGTGAAACTTGCAGCTCAGTATAAGCTGATGCTGCAAAAATATGCTGATCTTCTGAGCCTGTGCTAAACTGGATTTTTGTGTTTTTCCCTAGTACCCAAGCTCAGTAGTTCAAAAGTGACCTTGACAGATCTACACTACATTACCATGTTGATCTATGTAAGACAAAATTCTGCCATTTACCCAGAAAATTTGAGATAATAATTTAAATCTGCAAACAGTTCTCTGTCAAAGTATCATTTTCCCCTCTTCAAAATATGTTACATAATGAAATGTTTTAGATAAATATTTTTATTACAGTGTCACTATTTAAAAGATAGTCAAAGTAGTGTTCTGTTATAACAAATACAGCAGACTAGATTAATAATTTCTGGGAAATCAGTAATAGCTAAATGAATAGACTCATGCACCAGGATAAATTAAATGTTAGAACATAAAGTTTGCACCATGATCACTTAAGGCTGTCTGGTTGGACCTGGCAAACCCTATGTGCATCAGTTATTGCTTCTTCCCAATTTTCTGTTAACAATGCAGAATAAGTGAGAGAAAGCAGCAAATAAAAAAATGCAGACGTTTTTCTTACAATTAGATGTTCTTCACAATGTAATCAGAACATTTAATACCTACAGTAGGAGTATGCGATATTGACATATTGTTACAACAATATTAATAGTACCTGAGAGTCCTCTTCTAAAAATCTTAAATTTAATTTACCTTAATGAAAAAACATTTCTACTCTTTTTCCTGAGCAGTCATATATCTAAGCATCTTCCAAGTCCAAGGGTGTCATCCAAGGGACTCCCAGATAGTGTCTAACAGAGTCATTTCAGGTGGCATTTCCTCACTCAAACACTCAAACTCAAGTTGTACATGATACTCCAAATAACAGCTTGCTACTGCCAAGAAGCAAGGTCCATATTCTCCCGCTACCACTTATGGTGACCAGTTAACTCCTCTCCTCTAACAGAGAAATGAAGTTTCAGCTGAAAGAGAGTTTATGGGGTGTAAGACCCAAACTCTAGGTGCAACCTCTGTTGAAGCTGACTACTCCTGTCTTTCTCTTATGCCAGTTCTTTCATGCCTAATACAGGTTACACTTATATTGCTACCTTATGGTCCCTTCAATCCCAACAGCCTATTTTCATGAAATTTGTGGGAACCGACTATCTCTGAGTTTATGACACTTTTACACTTGGCTAAAATAAACCAATAGGATCAAATTCCTAGACTAGAGATCTGGAGTGTAATTGGATGAGCCACTCTTCCCTTTGAACCAAGCTACAGGTACTCTTGGAAGGGGCCAGGAAATGAATGAACCACAAGTGACAGGCATTAGTCAGGCTGCCTTCTACAGCACTGGTACCAGCTTACATGCAATGCTGACAGGACAGCCCACTGCACAACTTGCACATACTAGAACAGAAGATGGCCAGTTTTCACCAGCACCCATACTGTATCTCCAACAAGATGGCATTGTATACGCTTGGAGCAAATGGTCACTGAGTTCAAATTTCAGTAAAGAATTCCTAGACTCATGGTGATTTTTCTTACTGCAAAGTAAAATCCAGAAGTAAAAAACAAGGCATGGGCAAGTCAAATTTAGAACCTGTGGGTTTTTAATGAGTTGTGACACCCCAGCCACCCACTTGGCTAAATAAATACTTGGTCTACTGCACCAGAGACATGGAAAAGCACACAGTGAAAATGCACATCATTCTTACCACCAAAGTTTACAGTTCAGACAGATAGAAATAAAACAAGAGAACCAGAAAATGCAGCTACACCTTCACAGTCACAAAATAAGAGAGCAGAAAGTAGAATGTACAATCATCAAACTCCAAGTCTTTGTAAAGGAGAACAGCTGGTGTTGCAATGGAATTTTTTTACTGATGTACTGTTGTGCTTGACCACCCATCTGGCTACTGATACCTTTCTGAAAAGGTGAGCACTGTTTTTTCTCTCTCCATTGCATCTTCTGCACATCTGGAGTAACTTACAAAACCAAAATATATATACCTCATCTTTCATCTTCTCCTTTACCTAGTTTTACCAAGCCTTATTGTCATTGTTTTTTAGATTTTTGAAGAAAAAGAGACAGACCATGAGCTATAAGGTTATGATTTAAGCAGCAGCATTACACTACATCCAATATCATTATACCAAGTAAACACTGTCATTACAAACTTAATTATATTCTTGAGACATCCACATTAGCATCATTGGTTTTTTTTATTTATTTCAAATTACTCTTCTTATTTACCTCAGCAGGGCTCTATGTGATTACTCCCCAGCCTGCTCAGGCTCCTATGGGGATGATTTATACTGTCATTCCAATATAATGTTTCACGTAATTGTATTGTGTTTAAAAAACATTAGAACCCAAGGGGCTAGACAAGGAGTTATAATATTAAGAGCAAGCTCATATAAATCAATTTACTCCCTTGGAGGGGAAAAAAAAACTGGAAAAAAGTGTTAATAAGATTACAGAACTGCAAAGCCAATGCAAACCTACCATTTTAAGTGTCATTAACTGTAAATGCATCAAAATAAATTCTGAAATTAAAACATAAGCAGGAAACTATTTCCACATGTGTAGTGTTATGATATTGATACTTGTATTGACAAGTAGGAAAAACACCACTCACTGAAAGGATTCAATCTCAGAAAATGGTGATCACCCCAAACATTGTAAATACAAGGTATTTTTAAGAGCTCTCAGACTTGTAGCTCTGTCTGATCTGAGACTCTAAGTGCAGCATTTTTTGTCATCCTCACTGGTCTAATTTTGCTGTACTGTAGCTATATTCTAAGATGCAGCTGTCAATCACTTCAGGATAAATTTAGTATAATAAAAGACTACTGAAAAACTGAAACATGACAGCAAATATTAAAAACCACTATTCTGATGTACTCCCTGACCAAAAATGTAGCAGCTCACTAAACCTTGGCTATTCTTCCACAAAAGAGCAGGCTATTATGCAATACGCACACCATAAACCCCCCTGAAGATGTACCCTAGGGATAGATGAAACTTCTATTGCTTTATTGAGTTCATTCAAAGCCTCCATTTTTGCAAGGCTACAGCTAAATGATCAGAATCACAAAATAGTTTCCTGCGGTTTGTCTTACTTAAGTTTGGTTTACCCTAATAAAAACTACTTTTATTCTTTTTCCTGTGTAGCCATTATATCCAAGCGTGTCTACTTTACACACCACCTCTAAGTGAGGAGCCAGAGGCAGCAAAACACCACAGCCTGCGCTCCTGGAAAGACAGGTGTCAAAACACCCACAAGGCATGGTGTCCCCATGGTAGCCACTGCCCTTACTGAAGCAGAGGGGTAGGAGCAGCCTGCAAGGCATCCAGAAATAGGAACACTCTGTCTTAACTGCTTCTTATCTGTTTATCTGTTGTTAGGTGAAGCAGAAGAAAAAAATGCAAACCTTCTTCTGTTACTATTTTTCCCTTTTTATGTCTCAATACTTGTGTTTTGTGAATGTATTGTTATTACAGTAATATTGAAATAAAGTATTAAAATACAGTCCATTTTGGACTTTAAATCAACAGATATGTCAATTATTTACTTGTGTAATTGAAAATATCGTAAATGCTCTAAGCTTTAAAAATATCCATTTAATAATTCTAAAAATTATATTTGATGTCAAAAGACATTATTGTGATGCTATCTTTGCAAATACAGTAATTTTTTCAACACATTCAGTCTTGTGGCCAACGCATGTAGTTTTTTTGTGAGGCACTGAGAACGGTGATAGAAATAACCATTGAGGGAGTAATCCTAGATCTAAGAGAGGAGATAACCAGCACTGGCATGAAGGCAGCATAGGGCAGAATGTGAGAGCAAATTCATTTCCCTGTGTCCTGTCCTGTCCTGTGTCAGATGGTCACTGGTATCAGCTGATGTAGGAGGAAATCAATGCTCCTGCACAGCTGCCTTCTGAAGTCAATTTAAAAATAAAGCTGTGATTCTGAACAAACATCACTGTGTTCTGTGCCTGACTGACACTGCCCTGTCTTAAGGAAAATGAAATAACAGCACAGGACTGTTGTCATGCAAAGGATGTCACACACTTGTTGATTGATTGGCCATGGTGCCCTCCTCAGGAAGAAACCAGATAAACCATGTGAATTAAGCAGACATTTTCCCCAGCCTTTTTATAGCTGCATTTGCATGTCTTCCCAAAGCAGCTTTAAAAGCTGAAACCATTTATGAGCACGGCCTCATTCCTTGGAAAAGACGGTCGTTCAGTGTAAGAAATGTGGTTTTGTGATCCCTGGAATCTGGCTTCTATTAAAAAAAAAAAAAAAAGGCCCCTCTTAGCGTGAAGACACAAAACAATGTCTTCGTTTCAAGAGCAGACACATGCTCTTTAACGCTTCTCAAAGGAGTTAAAAAAGTGCTCCACAGCAGATTGGAAAGAATTAGAAGTTTAAATTGAAGTATTATTCATGACTACACATAGCAGTACAAAAGTATATAAAGTACACTTACAATTCTCATTCAACCCAGTTCTGCAGTATGGGTTCCTTCCAAAACCTCACTAGGTCATCACCTTCCCCCCAGCAGGCCTCATACCCTGGGCCTCAAGGCCCCCAAGGCCTCCACCGCCCCACACACATCTCTCTACCCAGACCCAAATGACACAGTAAAAATCAGCTTGGCCGAGGCCAGAGCCAGGCTGCAAACCTCCTCCACACAACCAGAGATAAGGGCCCACGCATACAGGAGAGCAGAGGGGGAGGACAAAGAGCAGAAACTACAATTTTGCCCATTTATATATGAGAGCAGAGGCAGAATTATGGGAATGGAAATAACAAAGACTATGTTTTTTCAGGTGTCTACCTCCTTGCACCTCTCTGGTCCTTGGAGGTCTGTACTATATGGTTAGGTCTTTAAGACATCCTGCCCAAACCCATAACACATAATTTAAATGTCTGGATAATTTAAAGAACATAGACTATGTTTAGAAGTTTGTTTGGAGTTGTTACAGTGGGTTACACTTGCTTAATCATAAATATCTCAACGTTAGTATCTTTATTTTATTTTTTTAAGGAACAAAAAGCAGTTTGGAAATACATCCAAGGCATCTAAGATCTATTTTATGCCAAAAAGGACAATCCTACTGCCCTTCCCCACTGAGTACTCAAGTCTGTCACTTGCCTTAAATCTCCATTTACATCATGATAAAGTAGTCTGTGGAGCTGGCTTGCCAGAAAATTGGAACCACTTCCCTGCAGGACCACATACCAGTGCCAACACAAAAGACGTAACTGGAGCATGTGGACTAAAGGGAGCAAAGGTGGGGAAAAGGAGCTCTCCATTTTTTCCTACAGTTTACCTGTACTGTACCACCACCCTGGAAGCAAAAGCATACTAACAGGAAAGACTAAATGTAGATTAGTAAATCCCAGATCCTATTACCTCTGCAGAGTTTATGTTCCTGAACTAGCGTTCATCATAGAGCAAGCAGAAGCTAAAGCATTCTCATAAGAGATCACACTTACAAATGGAATTACCAAGAATAGAGTAGGGCTTTTTTGCACCACCACCCCTGCCCTTTCTTTTTTATTTTTATTTTTTTTATTGTTATTACAGTGAGATATATTTAATACTAAAACCAGGTCTATAGTGTGGGGGAGACCAATATGGAAAACCCTTCTGAGTGTGAAGAGGTTCAGACCACATCTTCTATTTTCTGAAATAGCACTCTCCACCAGGCCCTATTAGAGCAGAATATGAGACCAGCATCTACAGCTTACAATTCACAGCACCTAACCTTTCTGGCTCTAATCATGAGCACAGGAAAGTCACATTTTCTTCAGACTAGCAGACCAGACTAGACTAGCAACTACAGCAACAACCCAGTTCAAAACTATTAGGCCATCCAGGTTCAGAACAACACCAGTGATTTGGAAAAATATGTGTCCTTTCAAACTCATGCTGTAGAATACATTAAGGTGTAACTCAATAAAATGCCATTGTATGAAAAATAACCTTCATTTTAGCTATGGTTTCCTTATCCATAGGCGCTAGAATTACCCATAAAAGAAGGAGTTCAAATAGAGTTACTAAAAAGTGAGCAGTTGTATACAGCAGCTACCTGTGCCTTTTCCCTACACCTTCCCCCCAAATTGTAATACAGATCCAGAGAGCACAGAAACAAGTTGCTGTAAAACATGGAAGCAATTTGCCTTGGAGCAAAAATGCTATCCAGTAATGACACTGTGACTGAAGATGTGATTAAGTTTAAAAATAAATAAATAAAGTTATAGCATGGTTAATAGAGACTCTGATACCTGAACTAAAGTTCAGCATACCAAAAAAACCCTCTTGGGGTCAAAGGGTCAAAAACACTCTGAATTATCCTTTTGTCATTCCATTCATTTTGCTCCCACAGAGAACAAGCAGACAAGTCAAATGTTTTATGCTTTTTGCAATATTCTGTGATCAGTGATCCCAGTCTCTAAGCCAAGACATAACTTAACTGTAATGAATACTCAAAATTTGAATTTCCAAATAAGAGGAAGGAATTAGATTTTTTTTCCCCAAAACCAGAAGTTTAGGAAAAAAAAAAATCAGTTACCTTATATAAAAGAGGAGAAAATTTTGGTTGTTCCCATTCTAAATTGCTGACAGCTGATGAACCTCTACTAAAAAAAATCAATTATCTTATATAAAAATGAGAAAATTTTGATTGTTACAATTCTAAATTGATAACAGTTGATGAATCTCTAAGTATAAATTTAATTAAAATATTCTGGTACTTTTCAGGTAATTACAGAAGGAGGGTATGAACACCAAAGCCTATGTATCCAGCAGACTACAAGGGAAGTGGTGGAGCTGCTCTTTTCTCTATTTTTCTTCTTGAACCAGTGTAAATGTGTAGCATTACATCAGAACTGGAGGAGATTGGATGGATGAGCATAACCTTTTATCTGATGGGTAGCAAAGTCGTTTTGGAAGAGCTCATACCTGTGCTTACTGAAGCTAAAGCTTTTCTATATTTTATATTATGCAACAATTAGATAATGCAGAGACAAAGGAGTTGGAATATTATCTATCTGGATAAGGTTCCTTAACTTGAGAGCCATTACTGATCACCCAGGGAGTTTTGAGTTCTCTAGATGACAGCAGGGTTTCAATGAACAAAGTAGAAGACAGCCACATGCAATAGTCTGCAGGTGACTGCACTCTTTTTGGAGACAAGATGTAAAGTTTTAACAGCTGTCATGCCTCAGCTTGAAAGGAGGCATGCAATGGGTCTCAGCTGTTAAACACACACCACCTGTGCTCCAGAATACAATAATCCTTACCTTCGTGTGCATTAAATGCTTTATTACAAAGCCCCTTAGGAGTCATGCACAGAGCCATGATGCCAGGGTGGTTCTGATTGCCTCTGCATGCAGCAATTCCAGATTCATGCATCCACTTCCAGAAACACAATCTTGTGCTTAGGTGCCTAAATTATTACTGAGCCTCACTTCCAGCCCCTAAGTCCTCTCTCTGATCTATGAGTTTGTGCTGTATATGGTTGTAAAAAAATTTACCATAAAACCCATTAATAAGTTTATGACACCAAGAGTTATACAGGTTTTTTCTCTTAAAATTACAAAATCATTCTAAAAATTACAGAATACATTTTACTTACCAAATTACACCCAGTCCTATAGTTCAGCTACAATCTGGGCATCTGTGCTTGGTTGTGTGCAGCATGTTCCCTCTTCCTCACCCAGAAGAATCAAGATAATCAGGCCAAAATCTACCAGAAAAACAATAACCCAATTCATATTCTGCCTTGAAGACAGTATAATGGGTCTTGTGCTCCTTTCTATGGATCAGCATGTTTTCCTATTAAATCTTAATGACTGAACACTGATTCTGTCATATAAAATGGACTAAAAAAATTACAAATCATAGGAGGGAGAGTAGACAATTGAAAAAAAAACCTGGAAAATGGTACCTACATAATTTTGAGAAAGACAGCTGTGATGGTTTGAAACTGTCTTTTTAATTTTTCCTTGCAAAGTTCAGAAGAGAGAAAGTGAAAGAATCTAAATAAGTCACTATTGGGTGTAAGAAAGCAAAATAACGATTGTTCTAAACACTTCCATTGGATAGATAGAAATGTTTAAGAACTATTACACAGAACAAAGTAGGCACTCTGCACATTCTGCGTTTGGCAGTGGGGGCAGTTGCTGGGCTGTCTGGCTGCTGTTTCTTCTTCTCTTCTGGCTGAAGATAACACGTACTGACCTTGGCAGCTAAGTTAACAACTTTCTGCTTAACTAACTCTGCTTCTCTGTCCAGGGGGGTCTGGGGGGGAAGCTCCTGGGAGAGGGAGGCCCCTTTGGGAGGGTCCCCTTGGGGGGAAGCAAAGGGAGATCGATTGTGCTTTTTCTGTTGATTGTACATATTTGTGAATGTCGTGAATTTTGTATATTTGTACATATTCATTGCATTTCATTGTAGATTTTAGACTCTGCTTGTAAATACAGCTTTTCATTTGCTTCCAGACTGGGCTAGCCTGGTTATTGTCGGTGGGGGGGGGAATTTCAGCTCACACCGACACAACAGCATTCTGTAATCTAATATTGGGCATTATATACTTTTGCTTTAAAAAAAGGTAAACACCTTTCACCGCTACATAACATGATTTGGTATGCTTCCTTGTCAGCTTTCAAAACAGATTTGCATAGCACATACCACTGATTTATAGAAGTCTGGTCTGGAGTGTGGTGAGCAGGATCTCTAGCCTATTTTTTATATTAATTATAACTGCAAGGGCAGGGGAAATGCTCTCACAATACGCAATAAACCTTTAATTCCTTCACTTTCCCTGGGGGGGGAGGGAAACAGAAAAAAACCACCAACAGCTGCTTTTAGATTGCCCTTATCCACACAGACCTTGGAAATGCTGCAAGAGCCGTCAGTCCAGAGACCTTGCGTTTTCACACAGCTGCTCTGAACATCCTTTCTTTCCTCAGAATTGTAAGACATAGAGGTACTGTTGTAAGTTCTAAGCTCCTTTGCCTTATAACAATGGAATCACATAAAAGAATAGGGAAAATATTTATCCCTCAGCCCATTACTAAGTAGCAAAACCCTAGTGCTGAACTAATAGAGCATCCTCCCCAGCATTCATTGTCACTGGATGTTGGTATTTTGATTCCCTAAATTGACTTCTATTAATGAGGTAAAGAATCAAGTTGTAAATTTGAAAGCCCTTTGCAGAAAACACTCATCTGGCAGCTCTTGTGGTTTAACTACAGTAACACTTTTAGTGCCCTCACTGTCCTAGCTGTTTCAATAGTTGCATAAGAACACAAAGAAAAGTCCCAAGCTGACTCAGGAATTTAGATCAAAGCCAGTATCTCCCACTGCATGTGAAAATAAAAGGACATTATGTGTTGTGAAGTACATTTGTTGTATGCTCTTGGAAAAAATAGTCTGCTCATTTCTCCACATCATCACTTTCTTTTTCAAGACAAAATAGCAACAATGCTTCACATACCAGTACCTAATGTTACAGGTAGGCACCAACATCCTCCTCCAAAACAAATACTCTGGGCAGCAGAAACTGAAAAATCCTACATAAAACCTGCCATGCTTAAGTAAGAGCAGCAATATGCAATATGAAATTCTCCGTAAATCTGAACTGTAATCTCAGCTGACAGATCTATTACTTCCCATGCCTTCCAGCAGGTTTCCTAAACCTTGTACCATTTCCTCAGTCTAGACTACTGAACCGAATCCATCTCTTTCCCAGCTTTGTCTTGGTCAAAACCAGGTAATAGGTAAAATGATTTAAAGCAATATTAGCATAATATTATATAATGCCTTATGAAGAAAACAGTAACCACCTACTTTCAGTGCTAGCTATATTCTTTAATGAAAACAGAAGAATAATTGTTTCAGCCAAACTTACTGCAGTGGTTACTAGAGTCTGAAAAGAGCTCTGCACAATAAGCTGATGAAACTAGAAGAAAATGTAGAAAACTATTGATTAGACAGCACATGTTGGCATTGCATTCCAGTCAAGTGGTCATTAAGAAACATCAGGATCACAATTGTCTTCCACTATGCCTCTTTCCTTTAAGGCCAGTTTCTAGTATTGAAGATTTTTTTCTTCTTCTGAAGAGTGTTAAGATGTGGAAAACATAAGCCAAAGCTCAAACTGATAGAATTTCATAATGTTAAACTGTAAAAATCTCTCATATTTTCAAATCATTGTTATCTAATGAGATGCAGATCAGATTTGATTACTTCTAGATTATATTCCAAAGCATTAAATATTCAAAGTTCAGATCAAGTGTAATGATCCACTTGTCTATTTTTTATGAGCTTGATTATCTATCATTTCAGACTGCAATTTTCTCAATGCATGAAAGACAAATTTCAAACTTTTAATGACCATAAGCTCATGAGGTCACTCAGTCCTAAACACTGATACTTCTTTGCTTCCAGGTGCAACCTGCAGGTAAATATTTAGTCACAGACTCACAGAACCAGCCAGGTTGGAAGAGACCTCCAAGATCATCAAGTCCAACCAATCACCCAACCCTAACTAATCAACCATGGCACGAAGTGCCTCACCCAGTCTTTCCTTAAACACCTTCAGGGACACTGAGCCCACCACCTTCCTGGGCAGCCCATTCCAATGGGCAATCTCTTTTTCTGTGAAGAACTTCTTTCTAAGATCAAGCCTAAACTTCCTCCTGCGCAGCTTGAGACTGTGTCCTCTTGTTCTGTTGCTGGTTGTCCTATACAACATTCTTTCTTCATGACATTTCTCTTCTATTATTTCTCCAAGGACATAATTTCATAGAGTCATTTCTCTTCAAATCAACCTTCATCTTGAAATTCTGAGGACCTCTGCTCATGGTCATCTGTATTGCCACCTAGATTAACAAGACTCAGCCTGAAAGTTGCCTTTCAAGAAATTTAAGTAAAATGTACTGAAGATTTAATGTCTCCCTAAGGAAGATGACCTTTAATATATTTAAGACTTTCTCAGAAGAAATTCTCTTTTGGAACTCTGATCCTCTCCATTCCCTCTCACCTTCTGTTCAAATATAATTTTGAAGGAGAGAAGTTGGTCATTGTTAATGACCAACACCTCCTTCAGACGTTATGTGAATACAAACAAAACACCACAAAACAAATATGTTGAGTTAGTGAAGCCATAATTCTCAATTCAGTGTTGACAAGTATACAGATGTAAAATAATTTCCATTCCAACACACTGCATGGAATGTGGTTACTTGTTTGTAGTGCACACAAATTTCACAAAAGATCTGTGTAAGTAAAAAGATCAATGCACAAGTCTTATCTTATGGAGGAGATGCTGTGAAAAGGTTAAAAAGTCAATCAGATACCTCTACAGAAGATCAGTCTGTCCACCTGGGAACCATGATCTCTTTGCAGTTTTAATCCCTGGAGGCATAAATCACAGGAGAAGGTGCTTTCTTTGAAGATGGTTGTCATTTTTTATTCTGGCACATAAAAAGAAAAATAAATATTCAGTCAGTGGCAGCAGTAGCAAGATACATTCAGTATTCTGTTATCTAACTCCTAAGCATTTATAATCTACAACACTGGCTTTACCAACTGTCTGTTTTATCATGGTCCCAATTTTTATCTCTGACTTCCAAATTAAATAAAGTACTAGGAAACCAAAAAACTTATTACTTCTATTAGGTCTTTGTCATTTAAATACATAAATAAATAAAATTGTCCTTTGCTGTGTATAAAGCCATTTCCTAAATGTTACAATGTTGAACAGGAGTGATCCTAAATTTTCTGTTCTAGTTCTTCTTCTTTTTTTTTTTTTTTTAATTCCTCAGAAAAATCTCAGTTCAATCTGTTTTTGCAATCTTGTGGTTTGGAGCAGCTCCCAGATAACCTCTAAAGCAAGCGACCAGAGAGCTTGGAGGCATCACTGCAGAAATATTCATTATGCAATGCTTGCATGGTTCTTCTGAAGAGCTAGATTGTTCTGCCAGTATGTTTAGACGGACAATGGTAGAATTATTCAGACTACACATAAATTCTTACTAAGCTATAAGGAACATGATAATCATTCTGGAATCATTCTCACACCAGTCCATAACTTCCTAGTGTAATGCCGTTAGGTACACTGAAGTCATGCACATACTCATGGAGTGAAGAGTGTCCTTGGAAGCTGGAGAACAGCCTAAGATGTAGGCTTCTATCTTTCACAGCCTATATCCTGTAAGCAAACCAGAGTGTCACTGTTGGGGCTGAGTAATTCTACTTACACACACATGTACCATGCAATGCCAGTACATACATGCTGTCTCTGTCTGTCTCTCAGGCACACATTGCTTCTCTACAAGAATTTCAGGATTGAAAAAACTAAGAAATCAGTTACAATTTTGTAACAGATGTTAAATCAGAAAGAATTGTGTCCACAAAAATGTTAATTCTACCAACTCATGAAGTATAAAAGACGTTTTCCACCTCTAACCTACAGCAACCAAAGCAGCAAAGAAAGGAGGGGTCACCAGTGTCCCAGGAGGCATCGCACAGAAAAGTCAACAGCAATGAGGGCTTACAATTTATAAATATTTATAAAAGAGATTATTACCAAATGTCTGTACTTTTCAGGTGGTGCTGTCTTTGCAGTGGTAAAATGAATGAGAGAATTAACAAATTAATGTATAAATTAAATAAACAAAAGGAGACCTCATCACAAAATACACAACCTTTTATTAGAGGAGGGACTGCTGTTTTGATAAATCTAGATCTTTCTTACAAGTCAGCATGGACTCAAACTTTGGACTCAAATTTTTGATGAACTCTTGAAAAGCAAGAGGTAAAATCCAGAGGAATCAATGCTGGAATCCTTTGGGATCCCTCATTTCCTCAGCATAGAAGGCTGCTTCAGAGATTCAGAGGCCTGCCAATACTGGATGTTGGAAACCTAACAGTTGTAACAGTACACGGAAGATACCAAGCTCTTAGATTTTTCTTTCAGTGAGTGAAAAACGATAGGCAACCAACATACAACAAGCATGTTCATTTACACTGATGTGCAGTTGGAACTATGTGTGGCATAGCATAGCAAGAAGGAACCACGGCACAAGGCAAGATCTGGGAAATGTCTTTTCCTATGGTTTATGTCACTGTGTGTTCCAGTGAATGACACCACATTAGCTTTGGTATGTCACCACAGCCTCTCACAGTCATGATCTTATATGCCATACATCGATCACTGATCGTAGGCTCTGTTGCCAGCTGCATCTGGTGCATGTAGTTGCTTAAGAGAAGGCAATCTGGCTGGCTGGCCTTCAGACATCTGGGCTAGGTGATCACACTACTCAAGACTCTTGTACTCAGTTTAGAACCTCAACAGTTCTATCATTTAACCACCATCTAGTTTCAGGTACATCTGGTCCTCTATTTAATTTTTTAATTATTTCCACCTCAGCCTTTCTATTGTTTCAGTCTTTCAGTTCATTCTTGAATCTCAGACATTAGTCAGATAAGTCACAAAACACTGTTCTCCATGGTTACATGTTTCTCTGTTCCTTACAAGTCATGGAGTCAGCGCCAAAATTTATATTGATATCAGTGAGTCTGAGATTTCACTCTCTGGATATTTTACGTATAAGAAGTTATGTCAAGTGAACAATAGTGTTTTGCTGTCACACATCCAAAAAAGTCAAACAATTAATCTTTTGACAAGTAGAATTCAAGTTGCTTTAATGTCAGTCTCTTTGTGCCTGCACAATCATGTGACCTTTAGCTATGGCACAGAAGTTCAGTTGGCACAGCTCCTGGTACACTTCTTGCTATTCTTCTTCCTCCCACTACACCTCCTTTACCCTCTTGGGCTCCTTCTCATCAGCTAACTCTTTCCTGCCCTCTCCTTCCTACTGTCTGTCCCCAGAACTGCTGCTTCCCATCAGAAAAGAAACTAGCTCCTAGAGCTATCCTCTAACCAGCTCCTCACTCCGTATCATGAAAAGCATGCACTGCCACAAATTCAGACATGACTAAATCATATGCTGAAAGTTCTGTGGTGCTATTCTGCCTCTTAGAGTGAGAGGAAATAGGGCACAGTTAAGACATGCTGGAGCCTCTTGTTCTTCCACCAGCCTTTCTCAGCCTCCTTGATCACTCCAGCCCTGCTGAAGTTTGACCTCACATAAAAGCTTTTCAAAATCTGTCAGGCCAGAAGGTGTGTGATCAAGAGGAAATGTGATACTATAGCTCTGGAACCCCTGGCCCTTTTTTGACAAGCAGCACTACTACTTCTGCCTTCTCCTTTTCTATGTTTCTGCCTGGTCCATCACAATCACACTTTCATGGACTAAAAATACTGCCTCTTTAACCTACTTGATTACTCTCCTCTTGTCTCATAGAGCTGACACCCTCCTCCACAATCCCAGCACCAGGGCTGCAGGGGATTAAGGAGCAAGGCAGGATGAGAAGGCACAGAGCTAAGTCATCTCCTCCTCCTTCCCCACTCTGTCTGTCATTACTGACAGGATATGGAGCAGTAGGGCAACATTACATTGAATTTTAGAGTGCTTTCCTGGTGGGTAGTCAGTTCTGGAGCACAGCAAGGAGAACTAGGTTTCTGAGGTTGTTTCTGCCAGGAGTTGTCTGTAAATATGTACAGACAGGTTTGAGGGCTGAGATTGGACCACAGAATTCCATCTCTCCCATAGAGATTAGGCCTGCTGATGGTTGGTCTGTGTAACTTGTGTGGTCTTAGGCAGGAGATGGGTCCCAGCGCTCTCAGGCAGAAAATCTGGAGTAGTTTATGGGCTCTGATCAGACAGGATTTGAGTAGACTGTTCTGCTGACGTATTTTGGCTCTGCAGGTTTCTGTCAAGCAAGTGCAAACAGACTTTTCAGAAATATGATTTAGCACTAGACTTGGTAGAATTAGATAATGGTTGGACTCAGTCTTAAAGATCTTTTCCAACCAAAACAATTCTATGTGGCATTGCACTTTGTAAGACTGTTCTGGCCACAAATACTGCTTCCTGTCCAATTCTAACCCCTTCTCAAACTTCTGACCTGGTCAGAAGTTTGCCAAAACTCTTTTTAAACTTAACAAAACATCATCTTTTGCTTTTGTCTCATTCTCAGAAACAGCTGAAATTTTAAAGAAAAGGGGGTGGAACAGGGAAAGGCAAAATCCTGTGCAAATCAGGCAGCCAGCAGGAAAACTTTCAGCACAGCATTTAAAGGATGGCAAACCTGCAGCAAACAAAGGATGTATCTTAACCCTGAAAGTTTCATATAGTCATATTCACTGGCACTGCTACTAACCCTCCTTAATTTGGCACATCAGTATTTTTCCAGCAGTGTTGATTACAATATTCCAAAATCATGATTTGTTCAAACAGATGACACTTACTAAAAAAAAAAAAAGTGCCACATTGCCACATAAAGGTTTCTCTTTTTTCTCCCATGTAATTTCTCCCTCCCATTATTCCAATATGTGACATAAGATGGGTAACACTCAGGCCTAGACAAGATCTAAACAAGACAATTCTACACCTGTTATTTCCTGTTAGAATAGTCACTGCTGTTTTAAGAAACCTATTCTCCCAAGAGAAAAAAAAGCACTTTATCTTTTCAGTATACTCACAACTTCTGCTGAAATTCACTGATCAGTATTACTATTGTTTTCAGGAGTGGGGTTATAAGTTTGCTTTCATTGAGTCATTTTCTTCTCATAAATCATTTAATCCCTTGCCAAGCTGCAATATCATACTTGGGCTGCACAGCATAATAATAGATGGATGCTTTGCAGCCAGCAAACCAGACATCTAGAGCTCTGTATGCTCTCTCATTTAACAGTCTACAAATAACATAATTTCATAATTTAAAAAATGTTGCTTTTCTCCTTCTAGACTCTCCTCATTTAAATGCACAAAGTTTGATTTTGTTAGTCCCTCAAAATTTATTGAAATATAGGCAGATCCACAGATAACATTGTATGTAAATAAAAGTATCCCAGAAAATCATTTTAAGCAGCACATGAACAGATTCTCTTTAAATATATCTATTTATGAGGCCTAGTAAGAAATTAGCAAAATGCTAGGCAAACTATTTGTGTCTTTGCATATAAGGTCTGGTACATGTATTTATGAATACTGTCTGGCTATTTCTCATGCCTCTACCCAGGCAGAATTTGGAGCTCTCTCACTGAACAAGTTAGTTATTCCAGAACAATAAACATCAACATTTTAATGATTTGTATGGTAACTTGTAATAAGACACAGTAAAAAAGACTAATTAGAACTTAAGCTCTCACACTTGGGTTAGCTTCATGAAAACCTGTGGCCTCGTAGCAAACACAGAAACACATTTAGATAACAAGCATTGCAGAAGGAATGCAATTAGTAAGTTAGGTACATTGAACAAGGCTCAAAGCACATTTGCAGATCATGAAAATGGTTACTTTCTTTGCATTATTTTCAGCACAAGAAAATGCTGAAAATCTTAAAAGATTGCACTCCATAAGCTATATGCTGTCATTTCTTCCTCAGAAAACAGTAAGCTGTAAGGACTGCTATCCTTGTTGAGAGACAGACACATCATATAGAAAATACCTTCTACTTTAGTAGAGACAAATTTAGATTTTGTATTTGAAGAATACCAACATCAGAAGGTCCTTATTAAAATAAGAACAACAAAGCTTATCTTTAAAGAAAATGAAATCCCAGAAAGTATCTTAAAATGTTCATATACAATGGAACCTCACTATTCTGACCATACAGGACCTTTCTACCATTCAGATGATGGAAAGTTTCTGTTGCTGAAATGAGATTGCTACTAGCATAAGTCTGTGTTTTTCAAACCCCAACAATGTTTTTTTAATTGAATGTAAGAATTTTGACCTAAGATAAAATATAAAAAGCAGTGACTTTAAAATGCATGTACTAAAAACATACAAGCATGGGAGATCGGCAGCAGAGGCTGTTGTGAAGGGGATTATTAAGTAATTACCCTTACAATAATAAATGATATGGCAAATAGGTATTAATAGAAATATTAGTAATCCTTTATTTATGAAAATTGTCAAAACTCATTAAATAGGATCGTTATATGGTTGGAATATATATTTACAGTGGGAATGTACAGGCTCTGGGCAAGATACAAATAATTATATGCAAATTAGGAGGCAATAACTTGGAAAGAGAAGTGGCCTACCATGGCAGAGGCAACACTAAACTAGTGCTTAGATGGGATTCAGAATGTCATTTCCACAGCACATTCTAAAAAATGCTTAGAAAGAAAACAATGGGAATTTCTTGAAGTTACACGTCATGGATAGGCCTTAGGAATGAGGAAAAAGTGGCATAATTAACAGGTAAACAGAGCCCATATCAATGTACTTTAGCTTTCTCTGCACCAAACTCCCCAGTCCACAGCATTATTCATGGAAGTAGGACATGAATTCTTTTAGTTTTGACTTGATGGTCAAATCATTATCCTTTATATTTTGTTGCTATTGCTCCATTTTGAACTTCCTTTGCAGAAGTTTTAATTAGCTCTTACACTGAGCCATTTAGCCTTTCTACATCCACTAATTATACTGGTCATGATAGTGTTTATGCTATGTATGCACTCTTCACCACAATTAATAGGTTTCTTTTTCATAAAACAGAAAATCCTTTTTTGAAACCAGTAAGATCCAACATTGATTCACCAAACATGTAGCCCTTATTTTTTTACCACAGTTTAATGCTTTCAGGAATCAGAAATAAATCCATCAGTTGCTTCCTGACTAAAATATAATTACATCTGGATTTATTAAGACTCCTTTTGTGCTGCATTAAAAATGGTATAGCAAAGACACAGAGTTTACAGTTAGAATTCACAAATCTTACAACTAGACCTTAGCTGAAAAATTAAATGACAACAAGTTATATTATTAAAGATTTTATAAATGTTTGTGTATTCCAAAACCAGGATACATTTTTCAGCTCTATCAGTATTGAACCATATTTGTATGTCTTCTTTTGTCCTTTCAAAGATGTGTTGGGAGTTGTACATATATTTCTATATCTGTGTCCACAAATAAAACTAAGGTAATCAATGAGATCCCAGAATCTCAAGTACAGATGGTAGATCAGACTCTATGTTTGCTACTTTTTTTATTCCATTGATTCAAAAGCAACTGTGTTACTTTTTTTTTTTTTTTTTAAAGAGCAAAGAAAGTAATGTGGTGCCTCATTACCAGTTCTGATACAGGGACCTGATTCTGTTCTCATTTGGAGACAGAAGCCATTTTTGGATAAATCAAGCATAACTCTTAGGAAGTCAATAGATTTAAAACAGTGTAACACTGGGGTGAAGGAGAAGACTTACATCTCTTGGCTGCATAGGGAAAACCATTTCCTTGATATATTCTATAAATTCCTAGGAAGCCTACATAAAATTTTCCATTTAGGCAATTTCCTGTAGCATAGCTAATTACTGTCATCTAACTAAGGGGAAACATGTAATTGCAATATGACTCACTAAAACATTAAAGTACTCAACAGAAGATACAGTTTGCATAAACAATCTCAGCAGCATATTAATCTTTGAACAATACTGTTCTCTAAGCATTTAGTTCAATATTTTGCAATGAGATATTTAAAAACAGAAACACTGCTTTATGGTTAAGGTTCAAGATCAGGAGGATGCGTGATAACTTCTTTTCTCAATGTTGCTGCAAAGTTCCCACAGTAGGCACAAGATTATAAGCACAATGATTTCAACAATAACATCTCCTGGATACTTTAATGCCTATTTCTGGGTGGGCTGAGATGTGTTCTTAATGATGATAGAGCTGAGAAGCTCCCATCTTTCAGGGACTCAGAGAGCAGTCTTTTCTTTTATGCTATTCATGCCATGGCTTGGTGAACATTCTTAACCACAACTGCCAAGTCAACACAAGGCTAAAGAAACAAGCGGATTGAACACATCTGCTTTTCCCACCCAGATGTGGGACATCTGACTAGACTTTTTCTTCATATCATGAAGAGAACTTGTGTTCGTAGTTCCAGAATGAAGTTCTCCTCTGTGTAGGTTAAAAGTGTAGGAAGGCATCGCTTTAAAGCCTGTTGATGGGTGTTCAGTTTTTCTTAAAGGTTAAGTCACCTCTCTCAGTTTAAATTTCCTCAGATGAGAACACAGACTTTTCCAGATTCAGTTACGGCACTCCCAGGTATTCAGGCTGTATCCAATCTTTTGGTAAAAGATGTCACCTTTCCGTGCAAGCCTTGCCTACCTAGGGTTCCTGGTTTTAACGTTACTAGTGTTGTGATGGGGTGAGCAGGAAGCATAAGACTGCAGAGCCTATAATGTAGCAAAGCACTTAAAAAGCTTGGTGATAGAGCGACACAGTCAGAATATTACTTAAGTCCACAGACCAAAATTCCCTTCAATACTGGAAGGGAGTACATTTGCCCTTTAGAGATGTTTAATTCATTTTGATGCAGTGCACAGACTCTGAGAATTAAAAATGTTAACACAGCTCCGCCACAATATGAAATTCAATAGGTGCATGTAATCTGTCAGTTCTGATACTGAAGCCTGCTTACTGTCAGCTACCATTAAAAAATCTTTTGTTCTCTTTATCAAAGGCACCAACGGTGAAGGGGGGAAATGAAAATACTAGCAACTGAAAGTATTAAACATTAATTACATGCTTTCTTTTTAATTGCTTCTTAGAGGGCAGTGGTTGTCCTATATGAGGGGTAGAAAGGAATAGTTACAGGGACTGCAACTGCAGCTGCTCCTATTGCTATTGAAATCTAATTTTGTTTTCTGAAGATAAACAAAACAGGACCACCTTTAGCTTCTCACTCTGGTATTGATGGGTTTCAGTACTGGAGTACTTGGTCTTATGAATCTTCCTTCAATTATGTTTACATACAAGCAGGAAAAAGGGTTTCTAATTCTGCAGTCTCAGGAAGATTTTGCTAGAAACAGAACATAACTCCAAATAGAAAAAATGTCAGCATAATAACCATTGCTTGCTACTAAACAGACTTACATTTTTCTCATACAGATCAAAGAAGATTCATCTGCTAAGATGGCCATGAATTCTATTGGATTTATTAATGTGATTAACCACTCCAGACCTCTACCAGAAAAATGTAAGATTTCTATTTTTTCCTGAATATCTTTGTCCTTTTAATAAAAGAATATAAAGGATACTGGGAAACAACCAGGGATTACTGGTTAAGTGTCCAATAAAACATAGAAAACAGTATGAAAGGTTGCATGCTATTGTCATTGCTTACAAAAACAGTGTCATTGTCTAACCCCTGCTGACAAATAAGCACCACACAGCCATTCAGTCACTTCTCCTCCACAGTGGGATGGGGGAGAGAATTGGGAGGAAAAAACGTAAACCTTGTGAGTTAAGTCAGTTTAACAGGTCAGAAAATGAAGGGGAGAAACACTAAACAAGTGAAGCACAATAGAATTGCTCACCACTCGCTGACTGATGTTCAGCCCACCCCCCAGTTTATACAGTAGGCATGATATGATATGGTATGGTATGGAACAGCTCTTTGGTCAGTTTGGGACAGCTGCCCTTGCTGTGTCCCCTCACAGCTTCTTGTGCACTCCCAGCCTCTGCTGGCAGAACAGTGTAAGAAGCTAAAAAGTCCTTGACTTAGTATAAATACTGCTTAGCAACAACTAAAACATCAATGTGTTATCAGTGTTATTGAAGAACAGCTATACCAGCTACTAAGAATAAAATTCACTTTATTCTAGTTAAAATGAACACAAATGGGATTGAACTGCTGCTTTCCTCTGAAAGAATGGCAAACTGAACCTCAAACACATGTTGTAATATGAAGATGTTTCCAGGACCTTCCTTTCTCCCAAGATCATACATATTTTACTTTACATACATTACTCTTTCAACCTCAGCATTTCCCAAAGTGACCTGCATGCTGTGAGCACAAAACCCTAACAACTCTAAATGCTAAGAATCAACATCCATTTTGTATTGGCCAAATGATTACAGCTTATACTGGGCAGTGAAGAATAGGCCTTGTTTCACATTACACATAATTAAGGCCTTCACTAATTTTCTGGAGTGAAAACAAAGTCACCATTGCTTATTAACAGACAGCAAACTCTTTCAGCTGCAGGCCCTCTTTTCAAATCCAGTCTTTCCACAGATACTAAAAACACAATTCCCAGGTCCAAAACTGTACTCAGTGGAAGTATTTGAGGAAGAACAACTTCAGCCTGGACAGTTACCATCTTACTGTTACTGAAGTTCAGAGAGTACATCAAAAAGGAAGCAGCTCTGGTTTTAAAGGAGAGCATTTCCTTATAACATTTGTCAGGAAGCAGGCTGTGATAACAAAAATTGAATTTCCACTGAAGTGTACCATTTGCATCCAGACTAAGGTTAGCCAGAATGCTGGATATGCGTGACATTTGCAGACCCTTCAAACTGCCAGTTTAGAAATAGTTGGCACAGAAAAATAATAAAAATATAAAACTGAATCAGCTACTTTCATTTGTTTGTTGTTTAAAATTCAAAAGGCACTCCTAGGCTTACAGTGATTGAGCTCCTTAGCTATTTCTACATAAAAAGGCAGAGATGGAAAAACACTATAAAGCAATAACCTGCAGCAAAGTTGGCCTTAATGTATTCATTTTCTCTCTTCTGTAACAGTTCACGTACTGTGACTGACTCAATGTCCTATTCTAATATAAATTCACTTTATCATTTGTAGTTAATAAAGTATAAATGCAGTTTTGGATAAAAATCCCATAATACTGAAACAGCAATTTTTTTAAAGCAGATTTTAAAAAGTAGAATCAGTTTCTGCCTGCCTTATTAAAAATAAAAAATAAAAAGACAAAACAGTATTTCATATAATTTGCAGGACTTTCAATATCCAACTCATTCATATATAACGGTGGATATTCCAAACTTTTAAAAAACTTTCTGGAATAATTTCTGGCAAAATATCAATAAAATGGAAGCCTAAAACTACACTCCCAAGTGAGGTTTTAAAATGCTAAAATATTCTCCACAGCACTGAACATTATAATACATTTTTAACAGTCTCTGAATTTCAAAACAGCAGGAAAAGGCAAAGGTTCAAACTTCAGATCTGAAGAATGATTTTATTATATGATCAAAATATTTTTTATTATTATAACTTTTCCAAAAATCACATCAAAAGTGACTTGGAGGTCTTCCAGGACTTGAAGCCTTTGCAAAATATTTTTAATCAGGTACACTTAAAAAGTACTGCAAAGTTTAAGTCTGTTCACATGATGAAACCTCCTGCTTATCCCACTTTTTTCTGAAGAGTGAATGATGCTGATACCCCAGATGACAGCTGACAGTGCTTAAACCAATTTGGATTGCAATTGCTCTGTTCCTGTGTTTCACATGCCTGTCCCAGTAATAGTCAGTCTTCATTTCACCTTTTCTGTCAGATCCATTTTGTTTCTCCCTTTCCAGCTAACACTATTCTTTTTTAATATTCCTCATGGCATAGGGCATCTTTAGACACTGTAAATGTGGCCAAGGACAGTGATCCAGAATACTATTCATATCTTCCCTCAGCAGCTCTGAGGCCAGGCCAGAGGTTTGTGGAGCGAGCCTAGAAACTTTACTCTCTGCTACTGCTAGGTACCAGGGGAACTATGATGCTGGCCAGATCACTCACCCTGCCACTGCAACCAGGGAACACGGAGCAGGGCAGACAAATTCAAATTAACTTCTTTGGCTTCATGAGGTCTGAAGACCACACACAACTGAGTGCTCTCTCCATAGGACTACAGGTAATCTGCACAAAGGAACATTCTCCATCCTTTTTGTTCAAGCTAGATACTGCATACCAAGAGTATTTCCTGACTCAAGATATGAGAATCAAAAAGAACATATAAATAAGCAGCCTAGAGCATTGCTAACACGATATAGATGAGCCAACTCTATCTTCATTCCTAATTAAGTCTTTTTATGAATGCTGCCTCAACTGAGATTTTCCTGTGTGATTTAGGGAATACAGTATTTCAGGAAGAACTAACATTCCTAGGAGCCACAGAAAGAACAGATCCAGCTTCAGTCACCAGGGAATTTTCCCAGCTCCTCCACAGATATATCTGAACCTAGATCTAGACATAACTGGGTAAAAATTTCTGAAGCTAATGACAAAACTCCCATTGCATCCATTAGGGAAAAACACTACCTGAAGGAAGCACTGCACTCAGATGAGTACAAGTTTTAACTAAATCAGGTGTAAGGAAATTAAAAAGTAAAACGTTCTCAGCAACATGAAAATTCACAGAAGGCTTGATGCAGTCTCGCACTCTGTATTTAAACAACTGATATCAGTAGCTACTTCTTTTCTGTCTTTCCATGACAGATCTTTCACAACAGCAGTCTACACAAAAAGGTCTCAGATTATTGTTGGCATTGGTTGAGAACTGATAGAATAAGCAAAAAAAAAATCTAATGACTTACCTCTAAATAGGTTAAAGTCATCCTCACTATTTGCAAGTACAGGTGTTTCTCTGCCTTTGCATGGTGATAATAAGACCAGGAGGGCTGTTACATTAAGGGGGGTGGGGGGAAGTTATTCAAATTGGCTTCATGGTAGGAAGAAAGCCAACAGAAATTGGAAGAGGAGCTATTTTCAGTACAAGAGTAGATGAAATTATTTCTTGTAATCATTAATTTAAGAAGCCTGGCAAGAGAGTTATGGCATTCTGAACCTTGAAATACAAGAAAATTGTTCCTCTAACATGTTCAGTCTGCAGTTTCCCATTATGAATTAAATTCAGTGTCAGACTTAACCGTTAACACTTGGAATTTGTCTCACGCTTACCAAGCAATCTTTCAGAGTAGTGTAAAATTGCCCCCATTGGATAGAAACATTTTTTAATAAAAATGAAATGTGACCACTTTTTCTAAAAATGTACATTAAATATTATGCTTGCACCAGCTTACTCTTCTGGATTTTTTTAATCTGTTTTTGCAACTTTTGCAACTGTATCTGTAAGATCAAAGACTTTTCGGAGGACTAAGAACTTTCCTTTTATGTGTTTAAGATGTGTGTGGTGAATTTAATAGAGTTTGCATGTGTGCATTTGCATATGCCTGTGTGCATGCATCTGTCTGCATGTAATATAAAAAAAAAACCCTAGCAAAAGAATATTCAGGTTGCAACTTCAGGTATTCAGATACTAGAAAAGGCTAGAATGAAAGCTGCCAATCCACAAACATTGCCTCCCTTAACCAGAAGTACAATAGATTTTTTTTCTTGTTTTAAATGTTATTTCTGCAGTTCCCAAAGCACTGAAATGCCCTACACAGACACATATCTAGTAATTCCACTTATGCACTCACTCTTAACTAAGCCAGCCTCTCAGAATACATAGACACACAAATAATGCAATTAGATCATCATCAGTAGTAGTATACTACTGACCCATTTCATACTTCTATCTCTCATGTACACACTCTTATAGGTGTTACCATTTTCTGTTTCAACCATAGGTAACCATCTAGAACGTAAGACTTAAGAGAGTAGAATCATTCCTCCATCAAGTATCCTTTTCAATGTCTACCTATTCTTTGGTCATCTCCCTATTTCATAGCACAGAGGTGAAATTTCTCTTTTGCCACAGTGGTATATATTAGAAAAATCACAGGTCTGAAGCAGCCAGCCAGGGTGACTATCACATTCTAATACATGGTTTGCCTCTCAGTGGTGCATCGATCTAAAGACTGCCTCACTAAAACCCTGTCTTATATATATATACATGTAAGAATTAATAATGTCAATGAATGTGAATAATTAGGATCATAGGATAACTTGGATTGGAAGAAGCCTCAGGAGGACAATAGTTCCAACTTCTGCCAAAGTAAGGCCATCTGTGATCTCAGACCAAGTTACTCAAGGATTTATCCAGTTTTTTGTTGACAATTTCCACGGCTAAGATAGTAGAACCTTACCTAGCAGCCTGTTCAAGTGCCTGATTGTCCTCATGGGAAAAAAAAATGTACCTTATATCCAGTCATAATCCCTCTGACTTAATTTATATTCCTTGTCTCTCACCCTTCTACCATGCAATACTTTGAAAAGTGTGTCTTCTTGATACCTTCCCCACAGGTACTGGCAAGGGTGCTGTTAGGTATGCCCATAGCTATCTCTTCTCCAGACCAAAGGAGCCCCCTTCCCTTTGCTTTTCCTCAGAGCAGTGCTCCAGCCACTGACTGTCCTAATGGCCTGCTGAACTCATGCTACTTTATGAGGGTCCTTGTTATTGGGAGTCCTGACACTGGATGCAGTATGTAGGTGTGGTCTAACAAGTGCTGAGTAAACCTACATTAGGCTTTAAAGAGAAGTTATGTAATAAAGGGTGCAAATGTTTCCACATATGCTCTCTGATTTACAAAAGAAACTGTGAGCTCCATAAGTATAAAGCCATTACTCAGAACTGAGTTTGCCGTGAACCTTGAGATTACACTGACATCATGGCAATTACTATCATAGACACAGAGGCTTGTCTCTTCTGCAGCCAAATGCCCAATTCACAAAGATGTGAGACTCTAACTTAAAACTACCTAGTGTGGGCCCTCAAAGAAATTTAACTGTTGCAAATGCAACATTTATCACAGATTTGCCCCTTACTGGCTTGGGTGAGCACTGCAATCTAAGATAGACATTGCTGTAAGTGTACCCAAGCCAACCGAGTCAAGAAAATCCAGTGTTAATATATTCCATTTTTATGATAGGAAGCATTTCCAAATGAAGCAGTACTTTACCAGGACCATTAATAGCCAAGTTAGTTGAAGAGAAGTACTGTAACTTCTGCATTTTAATATTATTGTCCTGGCTGAAAGTCTGTGAACAGAGAATAGTTTGGATTGCTAATGTGATTCTGTGTAACAGAAACCTCTAAAATAACCTTTATATAAGTGATACTATGTTTTAGAGGGCGAATGATAACATTGCAAAATGAGAGACCTAAAATTAGGTGTAACATTTAATGAATAATGGATTTTTGGAATTTATTAGAGCATATCTGTGGAATGCAGAGCTTCTATTCCTTATACTTAGGCAGGACAAAAAAAAAAAAAAAAAAAAAAGAGAGAGACAGAAAAAAGAAAAAAGGTTGTCTCCAATTCTTTAAAAAACATAACTTTTTGAATGACACTCCAGAAATCAAATAAAAAGGAATAACGACTTCCTTTATTAGCATTTCCACTGCAATGTTATTTGCTGTGGTTATCAGTGGTCCATAAAAAACACCCAGGATAAAGAACAAAACTTTTAATTAATAGGAGAAAAATAGCCTATTTATGGGTATATCCACATATTGCTAACTTGACATTTTCTCATTGCTATAGCACTGCATTTCGGTTCTGATCTGGACTGTAACCATGTGGTGGTTTGAAACTGTCTTTTTAATTTTTCCTTGCAAAGTTCAAAACAGAGAAAGTGAAAGAATGTAAATAAGTCACTATTGGGTGTAAGAAAGCAAAATAACGATTGTTCTAAACACTTCCATTGGATAGATAGAAATGTTTAAGAACTATTACCCAAAACAAAGTAGGCACTCTGCACATTCTGCGTTCGGCAGTGGGGGCAGTTGCTGGGCTGTCTGGCTGCTGTTTCTTCTTCTCTTCTGGCTGAAGATAACACGTACTGACCTTGGCAGCTAAGTTAACAACCTTTCTGCTTAACTAACTCTGCTTCTCTGTCCAGGGGGGTCTGGGGGGGAAGCTCCTGGGAGAGGGAGGCCCCTTTGGGAGGGTCCCCTTGGGGGGAAGCAAAGGGAGATCGATTGTGCTTTTTCTGTTGATTGTATATATTTGTGAATGTTGTGAATTTTGTATATTTGTACATATTCATTGCATTTCACTGTAGATTTTAGACTCTGCTTGTAAATACAGCTTTTCATTTGCTTCCAGACTGAGCTAGCCTGGTTATTGTTGGTGGGGGGGGAATTTCAGCTCACACCGACACACTTTTTATTTTTGGCGCCCAACGTGGGGCTCGAATGCTTGTGATTTATTTCTGCTCAGATTAGGAAGCAAAATGAAGCTGTTTTGGATTTTGAGTAATTTTATTTCATCTATTATCGGTGTGATTGTTTACAGATGGGCCATTTCTTGCATGATAGACAAGATTGTGAGATATGTGGCATATAAGTCGTTTCTTTGGGTTAAGAACAAGTTACTGAATGTTGGTGAATTCTGTTGTGGTCTTATTGGGCTAAGAAGCTATGGTAACTCAACTATGGATCTGCTAGCAGACACATATGAGTTTGTTACTCCTCTTACAACTACAGAGGGTCTTTGTAACCAGTGGTACCCTAGATATCTTGTACTAGCCTTAATCTTAATTTTGTTGCTTCTTGGAATAATCATATGGCTACTGATAGCACTGTATCAAGAAAGACATAAGGCTACTTGCTCTTCCAACTCTGCTGTGAATGTGAAAACCAAGCCAGTAAATTTGGTGGCCACTGTAACCAGAAAGCGTAAAGGAGATGCAGATGCTGCAGGAGATGGTGCAGATGGAGATGAGGGTCCTTCTACTCAGGGTCCCTCTCTTAAGAAAGATCCTTCTGATGAGGAAGAGAGGGTTAGCCTTAAAACTCTGGTAGACCTCTTGAGACCCCACATGGATGATGGAGATGTAGGTCAGGATGTAGACCCTGGTAGATTAGCAACTGCTGGTAGTGCCTCTGAACTCAAAGAAATTCAACGGAGGATTAAAATAGGATTATGGGGACAGCGACCTGATGATGATGATGATGATGATGATGAGGATGACATACAGTCAGCTAATGCACCCAGACAGGAAATTAGACATGTGAGGAAGGATTACATCAGAGGAGATAATGAGCCAGTCCTGTCTTGGCTAGCTAGGTGTTTTGATATGGGAGCCCCAGCATTGCTGGTAGGTGACAAGTCGGCCTCTCAGTTGGGGATGCTCTCAAAGGATACAGGCATAGACAGGCACCTAGGCAAGTGCATTGGTAAAGTTTCTCTGTGGGCACGCCTCTTATTGGCAGTCTCGCTGAGGTACCCCAGCAGAGATGATTTACCATGGAACCCTAAGCCTTGGACCACAATAGCTGAGGGAATCAAGCGTCTGAGAGAGTTTGCTGTGAGAGAAGTAATGTATGGAGATCATAAGACTCTGAATCCTGATGAAATTCCTGTTGGAACAGGCCTTGCCAAAAAGCTCATTAAGCTTGCTCCTCCTAATTATGCTACTATTCTGGCAAGCAGGATTGTGGCAAGAAATTATGGTGGAGCACCTCCTACTGTTGGCCATTTCACTGACCAAATGAGGCAGTTGGAGGATAGTCTTGCACGTACTTCTTTGGTTTCAGCCATTGAAGCTCTGTCTGGAAAGATGGAGAATTGCATGAAAGAGCTGAAGGAGGAACTTAAAACCTCCATATCCAACTTGATGAAGGGGGATGATTCTGATTCCTCTTCCTCCAGATGGATACAAGTTTCAGCTGTCAGAAACAGATGTGCTCCAAGAAGGCCATTCCAGAATAGGTCAAACCAAAACAGACAGCAGAGGCAATCACGTGGCAGTATCTGGATAACTCTGCGTGATCAGTTTGGTGAGAACATGAACAGATGGGATGGTCAACCAACTTCTGATCTTTTCAAGAGGTTACGGGAGCTGCAGAGGGGCAGATCCCGAGGTAGCAATACCAGGAGGGTAGCTGTCGCTTCCTCAGTTTCCCAGAACAACTCTGATAGCTCCAACAGTGATCCTAATTCTGGTGCTGGACATTGTGCCGGCTGTACATGTGGAGGTAATCCCCACCATTAGGGGTGCCCTGCCTTCCGCCAGGGGGAGGTAAGGGATAATGGAGATAACAGAATCTATTGGGATGTGTACATCCAGTGGCCTGGCACTTCAAAATTTCAGAAGTACAGGGCCTTGGTTGACACAGGAGCTCAGTGCACCATAATACCATCAAATTATCAAGGGGGAGAATCTATAACTATTCAGGGAGTCACTGGTGGATCTCAAGAGTTGTTTAAGATAGAGGTTGATATAAGTTTAACTGGGAAGCAGTGGAAGAAACATACTATTGTAACAGGTCCTAATGCACCTTGTATTTTGGGAATTGACTTTCTGAGAGAAGGGCGTTTTAAAGACCCTAAGGGTTACAAATGGGCTTTTGGAATAGCAACTGTAGAAATTGATGGAGGAAAATTGAAGTTGTCCATTAGACCTGAGCTTTCAGATGAAGCTGCAGTTGTGGGACAACATGAGATAGAGGATGTAAAGCTGCCGGTTGCTTCTCAAACTGTGCATCACAGACAATACAGAACCAACCGTGACTCTTTGGTGCCCATCCAAAACTTGATTCGTCAGTTGGAGAGTCAGAAGGTCATCAGCAAAACTCATTCACCTTTCAACAGTCCAATCTGGCCTGTGAGAAAGCAGAATGGAGAGTGGCGTCTGACAGTTGATTTCCGTGCCTTGAATGAAGTAACTCCACCCATGAGTGCAGCTGTACCAGACATGATGGAACTCCAATATGAGCTGGAATCCAAGCAGGCCAAATGGTATGCTACCATAGACATTGCTAATGCTTTCTTCTCTATTCCCATAGCAGAGGAATGCAGGCCTCAGTTTGCTTTCACCTGGAGAGGCATTCAGTACACATTCAATCGTTTGCCCCAGGGGTGGATTCACAGTTCAACCATCTGCCATGCAGTGATCCATGATGCTTTGGAGAAAGGTGGAGCTCCAGAACACATTCAGTTCATCGATGACATCATCGTCTGGGGTGAGACTGCTGAAGAAGTCTTCGAGAAAGGTAACAAAATCCTTGACATTCTCTTGCAAGCTGGTTTCGCTATCAAGCGAGACAAGGTGAAAGGACCTGCCAGGGAAATCCAGTTTCTGGGAGTGCGGTGGCAAGATGGTCGCCGTCACATCCCAATGGATGTGATAAACAGAGTCTCCACCATGGCAAATCCCACCAACAAGAAAGAAACTCTGCGTTTCTTAGGCATAGTGGGATTTTGGAGACTGCACATTCCTGGATACAGTCAGATTGTGAAACCTCTATATGATGTGACTCGAAAGAGAAACAGTTTCCAATGGGGTCCTGAGCAACAAGCAGCCTTTGACCAGATCAAGCGAGAGGTAGTCCAAGCGATGGGTCTGGGACCTGTCCGAACTGGTCCAGACATTAAGAACATTCTGTACACGGCCGCGAGTGACAATGGTCCAACCTGGTGCTTATGGCAAAGAGCTCCAGGGGAGACACGAGGACGTCCTCTTGGTTTCTGGGGTCGTGGCTACAGAGGCTCAGAGGCAAACTACACTCCAACAGAGAAAGAGATTTTAGCTGCTTATGAAGGAGTGAAAGCTGCTTCTGAAGTGATTGGAACTGAGTCACAACTTCTTCTAGCTCCTAGATTGCCAGTTCTGAATTGGATGTTCAAAGGCAAAGGTTCTTCACCACATCATGCAACAGATGCTACCTGGTCTAAGTGGATGGCTCTGATAACACAGCGAGCTCGAATGGGAAATCTCGAAAGGCCTGGTTTGGTGGAGGTGATCACAAACTGGCCAGAAGGCACAAGCTGTGCTAAACCTCCAGAGGAGAGAGTAGCTCGTGCTGAGGAAGCTCCTCCTTACAGTGATCTGTCTGATGATGAAAAGAGATATGCTTTGTTCACAGACGGTTCCTGTCGTCTGGTTGGGAACAAGCGGAGATGGAAATCTGCAGTGTGGAGTCCAATGCGCAGAGTTGCAGAAGCGAGAGATGGAGAAGGAGAATCCAGTCAATTTGCAGAGGTAAAAGCTGTCCAGCTAGCTCTTAACATAGCTGAACGTGAGAGATGGCCAAAGCTTTATCTCTACACCGACTCGTGGATGGTAGCCAATGCCTTGTGGGGTTGGCTGAAAGACTGGAAGAAGAATGGCTGGCAGAGGAAAGGAAAGCCAATCTGGGCTGCAGATCTGTGGCAAGACATTGCTGCTCACATTGAGAGAATCCCAGTGAAAGTGAGACACATCGATGCTCACATTCCTAAGAGCAAAGCTACAGAGGAACAACAACACAACCATCAGGCAGATCTAGCTGCAAGAGTTTCCCAGGTGGACACAAACTCTGGTCCTGATCCTGATCTTGACTGGAAACACCGAGGTGAGCTGTTCTTAGCTCGGTGGGCCCATGACTCGTCAGGACATCAAGGCAGAGATGCAACCTACCGATGGGCTCGTGACAGATCCATTGACATTTCCATGGATGCTATCACACAAGTCATCCATGACTGTGACATTTGTGCTGCTATTAAGCAGGCAAAGCGGATCAAGCCCTTGTGGTACGGTGACCGATGGTCCAAGTACAAGTATGGTGAAGCCTGGCAGATTGACTACATCACTCTACCTCGTTCTCGATCTGGTAAGCAGTATGTGCTGACTATGGTAGAGGCAAGCATTGGATGGCTGGAAACTTATCCAGTTCCTCATGCAACTGCACGTAACACCATTCTTGGTCTGGAAAGACAAATCCTGTGGAGACACGGAACTCCAGAGAGGATTGAGTCGGACAACGGAACTCATTTCAAGAACAATCTTGTAAAAAACTGGGCCAAAGAGCACGGCATCGAGTGGATATTCCACATTCCCTACTATGCACCAGCTGCAGGGAAGATCGAACGCTACAACGGTTTGCTGAAAACCACTCTCAAAGCCATGGGGGGTGGATCTTTGAAAAACTGGGAGAAACATTTAGCACAAGCAACCTGGTTGGTGAATAGTAGAGGTTCAGTGAATCGAGCTGGACCTGCCCAATCAGATTTGTTGCGAAAGGAAGAAGGTGATAGAGTTCCTGTTATCAGAGAAAAGAATCTGTTAGGCAAAACTGTTTGGGTATTTTCTCCTTCAGGAGAGGCCAAACCTGTCCGAGGGGTGGTTTCTGCTGAAGGTCCTGGTCACACCTATTGGGTGATGCAAGAAAATGGTGAATTTCAGTGCATTCCACAAAGAAATCTAACTTTGGCTGAGAGAGGTTAAATTCAGAGTGTTGCGCAGATACAGCATCGTGCCCAAGAGGAGAGTTCATGAGATCTACGGTGCACGAACCCTCAGAGCCCTGAGTCACCTGAGAGTCCCTGTTCCTTCCTTCGCTCCATCTGTGAGGAAACAAGCTGTTTGCTGTTTTTCCTGTGATTTGACTCTTTTGAATCATCTACATCTGAGATAGCCGGAATGGACTATGGTCTTTATTCACCTATTGTTGTAGATATTATTTTAGATTAGATAAATGATAGTAGCAGCCAATGGAATTGTTTAGAAGGGGTGGACTGTGGTGGTTTGAAACTGTCTTTTTAATTTTTCCTTGCAAAGTTCAGAACAGAGAAAGTGAATGAATGTAAATAAGTCACTATTGGGTGTAAGAAAGCAAAATAACGATTGTTCTAAACACTTCCATTGGATAGATAGAAATGTTTAAGAACTATTACCCAAAACAAAGTAGGCATTCGGCACATTCTGCGTTCGGCAGTGGGGGCAGTTGCTGGGCTGTCTGGCTGCTGTTTCTTCTTCTCTTCTGGCTGAAGATAACACGTACTGACCTTGGCAGCTAAGTTAACAACCTTTCTGCTTAACTAACTCTGCTTCTCTGTCCAGGGGGGTCTGGGGGGGAAGCTCCTGGGAGAGGGAGGCCCCTTTGGGAGGGTCCCCTTGGGGGGAAGCAAAGGGAGATCGATTGTGCTTTTTCTGTTGATTGTATATATTTGTGAATGTTGTGAATTTTGTATATTTGTACATATTCATTGCATTTCACTGTAGATTTTAGACTCTGCTTGTAAATACAGCTTTTCATTTGCTTCCAGACTGAGCTAGCCTGGTTATTGTTGGTGGGGGGGGAATTTCAGCTCACACCGACACAAACCAGCATACTTGTTTGGTCAAATTTCAGTTGAGCAGCAACCAAAATATTAATCTGAAAACACCCCCAGAAAACATATATCAGCTTCAGTACTCATTCAGGTACATGAATGGCTAATTAATGGAAGAGTATTTTACACTAGTCTCAGAATAACCATGGTGTGCTCCATTATTTTTTGGTAATCAGGCTGGAGACAAGTGTAACCAGATTTCCTGGCACAATCACTTTACCCACAGAAAGGACAGATGATGAAGAGCCTTCTTAAAGTAAGGAGAATTGAACAGATCCTCTTCTGGTTACTACTACCAGTGTTGGAGTTCATGGTCATTCTCTAAAAAGGTGCTAATAAGTTTTCTGTTTTGTTTTTCACTTGGCTGTGAATTTCTTATTCAAAACTCTCCTGACTGTGCCTGGCCCCATTAACTGCATATTACAGCTTAATTTTGTAATACATTAAGCATCGTAAAGGCAACAAAATGACCCTCACATAGAAAAACCTGGGGTCACATGCCCGTTTATATATGTAGATAGATAGATATAGATAGATATAGACATGCACGTGTGTGTGTGTATATATATATATACATACATATATATATATATAAAGAAACCTTGCTATTTCTAGTATTTGTTATAAATATTTTCAATTCTTTAGCCAACTAGGAACTTCACAGATCTCTCTGTGTTGCATAGCATGAGGTTTATGAGATGAAGAAGGACAACTTCCTGGTGGCTGTTTCCTGTGCACGTATCTCTAACAGCAGAGGTAAAATAACCCATTATTATGGTATGTGGCACAGAGCATTCCCATTCTGTTGTTCTGAGTACAGGGATGCAGAGGCAAGTTTGTCATTTGACAATTTTCAGCTGCCATTCATCCTATCAACAGCAATGTTGTAGGTAAATTTTAACTGAAAGTGATACATACATAGAAGATTGTGAAAGCAGAGAGAAAAACGCTTTGAGGATTTAGAAAGGACAAATGTAACAGTTGCTGTAATTTAGAGAAAAGGTCTAATTCCTATATAACGGTCTAAACATTTACCTAAGATTGATCCAAATGCAGTCCATGACTGAACATAGTAGTAGAAGCAGCAGAAATAAGACTGATACTGCCACAGGTAAGCTTGAGAATCCAGTCAGTAATTGTGCTCAAATGAAAATATGCATCTGGACAGCAGCACTAGCACTATCTGGCTACGCAGTTACCACGGATGAAGCCAAACTGATTCTGCACAGCTTCCCTGCTTGTGACATCACACTGCATAACCAGTGTCAGAAATTGCTGTCTAGCTCTAGAAAGGAAGGAGAGATGTAGATAAGAAAGGGAATTGTGCAGAGACAAGCAATTGTGAAGATGGCACAGGAAAGCTTGCTGATTATGCCCAGGAATGCAAAATCTCTTGGCAGGAAGAGTAGGTATCAAAGTTATTACATAGATAGGTGAGGTACGCATGAAACATCTAGTCTGAGATCAGAGAGACAGGGTAAAGAGAAAAAACAGATTGCAAGATCTAGTCTGAGATCAGAGAGACAGGGTAAAGAGAAAAAACAGATTGCAAGATCTAGTCTGAGATCAGAGAGACAGGGTAAAGAGAAAAAACAGATTGCAAGATCATATTCCCTGGCAATGACATGAAGGAGTCGGTGTGACCTTCATTGGCAGGACCAGAAGAGCACTCATTAGCTAGAACTCATTAACTGAAAGTTCATTCTGTCCTTTGCAGAATTCAGCCATTTCACAGAATCATAGAACCATTAAGGATGGAAAAGACCTTCAAAGATTGAGTCCAACCATAACCCAAGTACCATGATCACTAAACTGCCACATGCTTCTTGAACAGTTCCTCAGACGGCAACTCCACCACGTCCCTGGGCTACCTGTTCCAATGCCTCACCACTCTCTCAGTAAAGACCTTCTCCCTAATATCCAATCTAAACCTCCCCTGGCATGGCTTAAACCCATTGCCTCCTGTCCTATCACTAGTTACTTGGGAGAAGAGACCAAAACCAGTGTCACTACGACCTCTTTTCAGGTAGTTGTAGGGAGCAATAAGATTTACTGTATCCTGTTGAATAAATGAGGGCCAAACTCACTATCTAGATGACAGCCTCTCTCAGTTTGCTTTTGGTTTTTTTAATTTTTTTTTCAAAATAGGGCGTTGATGACTTCTATGGTGTGAATTGCTACTGAAATCACAGCCATTAATTTCAGTGAAAAGAGCAGGTCCTTAACATCTGTGAAAACTGTGTATGAGACAGCTGCTTTCATCTCAAAACATGAATCATATGTCGAGTATGGCTTGGGAGTAGCTTTGTAGAAAGAAGGGTGAAATAAAGGCAGCAGCAATTGTCTGTTGGTGCTGTATCAGAAGGAGCAAGGGGTTTTGTAAATCCTTCTGTGATATTAACCCCAGAGCATGTGTTTTGTTTTGCTGTTCCAGCCACGAATTGCGCCAAGCACAACAGCAAATTGTGCCATTTTCAAATCTGTTGTTAAATAATTGATCGTTCTGCTGCCACCATGAGGACACCTTCAGAAACAATGCTTACTTGGCAGCGAGTCCTGGGCTGTGGGAGATCTAGGAGGAATGCTAATTAACATTACTAATTTAAAAAATATATTTTGGCAGTTGAAGATAAATAAATGCATGAGAGATTTGTTTCCTGAGTTCCTATAGTCTGAAATTGCAGACGACAGTCCTTCCGCAGAGGGTGAGAGAATTAATTTAGGTTAAATTATCCCTTCATTTCCTTTTCTAAAACATCAGAAAAACCTCCTTAACTGACACTTTTGCCTCTGTGTCAGGGATAGCATTAAGAATAATTTTCTGTGATTGTCTCTTCGACAGGCAGAGAATTCATTTTAATCGATACATCGTAAGCTGTTATTACAGCTATTTTCTATCTTAATTCCGCCTGCCCTTCATAATTAGTTGGCTTTTTCCTGTTTTTTCAAAAACTCTGGATGGTGGCAGGTTTCCACCACCTAGTGGAAAAAGCCTGTATTGTCTCATGAAAAACTTTGCTCAGATTTTTCTACAGTGGCAGTTTTAAAACTTCCCTTTGCACGTATTACCGAAGTACTTTTCTTTATTCCACGCACTGTGCTCAAGTGTACACAGCTCTCCTTGAAGGTGTCAGACATCGTATACTCCACAAAGCCATACATCTCAATATATAGGGATTGTATGCATGTGTCAGTTCAGCAATTTGTAATGTGAAAGGGTAACCAGAAAGCTTAAAAACATAGGAAGATGTGCCAGTGAACATCACTGCTTACCAGTAGCCCATGTGCTTTGAGGGGAGCCCCAGGCCCCGCTCAAGTGGTACAGTGCAGTGCACTGGTTCAGGCAACAGTTTGTGTCAGGATGCGCTGCACTTTCGCTGCCAAGACTGAAATGCCAACTTCCAGGAAGGAGGTTAAACAAAGGCAGTTGGAAATGCCACAATTATCACCTTTTCACCTCTTCCTGTTGCTGCCAGGAAAGCCTCTACCCCTTGCAGACCTATGGAGCATTCTCTTCCTTCCCACCTGTTCCAAAGCAAGCAAGATGATTCCTTCAGCCTCAGAAAGGAACATGCTATTTTCCAGATCCAGTTTTGATTGTAAAATACCAGAGGTTGAAGAACATTGTCCAGGTAGAATAATCCTGAGAAAAATCCTCTGCCTGTTGAATCCAATAGGATTTTTCCCCTTGTTTTCCCTTGGGGTGGGGGTGGGAGTGGAACATTTAAAAAATATGCTATTACCTGGTTCTCATCACCAAATGACTCACAGTACTTAACTGGTCCTTATAATGCCTCTTTTAAATCAGGAAAACACTACTAACTCCACTTCACACCTGGAAATGTACAGCTCAGGGAGATTAAGGTGTAGATTTACAAAAGGCTGTCATCATGACACTTAAATCACATTTAGGAGTTGTCAGGTGCCACAGAGATCCTGAGAGTTCCTCTTCCTGTTTGGTAATCTTTCTAACCCTTTGTTCCAGGTTTGGGGTTTTTTTCCAGTACCTTACATCCAGCTAACTGCTACTTCTTTCATCTGTGCTCAGAACTAAGAACTTAAAAACTCCAGCTAATTTTCTATGTAATGTTGGAAGCATGTAAACATATTTGCAGCAGAAAATTACCCTCTCCTGGCAATGCTGATCAGTTAACAGCCAGTTCACAGCTAAGGTCCTGCCAGGATTGAGAAATGAGCTCTTTGCACATCTTTCTCTCCTACAGTGCCAATCTGCTCAGTTTTTGGAGCACTTCTGATTAATCATTGTCTACCCAGGATGACGAAGGCGATAGTAGTGCTACTGTCCCTTCTCCCACTTTGTCCAGTAGCTCACTGAGAAGCTGCTCAGCTCTCCTGTGGCAGGCTTAAGCAGATTTCAGCTATTGTTTCCTATTTCCCAGGTGAGGGCTGCAGCTCTTAAATGACAAGGCATTTAAATATAGCTCTTAGTGTCACTTGTTAACTTTGTACCATTTACATGGGGAAAAAAAAACACATTTGAGGCAGGAAAGGTTTTGAGTAAGTGTATTAGTAGTTAGGAATTTTATATAAGATGAAATGAGTAGCTGGCAAGAAATTAACAGCAGGTGGGAATTATAGTCCATGGTATCATAAAAGAATCCCCCAAACAGGAAGCTTAATTAGAAATTAGAAGGTGCATTGCTTATTTAGAGACCTAACAATGCACTAGAGCTAAGCTATATTCACAATACGTTGGAAACTACCATAAAGACTTTTCACTTGGTCAAGGACACCTGGAGCTGGCAAAGAAAACCTAGATGGAAAGCTTTCCAAATAGATTATTGCATGCCAAATAATGGTATTAGTGCTTGCTATTCGTAAGGATGGAAAACCATATCAACTGTTTGGGAAGGGTGTGTTTCCCTTCAAATTAGCCTGTGTAAAACTCCTGTGGCTGCAAAAAAATGTGGAACCGGTAGTCTTTTATATGGAAACAGGATTCTGCACTCAGATGAACAGAATCATGACAATATCTGTTACAAATAAGACTCTCAATTTTCTGCCAGGATGGATAGCTAAACTGACAATAAATACCAGTCAAAATTCCTTAGAAACCAGAATGACAGCTTTAAGGAGACAAGCTAGTCTAGTTAGTTTTGAAATGTCTTTAACTGCAGCAGGTTACAGTCATTCAGAAAAGACAAATCAGTCAGTGGCAGCTGTCCTTGTCAGGACCAAGCCCAGACCAGAGACCCACACCTGCCAAAGGAAATCTGAATACAGAGTAGACTGCAGTCTCTCAGTGATGAGAGGCCTGACCCATTCTGGGTAGGTCCAATTCACCTGGGAGTATTCAACCGCTCCTAGCAACTGCTCCTAGAGAGAGCAGAAAGAGGCAGTTTACTGGCAACTTTGAGCTGGTAGATATTGCACAATAACATCAGCTAGTATATATACTTCAGAAGGATATTAGAAGTTTGAACCCCAAATCCTAGATTCTTATAAAAATGGAAATGTTAGTCTATAAAGCCTAACAGAGGATGTTTATTGAAAGAAATGGCTTCATCTTTACCAGCCTTGCAGAGTATTAGGATGGGTTAAGTGGCATAACAAATTCTCCAACTCAAAATGAATGAATAGATCACAGATGTAAAAATTGTACTTTGCATTATGGTAATTTTCAAGAGGGCCTACATCTCCTCTAAATCAATGCATATACCTAACCCTTGTTGAAGTAATGATTTAAGCATCTGCCTCCATATCAATGACTGTCTAATAAGCCTATCAGTAGATTTTCCATTAGTGTATGAATGGCCATTCTAGTCACTGGCAAAACATCATTTTATCACAGGTCTGAAAGAAGATAAAATTATGCTGAACAGACTAGTGAAATACAAGCCAACCACCTCTCAGAAAACACTGCCTCAGCTCCCAGGCTTGGTAAATGCCATGTGCTGAGCACAGGGCTCCTGGCTCCTGCCTCACCTACCCCCAGGCACAGCTGCATTTCATATGCCTGCAAGGGCCACCACAGACTATTTCCTAGGAATGCATACAGCATGATCCCACATGAAAAATGCCCATTACCCGTTTCAATGATGGGCTGACATTCCTCCTAGCACAGTCTCTACCCCAGCTCTGGCATGTACCCCAGCAAAGCAGATAGAAGAGAGGCTCACGTTTCCGAGGGCTAACTCCTTAGACACCACCACTTAATTGATCTTCATCCTCTGGTGCAGCACTCACCTGCACACTGCTCCTTCTTTCCTTCCCCAGTGTGAGAAAGGACTAGAGAATTCACCTTGGCAGTTTTTCTTCCCTATTCTCCCAGAAGCCTGCCCTGTTTACAGCAAAGGGGAATGCTGACAAGCTCAGGGACATTTCAAAAGACACTTATGTGGTTTAATTGTTTTCAGACTTGATTTGGTCACAAGCCCCAGGGTTTATTGTTGTGGCACACAGCAGAGTAGTTTTACAGATCTGGGATAATGGAATCAGCAGTGACTGAATTGTAAATACTGAAACGGAAAAATTACATTAGTACGTTCCTATTTCTCTCTTTTTCAGTTAATGTTTAATAAGCTGCACTTTTGCCAAACCTCCTTGCTCTTTCTCCATGTGTAAGCCTGGCAAGCATGTGACTGTCCATCAAAACAGCAATAAGCATCTAAAAACTCATTAAAAAGGCGTTACTGCAGCCCTTTGAGGGAGTGTTGGTGAGTGGGGCAGGAAGGAGGAAAATGAGGCTTTTCTGAGAGTAGACTGCACACCAGTGCCCTTCCGAGTTAATCGTGTACAGGCATGTCATTTATCTTCGCACTCGACGCTTCCGTTCTACCGCCTGTAGGCCCAACCCCGCACTCTGCCGTAGCTCCCGCCATGCCCGAGCGCCTGACCGCTGCCTCAATCTAACTCTGGATTACTCTGATGTAATCAATGTTTTCCCTTCCCTGGGCCCTCCATCAGACCGCGCGGCCTGCCCGCCTGCCGCCAGTCCCCGGGCGGGTCCCCGGCAGCTGTGACCAGCGCGGTGGCCGCCAGGGGTCGTCCTTGGCCGCCGCGGAGCCGTTGGGCGACCTGACCTGGAGGCGACTCACAAGACGGAGGCCGCGGCGCGTCAGCAGTGAAACGTTACGGCCGGAAAGACAACGCTGCTGGGCTCCAGGCACTCAGTGCTTAGAAATGGAGGTGCAGGTTGTAACGGCAATGTTCTGGTTTTCTCGGCCTGTTTTTCATTGCCTCCAGGCTTCCCCTTACAACAGGGGTCTCAAAGTTTAATATATGGGAGATATTATTGGTATTAACAGCAACAACAACAAAAAAATAGCTGCAGTTCTCGGGGTCTGCAAATATGGAAATGGGAAGGTGAGGATTTTCAACAGGCTTGTCTGTACTGACCAGTGGTTGCTCATTCCCTCTGCCAAGGTGCTTGAATAAAGACCTTAAAGTACCTGCTCAAGCTGGAGACAGCTTCTTAGGAAATAGATGAGGCCGTGAAGAGCATTAAGGAAGAGCTTTCAGACGCAGGAGGCTGTTTCCTCTTTTATCAGCTTATCTCGGTGCCTTCTTCTGACCACCGGTCCTGAATGAGTCAGTCTTTATTTATAGGTGCTGAAGCAGTTCACCTCATTCCATTCACCTTCTGTACACTTCAGCAAGCTGACTCACTTGCTGTCAATAGCTGCAGATTGTTTTTATGAAGCTGAATATATTTCCAAACAGACCCCAAATGCTAGGACCTCAGGGGGCTCTCTTGTAAAGTTATTCGCTTACCATATCCATGTCAAGCAAGAAATAGAATTCAAGAGTTGCTTTGGATCAAAGCAGTAACCCAGACACCAATCTGATCAGAATCTTACACGTGAGCATCTACAAGAAGCACTTCTAAGAAAACTTTCCTTCCACTCCACAACAGCTTGGTTGACATTGTGGTTTGTTGGGTTTTGTTGTTTGGTTGGTTGGTGATGGGGGGTTTTTTTTGTTTGTTTAGGGGGTTTTGTTGTTGTTTGTCAGTTGATTTTTTTTTAATCTATTGAAAATATCATTAAAGTCTGTTTATTATTGTTTACAGGTAGCAGACTTTTCCTCCATTATCTAGTTATTCAACCTTGTTCCAGGATGTGAAGTCAGTCACTGGTGGTGCACAAAGTAATTAAAATCCGTGTCACACCTTCTGTTGAAAAATCAATAAAAGTATTCTTTTTATCACCTACACGTTTACCCATATGATTTTGAGTACTCAAGGGAGGTCTGATGAAAATGCTTCAGTGTTCCTTTCAGGGAAAAAAAAAAAAAGAAAAAAAAAAAGGCACTATTGGAAGTTAATGAAGTAGCCATGACCTTTTGCTGAGGAACAAGGGGTGCCTGTGGGTTTCAAAATTTCCTGTCACCTTGTAGACAAGCACTGTTTTCCAAAGTCAGTTATGTGGTGAAGAAGTTACTGAGATTACATGAGCAGTACAGAACTTGAAAAGCAAACCCACAATTATGAATAGATCTTTCAATTGGCAGGCCATCGATTTTAAATTGTCCTTTCACCCTTGTAAGGCAGTTTGCCTCATAGTGATAAATTAGCAGGAGCCCTGTGCTGTGACTTTTTTCTACTGGAAGGTTCTCATTACCATTCAGGGGTTTTGCTGGCTTGTCGGTGAATAGTGGACAGCATTTCAATTGCTGAAGTGTGGCCCAGAAACCAGAGAAAGGATAGAAAACAGCATCTATAAAAACCTTTTCTTGTGGGATCTTGAATAGGACTAACTTCTTTGGCTATAGTATTCTTGTTCCTTATGCATCTCAGAGGAAGTGACTGTACATTCAGCCCCTCTGTCATTCTCTTTAAACTTCTGTATTCCTGTTAATCTCCCAGGAAAATAAGATCAGTAACATGTAATGGACTGAATGTGCTATTTTTCTTAATTGAAGAGAACAGTTCCCTTAATCCCAGTAGCCCTGGGCTGTGATCTATGATTTTGATCCAACTTTCATGATGTGCCAACATTTTCCAGGATTAATTACACTAGCAACCTAAAAGAAGATCAAGTTAAGCATGTTTAGTTAAGTTTTTAGTTACTAGTCAAAACATAAATCTAATTTTTAGTTGCTATTTGGCATTTGTTTTATCTAGATGGTGCTTAATCAGAGTTCTAATCAGAACTGGTTGCAATTTGTTTGTCAAAACAAGCATTTCCAAAACCCTGGAGTACATTGCTTTGCTGCCATTTCTAATGGGGTAGATTCTGAATCTCAAGAATAGAAACTCCAGTTAGAAATGGTGAAACAAATAAGAAAACTTGTAATTTTGGATCTGAAAATGCATATTTGCAGATATGTAATTTTACAATATTATGCTTTAGTAGAATGAAAATAAATATTTGATCTTCAAAGACTTCAAAACCCCATGAAACAGGATTTTGTTCTTCAGCTAATTCTAGTTCTGACAATACTCCTTCTGTTTTATTCAACATTGTTCCATGCTCATTTTGCAAATACTATGACGCTGCATTCAGTGTTCCTGAACAGTTTGGATTGTGTGCAACACACAGCACATCACCACTGAGAGCATGGGGCCTAACAAAACTTGTGACTGTCATTTTGCCTCTCCTCTTTTTCCAGATTCAGAACACACACATCATTATTGGTTTTCACCTGTGTTTAGCTTTGTATTGTTACCAGTGAATGAAGCACATGAGCTGAACTCATAGTGGACAGACAGACAGCAATAGCTACCCAAACATGGATTTATTGTAACCAAAATTACAGGTGCTTCTTTTGATACAATTAAATTACAAGTTTGGATGTCAGTTTGGAATATACTACTGCACAACCAATTAAGCTTTGAGGAATATTCTTTCTAGAAGGGTGAACCAAAATGTGTGCACACTCAGTCATAAAGGGGAAGTAAGACTATGTGACACCTACTTTCAGTTAATACAAATCTGGGCTGAATGTCATAGAATAGTCATATAGTTTTACATGGGGAAATGGGTCTAGAGAACTCAGTCTGGTAACAGCCATCCCACACCACTGCTAGTATGCTGTACTCAGTATCTGATGGCAGTTTCTGGGTGAAGGCCAAGTGTTTTTTATAAAAAAGGTGATGTAAGGAAAATGCTACATGTACTTCTGGTCTTCTCTATAGTTGCTGGTGGCCTCTATGAGGGAAGAGACAAGTGAAATCTCTCATGTTATGAAAGAGTTTGCATTTATTCATTTGGGTTTGGGATCGGTTTTGTTTGTTTGTTTGTTCTTACCCACAAAAGGAGTAGTAAGTCAATCTTATTTAGAGGCATAAAAAGGAAACCCACCAAACTTTCTGGCAGAATTTGGTTTATTTGTAAGTTAGGAAATCTGATATTATCGTTAAATACAAGTAATATAGAAGCAAACACAGTATTTGTTTCAAAGAAACGGGAGAATGAAGAAGTGAAAAAGGTCATGCTGGAGTCATGTGAAATCATTATTTTCTGTGATCATCCACTTACATTTGAAGTAAAACTAAGCCCTTAGCTCTGCAATTTACAGTGCATAGAGACCCTGGAACTATTGCCCAAAACTGTTGACAAATTGTTGTTTATTGCAGGTCATATGGGCTTAGTTTTCAAAATCTATATTCACATAAAAGAAGATAAAATATTATTTTCTAATATTTTTCATTCTGCTGGCTTTTCCAGTGCTCCTGTGATCATATCAGAATGTTTAAGTAACGTGTGTACCATAGGTGAAAATATCTGAGTATATGAACATGCTGAATTTCATTCCAAAGAAGATCTATTCTTCAGGGACTGTCAGCTCAGCATGAGTAAAGAGGTAATCATGGAGAACAGGAGACTGTGTGAAGAGGTATCTCTTGTTTTCCTTAATTCCTGAACGATTTAGATGCTTTAATAACATGTTGTGCATTTTCTTAAGATCTTCTATGTTCTTCTTTTCAGATATTAGTCTGCTTGATATTTGGTCCAACTTGCTTCTAGTTTGAACTTGAAAAGGAAAGTGTATCACATTAAATTGGCAACATGTAAGTCAAAAGCATCACTAACCTCACTTGCATTCCTGTGGGAATTTGCAGTTTGGAGTTTGAGTAAAAATATTAAACAGGAAAACAATTGCAGAACCTAATAAGTTATGCATTTGGCAGAGTTACCTGCTCACTACATGCTTGAATTTTCTGCTTTGGTTTAGTGCAGCGTAACAGAATAAAAAATTGCTCAGAGAAAACTTTTCATTCTCAGGGGTGTACTCATTCCATTGGTATTCACAGGGAAATGTCTTATGTAAGGGCTCCAAGATGATATGTCTGGGCCTGTACTTTTCTAAAAGTACACTTATTGAAACACAGCAGACTACAGCCACATCACGAGATCTCCCAAAGCATTTAGATTAAGGGAAAATTCTTGCAAATATTGTAATTTGGAGGCAAATTTCCTCTGGTATTCATCCTGTACACTTATCAAGCAGTTTTTATTTTGGACTTCTGAAGATAACAAAATTTACCCATGGATTTTGAAGCTTAAGTCTAATAGTGCCAAAGGTAAATGAATCTCTGTCTATTTCAGACATAAACTGAGATTATGTTTGTAATATAATCTGAAACACTGCTTGAAATCAGTTTCAAACCCCATAGGCCTCCACCAACATGAATCCAAGCAAACTACTTTAATTGCTGTAAGTAACCTTCTCCCTATTTGCCATTTTTTGCTAGAGGGAGATACTAGTCTTATGTCTGTTATCAGGGCTCTACTTTTAGCAGCTCCCCATTAAATAAGTGTTAAAATTAGGGTTTTACAATCATGCTACTTAAAATTTCCTTTCTCTTTACTTGTTTTATATTCTGTTCTTTGGGCTCTTGTGAGCAAATTCAGTCAAAGGTTAGGATTTTCTGTCCAAAATGGAAAATGAGAAATGTTACTGTGCTCCAGCAAATTCTCTACTGTAGGATAAAATAAAACAATTAAAAATTGACTTGTAAGTTAAAATCATGTACCTTGTACTCTGTTCAATACCATTAGCCCAGAAAAACTCAAGATGGCAGGGGTTCCATAAACTAAATTCAGCTGTAGCCATGTGCTTAGCTAAGTTAGCCAAACTAGTCCAGGTGGAGCAGAACAGTGATTATGTCTACAGACTCAGTGCTACTGGTCAATTTTGGTATGTCTTATCTCAATTTTTGAGATTTCCTTAGTCCCAAACCAATTTCCAGTCAGTACTTAGCTGGCAACCTTCCACCCTTCCTTCAGATAGCCTGATTTAAGTGTTAGCCTGGGTGTAGTTCCAGTATCAGTGGAATGACACCAATACTGAGTTTTATCTGGAAAGGAATGGAAGGCACATTGTCAAAGTATCTCACTGCCATACAGTCATCTTTAAAATTTAGCTTAATTTCCAGTCAGCATTTTTAGGCACACAATATAACCCTGCTGAGCTAAATTCTTCACAGCTCTTGAAGCACACAAAGTCTTTGTGGCAAGGGTAAAATTGTGTTGTTTAACTTAGAGAGTAGACACCTCTGCTTTTCCACTCAGGACCAAGATCCACTGCCCATAACCTGCCAAAGCCTTTGACCATGCAAATACAGCAGTAGCATGTTATAATTTAGCATGATGCATTTCAGCAAAGAACTACTCTTTAGTTTACTTACTTATTAAGAATATTACAAATGAAACAAGGGCCAAACTGATGATCAAAGTAAGAATAAACGTGACGAAGAACAGATGCTGGTTTCTTGTGTTGCTCCCTGCTGTGTTTTCTCCAATACCATCACTGTTCTCTTCCTCATCTGCTATGAGATGACAAATCAATTAGTGATCAAGTTTGTTAAGAGTGGTTAGAATAAACATGACAAAACACTTCTGGCTTTGTGAAATGATGCACAATATGTCATAATTTTAGCCTACAGATTTTATTTCTTATGATATTTCATAAGAAGGAAAGAAACCAACTTTATGGGCTCAGCTTGAATTTGGAAGTATAAAGAGTAATATATCTGTAATAGTTGTTGGGACATATTGAACAGCAACGTTTCTGGTATTGAAATACGCTGACTTGTTGATCTGCTTTACAGTTCCAAGCTCTAGGGCTCAGTTGTATATGTACAAAGGTTGGAATCAGAAAGTTTTAATCAGAAGGCTTTCTAAGGACACCTGAATGGACTCAACCTTTTCAAAAGAGGAGAAAAATTCATACTGAAAACCTAGGTACAGATCTATCTCACACATTCATCCTCTAGATTTGCTTCTTTGTTTGTTTGATGATGAGAGTATCCCTGGGGTGATTAATTTACCAATTTAAGCAGCTCAGTTAAGCTCCTGATGTTGGACAGAATGAATGTAGGCCTCAACTTTTTCTCTTAAAACTGTTTTCAATATCCTTATTCCTCTTTAGGGTTTGTTGGTTTCATCCCAGTTAAAAAATATATACATTGTGTATAGATTCTCACATGACTACAAATGTTGTTCTTCAAGCACATAAAGAATGAGGGGAAAAAAAGGACAAGTAGTTGCTACACTGTCCTCAAAGCAGCAAGGCTAGCCAGTTTATTGCTTTTTAAAGAATGTGTTACATATAGGGAAAGGCAGTAGTTTCTTTCATAGAAACAGTTGTGAGCAAATGAGAGGTGGCAAGGGAACACCACAAAGAAATCCAAGTGAATATAAAAATCCCTCAAACTTACCATTCTTGAATCAGATTTGTTTAATCCCAAGTTTGTGTACTACACAATACTAAGATTTGGGTTTATTGTATGTTGTGGGGGGAGCAGGAAGCTCACTTTGGTGTCAGTCTCATACATACTAAAATTACATGCAAATTACTGTAATTTCTCCTTCTGCAATTGCTATCTTGCCAAAGGGAGAGTAGTATGAGAATCTGTGAGAAATCTATTTCTAGATGCTGTTCTTGTTTTAGCTGGTAGAAATCAGTAAGGTCTTTTCAGCTCAGCCTGTAGTGATAAAGGTGAGGGGAGACTGCATACTCCATTACAGCACTTTAAAAATAAACCAAGCTGGGGCTGAGCAATTCACTGAGCTAGAAGAAGATCCCTGAGAAGATCTCTGCTTTTCTTCATTGCAATTATCATACTCCTGCCTGCAGGTAAGCTGAAACCTTTTAATATTTGTGGTTTGTGGTTTTATTTTTATTCTCTTAGCATTCATAATAAATGCATCACAGGCTAAGTGCCTTCAACAATATTGCTTTCTGGTCAGAGTAATAAGGATGGAGAGGGCCTGCTACTGCTGTCTTAAGCTTACTAAGATATCAGCAGAGGTCTCAAAAGTGATCTGTTCTTGCTTTGCCTAATGAATGCTTTTTACTGTTTCAGCAGGCTGAACATGCCAGACTGCAGCATTGTGAGGAATCAGTGAACACCCATTCTTGTCAAACTGCAAATGGTGGGACCATTTCATCATCTAAAACATAAAGCAGCATGGCTGCTCCTAAAGCAATCAAAAGGTATATACATTTTAAATAAGTTTTAACGTGATTGCTAGTGTGTTTGATTATGCCAGGTTGTGTTAAGCTACTCAACAAAAGGATTGCTCCGTACTGCCACACTCTTGAAACATGATTTTTAAACCAAATTGGGCATCTGCCTATGCTACTAATAGATCATTCACAAGATTTTAGTATTTATCAGAAATTGAAAAACATTCCACAGGTCTCACAGATTTTCTGGCAAGAGAATCAGAATGTTATGATGCTAAATAAAGCAGCTAAGAACTGTGAAAAATCATTTTATGTACTTAACAGAAGTGATACCTACATAATCTCAGAGTTTAAAAAAAATAATTTAAAAGTGTGTGTTAAGAAGAATAATCCTAGGAGGACCAAAATCACTTTAAAGACTGATGCATAAAATACATATTAAGCTGCCTGTATCTACTGCTGAAACGTAGGGAGCAGCATGCAGGTGATTATTCCACAAAACCATTTGTGATCCCACAGAACCCTATGTATTTTCCTGGAAAGTAAACAATACTATCCAATAAAAATTATAAAAGAAGGTAAGATAGTCACAATGCAAGGAGTTTCTTGGACATTAAAATGGATTTCTCATTGTCTCATGTTGTACTTGTGGAAATGACAATATCGTGATAGTCTACATAGGAAAATTAAGTAGCTGCACCCTAGTTAGTTGCATTAGGAAAAGCTAGAGGACTCAGCAACAGCAGTAATAGAAAGGCATTTAAGTTCTATAACTAGAACCATGATTAAGTTACACCTATTTGAAACTAATTTAGATATAGCTGTTGTTCTGTAGCTTTTCTTCAGTCCCATTTGCTATTATAATAAGGGACATAAAAGCAGATCCAAGTACCGTTATGTGGAACGCTACTGAAGAATTCCAGTTTTTAATATGTTTTCAGGTCACAATTGAAATATATTGTAGCTATCACTAGGTGAAAATATTCTTGTTGCCATGAGAAATGAAAGATAAAAGCCCTATAAAACTAGTAGAAATGTGTAAGCCCGTATCTGAAACTCTAAGAGAACATGTGAATTGAAATGTTTAAAAGCCTCATGGGATATTTCAGATAACTGCTTTGAGTCCTTAGGAGATGTAACTTAAAAGGAAGAACAGAAATTCTCTGGTGTTTCTGTTGCCACGTGTGAATTTTAGTACTTGTGAAGAGTCACAATGCTAGTTATGTAGGAAGTATATATTGAGCATTACTAGAGACATTATCTTGCAGGGATCATCTCATAAATCTCAGTGGAAATGGAAGATAAGTTCAGGCTTGACAGTAAATTCCTAGCCAAATGCAAGGATTTTTAAGAGCCTGATAAATGAAGTACTTCACAAGAGCAGCCAAACCATTATTCTGATCTGTCTAAATTACACCGTTTTCAATCTTTTTCCCATACTTTTGTGTACATATCTTCATTACAGATCTTGACATATATCTAGTGACTGGGCTGTTGGCATCAGTGATAAACAATGTGGTCAGCCTTTTCCAATGTCATAGATGACTTTTTTGATGGCCTATCATATGTATGCAAAACCACAGAGCATTGCCTATCATACATACCTAGTGCATGCTGGGATTCATCTGGACAAACATTTAGTTTGTTTAGGTTGTTTAAAGAATCAACTACATAAAGTTTTCCTTCTTCATGAGTGTCAGGCAGATTAATTTCTAAGGAAGGCTTCTCCATTGTATCTAAAAGAAATAATATTTTAAAAAGGTAAATTAAAACATAGATAAGGGAACTAGCTGGTAACAGTTGATGTCCCATTCTAAGAAGACGCTGAGAAGCCTTAAAATTCAGGGATTTGAAGGACCAGCACCCTTACTAGACCTTCAAGGCAAGGTAACTAAGTCCACAGCACTTGTTTATTCCTCGAGATCTTTGATGAGTGTAGTATTTCGTTTCTACATAACTGCCAGACATAACTTAGCACTTCATTGGATGCAAATCTCCTGTTGATGGAGGGTGTTGAGGACCTAAGGGTGATTTCTGAATCCTGAATGGGTTGAACTACACTCTTGACATGCATCTCCCTCTCTACTTCTCCAAACAATAGACACGGTGTGACCAGATTCCTACGCTAGCACTCAAATTAGAAAAAGTAAAGCCATAATGGCGTGCTCCAAGTTACCACCTCATGCACAGAGGCTTTTGGTTATTTTTAGCTTCTGAAGAGCAGCTGTTTCTCTTGGACATTTTGCTTAGTACTTCCCTGCAACTTCAGGAAAGACTCTTCACCACTTGAGCTGTAGTACATGTGAGTACCCTCAGTTCATTAATATTATAAGTTATATGCCTTCTGCATTCATTATTATTTAAAACAATTTCCTCACTGTGCATGTAACCACAGTGAAGAAAGTCTATATTACATTTGTTTGATTCCATTGACATAGCAAATAAAGTACAGATATCAGTGTCACTGGCCAAAAGTATTATTTTCCCAACAAACCAATTAAACACTGGGACTTTGGAACTGTTTATCTTGTACTTTAACCTTGCTTAGAGGCTTTTTTTCCCCATGCAACTTTTAAATTCCTTAAGCTGTTGTAGTAAAATTAGAATGTAGAATGAAAACACACAAAATTCTTCACAGAAAAAAAGGAAATAAAAATCAGGATAATGAAAGGTTACTTACAACATAGCTATGTTCGGGTAGTGTGTCAGTATGGAAGAAAACTTGTTCGGCTGTTCCTGTCTCTACTTTTAGATCCATTGGAACCTGTCAACTCCTGCAGGACCCATGAAGGCAGCTATGAAATGCTGTCCCTTTCAGTCTATATTTAGAGTTCAAGCATAATGACTTTACAATACTGATCTGTTTAGAAAGAAAGCAGCTCATACACAGCTCTTTCAAATTAAATTGTAATCATGATACTATGCTATCATGGAGAATTAGGAAGTTTGTTCCTGATCAGTATTTCATAGCCTTTTGGTTTCTGATGCCTTTTTTAAAGCTCATTTGCTATGCAAAAGAGTCATATCTCCAACACTGTACCAATGAGTAACCAGTTTACTATGCAGAAAATCCTATCTACAGCATTGCACTCATGAGTACTTTAAAGGCATAGACCAGAAAAAACAGGGTATTTTCCTCCTTCTCCCACACTCCTTATAAAGTCAAGTGGGACACTATTATGAGATAGACCGATTTGTATGGCATCCTTAGCTGTTCTCCTGAACTCTTTGAGTGCTAGTAATCACTCCTTTGCAGACAGTTTTTTTTCTTGCTGACACAACATTACAGCACACTGTAGTGACAGGCAGCTGACACTTAAAAGGACCACAAATCTAACAAATCCTTTCTGAAGCCATTCTACACATGTAAAATTTCAAATGCCTTTTAAATTGGTAGTATATATTTGGGGGGTTTTTGCAGTTTGTTTTTTTTTTTTTTCCTTTCAGGAAAAAAAACAGAGACAATACATCCTCTGACTTGTAGTTCCCACTCAAGCTGATGAGCCCTGCACAACTGCCCAGTGTGAGTAGCTGGGCCAGTAATGCAGACTTAACAGGATTGTGCTTTCTTCAGGAGTCTCCTGCAAGACCTCCCTCCAAAGGATGCGTAAACCAGAGTAAAAAAGAAAAACCAACACCTGTCTCCCACCCCTGAGACCCCCAGTGCCATCCTAATTGCAAGACAAGTACCCAGGCCCCTCCAGTTCCAAGATTAAAGGTCTACAAACCCTTGAAATCTCTGGAAAGCAGCAAAACCACCCATTTTCCCTCAAACCTCCTTGGAAGCCATCCTGATCTCTGCGGTTGGCAGTGTAATGAGGGAAAGGGCAACCACATGCTTGGGCACCTGCCAGGATATCCTGTAGAAAGCAATTTTGCAAAACACTGGCAGGAAAGAAAGCTACCAGAAGTGCTATATTACACTAGCAAAGCATGCCAAAGGTGACCACCCAGAAATACTGGAGACCAGCAGGCTTAGGGGAACAGCATAGTTTTGGGCTAGGCAAATACACATAGACAGCTGCATCTAGTTCAAGGATCCGAAGTTTCCTCTCCACTTGTGTGACAAACACACAAGTACAGTACATGTCAATAGTACAAATTTCAGTTCAAGGTCTAAGTAATCAGTTCCCTAAACCAAAACATCTAACAAACTGTCCTCAAATACTGCATGAAAGTAGAAGGTACAAATAATTAGCAATAATGGATTTGCTAGAATAGATTCTGCTGTAATCTGAAACTAAAAAAAAAAAAAACAAAAAAAACCCCAAACTTTCACTTATCAGAGCAAGCAGTAGTTTTCAGGGTGTGGGATGTTTTGGGTGAAGGTTTACTTCCTCTACTGATAACTTGACCTAGAGTTTTATGAATGTTTATTCTAACAAGCACTTTTATTTATAGTTCTTCCAAGTTCAGAAGCTCTAGCTATCTAGGTTTTAGTGTCTTTATTACACTAACACCCAATCCCCAACCTCCCCCCAAACAACCAGTTCTCAGTTACTGGCACATTTCAGTACTCTAGAGACGGAAACTGAGGGGAGGGGAGTAGCTTTCAACATGATGAAAACAGCAGCTGGAATGGCTCCTGTAAGATAAGGAACAGGGTGTTTTACAGTACCAGAACACATTTGACCATTTCAGAGCTGATGACCAAACAGTAGGCTGTTGTGCAGACCATATGTAAAATACACCTTCCAAACACAGCACGGTATAGTTTCAGGTAGCATCTACTACAGCAGAGACTAACTCAAACAAGTCTGCATGGGCAAAGAAACCATCTGTTTAAAACTTCAGGTTTTTCTACTATTCCAGCTTTTCATTCATGTAGTAATGACTTTTACCCAAAAGTGAGCAGTGAAAAACATTTTTATTCCAGAAATTAAACATCCAATTTCAGAATGTGAGAGCATTATTTGTATTTTACATTGAGGTGAGTGTTTGTAATTCATTACTTCATTGTAAATAGAGGGAAGTGAACTTCAGAGTCCCCTTCAGGATAAAGTCGTATTATATAAAAAGTTCTTTGTTCACCTGCCATTGAAGAGTTTTAAAAGTTGTTTTAAAAACTTCACACAAAACAAGTGTGTTTTCATATTAGCACATTTTTACCAAAACACTGGAGTCAATGAATTCATTACATTTCACCTTCTATAATGAAGTAAGGAATCTGGCCTGACGCACAGCATTTGATTACAGTTACCCACTCCATTTAACAGTTCAATTACAATAAATACATCCACCTTTGGAGCAAGTTGCATCTAATGCAAATGTTATAATGTATCCCTGCACCCAATCTTACATTAATCTATATACAATCTATATGCAACTAAGCAACAACATGCATTAGATTTACAGACTTTATACATCCCTGTGCACAAGTGCAAACTGACTAGAGAAATGCTAAAGAAAAATCTTAAAAAAAAAAAAATCAGTCATTTAAAGGTTACAAATCTATTCCGAAAACTCAACCCCATGGAAAAGGAGATCTAAAAAAATTCCCCCACATCTGCTCTTTTATCACGGCATTTACTTCTAGCCTTTGTCCGAGCCTTGAATGCTGCAGAGTTGTACAAGTGCTACAAAATAAAAGGAAAACAATTAATCATAGATGTTCAAAGGCTTGTGTTTTTAGAGTTTTTTTTTTTTAATATTAAAAAACAGCTGAAAATATATTTTCTGTTATTATTTGAAATAAATTAGCAGGTCTTCTGAAATTTATAGTATAATATCTTTGCACCAAAAAATGATTCATATACACACACTTAAAAGAGACTTCAGCTGTGTAAGAAGACTGAACTAGGAGCGATTCTGTAAGCCAATCACTCTTGTCATACAAACACAATGCAGATTAAGTTTGCTTCCCTGGATTATACTTATTAGCACCATTCCACAAATCGTTCATACATTCACAACCAACAGAACAGTCACCCTCCTAGTATCTATTTCACACTGGAGTTTGACATACTTACGAAGACTCGATTTTCTACGGTTTCTTGCAGCATCTCTATCCAAAGCCCTAGGGGTCTCATAAGAGCCCAAGTTTCCCCACACATGAAGTGCGAATCTGCTACCAGTCATCAACCAAGTCAAGCTTCAGTTCCCCCAAGGAGAAAAGCACCAGCAGACATGACCCAGGGGAAAAAAATCTAAAATTAAGAGCTCCAAGAGACATACAACCGAAGTTTGGTTTCACTTAGGTCACTATGGAGCACTGTTAGAACTGAAGTGACAAGTTTCAAGGTGACAGCTTCTAAGGTGCATATTTGGAATACCATATAATTCAAGAGAAATATATTAGTGCATGATGTAAAGAAAATACATTAAGGTACAATAACCTACCCTTTCAAAACGAGAGATCTTCATTGTTTTAAGAGTTGCAGCATCTAGCATTACTGGTGGACCAAGCTCAAAGACATTCCGAAGAAAGTCATTTGACTAAACAAGAAACAGCACATGATCAGCTTCTCCCATAATTATCAAGTCTTCAGACATGACTACTGTTAAATATTGAGTATTGTACTAAGAAATAGCAGCAATCTGACAGAAATCCTAGGTTTTTTTTTTTGCAGTTACACCAGGGAACACTTCTTCCTTTGCTCAGAATATGGCCAAGAACTAAAACTGCCCTCTTGTGAAGACAGAGACAGCTTCTCCTGCTCCTTGACATTGTCGCAACAAATTAAGACACAGTTGTATTACCATCATCTATGTAATATTAGGCAGCTGGACACAGATCTGTAGTTTCACAACATACCAATTTTAAATCAGAAAGCTAGTATTTGAAAAAAGCTGCTACAAGTCTGGGCTCCCTCAGTCACAAAAATGCACCTTACACTGGACTGAAAATTTTAACCCCAGGATTATCAAAGAAATGTAGGAGCATATACTCTAAGCTAGAGTTCCTGCTTCTGCTACATATCTAAACAGATGACTAGCAAACAAGCAGTTCCTAGAACAGAGATAAGGGCTTATTCCTTCCCTTCTGAAACGCTGTTATCATTGGGCTGCAATTTACGATCATTAGTTTTGACTAAAAATTCGCATTCCTTTTCACAGGCTTGAACGAGAAGGGCAGAGACATGCAGCTTTATAGTAGCCAGATGACTACACTGCTCTCCTGAAAGGGAGCATGAGGATTCAAGAAAAATCCTGAAGCTAAGAAGATATTCACCTTGAATCTCTTACTTGGAGAAGTCTTTTAATTGCTATCCCAGCACACCCAGGCTGAAACTGAGGCAGTTCCTCCAGACAGTTGTAGCTCACTGTAGTTCATTTTCTAAGTGCTCTCTTTTAACACTCCTAACGCTAAGCCTATCATTTCACCAAGTCCTGCTCATGACTTCGTAATGCAGAATTAATTACTACAAAAGAAGTCAGACAGGGCTCAACAATCTGAGCATATATCAAATAGCAGCTCACCTGCAAATGATATTGCATCCCTGACCCCAAGATCTCCTTGAAGGTGTCATAAGTTTGTTTTTTAACCCAGCAGTCAATATACATGCGCTCAGGTCCAAACTTGACCATCTCTGTAGGAAAATCACGTTCCTATCCGAAATTGAAGAAAATAACATATGTAATTAAGGTAAACAGTCTTTTGTATTAGGAATTGTATATATCTCAATCTATTTTTTCATAAACTAATGCACATGCCTAAATATCATGCAAGATGTGAGACTGATATTCCTCAAGAAAGAAAGCATGTTAGAAAACAACACTGAACTTTCATCTTTAAAAATACTAAGAATTTGACTTCTCCAGAAAAATCAGTTCTGGCTGCAGGAGTCACCTTAAGTCAGTTTGTAAGCCTCCTTGAGCCCTCACCTTTCCCTAGGGGTGAGCTACATTGGCGACAATGGAACGTAACAAGAGCTACTGAGTAAATCCATTCTTCTGCAGGCAAAAATCTCAAAGGTGACTTCAAATCATTTCAAAACCTTCCCCTTAGCTTCTTGAGATGTTTAAATGTTCTCAATGTCAACTAATATTTAGTTCATCTTACCCATACAACTATGTAAGAAGCAATTATCTGACCAGTGAAAACATCTAGTCTGAGAGGTTTAAGATAACAAATAATCCATTACAGTAATAGAAGTTTGTCTTAGAGGCTTCACTCAAAAATTATGTTGCTAATGAAATATTTTAAGAGTCTGGCTTTGTGTATTGTTCTCTTAATCCAGATATGGAAAGCCAGAAAATTACAGTACAATTAAGACAACAACTTCCCCCACACACACAAACACTTCTTTGGCCTCTGCAGAGGTGCCATCTGAAAACATGTCTTGCCACCAAGTTGCTTTTTGTTTTTTATGCACAGCTGTTCAGTACAGTATTTTGCAATAACCCTTTTCACAGAATTCAGGTTAGATGTGCTACAAAGTTTTCTATGAAAACAAATTGCTCATGGTATAAAATAAAAAGAATTTAGTAGCTGCAGTGCAACGTTTAGCTTTCATAAAAGAAAAGAAAAATAGTCTTGAATATGGAAGTTATATTTGGAGTAAAATAAACAAAGCTTGACTTGCTTTGTTCTACATTCCTTAACAAGCAGCTGTATTTTGCATAAGGGATCAGAATTTGAAATCTCATTTAAAATAGTATTTTCCTGTTGCTTTCACTGAAACAGTAATTCTATTTAATGATAAAACCATTTCAGTAAAAATGGTACACTACCTAGTTACAACCCAGACATTCAAAGTAAGAAAAGAATCACCTCAACAGCTCGTAGAACATCTCTGAAGACAGATCGCTGCTTTCTTTTATCTACTTTGGCTCGGTGCTTGTTTCCATCAGTAGCCAGAGCTCGTAGTTTGTCTGTTAAAAGCTCCATATCTTCGTAAAAGAAATCCTGTCCAAAAAAAAAAAAAATTATTTGTTTTAGTTTCTGGCCTTAGTATCTTTTCCTGCAAACAGTAAAATGGACCTCTCCAAATTCTGGGTATGCAGACCTCTACAACCTGTTGTTATTTAAAGAGACAGAGAAGGCACTAGCTTCCTGTAGCTACATGTGCCCCATTTATAGAAAGAACAACGTCACAGAAACCAGTTTACCCAAGCAGGACACTATTACACTGTTCTGTTAGTCAAAGCCACATTAAACAGTGCAGCTCCTTCAATGTGCATATATACCTGTCAATCTGTTCTGCTCCATAACTCCAAGGGACTCAAACTGCCTAAACTGATCTGATGAACCTGGCTGCCTCTCCTGATAAATTGAGGGCACTTTGAGGTTATTAGCACAGAAGTCACGTTGGTAGAGATTGATTCTGAGACACCGTTAGACTGACAGTACAGAATACTTAAGTCATAATTTTTATACGAGGTGGAAAATTAGAAAGCAACATTAAAACAGTGCTTAACAGAATACTCCAGTAAACTTCTATGCATAATTGTTTAGCAGGAAGTATTTTCTCTCCTTCATTTACTAATTCAGCAGTAGTTTATCTAGGTTAGTAAGAGTGTATGTAAACTTTTGTAAAAACGAGGGGACTTTGTATTAGATTGGTTGTTTGGGTTGGTTGGGTGTTTTGGTTGGTTGGTCAGTTGGTTTTGTTTTGGTTTTTTTTTTTTTAATCTGAATGCTTCATCATGTCTACTAACTAGACTGAGTTTACAGCTTTTTGAAAGAAACTGGTCAAAGGCAAAACACAGTAAGTATTTTTAATCTGTGGTGACAGTTAAGAATCCAAAGAGAACGATTTGTAATGATCAAAGGGTCATTTCCTCAACAGGACAGAAGAGGGGTTTAGAGAATATAGTCTCATTTGTTAATACATCTTAAGATTTTAGGTATTTGCAGTCAGCTTGACCAAAAAAAGGATCAAGTTCTAGTCTTTTTAGGTTTTCCTTTCAAAGTTGGTTTCCATAGCCAAGAGACTCAAATCCCTACTGTGTGCAATTATACAGAAGTCTCAGCATATAGTTTCAGATTATGCAGTATCAGTGTGCTGTGTATCCTGACTCATTTGGAGTTATCCTTTCACTTTGGACAGTGTGTTCTGGCAAAGCACAGCAGCCTTGAACAAGCTAGAAGCCATCCAGGCAGCTCTCCCAAACTGTGCCATGGGAAGATTGTTTCCTTCAGTGCTGTCAAGAAAACAGTTGAGAAATTAATATGGCATACTGAAGAATGCAAAGGCAAGTTTAGCTGTGTGTGAGGCAACACAAGAAACTTGCACCTAATGCAACTCAAAAGCAAACCACAAGAAATCTTACCAAACATAGCAACAGCAGTTATCTGTGCAAAATTTGTGCACATTTTCAAAGTCTCCTCCTTTACATTAACACCAGTCCCCACCTGACCAAGAGTCTCAAATGCTGCATCATGCAGTGCTAGTTATTCTTCTCAAAGCACCCAAATAAGTCTAATGAGAAACACAATCCTAAAGTCAGCATGGTTCCTACTGAACAATACATTTTCATCTGTGACAGCAAAGTTGTGCAGGTTACGAATCACTGCAACTTGGCTGTGTAAGTATCCAGGAAGTGTTTCCACCACAGTCAATAATATTAAATTTTACCCTGAAATCTTTCTAAGGATTTTTAAATTTATTTTTTTAAAGATAGTGTTGGTTTTAGATTTTAAAGCTTACATACTACATTTCTAGTTGCTCTTCAGTATGGGTTTCATGACTTTTGTTATACTGGTCCTGTTTTGCACTACAGAAATTAATGTAAAAACGATAGCTAAATTGCTGTGAATCACTCCTGTAACCCACTTCAATCAGGACAAGCTCACTACAAAAAAATGTAACTCAGTGAATTATCTGCAACAGTTGAGATCTGGGGTGCTATGCAACACAGGTTAAATAATTTGTCTTGTCACCATCCCAATGCAAGAAAATTTAGCTGCTGACATCTACTTACAGCATCTGTTTCACGTGCCAGTTCAAACAGAAGTGCTAGTGTTTCTCCAGCAGCTATCCTCATGCTGAGATCATCACATGACAGCAGACTTGGGAGCTTATGCAAGTGCCTAAGGAGTAAGTCACATTTAAGATATAATTTTGTTGACACTGCTTCATTGCATATAAAACCAGTCATTACAGATTTTATTTTCAAAAAAGGATACCCACATTTCAATTTTCTTCTTCACTTCATTCATTGGACAAATGGTCAACAACAGCGTCCATGCTAAGAGAGCACTGATATGAAGCACAGTATTATGGGTACTTGATACACCATTAGCGTCTCTATCTCTCTGATAGGCCTTTGTGAAGATGTTTTCCAGGCATTCCATAGTAGAGTACAGTTCCTGAGCATGGGAAAAAAGATGATGGAATTTCTTTAAGATTCACACATTTTTATACTGCCAATGTATTTAAAAAAAAAAAAAACAGTATTATTTATCCTCACCGTAATGTCATCAGTGACAATGAAACAGCAAATCCCTAAGCAGGTTGCACACTAAACAAAAAAGAAAGAAGTGTCAGGTCAGTGTTTGACATTGAAGTTACTGTTGACCAAGGCTTCAAACTTTGACCTCTGAAATTCAACATCTGGAGTAATGGAAACTTAAGCAAAGCAGAATTCTTCAATTCAGCTGCTTCATAAAAATTAGCTCTCAGTTCCCCTCTCAGAATGACTTTACAACATATGCTACTCACAAGCCTTAATTTTTCATGATGCACTATTTAATCAGTCTACAGAGCTCTCCCAGAAGGCTACATGTGGCACTCCTCTCACCCAAATACTTGAAATCCCACTATGGTTAACTAGCAGAGATTACACTAACAGTAATGGGCATACGGTATTTATTCACAATTGTGGGAAGCAGACAAAGCACTGGATGAAATAGCTCCTTAATGAAGTTTCTAGGTTGAAGGAGAGACTCATGTCCAACCTTTAGGTGGAATGTTTCAATCCAGTGAAAACTGCCACACATCATTCAGAGTATGCATCAGTGTTATGCATTTACACCACTGTAGTAACTGTTAGTTCTGGTTACGTGACATGGTTAAAAAACTGTTCTTTGAGCCTGCCTGGCAAATAAACTTTTTATACTTACAGCCTGTCTGGCTTGGATACTGGCTGTTCCATCACAGATAATCTTCTTCAGAACTGGACCAAGGGTCTTAAAAATCTCTTCACTTTCAATTCCTGACCCCATCTGCACACACAGAAGACATGCCAGTCCAGCAGCTGCACACTGTTCCTCACTCTTACCTAGAGATTAACATGCTATGATGAGTAACGGCCTGGTGCATTGCTTGTTTCCTTTAAAGATAAGCAGTCTGAAAACCTGACAGTTGAAATTCAGAAGCCAAAGGACAGCAGATAACTTCAGTGAATTTTCTATGTCAGTTAAAAAGTAACATTGACATGAAAAAAAAAAATGTTGTTAACATAACTAAATTAAGCACTCTACAAAGCACTAGAGAAGCCTCACAGTCTTAATTCCTAAATAAGCTATTCCATGGGGGTTATTGCCTTCTAATAGCCAGCACGCTGATTACCTTTCTTTATGCAGCGTTCAATGCTATCTGTTAGCGTCATTCTTCTTTCCATGATAAATTCATATAGAATTTTAGAAGAAAAAGCACTTTTCAGACTTTCAAGAGCTGCTTGTCTTGTCTTTGCGCTGTTAGAAGAGAGAAGGAAGACCTGAAATCAGCAAGCATCAGTTGAAGCTCAGCCTTTGCTTAGATTCACCTCTGCTCAACAAAGGAGTAACCACAGCAGCACCATGAAGTATGAAATGTTATGAACTGTCTCCTTCCTCAAGGACAGAGGAACTTAGCTGAGATATACCGTTCATAATAGCAAATCAGGCTAGGAATAATGTCACTCTACTTCAGGCTATTAGGGAAGAAAAATCTGACTCTCACCCAAAACCTTGGTGGGGGAAGAAGGTCTTTTCAGATCCAGAAGCAAAGCAAGTCTTCCCCAGCATTAAATAATTGCAACTTCAGTAAGCATATAAAGAACTTTTGATGCATATTTCCCTTATTAAACCAGAGGAAGCCAGAAAAAAATGTATGAATGCATTTCTTCAAAGCATACTATACCTCTTGTCCAATGTAAGATCAATAAATCCCTTCAATTTGTATTCTAAGTCTTCTTGAGTGGCTTCTTCGTCAACTTCAGGCCCTAAACCAGAGGAAATTATTTACTTCTATTGATATACATTCTATTAACGGACACAGTGATATCCAACACAGTATTTTTAATGCAAATAAGCAGTTTAATAGCTACAGAATTGTTCAGTATTACAACAGAACAGTGTTAAGCGTACTACATCAAATTTCCCCTTACAATACTTTTATAAAAATTGATCTATTGATACATTTGTGCTGTTTCTATACCTGCTTTTTACATACTCCAACGAGTGTGAGAGCTAACCACGTCTTATATAGATTTGCTACAACTGACACCCACCAACCAATCCTGTCACCAACACATTCTCATCCAGTCCATTTATATGGGCCCCTGGAGTACAGACGGGTACTCTGTTGATGCAGTGTTTTAGCAGCCTGTGCTGTCAGGCATCACAGACACCACTGCAACAGCAGCTCAGTTAAGAGTAGCAAGTATTCACACAGGAGGCTGCATGCTTTATTACTCTTAGCAGGCTTCCAGGTCCCCTTCTCCCAACAAAATGGCATTAGAGCAGCCCAGATGGTAGCGGAGACAAAGCACCAACCTAGTTCAAAACAGGTAAATGGGACTCTTCTCATTCCAAACTCTTCTGCACTTCCTACCACCTCAACTACATGTTACAAAAATCAGTGTCTTATGATGCACCTTGAAATCTTTCTCCAGAAGTTAGTATAGTTTTAATACCGTTTCACGAGAGGATCATGAATATACCTGGGGTATATTCTTAACAAAACAATATGCACTAGATTAACAATTACAGTGTTTATAAGAATGTCATTATTTTGCTACTGCTACTTACAGTCTAGTACTTAAAACTCCTACAGCAAGTCAGATTTTATATTTTTAAAAAGATGAATAGATGTAAGTGAAAGAACATACCATCCTCAGTGAAGCTAGCAGGATCACTGAAGCCACTGCAGTGGCTCATAGTTTCAATAGAAGCATCTTCATCACTAAAAGGCTGCACATTTCTGGGCTGACCACCTTAAGGAAAAATGAAGACAATAATTTGGTCATTTTTCATACGGAAAAATGAAGAGCTAAACATCCAAAGTAAAATTCAACCCTCCCAAGAGATTCACCCTCCCCGACCCAGATAAAGAAAGCACATTTCCTTCCTTTACCTCCCACATGTTTTAAAGACTTAGTTGGCTCTGTTCTGTAAGAGTGTTTGTGAATGGTAAGAAAGAGCCCATCTAGTTTTCAAATTATTGGTAAAATTTCTAATACTAGATTTAGGACCTTTCTACAATCAACCTCAAGTTAATGGAATTTCCTGTGACTGTACTTTAAATATAGTTCTGCATTCGTTTCACTGTTAGGATGAGCTACCTAAAAAAAAATGCCATGCAGTCTTTATTTTTAAGTTTTGAGGAACTTCAAGCCAGCGTAAGTTACACATTTAGGCAAACATGCCTTATCCAATTCATTGCAGGATTTGTGGGATAAGCATAGTATGTGCAACATCAGCAGTGTCCAACCCTGGTTTAATACTGAATTACAAATACAAGCCAAAACATCAAATGCTTCAACAGCGGAAAAAAGTTCTCCCTGTCAGGATCAAGAAGTTCACTAGCTTCAATCTTTTTGGAGAAAGATGTATTATTTTCACCAGTACTTACCAAGTTTTCATACTTGTGTCTCATTAGTATAGCATTAAAAGTCGGAGGAACCTGACCTGATAATACTTGATTTCTATCGCTGTCCTATCCTAGCCCTTAACGTGCCTCTACTAAGAACAGTTCCACTGTTATTTCCCTAGCAGGTCCCAAATAGCCGTTAGAGAGTCAGAATTCTGTTTAGAATTCTGTTTTTTGCGGTACAACTGATTCAACACAGTGCTTGCCTGCTTCAAGACACTCAAAATGCTTTTTTTTTAATCTGTGCAGAATCGACCTTGAATTGATGACTATCCAAGGACTTTCCAATAAAGTTAAACACACTTCAGACACTTTGCAGCTTTTAACTGAAAAGACATCTGCTTGTATCAATGACCACAAACCTTGACAAACATTAACCAATGCACAGACCAAGAAACTTGGAAGCTCAAAGTCCTGGCCACCTTGCTGCTAGTGAGGTCAAGCAAGGAAGTGGCAAGAACAATTGCCAGCCCTTCAACAAATTAAAATAAAAGAAGCATTAACAAGCCTTAGGGAATTGGTCACTTCCTGAACATTTGATACTAGAGACAGCCTCTGCTCACAGCTGTAGTAACCCAAAGTGAAATTTCTCACTGCTCTGCAACATTTCAATTCTACCTCCCTATGCTGTCAGCACCTTAGCCACAGACATTCTGGAGCTGTTTGCGGGCTGTTTATCTTTCAGTATCTTCTTTTAGACTAAGAAGGGTTTGGATTTTTTTTTTAACGATAATGCAGCTTTTCAGAACACAGTGTGGTGACATACCGCCACGCCAGCCCCCAGAGTCACCGGAGTGACAGCAGCAGCCGTCTCCCCCGCCCCGGAAGGGCCCACGCCGGCGGCGGTGCGGCAGGGTGGACACCGGATGCTCTGCGTGCCGGGGACGCACCCCAACACCCCGCGAGCCGGCCTCCCCCATCCTCCCTGGGGCCAGACGGGCGGCACCGGCGACCGACGGTCAGGAAGCCGCCGGCTGGGCCGACGCTGACCGCTGCCCTTAGGGCGCTATCACTGCTGGCAGCGCCAGGCACGGCCGCCGCCCGCGCCCCCGGGCGCATGCGCGCAAGCGGCGTGAGGTGGCGGTTTCGCGGCCGGCTCCTGTCAGTCCAGCGGGAGCCCCCAACCCCTGTCCAGCTCCCGCTCGCCCAGAGGCGCACTCCGCAGCCGCGCCTGTCCGCCCTACCGCTTATGCACCTCTGCAGGCAGTCGAGGCACAGGTGGCCAAGGCGGCCCAGCCGGCCGCGGCCTCTCCCGCCGGGTAAGCCAGGTCCCTACGGCGGCTCGGGCGGCCACACGGGTCGCCGAGAAAACTCAGCGCCCCTTGAGGCTGCCCGCTCCGAGCCCCCGCCCGCTGTCTGGACAGACTCACCGGTTCCGCGCTGGTGGTTGCTACCCCGCTTCTTAGGCTTGGGCATGGTCGCAGCGGCGCTGGGCTCGGCTCCCGCGGCCCCTCTCTGGGTCTCGGTCTCTCTGCTCCCCCCCGCCCGGGAATCAGCGACAATCAGCCGATAGAAGAGCAGGATGGCTTTTTACTCCAACGCCTCTGCGAGGTCGACTTCCCGGTCCGGAGCAGCGGAGGTGATTGGCGAAAGCAGGCAGAGGACAAACAGGCGGCAAAGGCAGAAATCCCCGTGGAGGCCCGTGAGCGGAGTCGATGCATCTTTCTCCTCTCAGACACCTGGGGCTAAAGGCGCGGAGGGGGCGCCGGAGCCGCTTTTATAGGCGGCTGGGCTGCGGGGACGGGCCTGCGAGACGTGTCGTTCCCGCGACCAATGGTTGGGGGTTGCGACAGCGAGCAGATGACTCAGTCTCGTGAGCCCGTGACGTGAGCGGCCTGCTGTCCAGTGGTGGGACTGGGGCGTCACCGCCGTTCCGCGCGCCGCACCGCGGTGCCTGCTGGGAGCGGCGAGTTTGGCTGCCGGCCCGCGAGCGGGGAGGGGGAGGCAGGCGACAACGGCCCCGCCTGATTGGCCCCGCCCGACTAGCCCGCCCCGGCTCGCGGCCTTAGGCTGCTGCCGATGGGAGTTCCAGCGGGAACTCACAACGTGCGTGATACCTCTTGGGGGTGGCCGTGGGGTCGAGCAAGGGGTGAAAGGCTGGTACATTGGCGAACAGACCGCGCCCACGATTTCGCGCTTCTCACCGCCGGGGCCTTCTCAGGGCGCTTGAAAATACCGCACTGGTGGCGCGCCAGGCCGGGCCGGGCCGGCGGCGTACAGCGGCACAGCGCCCAGTCTGTGCAGAGGTGCGCTCTGCGTAGAGGCGCCGTCGCGGCTCCGGCAGGTGGGAGTGGGGGCTGGTGGCGCCGCACAGGGGCCATATGAGGCGGTAGAAACCGCGGGCAGCCCATGTGGCCAGACAAAGGAGTTTCTGGCTTGTGCCCGTGTGTATTTGCACATGTTGGTCTTTTAAGTCGGCGCGTGTGCCGTGTTTGTCTCTGGCGGTGGATTAAGTGCTGTTGGTGCACAGGGATGCCTTCGGCTTGCGCGGCTCACGGGTTTGACTGTGTGCCTCATTTGAAAACACACAGGATACCTTGTGCAGTTATTCTGATTTTCTTCCATGCACAAAAGTGGATTTTGTTGTCACATTTTTGTCAGTCGTACCTTCCAATACAGAGATTTGCACTTTATCTATATGATTTTATTTTTAATCCAGAATTTGGTTTCTTGTTTTCTGCTGAATTTCAAATAAGGAAAAATTATTCATGTTCCTACCCACCAAAAAAAGATGGGTTTGTTTATGAAATGTGAATGTTTGTGAATTTTCACTGTTGGACTATAACAGTACTGCAGTTTTTGAGAGAGGAAAGACAATTTTGCAGCACATGCCGAAAAGCTATATAAGGCGCAATTTTAATTCTTTTGCATACAAAATATATTTACACTGACTTTCAGAAATGTAAACCTGTATAACAATTCTATATAAATGCTACTTGAAAAATAAAAAAAATGAGGTTTAGTGACTCATTTGTCTATGCTGAGTGAGGAAATGCTAATAATCTTTCTAGAAAATGATAGCTGTCAATTGTGATGTTACCTTTGGGTACTTGTAGAGCCTGGTACTTTACATTGCTGTGCCGTGCAAGCCTCCAGGTGAGCAATTGCTTGTGTGTGGGAGAATCACATTTCTAAAAGGTCTGGTTAGTTCTTTTCAGCATCCTGCTGAAGAAAAGCAGAAAAGAGACAAAAGTCAGCACATAGCTGCGTGTGTACAAGACAACCTAAGTGTCTCAGAGGGATCGGGTTTTTTCCTTTACCGTGAAACGTTAGAGCAAAGGACAGACTTCGAGCTAAGAAGATGGAGGAGGTGCAATACAGAAAGCATAACTGTACCCTTGGGTACACAAGGCTTAATACTAGAACAAGAAAGCAGTGCTGGATAAGCTAGAACACTTAATGGAAGCCAAGCAAGGTGGGAGTAGTTGAGATGCAAGATGCCAATACCATTTTAATGAGGTCAGCCATGTCTGAACAGTTCTCTGTGTGCTGCCCATTTTAATGTATAGATTAATCTTGGAGGTGCAGGCTGACTGGCCTAGATTTCCCTGAAATCAGTACTTTCATGCTGAACTCCTTGCAGGTATGACAAGAGTCTGAACGACACACAGAACTGTGTGTGTACACATGGAAGTCGAGATGTGTTGTAGTGGGCAGGTGTGACAGCAGTAGTACCTTATGGTGGAATTAGAAGAATTGTACGTTTGAAGATGGTCTCACCAGGACAGGTGGAGGTAAAGCTCTGGAGAGAGTGAGAGGAAAGGATGTTGCAGCTGAGGTGGGAACAGCAACTCGTACAGAAAGGTGTTGCCAGACCTGAACGACCAAAATAAATTATAAAAGGTGCCAAAACCAACTTGTAACTACTTTGGATTAGTGACCATTTTGAATTTTACTTTGGCTTCTGAAATACACAGTCTTCATGTTACTGAGATTCCATGGTTATCTGAACAGTAGTTTGGTGAGACAGCATGAGATGTGTATCACTGCTCAGTTTTGTCATCTGTCTGTAGCAGAACAGCCCCTTTGTCTCAATTGCTGACTTCTTGCCCACTATCCTGATTTATCCTACTGGCAGGAACACATGGTGCCAGTAGGCTGGCTCAAGACAACTTTGTAGCAAAAATCTTTGTCCAAGTGGTGTGTCATGTGGTGTCAGCAATCTGTATACTGATTGTCTGAATCATACTGGAGTTGCTGATGTCACAGTACCACTGCCACAAGTGATACCAGCAGTAGGTGAGACGTGGCATCCTTTGGAAAAATGTGTTTTATGAAGCAGCAAGGCAGGCATGGCAGTGGCTTCACTACCAAGCAGGAGAAGCCCCGCAGCATTCAAACATGAAGAGCAAATGAGGTCTGGTGGTGGTTGTGAGTTTCATCTAGGAGTACAGATTGCCAGTGACAATCCAAGTCATGCCAGGGACAAGGAGGTCTGAGGTCAAGCCAGAAAGCCAAGTCAGTGAGTCAGGGTCAGAATCAGGATCAGTGACACTAAGAAGGACCAGCCAGCCATCAGTCTGGTAATCATCAGACAAGTCTGCGGTGACAGGAAGGACCTGAGATCAGCCCAGGTGGGTCAAAGTCTGGATGAGCACCTGTGTGGCCAGGCATATGCATGTCTAACAGCTCAGGCAAGGAAAAAGGGAGAGCACTTAAACTTAAGCACAGCTTCTGAGTGAAAGCAAGCAGTCCTCACTTCTTACAACACTTTCTCATGCAGTAGTCTGGTCCTAGGCCACTTGGTTGCACCATGGAAGAGCCACCTTCAAACACAGGCAGCTTAATGCTCACAAAGGCCCCAAGGACTCACAAATGCCAGCTGAGGGTCACAGATTCACAGGTTGCAGCGGGTTGGAAAGGACCTTCAAAGGTCACCTTGTCCAACTCCCCTGCAATCAGCAGGGACACTTCCAACTAAATCAGGCTGCCCAGGGCCACATCAAATTTGACCTTGAATGTCTCCAGGGATGGGGCCTCAACCACATCCCTGGGCAACCTATTTCACTCTCATTGTAAAGAACTTCCTCCTTATATCCAGCCTAAATCTACCCTGCTCCCATTTAGAACCATTGCCCTTCATCCTAGCACTACATGCACTTCTAAACAGTCCTTTCCCAGCCTTCCTATAGGTCCCCTTGAGATATTGAAATGTAGCTATAATAAAGTCTCCCCAGAGCCTTCTCTCCAGGCTGAACAGCCCCAATTCTTCCAGCCTCTGTAGGAGAGGTGCTCCAGCTCTCTGATCATCTTCATGACCCTCTGACGCAGTCCAGCAGGTCCATGTCCATCTTATGCTGGGGATCCCATAGCTGAAGACCGTACTCCAAGTGAGGGCTCACCAGAGTAGAGTGGCAGAATCACCTCTGTGCTGGCCTCGCTTCTTTTGATGCAGCTCAGAATGCAATTGGCTGCCTGGACATCAAATGTGCAGTGTTGGCTCATGTCCAGCTTCTCATCTACCAGAACTAGATGATCCTTGATGTCACTTACAACCCTGACAACTCTATTATTCGATTCTGTATTCCCAGGTCCTTTTCTGCAGGTCTCTTCTCAATTTCATCATCCTCCAGCCTGTATTGATGTCAAGGGTTGCCCCAACCTGGCTGCAGGATCTTACCCTTTGCCTTACTGAACCTCATGAGATTCTCCTCAGCCTACTTCTCCATACATATCTGATGTATATCTAACATACACAATATGACTTATCACACGTATCTGACTAAGCATATGTGGCTTAGTAAGTATTCATATGCCAGAGTTTGTTTTATAAACATGTAAACCATCATCATTTACAAAGGAACGGAGACATAACCAGATGCACTCTGTTTACACCATTAAATGCTGCAAAGAAGTCAGAAATGAGGGGATCACATAGATCCTTGACTCATTTGGATGCATTTTCCTCCTCTTTTGACACAATGCTTCTGTTATCTTTGCAGACAAAATCTTTGGATTTTCTTTTTTCTTTCTGTCATTCCTTAGGATATGAGACTGTTCAGGCACAAGAGAATCCCAAGCTTATGCTGGTTGCCTGTATCATACAGTCAACTTTCTCATTATCATGAAGTATCTCAGAACCATTAAAAAAAGAGTCCAAAGCTGGAAGTCCCTGGATGAATAGTCCAAAAGGCCACCTCTAACCTACCAGCACCGACAGGCCTTCAGAACATGAATCTGTTAGCAGTGTCACAGTCCTCACTCTGGAACACTTAATGCACCAGATGCTGTCAGCATTGATGTCTAGGCTCACTGCCCAAAGTAAGCAAGTTGTATCTGGTCAGTTCATACAGAATGATTAATGACGTTCCAAGAGAGGAATTGTGAGTGAAATGAATTTTGAATAGACAACAGTAAGATAAAAACTTCAAATAAAAATATAGAGAGGGAAAGCCAGGAGGGGACCAGCTTTTTCCTGAATGCTGGAACGCATTTTGGAGGACTATACAATTCCTGCCATAATAAAATTGTATGGCAGCAAAAATTGTCCAGCATCCAGGCTGGAGCTCCTTTCATTTTTCTTATATCATGTACCTCCTGTCTTATTTATATTTTGGAAATCTGACCAATTGCAGGCCAGATGCATCCAAGAACCCCAAGGCCAGCGTAAAATAAAATGAAATGGCAAGCTCACTATTTGAGTCACTGTTGTTAGGGCCTGAGGGAGTTCTGGCCTTCGGTGAACGAGTTACTTCAGATACTGAGGGAAGTTCCCATTGTCTACAGCTGAATGAAGTCCAGAGCTCTAAGGTGATGCAAGAGCAGCCTGTACCCTTTTCCCTAATTTTGCCAGCTCTGGTGTATGGACACACAGAGGATATTTTGAAGGAAAAAATAAATCAATTGGGAAAGAAGTTCACTTATTTATGGTGAGCTGATGGATTTAGCAAGCCTGCCTGCCGAGACAGAGGCATGACTGTGCAAATCAGCTAAGTGGTTAATGGTGTCAGATACTATCTTCTCACAGCCCTAATAGAGTTTATGTTATAAATACAGTGCTAGAGGCATATGTTGCACTCTGCACAAAAACTGAAAGATGGCTTGTGCTCTTTCAAATTTACAATCCTCTTTAAATGAAGGATTTCAGCAGTACAACCTATGTGGACTTTATCAAACACTTGCTATTTTATGCAGCTGAGCACATCCTCACCCTCACTTTCCACAGCAGTGGAGTTCAGCTGCATTCAAACTCCAGATTTTATCCATATTATGGTGAAACACACCTCCTTTTCTTGAGGCAGATCCCTCACTCCGTATTTGTGACTTATTCATGCCAAACTTCCTTGGACCTCAGTAAGAATTTTTCCTGGTAAGTCATGAAGAAACAATACATACTTAAACTCTCTGGTGCATATGCTGTTATTAAATTCATGTCTAAATTTGTCTGGCTGAACTTCCAACTGTCATTGTCAGTAGCAACTGACTGCAAATAATAACAGCACTACAGAGCAACTGTGCCCCCATAGAAAAAGGTAGCTAAGACTCTCTGTGAAACATAAGGCCCTTGCAAACATTTTTCAATAGCTAGTAAGATTTTGTTAGAATTAGGGTGAACAAATTTATAAACAAATCTCTATGAGACTCGAGATTTGTCTCTATTGTTTCTTGTGGAGTTTTAGTGAACAGAGTAGTGAACATCAGTGCTGTTATAAAACTGTTGTAAAAACAAGCATTTTGTGCTTCTTAAGGGTTTTTATGTTGTCATTTTTTGCCTTGCTTCACTTGATCCTCTGCCTGTTTTGCCAAATTTTGATGCTAAGTTTTACTGAGGTAAATCAGCAATTTTCTGCAATTCTGAAAAGAAGTGGGGTGTGGGGTTTTTGTTGTTTGGTTTTGGTTTGTGGTTTTGTTTTTCAGTGGTTTTTTTGTTGTTGGTTTGTAGTGTTTTCTTTTTTAGATCCAAATTCAAGTTTAAACCTAACATTTTTAATGACTTCAATCCACTATTAATTAATTCTAAATTAATTTCAAAATATCAGGTTTGGATAGAATTAGTGGGCTGTGACACAGCCTTTCCCCTAGCACATGATACAATAATCAGGAGTTGTCCTCGGTTAAGCAGTAGCAGAGGAAGAGACAAGCTCTAAAATTACTCTCAAAGTAATTAAAGAAAACCTCCACACAGGGTCGGATTAGATAGAAATACAGAATATTATTGGAAGATTAAATGGAAGGTGCTATGAATGACTACAAACTACAGTGCAAAGCAATGCAAAGAATACACAAACCCATATTCTGGGCTTAACACAAAACCCCATCAGGCCAAGGCCTTCTCCCAAACCTCCACCAAATCAGACCAAACCCCCAGTGCTCTTTCTTCACCCACCTCCTTGCTAGGCTTGTTCAGGCTGGCCAGGACAGAACTGCACCCCCCTTTTTCTCCCTCCCCAAGGCCCATCAAGGCCATACCACACCCCCAGGCATAAGCCATGATTGCGCAGTGAAAACACCAGGAGATAAGAGAGCCTGCCTCTCCGGGAGAAGAGAGGGAAGAAAGAGGAAGAGCTGGCCTTGCTGACAGTTTAAATAGAGTAAAATAACAGAATTACAGGATTAAATAACAAATTACAATTTCCTGGTCCCTGCCTGGAGACTCTCTAGTCCCTTTGGAGGACATCAGCTCTGTGGTTAGAACTTTCAGTCTTAGACCTTGGACAGGAGCATACATCTTGTTCCCCTTAGGAAACATTCTCCTGTTGAATTGTAACACTGTTGACCCAATTGGTTGGGCAATGTTCAGTGTCATTGGTAGGGGAATCAGATATTTCTGTGTTTATGCCTGTTGTTTCTGCGTGGTGTATGTAGAAGCTTATTATGCTGAAAATCACGAAGGACTAAATAGCAGGAAGCAGTACTCCAAACCTTATTTCTGCCAATGCTTTAGCCGAAACCTCTCCATACGCACAGTCCCATGTCTTTTTTCTAGCTGTTTGCCAGGCACTCGTCTGTATTCTGCTGTCTCATTTGGCAATAAACAGCTGTGATCGATAGTCCAGGTTTCTGTTTGCTGGGACACTTTTAACTGCATGCTCCAAGCACTTCAGGCTTGCACATGGGGCTGCCCCATGGACAGTGTTTTTCCATTACTGCAACATGTCATGAAGTAGAAGGATGTTAACTTGGCCTAACTTGCTATCAGTTGTATGCCCTACCACGCATGCCACATGTGCCATGGAAACATGTTCATAGTGTTTGTGTTCCTTCTGGTTAGCATCTTGCCATCCATTTGCTATCAGTTAGGAGTGTGGTCCTCCCTTGCCTTGGGCAGTACAAACGTTTTGTTCAGTTTGCTGGAATACATAAGGGTACTTCATGCTCAGTGTTGCAGCCATTCTAGGTTTTCCTCTTGAGCAATTCTGGTCCCAGGAATTAGATTTTGCTGCCCTTCCCCTTGATGCAGATGACACACAAAAAACCACACAAAAAATCCAAATAAAACAGCATAGTACAAAGCATTAGGTGGGACCTTTTGTATCTGCATGTCCAAATGTTTGCTTTTCCAGGTATGTTCATTGCATAAGCTCCTGAATGAACTAATTCAGCTGCAGTTTAATTCTAGCCAAATTTGTTATTCTCCCATCTATACTTGGAAGTCTATTTCGAAATATCAACCTTCTGTTTATCAGACCAATTTACTTGTGCCCAGAATTTCTCCACTTGTCCTGCCAATAAACCTAATCTTTGCCTCTTCTGCGGTGTTTACACTTCTGGGACAAGCTGGTTCCTTTCTCAGCTTTTGTTTTTGAGGTTCCTATACAGATTTCCTAAAGCAACAATCTTCCTGTATTTAAATAAAACATCTGATTTAGGAGCCAAGTCAGAACCTAAGTAGGCCAAATGACTGGAGATGCCCATCTCTTTCTATTGACTACAGGAGTCCCTGGTGACTGTGTTCTTAATTTATGAATCTTTGTGAAGCACCTGAAGTTGAACAACATGAATCTGGGCTTTAATGCTGTTGACTTTTATCTTCTGACTAGTTTTGAAGTCTTTCTCTACACTAATTCCTGTAGGACTTTTTCTTTCTTGAATGTAGATGGCCAATAATCCTGATGAAGTCTCATCACTGTCATCAATGGCTTTCCTGCTTTTTTGTCTATTAGAAATACTTTGAAGTAGTTTGCCTGAGTTCTGTACTGTGTTTCCTTCCTCTCCATGATTTCCAGTTCATTACCTCCCTAGTAGTGACCTGAAGTTCACATTAGTCCTGAAGTCCATGATCTTCCATCATGGATTATTAAATTTTACTTTATTTCTGTCAGCCTAGACCTCATGGTCAGTTCTTCCTAGGCTATATTTAAAACCTCCTTTGTAAAGACATCTCCTCCCACTTTACGTGGCAGTTTTAAATTTCATTAACACCCCTTTATTTCTGGTGTCCCAGTAGTTAGTGGAAGCATTAGGGTGCTTGCTCCCAAGAACAAGAAGTACCTGTTGGAAGTCTGCATTTTGTGCTGAATAGTCACCCATTTGTTGCTTGTGTATTTGTCAGGCTGCTCAAATAGTGAACATCAAAAGGTGACATTTCTTATTGATCAGTTAGTTCTTGAAGTGGTGGGAAATGTAACAATAAAGCTGTAATTGCAGACCTGTTTCTATTCTGTCAGAGGAACCTGCTGCTTATTTGAAAGATGATTACTTGATTGTTGCTTATTTGAAAGGTGATTTCTCACTGCAAGTTGCATTGAGAAAACAAAAAATCCCCACAAATTTATTTGCTCTAATGCTCAGTTTTGTGATTGACAGTTAGCATTACATTTTTGTGTCCATGGTGAGAGAAATAATGCATGCAACTGCTCTGGTTCATAAAGCCCAGTTGACAAACAGGTGACACCTCTTTTATTACAAATTAATGTATAGGGTTTTTTTTAAAGAATAAACAATTTCTGTAACTAGGAAAAAAAAACTTTCTCTTTTTCAACAAGGCCAAGTGCCAGGTCCTGCACCTGAGTCCCAACAACCCCATGGTAAGCTTCAGACTTGGGGATGTGTGGTTGGAAAGCTGCAACTCAAAGAGGAACCTGGGAGTATTGGTTGGCAGTCAACAAAGTATGTCAGCAGTGTGTCCAGGTGGCCAAGAAAGCCAGTGGCATCCTGGCTTGTATCAGAAACACTGTGGCCAGCAGGAACAGGGAGGTGATAATCCCCCTGTACTCAGTACTGGTAAGGCCACACTTCAAGGACTCTGTTCAGTTCTGGGCCCCTCACTACAAGAAGGACTTTGAAGTGCTGGAGTGTGTCCAGAGAAGGGCACCAAGTTTCCTGAAGGGCCTGCAGCACATGAACTATGAGGAGTATCTGAGTGAGCTGGAGTTGTTCAGTCTGGATAAGATGAGGCTGAGAGGAGACCTTATTTATCTCTGCAGCTACCTGAAGGGAGATTGGAGTGAAGAGGTGGCCAACCTCTTCTTGGTGTCAAGTGACAGGACTGGGGGAAATGGTTACAAGCTGTGCCATGGGAGGTTCAGGCTGGATGTCATGAAATCTTACTTCACTGAAAGGGCTATCAAACACTGGCATGGTCTGCCCAGGACAGTGGTGTAGTCACCTTCCCTGGAGGTGTTTAAGCAGGATGTGGACCTGGTGCTTAGGGACATAGTTTAGTGTTGACCCTTCAGTACTGGGTTGAGGGTTGGATGATCTTTGAGGTCTCCTCCAACCAGATGTATTTTGTGATTCTGTGACTGAATCTGCTGGGACCTGCCAAAGCCTGTGGTCCACAATCTGAATAATACACAGATTTCATACTTCTCTATACAAAAATTGGAAAGAGGAAGAGTAGTTTGTTTTTGGAGCTGAAAGATTTCAGCTGCTGGCTTACAGAAAGCTAGTTGAGCAAGACAGAGGAGTGGCAGAGGTAATTTCCAAAGAAGGGAGAGTTGCTCATTTTCTCTTGTATCATGGGCTTTATTCTACCTTAGTCAAAGCAAGGAAATACCCGGCTATACAGCTAAAAATAAGTACATCCCAGATACTTCTGAATTTGTACCTTCTTCTTTCCCCCTCTCTCTATTTACCATCTCCAAGTCCTTCCTCTCACTTGGGCTTCTGTGTCACCCATATCTGGGTACATTTTTCCTCCCTCAAAGAGTTCAGTGTCCCTCATTTTCCCTCACCATGACCATCATAATTCCTTTCTTTATTATCCTTCTTCACTTCTCTTTCACAGATTATTCATTTTGGGCTTACACTGAGAAGAGCTCAGATCTTCACACTGCTGGAAGACCTTTTCAACTTACTTTCTGAGAGATGGGGAATTCCAGCTGTTGGAAGTGCTGGACCTGCTAGCTACAGGCTCTATCCACTGATTTCTGGTTGGCTGGCCACAAAATCAGGCAGTTTCTGCCCAAGGATGTCTAGCATTTTTCCTGTGTTATGGAATCGATTGAATGCAATGTTGAACAGTTATCATATTATAGACAAATATAAATAAGCACACATGAGTAAGAAGGTTTTTATGGGCCCTGGCTTCAACTCCCAAAAGTGAGATCTCATTTTTGGGTGCAAAAGCTGCATTATCTTTCAAGCACTGATATGTAATATTAACAGATTCAAATTGCTAGTGCTAAGTAGTCACTATTTGTTCAATAGCAACTATGCAGAGGTACTCTTTCACCAAGGGAAGAAATATGTGTCCAACAGGAATTAGAGCTCTTCCTGGCAGAACAGAATACTTTCAGATGAAGACAGAGAAAAGAGTGTGTGAATGGAGCAGAAATAGGATGCTACCTATGAAGTGCAGAGAACATGCAGGCAGTAAGAGTTAGATTTTCCAATTGCTGTCAGAGCTGGCCAAAAATAATGACTCATTCAAATATGCTTAAGAGCTGCACTTCGAAAATAAGAATCCGGGCAGACAGGTAATGGCATGGAAATGTACACAACAGTTTGTTTAAACAGTGTCTTTCACAACCAGCTACTCAGTGACACGTGACAAGCCACAATACTTTTTCCACATCAGTCGCCTATGCTACCTATCCCAGCTCTGTCACCTTGCTTTGAATCCATGATTACCATCCCCATTCTGCTGACCTGCCCATCTGCCACCACAACTCTCATCCACTCAAGCATGTTTCAGTCCTGAGGATGCAGCAATATGAACTCTCGGACTTATTTGGCACCTATTCTCCCCTTCTTCTCAAGGTTTTTCTATGGCATGCAAGCAATTTTGCAGGTTGTTTAAGAAAAGCAGAAGTTTGTAATGAGAATTGTTGTGTAAATACCCTTCCCCAAGAGAAACTGTTGGAAAATATACATGTACCATCAGAAATACATAATTTCATTCGGGGTGAGGTATGTGGGTAAAAACATGCCGTTTTCCTCGTGTCTGAGTACTCTGAGAAAAAGGATCTTAAATGAAGGAGAAACTATTTAAAAAATAAAAAAGAAGAAGAAGAGAGGAAAACAGGAAAATATGTGATCCCATCTCAAGTTTGTTATTGGGTGCTTGTATATGTGTGTGCATAGGAGATCTCCTGCCTCCAGCAGTTTGCTTTCTCATATAAGAGAAAAATACTGAAAAGAGTGCCTGCTAGACTCCAGTCATGCACTGTGCAACATGGGTATGTCATCTCTCAAATAGACAGAGTGTGTACAGACTCGGGGATTCTCCTGCATCCTCTGCACCATCACCACTCGTGGCTGTCCATGCAGGCAGCAGCATGGAGAGATTGCCTCTCGCTGTCCCTGAGGGAGTTCAAAATGCCCTGTAATGGGAGCTGTCATGAATATTGTAGCAGAAACTCAGTGGAAATGCCCACAGACCTATGCCTCGTGAGCTGGCTCACTGGAGGTGATAATCACAATGCGTAGCACTGTCAGCATTCCTCTGCCTTGAGGTCAGCATCCCAAACCAGTCAGACTGATGTCAGCACACCTGCCAGTAACGTCATTAAATGACAAATCTTTATCTCCAAGAAGTCAGCACCAAAGTTCTGTTGAGCCCCAGCCACCGGGCACCTTCATAAGGATGGGGACTGGCCAAGGCCAGGCTGGGACATCAGCCTGCATGTGAGTGGGTGCTGGGATCAGGCCTGGTGCGAGTTCTGACACCTGGCAGCTCAACCCCACGAGTCACCCCGCTACTTCTAGGACAGGTGCCGTCAGCTCAGGGTGGAAAGCAATATGAGCAAGGTCACGATAGAAAAGGTAAGCTATTGTAAGATATCCAACACAATGGAGTGCTGTATTGCATAAGGTGTAATTACTGCTGTGGTTCTGAGAGCTCTAGGCCGATCAAGGGACAAGAAAGGACAACATAATTCTTTTGGATTTTTTTTTTCAATTTTTGTGGGCTTAGGTGTTTGGTTTAGGTTTGGTTGGTGGTTTTTGCTGGTTCAGTTTTTGGTTTTGTTTTGGTTGGTTGGTTTTCGGTTGGTTTTTTTGGGTTTGCTTGGTGGTGGTGGATTTTTTTGAGGAAGGCCGGTGTCTGAGTTCCACTATTAGATCCAGTGACAGCTCCCTTTTGTCTGGTGATATTGGCAAAAACTAATCACCATTCCAGTCTGCATAATATATCTGTGTTTAAATTCAGGCATTTCGGAGGACATCTCGTTTTTAAGTGAGGCTCACTGTAAAGCTCTGTGCTGCAGCTTGAAGATGCAGACAGCACTCAGCTTGCAGCACGGAGTGGGGTGGAACTCACAAGCCTTGAAGTGTCCTTTCCTCCTCTGGCAGGCCAGAGCCTCTAGAGCAAAAAATACCACAGCAGATCCTTCTTGGATGCTGTTGCCCAGGACCTCTGTGCTTATGTATGATGCCACACCACCGCATGCCTTCTTTGCACACATAACAAAAGTCTGCTCAGAGAATTGTTATGTATCGTTTCCCTCTTCCTACATCACAGAATTTGTCTATTAAAATTCTTAAAATATCTTCAAATTCTTAAAATATCTTCAAATCTCTCTGGTCTATTTATGTTATAAAAACAGGTCTGGAGGAATTTGGCATAGCCTGTAGATTGTCAGCGTACCAGCAGTGCTATATGTACCATCCCTTCCATTTTTTATTTGAAAACATCTCAGGAGCAGTGGAAAAACCTGACTGCCTTTTCATGCAGTTGTGTAGATAGAAATAAGGAAGAGAAACAGATTTACATACCAGACCATTAAAGACCCGGGTAGGATGAATACTCACTGTAGCTTGTAATAACATTTTTGACACAGGTAGTAAGAGAACATAATTACATTTGAGGTATTTGAGAGAAGGCACTTCACATACAGACTAACCACGGGAACAATTAGAGATGCAAAGGTCCATTTTCCTCATGTGCTCTCAGACACGGAATATATTAAACTATGAACAAACCCAGAGGTTGTGATCTTTTGTTCTGAAAATTAACTAACCTCATAATTACATTTTTTTGTGTAAGTAAAGGAAGCATCTTTTGATCAGCACTTCTTTTAGGTCAGGTTGCTTTACATCAAAATAATCACTGACCTCATTTGCACAGAGGACATCTCCGAGCAGTATTAGTGACATTTTCTTGCAACAGAGGGTTGTGGATCTTTAATTTTCATGAGGTAAAGTTGTTCGGAAGTCTCTACCATGACTGAAGTGGCTTGTAGCTACAAACCCCATGTATTCCTTCCAGCAATATTAGCCTTTCTAACTCAAGGAAGCCTCATAAAACCTCCTAACACCATTTGTTTCCAGTAGTTACAACTAATGAAAGAGGACAATGCAAGAGAGATTTATTTCCGTAAACATGATTCACGTTTACTTTATCTCATTAAAACAAGCAATTAGCCAAAGCTTTAGGTGTCACAGACTCTTCTGTGAGGATACATTGATGATGAAAGCAGATATTTCTCCAGGATGTGAGTTTCTGATTGTTCAGAAAGGCAGCAGGACAATTTACATCCCCAAATGTACCAAGAAGTGTGACAAGGGGCCCTGTCTTTGTCTCACTGCTCTAATTCCCTTAAGGAGTGCAAATAACCAACAACTGTTACCCTCTAAACTTTTTGTGGGGACATTTTCCTGGGTTACCCTATGAGTTCTGAAAGCCATGGGATGTATCAGAGCATTTGTGCCAGCCTGAGTGCCCCCATGCTGGCATTGCCGTGGCTGCACTATGGAGCCCAGTGCTGTACCAGGGCTTCTCCGTAGCCCTTAGCTTCACTACTCCTTCTGCTCAGTGGCAGAAAACCCACTACCCCTGGTAAGGAAGCTCATTTCCCCCATATGCTCTTCATTCTGGTCAATAAATAAATAAATAAAATGCGGGGAGCAAAAGCTTGTAAGAGACAGTTTTATATTTATCACACATGACAAATCCTGGCTGTAGCACAAGTACCCATTTCAATAAGTTTAGCAGCTGTATTGCCTGAGTATTGGTCCAAATTTAGAAAGGTAAATAAGATTTTTTTTTCCAGTGGTTGCTGACAAAGCTTGTAACAGGTCTAATAATGCTTGTGTCCTGTGGGAAATATATGTGTTAATTTGCCTGTGTAAACACACATTCCTCCTTCTGCCTGGCAAACACAGGTTTTATAAAAACAGTTACATACACAGCTTATTCCTTTAGTGTCTCTTCTCACTGAATAAGTGACATGAATCCAAAGCCCAGCAGTCCAAAAATCTACCTCCGATCTCTGGTTTCTGTGGAGATTCTCCATGGTTCTCCTCTGCTCCGGAGTCAAATGTCTTTTGTTGTGAGCCATGAAGATCAAATTAATTAGACTTTTTTTTTTTTTTTTTTTTTTTTTTGGTCTTGGCAATCTGGGAAAGTCGTGCTTTCCAACAGTTTTATTTATTGACATCCCTATCCCTGTTGTTTACCACTTTAGGTGTCATAAAAATGACCTTCAAATCTGAGAAGCGGAGCATGTAGTTCCTTCTACCTTTCACAACTTTTCTAATATTGTTTCAGTGTTTACAACTGGGGAGGCTGCTTTTCTTGGGTTTTTGTTTGGTTTTTTTAACAATTTTTAAATGTTGATTGCTATCATCATATCACTGCTGCTCAGCGTGAAATGTGATTTATGAATGGAGGGCACGGAAATGGTTTCCATTGCTGCCATCTTCTGGTGCAGTTAATGAACTCCACAGGACAATAACAAAGGCACATTAACAGAGAAGAGAAATTAAACAAACTGAAATATCATATAAATTTTCCCGAAGGCAGCTGTTAGATGCCAGAAAAGCATCTTAGAAGGTAATACACACCAGAAGGACCATTGCCAGTTCAAAATTGCAATGCTTCCTGAAACTGCCTTGCCTGTTGTTGTAGTACTGATGTGACACCCTGATTATGTTAGAAAACATATGGGGGAAAAGAAGAGTTTTTCTCTGTGTTTCGGAAGGCATTTTATATAAGGACTCTGCAATCAATTTTATGGCCTTGATGAAATCATTTTCCTACTGTTTGTATGGCTTTCTCAGACTGGGAAAAAAAGGAAAGAACATTTTGGGGTTTATCAGGTAAATGTGAAACAATGGAAATTATCCAGGAGAGTTCAAGGAGAGGTGCAGGCTTAGAAATTGCTTCAATTTACTTTTTGGAACTGATCAGCTGATGATGTCCCTGTAGTTACAGTGGTTTGATAATTGTGGTAAATGAAAGAAAAATTAATACATTTCATAGAGTTCAGTAAAGGGGAAGTAAAAACATTGTAACCCAAGCAAAAATAAATAAATGTACTTAGGAGCTATTTTTTGCTGCACACCACAATGCATTCCAGAACAAAAAATAGCCTTTGTTGTGCTCTGCACAGGGAGCAACTCTGTGAGGTGCACAGCTGAAGCCAGTGGGAATCCATAATTCCAATACAAAATACATTGAATTTCTGCCGTCATTTTTTGAACAAAAACACAGTATTCTGTCTGTATTCAATTCATTCATGCTGATTTTAGGATTTTTAGGATTTTTGTCATTGTGTTCACTTGCTTGGGAGTTCAAATTAATTTTTAATGGCTTTAGAATCCAGTATTTTCTGAAACTGAACCTATATACCTCATCTGCAAGCTTCAGTAATCCTCAGAAATTCATACTGCTGCTGTTATGGGGGATGACAGAGTACTCATAGCTTTTTGATCTCTTCCACAATCATTGCTCCATTCATCAACCAGCCAGCTGGCTGTATCGGCTCCCTTTGGAGTCTCTTTCCCTGACTAAGCAGTGCTGCCATAAAACTGCATTGTATCCCTGTGCTCTGCCCTTCCTCCACAGATGCTACCATTTCAATGGCCATACACAGTCCCTCAGCAAAGCTAAAATACTGCTCTGCCAAGTTCCTCTTGGCCAAGATACTTCCTGATGCTGATTTTTTTTTTTTTTCAGAGCTCATGCCAGCCATGTACCTTTCCCACCCCAAGGACAGAATGGCTTTGGTTTACCCTGGCTGGCAGCCTGCCTGCATGGCATCCAGGTTTCTGGAGTTCAGCATGGTTGCCATATGATCAAATTAAATTTTTCGGGGGATAATAAATGATTTAGTGGTGCACAGCACTCTCTGGAGAATAGTCATTTACCCTCAACAGATATTTTGCGCATGAAAATGAATACAAAACTCAGAAATGTAACATGTAACCTTAGACAGTGGAGTAAAGTAACAGCCTCAAATAAGACATTCTATATAAATCTCTACCACATGCGATGAACTAGGTAATTTTTATCTGACAATTTCTATTTTTCATTCCCACTACCAATTGCTCATGTGAAAAAGAACTGGATCTGATGCAATTGCTCAAGAATAACCATAATCAGAATCTAGATTTATTCTGTATATGTTATCACTGCTGTACAGAGTAAGATAACCTTGCTGTTCTTGTGCCTTGCTTAGTTCATGTGACAATTTAAGAAGGTGTGTAAAGGAGAAAGAATTACCGCTCATTAAAGACAAGTGTGGCCTAATGAGGAATTCATGGGGAACGACAGGTTGAGCAGGGACTGCATGGTGACAGCCCTAGTGTCAGGCAGTTGTTTGTTATGATTCAGAAATGAACATCAGACTTAAGTCATTCTTGTAAAATGGGTGAGGATGAAGGTGCACAGAAGACATATGATATATTTATGGTTTATTTGTCTTTTCATAGCCACCACATATGACAGATATACCTGTGGGAAGGCCCCCTTATTTGTGGCAGAAGCAGATGACCAGAAGCATTTGGATGCAGCCTGCAGCCTGAATGAAGCATTTCAGTGAGCCATGTGGAGCATGAAAAAAGCTGGAACCACACATTTTTTGGGTGTAGTACCTCTGATGGTGGGGCTCAGAGCACTTTCCAAAACACTTCCACTGTGCTTATGGTGCTCAGCAGTTTTATCATTGAACCTGGGAGGGAAATGTGAGATTGAGAAGTTTGGTGAACAACATGCGCAACTTTCCTTGAAGGTATTTCTTACCAATGGGCAGATGTTGATTTTCTGTTGACTCTGTTGTGCCTCTCTTTCACCTAAATCAAGGACTTGTCTTGCCATGGTTTTCAGCCCAACGGCTTTCCCAGGTGCACAGTTACATCACATGCACAAAAGTTATTTCCAAGTAGTTGTTCTGCGGGCAGAACCTGGGTCATTTCACACATTCCCCCACATCTTCCCACACGTGATTATCTTGGTTACCTCCTCCTTGTCACTGCACCTGCTCTCATGCAACATTGGCCAGATCTCCTCCATCTCCCATACTCTGTCCCTTGGTTATTTCAGCTGTACATCATGTTTTCACTAATTCCTCACTGCAATACATCATCTTCCTCTCATGCCTCTATATTTTTGGCAGCTCAACAAGCAACATATGTTCTGACGGGTCCAGAGCTATGTGTGTGCTGCCTGGCTGGCCAGTGTGCACATGCTGTTCACGCAGTGGAGCAATGCCTCTTGCAGAGGAGGAGGGCTGAGCTACCCTTTCCTCTCTTCCTTTGTGGCACTCCAGCAGTATTCTTTATGCAGTCACTGTCATTTTGTGGTCCTTGTAGGAGTTAAATAACTTTGAGACTTCCACTTCTTTGGGAGGTTTGGTAAAAATAGCCTGACAGCTTCAGGAGTCTTTGCAGGGTGGGGACACAGACAAGAGGACAGGCAGCCACTGCAGTTGCACAGCTTCAATTCCTTACAAAAATGAGCTAAAAATTAATACATTTCAGAATGGATCCTGAGGAGCTGGGCTCATTATCATCATCTTTTTTCTGTCTACCAGGCTTCTTCTTGTCTCTCATCCTGAATTTAGATTGCAAGATTCATGGGGCAAGAAATTTATTTGTGCTCTCTATATTCTTCATTACAGCAATAAAAAGTAATAACAGAAATATACAAGATTTGTCTAGATTCATTTTCTATGGCAATTGCTTCCCACAAAATTGTTTTAAATGCTCTAGCAGGTGAAGCCAGTAAACTTCAGTGTGATTGAGGGTGCTGCAAGCTGTCCCTCAACCTCTTCCTCAGCTGCTCTTTTCCCCCCCAATACAGTTTTGGTTTTTTTTTTCATTGCTGTGACCTCTGGCACTCAGTATGCTGGACTCCATCCGAAATCTGTTGTCATGGAGATTTGGGCCAGTGCTCTTGGGGGAGAGTCTGCCTCTCTCAGCCGTTTGAATGACAACCCCTGAGCAAACCTGTAACCCCAAGGAGCATGGTCCCCAGCAAGGTCTGACTGCTGCTCGGCTTGTCAATTCTGCCAGTGCCACTGGGGCATCATGTGGTGAAAGACATGCAGGGAAACAAACTTTGAATTCTTAAAAATACCAGAGTTTGTCCAGGTTTCCCTGCAAATCTGCAAGCTAATCACAAGAGGTCACCTGCTGGCTGGCTGCACTTTTGCAGAGTTAAGAGTTGCAATGAAATAATAAAGCAAGAGAGGTTATGTTCATAGTGTGCTAATAACATCTCGAGGGTGGTCTGAAGCAAGACGGAGTGACTGAAACTTTGTCTTGATATTCTATGCTGAGGGCAGGGGGTGAGAGGCAGCATAAAATAATGAATCAGCTTAATAGAATTAAATTTTCTTTCTTGTTAGTCTGAACAGTAGGATAAGTGATTGATATTCATACATGTCACAAGGGAACCAGAAGGATGGAGTTTAACTCATAGAGGAAGGAAAGGCAATATTAAATATCTAACCAAGACGAATACATTAAAAACTGTGAAAACAGATAGGAATAAGGCTGTTCTCAGTGGTTTGAAATTTGACAGTATTTATGACCACTATCCTGCAGCATATACATCAAATTTGCCTATCTCAGGTCGCTAGTCAAATGAAAATTAAAATCTATCATTTTCAGAAGGAAAAGGCAAGAGCTGTGATCCCACATCACTATTTCCACTCTTGTGTTCCTGTGCTGGAGGTCATGCCTGTTCCTTGCACATTAAACCACTCTTCAAATCAACACAACAGTTGTTTGGCTCTGCCTATAATGCAGCCCTCAGGAGACAGAGAATATTGCTGAGGTTTAGCACCTGCTAAAGCAAAAGCGAACTGGAACTGGCGATTTTTCCAGAAGCCCTGTCTCTGTTTTTATACACTTTGAATACCTGCAGTTACCCTATGAATAAAAAAACCCAAGGAGACAGAAATAGATAACACACAAGAAAGGGGGCAAGCGCTCTGTCATCTAACTGGATGGCGTTACTGGCCCTTGTAAAATTATGCCTCAAAGCTGTGACATTTTGAATGCTGAAGCTGCCCTGGGGTTAGCTGGAACCCCCTGAAGAAAGACCCACCATCTCCTCCATATGATCCCAGCAAGGTGGTAATGCTCTGCCTTGAGCTAGCTTGTAGTGTTGGAAGATGTAAAGCCATATCTGGCTTTTAATTCCATAAGGCAGGGAGAACTACCTTCTGCTTTTCTGACTGTGCACAAGAGACACTTCAGAGACTTTCTGGGTGTGCTTAACTTTCACAGCATGGGCTGCACAAAGGCAGTCTGTTTGCCCTGGTCATGTGCAGCAGAAAGATGCAAAGTTGAAGACTGAGAAAGTGAAAGGGAGCATACTTGAAAATGGTGCTGGTTGCTCTGGGTTGGGCCTGGAAGTGATGGTTGCTTTTGCTTTCTGCACCCAGCTGTGAGGCCAGCTGGTGTCTGTTGGATACAGGCAGAAGAAGGAGGGTCCTGGTATGGCCCCTGGGATATCAACAGGGAGGAAGACTCTATTTCTGTTGCTTTGCAAGTCTACTGATCCGACAGACCATGCCTTTGGGGAGAGGAAGAGATGTAAGTTTGTATCAGGCTCTTGTGAGAGTTCAGTAGCCCACAGAGCTGTCCAGAAATGCTGATGTAGTGTGGCTACCCTTTGTATGCCTGGGGTGGCTGTGATATCCTCTTCACCCAATAGGACACATGAACCTTGCTGTGGGTTGCTCTACCTGGCAGTGATTTTGCTTTCTCTCCTCTGCAGATACAGATGGGTTGACACTGAAGGCTGAGCTGACATCTGTGGCCCTGTTGCTGTGCTGGCTTTCTTTGTGTATTGCTTGCGATGTTCCCAAGTGAGTCACTGTCACTGGGTGCATGGAGCCAGGACTTGGGTGGGTGTTTGGCTTTCACCTCCTTGCCTCTTGTCTGAGTCAGTGGCAGCTCTCTTTTTCACTGTGTGACAACTAGCTACTGGGATAAAGCCCTTGCTGAAGGCTACGTGGGAGCACCAGAGAAAACAAAAATAAGAAAATGCCAAGGTTTCTCATAGAAATTAGCAATTAAACATACAGTCTTTGAGCATGCCTCTTGCCACTATGCATGCGCTGAGCTCTGTCAGCCTTTGGAGAAGAGCAGATCACAAGTGCTGACATGAAACAGTCTTCCTGGCTGGCTTCCTTCCTGTGAGCTGCTCAGTCTGCGGGCTGCTTCATATTCCAAGGTGTGAAGACAAGCAGCTGGGGCCACTGCAGGAGAAGAGTTGTACTGGTAGGAGCACTACCTAAAGCGCAACATCCAAGGAAAACCTGAGCCTCAGCAGGGTGTCCTTAGGTGCACAGATGCAGGCACAAGAGAACAGCAGTGGAGGAAGGAAAGAAAGGCCACAGCCAGAGGAACATTGTGACTGCAAGAGGAAGGCATGGAAGGTGTGGTTGTGTATATGTGTTAAAATGGAGTTTAGAGGTATAAGGGAAGCAAATCTCAAGAAAAGGATTATGCTATTAATACAGAAACTAAAAGGTGCTTCTGAGTTTTATCAGTTAACAAACCTCCCTGACCACCAAATGTGCAACCTAAATGGTTTACAACACTAGCCTGTGATGCGTGAAACCCCTGCTTAAGTATCAATATCAATGCAGTTTGAGTGGTGGATATTTTCTTGTGCCATTCCACTCCACCCCATTCCTCCTTTTTTTGTAGCAGTTAATCTTTTATTTAGTCTCATGCATGAGCTAAGTCAAATCTGATTGTTTCACATCATGCGCTTATGGGAGAAGCAAGCACTTGGATGCTCAGGCGTACACCATTTGTATTGCATCCTGGTTTAAATTCCAAATCATGAGACAAAGAGTCCCTGAAACTCATGTCTTACATAGATCACAATAATAATCCTATCTCCAAGTCCTTTCTGATATTTTTGCAATGCAATATATTTAAAATGTAATTGTCAACAACTGTTAGAAGACTATAGTTTCACCAAATGAACATCTTAAAAGCCATTCCCTCAAGGTGCTAGTCCAGAAGTGACCAGAGCCAGCTGCTTGTCTTTGGCATTTATTTCTATGCTGTTTAGCCTTAGGGTAAGTCATTCAGGCCAAGATTGATTAAAGCAAGGGCCAGGCAGGACTAAAATCTCTGATAGTTCTCTGTAGATAGGAAGGTTGGGAGGCAGTGTGGGAGCAAGCAAGGACATAACAACCACTGGGCTGATCTCAGTAATAACTGTGAGGTCTCCACTGAGCAGGTGGTGTCACAACACAGATAACCAGTAAGACTGGATTGGGAAAGAGCAGTTAAGACCAATGACGTAAATGAAGTTACAGTCTTGTGTGATCACTGAATCAGTAGCTCAGCAGGATGAGTTTATTTTTACAGACAGCTTGGACAAAGACTTCCCAAGGAGAATGTGCTGTTTCCTGACTTAGCTATAAAGCAGTCTTAATGGCATAGGAGCATATGACCAGATGATCATTGGGGTGCACCAGCAAGACTCCCCTGGAGAGAAGTGCCTTAACCAACAATCTGTCTCTGAACCTCTCTACCTGCTTTGTTTGTAAGAAAGATGTGTAATGTCTCTGATTCTGCTTTCCATGATGGCACTCTGATACACACCTTCTAGAGCCTTCCAGCCTCAGCACTTGTGTCCTTCACCTTGGCCCCCTTCCAGGAAGGCTGTGCTTCCTTCTTTGCTGGAAGGCTGCCCTGATGTTCTTTCTGAGTTAAAATGAGTTCAGTGGCCATGCACTCAGGCAGTAAGACTGAACAAGACACCTTCTTTATCACTTTTTCTGGAATTTCAGTTTTGGCACCAAGTTCACAAAATGTCATTTTCTTCAGGTTATCCTGAACTTGCACTTTTGTAGACATCTGAACCATGTCAGTCATGCTTTTGAGACACCCTTTTCTAATAACTTAAGACCATTCTTCCTGCTTCCGTACAAGTGGCATGAAAACCTTCTTTCCTTTTCCTTGCTTGCTCATTATTTTTTCAGTTGCTTCCACCCACTAACTAGTGATTGAGAAACTTAAATCTTGGCTGCTTTTCTAATCCAACTATTTCTCCTCATCTTTGCAGGGATCTCTTCAAGGATGTGAGTTTCTTTCTCCTTCTTTCCCACCTGTCTCCATGTTGCATTTGGCGGCAGCTTGGCTGAAAGAAAGGGTTAACATAAAAGAAGTTACCTTGCACTGTACTGAGAATGCACTTTGGGCTTTGATATCACAGCAGACCAACAGGGTGCAGTACCACACTGCATGCTCCTCCTCACAGACACAGCACACATGTCCTCTCTGTATAGGCAAAAAGCAATTTTCCAGTTCCAAAACATGAAATTCAGTTGTTTCTCCCCAGCTTAACATCTATTTCTGCAGCACTTGTTAGCATTCTTACCTAAATTAATTTGGATTGTGCATAAATATGAGAGGGCAAATGGAAAAGTGGCTTTTTTTTGTAAAGGCACTTAAAACAAACACTTTTAACCTGTTCAGTCGAAACCTTCACAGTAACAATTACTCAGAATGAATTTTCATGGCTATAGAGCCTCAGCAAACAGGCATGAGTCTTCAGATGAGATGTATGCGGGCTGACTGCAAAGGGGATTTAAAGTGATCTCTTAGAAACAGTTAATATAGCGTAAATGGAGTACAAAGGAAAAAGAATTGCTAAGCAGGAGTGGTAGAATGGTGTCTTATGCACGACACTTGCAGTTAGCCTGAATCCTCTTCCTCTAGCACAGTGTACTAATTTCACTCATGGCTTGCCACTGCAATATTCCAGCTCAGCTAATACGGCTGCCTGAAAATTAGTAGAGCTGCAAGCCCGTGTTTGTCATTATCAGTACAGGGTGTATGGAGCATGTTCTTTGCCTGGTGTGAAATGGCATGGGTCCACTCAGAAGCAAAGAAAACTGTCCTGTAAACCAAGGCAGTGCACTCTAATTGTGGTCATGCTATAACCTCCTTGACACAGCTGAATCCTTTAGTTTTCAATCTGAAGGTATTTCAGTTTCCCTTAACAATGACAGCAAACAGCCAGGCAAGTCTGTGTGTGAGTTATCTAGAGTCTAATTCCCAAGAATTTTTTTTTTTTTTTTACTTCATCTTCCAAACGTTGACAGCTAAACTGCCTATAAATCCACTACAGGGATATGCAGAAATACCAGACATTTGGGGGTTGTATTTTTAAGAGAAACACCCATTATTTCTAGGGCAAGTGGAGATCCCTGTGGCAGCAAAGGCAGCAAGCCAGGCTTGCACACACTGCTGTCTCCTGGACCAGAGCTCCCAGCTGCAGCAGCCCTTGTTGGTGCTGGTCCCTGAAGGCAGCATGATGTTCCAGACACCTGGGGGTGATGATGCTGCTGTGGGTTGCCCCAGTTCTGTGCAGGGAGAGGGCTGTAGAAAACTCTGATAAGACATCATTTTCTTGCCAGGCATGCATGATGCATGAAGAGCTGTAAATAGCTGTGTACTTGTGGCTGTGAATTTTTTTGTGTGTGTGGTTTTTTTTTTAGCTTCAAAGGTTTCTACCTTTGGAGGAGAAGGAGGAAATATCCCTCCACTGTTTTGCCAGCAGCTGATGCATTTGTGTTGTGCACAGATGCTGAAATGCAGCCTTTCCCTTGCTCAGCTCAGATTCCTCTTTTCTCACATTCAGAGAGGTGCTTGAAGAGCCAGCAATGGGATGCAGCAATGGAGTGCAGCATTGCCAGCATAGTCAAAGCAAGCTGCAGGAATTGAGTCTTGAGTAAACTGCCCTAAATTTGTGGCTTTAGGGCTGTTTTGACAGAAGCTGAAATGTGTCTCCTTTGTCTGAAGTCAGTCCCAGTTAAATGGCTACTTTCATACATTCCTTGTGGCTACAACCATCCTTCTAGCACTCTCAGATATTCACAAATAACATTATCTCCCTAAAACTGTTTTGTTCTGTTTCTTTCCTGACTTCTGTGTGACAACATTGGTAACAAGCAGAAGACAAAGGACAAGGAAGTGAGATTTCAGTTCTTCAGATATGAGATCATCCCCAAGGAGAAACTGCCTTTATTTTTGTAATCTGGCTTCCTTTTCTTCTCTAATTTATCTTCAGCTGCCCATTCTCATGCCTGGAGAAGATGCAGAATAGTTATTTTTGTCTCCTCCTGTGTCTTGTGGGGTCACAAACCTTTCCTACCATGCAACATAGACTGCAGTCAACAAAACTTGCCATAGGACTACAAGAAGGAAACAAAAGCATTTTAGAAAAAAACAACTGTTAGGAAGTTTATCAAATTCATTGTGGATAGTGCAGGTGCAAATATCAGTGGTGGTGAGAAACACCAGTGAGCATTGGCCAAAGGAAGAAGGAATGGGGAGATACATCTCTCACATCTCTCTGTCTTGCTGAGCAAACCCAAAACATTTGGCAGAGAAACCCACCTAAAGGTGGTTCTGGCAAGACGTGCCACGGATTGTTATTGCCAGCACCAAGGGCATCTTTGATGTTGAAGAAGTATTTAATTGAGGAAGATTGTCAGAGCACAAAAGTAGGATTAAAAGGGTCTGAAAGCCTTTTAAAAGCCTTTGTACTGTTTCTAGAAAGTATCATGCCTTTTATATGCAGAGCTGTCAAACCAGCCCTTCAAAAGATGCAGTTGTAGAGTAGGAGTGGATTAAAATGCTACTTAAAATCCATTCTGTGTACTGTTAATTTGTGCTTAATTTCTGTCTTATTCCTGTATGTCCAGGTTATGGTTTCATGCTTTTGTTCCCTAACTTTTCATAAGGTTACCCTTATGAAAAAAGGAGGCTGTTGTTGGTTTTTGTTTTTGTTTTGTTTTGTTTTGTTTTTATATTGCAAAGAAGTACAGCCTTTGGAAATGAGCAGAATAGCGTGAAGCTTGTGTTAAAGCCATAGAAATTCTTGTTGCCTTATACTTTACTGTAAAGCTGAATTTATGCCTGTGCTGGTGCCAAGCTTCCTTTTTTGTCAGGAGGGAAGGGGAAGGCCAGCAGCTGGGAGCTGGCACCAAAGGTTGCTGTTCCCGTGTGAGCAAAAGCTTCCTCTGTCCCCTTAGCTTTCAACCCACACACACACAACTGTACCCTCCAGAAAGACTACCTGTGCCTTGCAGCTTTCTCCTTTCTAACAGTGAGTTGAATTTCAAGATGAAAAGCAGATGCTAGCAAATGTCAGTGCTAAGGCACAGCTACATTTTCTTCATTAGCTGTGTTGCTTTTCAAACAGATAATGGCTTTTGAAAGTAGGGTACAGCAAGTGCAGGCTCAGACAGCAGCAAAGGAATTTTGCCCTTGGTGTCCTTCAGGAGGGCGAGTGGTTTCTCTCCCTACATGTACAGGAGGGGAGGAAAAGGGAACGAGGTGGATCCTGTGAGCTCTCCAGCTGCATGATGTGACTCCTCTCTCTGAGCAGGGCTAATTACCCTCACCTTGCTCTGTCCACAGCATGGTTGGAGGCTCCCTGGCCCTTCCCTAGACCAGGCAGCAGTGAGCTAGGCTGACTGCATCTATACTGAGGCTGAGGATAATCAGATGGGGAAGTTTAGAAATCAGAATAGATGACATGGGAAATAAAGGTGTTAAGGAGCTGAGAGAAACAGGTGAACTGACAGCTACCTTCTAGCATTTCCAGACAGCAGCAAGCTGGGTCACACTGTGCTCACCAAGGGGACTGGGAAGGGAAACAGCAGAGTGCCATGCCCGTGCTTGTGGTTCCTGTCCCACTGGGTTGGCAGGTGGGCTGTTCAGAGGAGGTCAAGCCTGCCAGCCCCCACCAGTGGGACATGCAGGACTCCTCGGCAGGGCATACTCAAGAGAAAATTGCCATGGTGAGACTGTCATGAGGCTGGGAAGATGCCTGGGTCCTGAAAAGATTGGGCTATGCTTCATGTTATTTGGCTTTCTGCTACTGCAGAGAGGAAGGACTCCAGGTTTTGCCTGCATCCATGGCACACTCACGGGCAGCCCTGACTTGTGCTCTACCCTCAGAAGCACTGTGAGGTGCTCCCTGCCACTGCAGGTTTCCCTGCAGCGTGTGATTGCTGAGGCAAACCACTCTGATCTCCCTCCCTGTTTCCAGGATTCCTCTCAAAAACTGTAAAGATGCAAAGAGGACTTTCAGGGCAGTAACAGCAGAGAGCATCTGTGAGATCAATAGAAATTATTAGGGCAGGCCAAAAGGCAGTAAGGTACCAAGCTGAAATGTTCTACATCTTTCGTTTATAAATTTTAATATACTTTTCTCTGCGATTGCTTATACAAAATCCTTCCTTTTGCACTGCTTAAGCTTTCACCCCTACCCAGTAGTCCTTAAGAGAGATGCTTCCTTGAGTTAAACCTGTGTAAACAGTGCCTGCAGTGCTGATATCTCCAGCCTGAAGGCTTACAGTGCAGAATCCCTGAATTCATGAAGCACTGTACTGTATTTGCTAATTCTTGCCTGTGTCAAGGAACATCATTTGCACTATATCCCAAGTAACCTGGATTAAACATGGAAGCAGTATCTTCTCTTGAAATCTATTTGCATTGGAAATAAAATGCATGAAACTAAAATGAGTTTGTCACAGCAGAGGGAAGAATTCTGCAATGTTCTGGATTTCCTGCATGAATCATTTGTGTGTCTGTGTGTTCCTCTTTTGATGACTTGGCAGAGCAGAAGGAATGAGTCAAATGTATTTAAAGCAGATATGAATTGTGCTCTGAGTTTCCTTCAGCATTATGGTTTGTGCAGCAAAGTTGTTAAGTGACAGTAGTTTACATGAATTATTAGATTTTTTTGTTGAATTTAAGGTTTCTCAAATGGCCTGTCCAGCACAGGGTAATATTCATCTCTTAGTTATTCTATTACTGCTGCCCATGGTAATGAAATGATGCTGCAGACATGAAAACTATGTTCAGTTTTATGTGTGATCCTATCTATTTATGATGAGGATTAAAATATCTCATTTGAAAAAGAAACTGGATCACTTGGAAGGGCAGAACAGACAGGAACCAGTCTGTTAAAGACACTATAGTATATTATTAGATGATTTTTGCATTTGTTCACTGAAAGGGAAAATTATTTCAAACCACCCCTGCAGACAAACAGCCATGTTTTAAACCAGCTATTATTGTCTTGCTTTCAGGAGTTTGTATCAATGAATCAAGATGAGAACCAGCATCTCCCTCACCACAGGCTGAGAAAAAGACCATTGGCTGAATACACCTAAAGCAGAGCTACTGCCTCCAAGTCTCAGTAATTATGATGTATTTATTCTAGGATCTGAGCAGTTTGATTGTCTATGTATTTTGCTGCCAGATTTCCAGAAAAGTTAGCAGCAACCTGAGTTGTGGCATCTTGGGCAGCTTGCTACATGTGTAAATCAGCTGGTCAATCTTCTGCTCCTCTTACAGTATTAATCAGAAAACCCATGACAGGCATGTGCTCTGTTAAGACTTATCCCTTTCACTGTTTTAAAAGAGTTGTTCACAAACTTTCCACCACTATAATCCTCTGCTGAAAAACAAAACCAAAAACAGACTAGCTTAGACCGAAGATCACAAAGGGAAAGGTCTTAATTTCACAACATCTTAATTTTCCGTATAATATTTTGTCTTCCTCTTTGGAAGTACCTTTATTTATTTATTTATTTATTTATTTATTTATTTATTTATTTATTGTAGTGCATTTCAGCAATTATACCAGTTACCAGTTCTCAGCTGGATTGCAGACTTTCCCATTAAGGGCACACTAGTGTTTTTTCAAAGGGCAGGAAGCAAAGTTTCCAATAACCAATTGTCAGTTTCTGTCATTATTGTAATTTATTCAATTGCAACAAAATATGTGACTGACCAAAACAAAACTTAAAATGATCTTTCATCTTCTTCCATGCAAACAAAATGGAGGCTGTCAGTGGCCTGCTATGGCCTGACTGAGGTTAGAGCAGCAATGAGCGATGCTGTTCCAGACACACTGGAGCTGCAATACCAGCTGGAGCTGAAGGCAGCCAAGCGATGTGTCCTCACAACTGACATCGCTAGTGTGTTCGGCTCCGCTCCCAGAGCACCAAAACGCAGGCCACAGTTTGCTTTCACTTCGAGAGGTGTCTGCCATGGGTGGAAACACAGCCCCACCGTTTGAACTGATCATGGGCTGACCCAGACTGTACTGGGACAGGGTGGAGCTCCAGAATACCTGCAGTGAGAAGTCTGTTGTGTACCCCAAGGTGATCTCATTTTGAGTGAGAATGGACAGTGAGTGATGTATGATGTGTGTTCTTGGATTTTGATTGCTGCTGAGAATGATGCAGATGGTATAGAACAAGGGGTGGAGAACATCATGTGTTCTGTTAAATCTGCTGGTGAGTATTTGATACCATGCTGATGTTATGCTAGCTTTAAAATGGCAGTGCTGGCTGGAGCGAAGTACCAGGAGGCTTGTAGATCACTTGTAACATGAGAGGCTTCCTGTTCCTGGTTGCTGCTTCCGGTTTCTGGGTTTCTGTTGCTCATCTTTTCTGCTCAGCTGTCTGTGGGCTTGGGGGGTGGAGAGGATTGTTTTATGGCTGGCTTCTGCTGCTGCTTCTACTTTTTATTTTCTGTGAAACAGCTGAGGTATTATCATTCTATTAAACTCTCTCGTTATCTCAACCCAGGGCTTTATTTTGGTGTTACTTTCCTTCCCCTCTGTCTGTGTGTGGGGGCTTGCATGTGAGAGTGGACTGTCTTAAACCAGGATGAGTTGCTATGTAGGTTTCTAAGTAATTTGCTTCTCTTGCAGAAGTAGGTGATGACCTAATAATACCTCTAATGATCAAAGAAATTGGGTACTGGTGAACACACTGCTGCCAACAGTGGCTGGAGTCATAAAGGGTTTGAATATGTGTGAAGAGCCTGATGCAAATGAAGTCAGAGGCCAGAATTCTGGATACTGAAACTGCAAATGCTTTTTTTCTCACTGGTCCCCTCATGGCTCTGCTTCCCAGTGATGCAGGAACGCAATGTTCAAAGGAAAAAAAAAATTCTTCAAAAGAGGCAGAGGTGGACCCAAACCTGAAAGGAAAACATCATACTAAAGGAAAAGCTGGCGCCGAGCCTGTTTCCAACAAAAAGGTTTTGCAAGTAGTCATTCAGGCTGCCCCTTGCATCAATTATTTTCCTGACTTACTTCTAGCTTTGTAGAGCCTGATTTGCAAAATAACAGTCTGCAAAAGGCTGCATGGAGCACCTAACTTGCATGCCTGATTGCTGGAAATGCAAATTTTTCAGGGTATTCAGAGTAACCAAGCGTTTAACTGAGCCCTGCTGTTGTACGTGAACTTTTGAGGATGGCCCTGGGCAGAAGTCATTTTTTTTCTCACGTCTATGTATAATTTCTTGTCTCCAACCATAGCAGGCTACTCAATGGGATTAGTGTATGACTGATTCTTAAAAAGGACTTAAGATTTAACCTCTGCTTCCCTGTCTGTAGGCAGTGAGAGCAGATGCTTTATTTTTTGAATGGCCCTAGAACACTCTTAGTGTGAATGAAGATTTAAAGCAAGATTATTTAGTTCTAGCAGATCTTACCTTGTCCTCTCACTAATATGAAAATCTTTTTAACAGCCATCTAAGTTATTCTCTTTCCAGTAACTGTTCTATTCTGCTAGGAGAACATTTGTAGGGTTTATAGACAAACATTTTTTCTGACTTGAAACAGGTCTGCTTTGAGTTTCAAACCTTTTAAACTCAAAACTCATGAGAGTACATGTCTCTGGAATGAGGTAATTCTGCAGAGAAACACCAAGCTATCTTCAAATAGGAGCTATAGGGTATTCCTTGTAGAAATTCCTCAAGCTGTGTCAATTTTTGCATGGTGCTTGCATGTTACAAAGATTGTGAACAGACAATGGAAGTCACATAAAAACCACCATGCATTTCTCTGAAATCAAAATTGTGGAGAGAGGATAAGAAGCAATCCTCATCCCCTCTGGGTAGCTATGAGTTTGCATTCAAATTCCTTTGCTCCTGATGAGCAATACCTGTAATTTGAAAAGGAAAATACTCTTCAGTATCCAATGTCAGTGTGGTCCCATGTGAATGAGTATGTGTTGGAAACATGAAAAAGTTTTCAGTGAAAAATAACAGCAAACAAGATACATAGTGAGCAAAAATGGCATGCCTTTGGTGCCTGATCCTTGAAGGTACCCCAGGGATTCTTACATGATAGTGCAAAACCATAGAGTTGGTTCAGTTGGAAAGGACCTCTAAGATAATTGAGTCCAACCATTCACCTACCACCACCATGGCCATTAAACCATGTCCTGAAGTACCATGTCTACACATTTTTGAACACCTCCAGAGACAGTGAATCCACTATCACCCTGGGCCACCCATTCCCATGCCTGAACACCCTTTCAGTAAAGACATTTTTCTGTAATATCCAATCTGAACCTCTCCTGGTACAATTTGAAGCCATTTCCTCTGTGCTTTATACTGGGGAGAAGAGACTCACCACCACCTCACTAATACCTCCTTTCAGGTAGCTGTAGAGAGCAATAATATCTCCCCTCAGCCTCCTCTTCTCCAGACTAAATAAAAAATGCAGCATAATGCTTAAAATGCATTTCATCATCAGAAGTAGCACAGCTGGCACAGTGCTCAGGTTCACCCAGGTGTGAGTGGTGAAAATTGTGAGGAGATAGTACTACACTCCCTGTTTGATTAATCAGCTTAACTACAAGTGCCTTAATGACATTCAGACAATTCTGGAGAACAAATTTCCTTACATAGGTTTGCACTAGAATTTTAGAATTACCCATTTTAAGACTTCAGCATGTGATGATTAGATGTTCACGTGGTTACACTACTCTTCAAGTCCCTACTCTGTGAATCCAACAACTTCTGTGAATTTGGAAGCGTAGAATTGGGCTACTGTAGAAATCATGAGGGTAATGCATTAATCATATAGTTCAGGGAGGGAAAGATAAAGAGAATATTAAGAAAGTATCATTTATATGCCAGCTGAAAAACTACTGAATCTCACAGCGAAGGAGCTGAGCCTAATTATAAATTGATGATATCTGCCCACGGACAGTGAAAACCTAACCAATGCTCCAAAGAAGGAGCTGGGAGCTAATATTATCATTCCGTTTTTAAATATTAGGCCAGAACCTATATCAAAGCAGAAAAGGTACTTGTGATATTCCAGCACTCTGCAAATATGCATGCATGTATTCCTGATGCTCAGAGCCTAGGATTAAACAGGATTAAGATGTGACAGGGGAGAAGGAAAGGGAAGCAGCAGCAAGAATGTAGTAATGTTGTTTGTATTGGCTAAGTAACATCAAGACTTCCAAATATTTTTTTTTAATGAAAGCCTCCTGAATCATTAAACAGTTATTTAACACCTACCTAGTCCAAGACAATAATCTATAAAACGAGGATTTAGGAATCAAAAGGAAGCAAAGCTTCTATCTAGCTTTTAACACCTTCATTTGATGCACATCCTTCTGTATCTGAAACAGAGAAACTAAACAGCCATACATGCAGAGTACTTTTGGGTTCTGGTCTCCAGAGATCCTGTCTCTTCCTTGAGGAAATGGCACCCATCACAGAACTCTTCATAGTATGGGAGTGCTTATCAGTGTGGGATGAAGAACATTGACATGGAGTCACAGTCTGCTTTGCAAAATAAAAAAATAAATATTGGGAAGTTAGTATGCAGAAACAAATATAATTTAAAAAACCTCCCCCAGTACTTCTTTCTTCATAAACAAATAGTCCTATAAAGTCAGCCTTTTCACCTTCAAGTACAGAAAAAAGAGGCTATCATTAAACTTCTTTTCCAATGCTTGAGATACATTCAATGAACTCTAGAGATTATAACTTATTACTTTATATTTGTTGGTTAATTTCTCCCTTAATATAAAATACTTGCCAAGTTGTACATATGGAAAACCTGATTAGAATAGGATAGACCTCTTTGAATTCAAAGAAACAGCTGAACAACTTTTATATGAAAAGGTCTTTAGAGCAACATCACCAGATTCGACTAATAAATAGATTTAATATTGTAACCCCTGCTTTGGGGTGCCATTTGGGTGACAAATGTAGGGACCCTGGTCCACAACGGAATTCCAGAAATGCAGAGAGTAGAGAATCTCAGAAGTCCTCTCAGAAGTCCTTTATTACAGCACTGCAGAATCCCCAGAATTACAGAGTCTTATTGTGTCCTTAACAGAAGTCCCAAAAGTTCTTAACAGAAGAAGCAGTAGCCCCTAACCAAATCCCAGAGAGTCAGAAGTAGGAGTCCTGAGTATATCTAACAGAATCCCCAGCCCCCTATTTGCTCTGTTGCCCAAAGTAGCTGTTTAAGTACTCTTTCTTATCTTTCACAGTAACTCATCTAACCAATAGAGTCTAGCCCTGTATACAAGCTAAAAATATTCTCCTATAAAAGGTGCTAGCATGTCCAAAGGTCCTGGATTCTGCAGGATGTTTTTCTTAGAGTGTTGTTGTTTTGTTCTTCACAAAAGACTTGTTGGCTAGGGAATATTTCGCAATCCCATGCGCTCTGCACGCATCCCAGAAGCTCTTGTTTGCAGAACAACAGCTGCCACATTTAATATTTTTGAAACTCTCTAAATTTGCTCTGCAAGAAGACATGTTTGCCAAATTGCCTCGAAGCGGGAAAGAAAGTCATATTGATAAATGAAGACACTACATTGGACCAGGAAATCCATTTCAGCATTTCTCTGTAAAGTGGCCATCAAGGACACCAGTGTTACTCTATAACATTGTGTTAGACTGCTTTTGCCCTTCTACTGATAATCTAATGCAACTGCATTTATGCCTTCTTATTTCCCCCCAGTTCTTTCACTACAAATCCCCAAGTACTAACACGGAAGTTGTGAGTGGCAAGCTCCTGAGGCTGGAATAAACTGCCTTTCTAATGAAAAGGCACAGATATAATAAGAAATTTTCTGTTCCTTTAAGAGGGCTTGTCAGTGTTAGCCAGAACAGCAAATGCAGCTGCTAAGCCTTCTATGCCCTTCTTAGATTGCATGACCTGCATTAAATTGCATCATGCTCAAGTATGTTGGAGAGACACTATATGGCATGTTCTCACAAAAATCAGTGATTGATGAGGCTGTTGAAAGAAAACAAACTAGCAGCAGATAATAATGCCTATACTTGACTTCCTGATCTGAGTTAAAATGCAAATATTTGTTAAAAGTACTCTCAGGCCTCCAAACCAACTGACATCTTTTAGTAAAACATTTTGGATAGGGTCAGAGAGACAAGAATTTATTCTCTGGAAATTAATTACAATATATAAAATTATTTGACACTAAGAGGAGCTTGCTGATGGCACACGCTCTAAATGCCTCTGCCCCAATAAGCCTGCACTTGTGATAAACACCTGCACACTCTGTACTTGCTGCCTAAAGAAACCATCCATGCAGGGAATAGCTCAGGTTCTATGTTTTACCTTTCAGATGCTGAATGATTACTGAAAACTGGTGATTAAGGTTTTGAAGTTAATCTTTTGGAGGCGAGGAGATACATCCAGACCAGCTGTCAGATGGTACAAACTTTCAGTTCCTGAATGCAATTGAATCCCCTTTGAGGAAATGAGCAAATGATATAATCAATAATTCACAGAAAACAGTGATGAAAAGGTCATCAGGTGAGGGTTTTTTTTTTTAATATTACTGGACTGAACTGCCTAAGGGATGATTTGAGTTCAGTGATCCAGACCGGTATCTTTATGAACGTTTACTTCACTGGGAAAAAAAAAAAAAAAGAAGAAGAAAAAGATAAAGAAAGGAAAGAAAAAGATGGCCATGCAGCAGGAATGATAAGAGGTATCACTGCACAGCTAAGCATAGGGGCTTCCTGCCCCAAAGCCCTTCCTGTACTTTCAGGTAAGCCATTTACCTACTGTAGTCTATACATAACTTTTATGTGGCACAATTCATCTTCTTATAAAGCCCGTAATCCCTCTCTAACCAGAAAGTGGGACACACTTTGTCCCTTTCTTTCTTGTGGAAGTCCTAAATCTGTACTTTCCATCTATGCACTCCAGGGGCTGCTTCCAAAGTGACCAAGAAGAGCAAATTCATATCCTGCATGTGTCACAAGCTTCTGAGGAGTCTGTGCTCCCTGAAAAAATATGCTTGAATATTTCTGCTCTGTAATCCTAGCAAGCTGCCAAACTTCAGCCTTTCTACTTCAGTGATGGCAGTTTTGCCTGTCTCAGGTGGAGCTTTTCTTCCCCCAAAGGACACAAACTCATTTTTATTCTCTCTAAAGATTAGTGAATTTGTGAAGTTAAATGAGTCAATGTTTTGAGAAAGCAGGCAGCTATTTGTAGTTTGTCCATTGACTCCAGCATTTTAAGTGGCTAATTTCAGAAGCCTTGCACACTAAACAATGTTTGCTGTCAAACCATGACATCTGATTGTTTCACTGGAGTTTGTAGCATGCTGTGTGGAAGGAGTAGTTGTTTCTACATTTCTTCCAATGTGTTAAATGACAGTAATGGATGCAGAGCCTAAAGCAGTCAACTTTCTAAAGGTAAGGTAGTTTGCAATCTGTCACCAATGACAAAACCAATTTCAAATAAGAACAGAAAGATCGTGCAGAAAAGGACAGGAGAGACCTCTGCAGTTTGTTAATCAAATAAAGGCAAAGCTGTGGCAGTTGTTTTGGTGTGTGTGCTTTTTATTTTTGTAGCAATTACCTGCAAGACTTGAGGAAGTTAAACAGTATTGACAGAAGAGAGCTGCCTTGAGCTTCAGATTGTGGCTTGTTATCGTACATGTAGTAGTATATTGTGCTGCAACCAAGCTAGTGCTAAAGCAGGTCAGCTCTGGTCACTGCTTGCCGCCACGGTTTCTCCATGCTGACGTACTCTTCTTCTACTTAGGACCCAGCTCTATGGATGTGTAAGGACTGCTGGTGCCTTTATGAGTAGCTCTGACACTGTAGGAACTCATACCTTCCTCTCTTGGCCATGAAATACAGAGCCCTGGGTTGGTACTTGTGTTGCCTCTCTAGCTTACAGGAACAAGCATCCTAAAATGAAGGCCAGATCAGTCAGCATATTAATTGGGGAGTGAGCAGAAAAGGACAAGGAAGTTTACCTCCAAAAGCCCTTTGCTCGCTAGCAGGTAATTGCCTGAATGATGGCTGCAGAAATTTCTTCTAGGTATGATATTCAGCCCACAGTCTCCCCTGGAGGTTGTTTTCATCTGGGTTTAAATTACTGAAAGGTCACTGCTTGCTTTCATGCTGTGGATGGAATTGCCAGTTAAGAGCCTTGTTAGTACAGCTGTGCAGGATTTGGAATCTGGTCCTGTTTCTTCCTCCACCTAAAATGTTTTCAAGTATCTCCTGCACTGGCAGACTCTATATTAAAAAATTTCAGTCTCATAGATGTTTTGCTACAGGAGAGAAAGGCCAGTGCAAGAACATAGCTCCAAAACAAGAATACCTGCACTGAGGGTGGTCAACCTAGGGGAGCAATCCTTGCTTTGGTGATTGTAAAATCCACAGATGAGCAGTCACTGAGGGAAAGAAAGTCATGGGAACTGGAACCATTCTTCTTAATTCAGTTTTAAAGCATCCAAGTCCTTACATGGATTTAGCCAGGAAATTCAGAGATTTTACTGAGAATTAATCTGTGTACATGTATGAACTTCCATATTAGCAAGGTATGGGCAAAGGAAATTCAGTAAGTAGTGCTCTAGTGGTGTTTTTAGCTGGCACATTAGCTATTGCCCTCAAGTGGAGGAGAGATTATGGAAATCAGGGCCTGATAGTGAACCATCTGCCTGCAACACGCTATGTGACCTGATGAATCTGGGATATAATTCTGTGCTCTGGAGTCAGGGATAAAACCCTGTGCTCTGCCACAAAGCAGCAGGGTGAATATAAATGAGACATGCTTGGAAGAAGGAGTCAAAAGGGTTTTTCACTCTTCTGGCTCTCCTTACATGATGGGGAGGCCATAACCTTCCACCTCTACTGGAAAAGGAGAATTTTGCACAGGGCAAGTTGCCAAGAGGTTAAAGGGCAGTTGGCTGCAGGACAGCTGGAAGATGGGAAAGGTGTCATCCTGATGCCGAAGAAAGGGGAAAATGAAGAGGTGTCTTTCACTTCCTCACTGTCTGTGCAAGTGCTTATGTGGTTCTTTGTCACAAAAATAAGTGCTGGTGACTGGAAAAATATATTAAAGTGTGACATTACAGTTACTGGTGGCAGCACTCAGCAACAAGAGTGAAATCATTTGGTGACTGGATCTGTAAGCTGCCTACTCCTGGCAACTCTCATTCAAATAGAGGGAACCAAGGATCCTTGAAACCTTACAGGAGGTTCGAGACATCAGGATTCATTGGAGGGTGAGAGGAGAAAGAAAATTTCTATGTAGGATTCATTAGGGCAATGTACTTCTACCTTTGCTGTTCTGTTTCTTGGTATTTAACTGTGAAGTTACACCAACTTTGTAAATATGCGTTCTAATTCTGTGTGACCAAGTATTTTCAAGGTCTATTCCTGAAGAATTGTTTAATTTAAATAATATTAATAAATAATAATTTATTTCAGATTTTTTGCAAGATTTCTGGGAAAAAACCCACAAACATTTAATGGCATGACTTTAACATTTTTTAAAATCCTGCATCTCAAGAGGTATCATTACATGGTTTCTGCCTTTCATCTAATTTTAGCTTACATACTCTAAGCCTTCTATTTTCCACATTACATGAGGCAAAAATAATATGAATTAAAAATCATTACTGAAACAAATTAACAGAATGAAAGCAGCTGAAGAGTACTTTTAGTCAATGACTGAAGATGATATTTGTTGGACCCTTTTATAAACAGACAGCTGACTTACCAGCGTGTGTCTAAGCTAAGACCATTTCAATTGCTACTGAAATTCAGTGGGGCAAGGAGTCAAACGTGTTACAAAATAGAAAAGCAAGCACTGACCACTTTACAAGATCAAATCTTTTGGGTGGATATAGACTTCTCACAAGCAGTCATAAAAACTCTGCCACTAAAAGGATGAAATATGAATTGATTCTTTGAAATTAGACAAAAATCTAGATTAATTTTACTACTTCATACTCACCTGAACATTAACTCACAGCCTGCACAACAGCTGACACCAGTCATCTGTTCATACCATGCTCAAATATTGTTATGTTCAACACATTAGCACATGCTTTATTATTATTGATTTATAAAGCCCTTTGGGAAGATCCCATTACTACTAAATTTTACATGGATCCTACCATGCACACGCAGCCTTTTACTTCATGACTAGAGTCCATCAACAATACATTACAGGACTTACTGCTTTTCCCTGCCTCTGCAAAGCCCTAAGTCTGCATAGAAACATGGAATCATTAAGGTTGGAAAAGACCTCTAAGATCATCATGTGCAACTGCCAACCAAATGCTACTGTGACCACTAAACTATGTCCCAAAGTGCCACACCTACATGTTTGTGAACACTTACAGAGATGGGGACTCCACCAGTTCCCTGGGCAGCTTGGACTAATGCTTGTCCACTCCTTCAATAAAGAAATTTTTCCTAATATCCAATCTAACCCATGGCACAACTTGAGGCCATTTCCTCTTGTTCTATTGCTAGTTACTTGGGAGAAAAAACCAACACCAGCCTCACTACAACCTCCCCTCAAGCATTTGCAGAGAGTAATAAAGTCTCCACTCAGCCTCTTCTTCTCCAGACTAAATAACCCCAGCTCCATCAGCTTCTCCTCATAAGACTTGTTCTCCAGACCCATCACCAGCTTTGCTGCTCTTCTCTGGACTCACTCCAGCACCTGAATTGAATGTCCTTCTTGTAGTGACTGACTCAAAACTGAACACAGCACTCAAGGTGCAGTCTCACCAGTGCCGAGTACAGGGCACGTTGCTGGTCCTGCTGGCCACACTGGGCACACAGTTGGCTCATGTTCAGGCAGTTGTCCACCAACAACCCCAGATCCTTTTCTGCTAGGCAGCTTCCCTGACACTCTGTGCCAAGCCTGTAGCATTGCCTGGGGTTGTTATGACCCAAGAGCAGGACCTGGCACCTGGCTTTGTTAAACCTCATACAACTGACTTCAGCCCATCAATCCAGCTTGTCCAGATCCCTCTGCAGACCCTTCCTACCCTCGAGCAGATCAACACACCACTAAATATAGTATCATCTGTAAACTTAGCGAGGGTGCACTCCATCCCCTCATCCAGTTCATAGATAAAGATATTAAACAAGACTGACCCCAAACCTGAGCCCTCAGAGACACCACTTGTGACCAGCTGCCAACTGGATTTAACTCTGTTCACCATAACTCTCTGGGCTTGGCCATCCAGCCAGTTTTTAACCCAGAAAAGAGTACTCCTGTGTAAGCCATGAGCCATCAGCTTCTCTTGCAGAATGGTGTGGGAGACAGTGTCAAAGCTTTACTAAAGTCCAGGCAGACAATGTCCACAGTCTTTCCTTCATTGTAGGGATGGGAGACACCCTGTACGTGTACTAAGCTCTATTAAACTCTTAGCTACTTGAAATAGTATTTAGTTTGCCTACCAAATGATACACTGGCACTTAGTTAATGTGGCTTCACCTACAGCTTTCACTTAGATGACATTTTGATGCTTTGCTTTTCTCAGCTCTATTTTTGGTCAGTGTTGCCCTGATATTGTGAACTTAATATTTTTATTATAATAGGGAATGTTTGGTAGTAGTCCTATAATCTGTCTTTTTTTTTTTTCCCCTCCAGACATTGTTGTAACTCTTGAAGCAAACATTAAGTTGGAATTGGATGTTCCATGAGTCCCCTGACCCTGCTGTGATTATGGCACAGCTTATTATCTAATTTTCTCTTTCATTTTAAGGTAGTACTTGGAGCATCAGTTTTACAGATTCCCTTCTCATAGTCCCAAAGCCCTTTATTTCTTTTCAGGTCAACTTTTAACTGGTGCTAGAGTCTTACTGGACTTTGGTATCTCATGGGAGAAGAACCAGAGTCTGAGCTTAACTACCTGACTGACTCCTGAGAGCCTGCAGGTAGACTTGTCTGAGGAGTGGGAGGTGGCTGGCTGTGATGAGAGGGATGGTAGCAGAAGCAGAGATGAGGAATAAAAAAATGGGAACAAAATGCCAGAGTCTTCAACAGTACTATTTTTAATCAGTAAAAAGCCCAAAAGAAATTCAGTGGATAAACACTGTCAAACACGTTAAGGAATTTTAATTTTTTTTTCAGATGGAAACAAAGCTAAATAGCAGAAAAATCCTTGTTTAGCAGGATGTTGACATTAATTTTAGATATTGATTGGAATTCTCTCTAACTGGTTTCAAACAAGTCATTAGGGGCAATTAGACAACTTCCCCAATGGCACCACAGTCTAGTAAGAAGCAACAGGAACTCATCTCCTTGATATTAAAGGTCACTGGGGACAGTCCAGCATCAGTGGGGAAATGGTCTATGCTGTTCCATTGCAGCATGGATCCCAGTGTCCTGCTGAGAGTTAGAGGTGCTGCTTTCACCTCCTATCCTATTACATTTAGAAGGCGAGGGCTCACTCTGGGACTTATGTAGGTGTGAGCAGCCATCTGGTGAAAATCTCCAAAAGACTTTTACCAGTCCCAGTGCAACAGGGGTCATACAGAGGATATCAGGAGAAATTAAAAAAAAAAAAAAAAAGTCTTTAATGGATCCCCACTGTTTTCTGTAAAAAAAAAAAGAGAGAGAAAAAGAAACAAAGAAACTAGGGATCTAGTGTTAAGGGTTTTTTGCCACAGTTTATGTTTACAGGAACAGTATCACAGCATTATTAAGTGATCAGTGCTTTCACAGATTGCTTATCTATTTGGCTGAGTGGCTCAATGCAAGTTAGAAAACTCAGACCTCTGATTAAGATGAAAATATGATCAAAGACATCATTGCAGTAACTTTGAGAAGCAAATCTCATTTAAGTATCAACTATAATAAAGAAAAATGTCCTGTCTTCCTCAGAAACTTTCCTCCACTGAAGCAAAGGCAAGGTACATGCAATAACCTAATCCTGCAAAATCTGATCTACCTCATGTACATGCTTTATGAGATAAATATTAGACCACCACTTGAAAAGTTCTCAGAATGATAGAATTTTAAACTGCTGTTTAGGAAATTGAGACACTAGAAAGAAACAGTATTCACCAAAGGATGTATGGTAAGTCACTGTGTAAAAATACAGGAGGCCATCATCGTCACACATTCATGATCCTTCTTCAGAAAGGCTAAGCTCCTTCCTTGCTTATTTGCTCTTCATTTCATCTAGATTCAAACAAAAATATCAGACAGTTTATTAAAATAAGTCAAATATTTGTGAAGACTCCTAGCAGTATGTCTAGTAATGGTGTAAAGATGGATGTGCATCAGAAAGTAAACCAACCACAATACAACTGGAAGTTTAAAGCTAAAACCACATAAAGGTTAAAGCAGCGCTCAGCTCTGCAAAGCTGTGGCAGGCAGTTTACAGACTCTCTAATGAGCAATCAGCAATTCCTGCATTATTTATTTCTATATTGTTCTGGTATTTCCAGAGAGTATAGAAACAAATAAGTCTCCCACTGCTCAATGGAGCTGTGATGCCAAAAATCAACCTGTAATTATTCTGAAGGATGTCTCTACATCCTCATGTGATGTGATGTTATGTGATAAAAAATTGCACTGCACAACCTTCTTGGAGTTTGAAAATTTGAAGCATTTGTCCCTACTGCAGAATAACATTTCGTGCTTATCAGTATTCAGATGCTTGGCAGTCATACTAGAGAGCTGCCACTGGCATTTCCTGGGTTCCTCGTGGTTCTAAAGGGAAGAGCAGGAGTTTCTGGAATGCCTCTTGTCTTAGTACTGATACCAGTGCTGATACCCATGTAAGAAATCTTGTAGGAGTGGTAAGAGTCTGACTGTGTGTGGGCACACTGGAGCAGTGAGTGCAGATAGAGAGCAATGGTCTTCCTTCCTGTGTTGTGATAAGGCTCTTCATACTCCTTCTACTTTCTTTGCAATATATGCAGATATACAGCTTGTAAAAACCACCATCCCCCTGTAGATTTTAAAATAAAAATTAGCAATGACTAATATCTAGCTTGGGTTTCACACCTAGCAGCAGCCCCTCTAGTTTGAACTCACACCTAAGTCCTTGCAATGTTCTGGTTTCCTGTTTTATGCCAGCACTGGAAAGTAGGAGCTGCCAGAGGAAGGCCTGCATTTTGTTGGGGTCTTTTCAGTCCCAGTTTCATGCAGAGCTACAAACTCTTTCCTTTGCAAAAGGCACCCGGAGGGGATATGTGCCATTTTAAGTGCTATCTAATTCTTTCTTTTCTGATGAGTTGGTAGAAAGACTGTTATAATTTATGTCAAAAGTCAGGTTAAATTAGTCACCATAAAGCTCCTTCCTTTTTCGCATGCCATTACAATGTCATTACTTTGCACTGTAAAATTTTAAAAAAGGAAAAAGATAATTCTTGATTCAAAATGCTTCTAGAACAAAAAATTGTTGAGATATGCATGAAAAACCTGAGATGTAGTTAGAAAGGTTGCAGTGGGATGGTCCAGTTTTAGCCACGTTCTTCAGTTTGGTCCATGGACTTCTACTACCATCTTCTTCATTCACATTCAGTCTCAAGAGGGACTTTCACGACAACAATATAGACACAATAATAGTTTACAGAAAGGAGGAACAGAGATTTCATGATCTGCAGAACTTGTCCAGCTTCTTGACTGTTTAGTATGCACCAACAAAACAGCAGATTAAAACTGAGATTCCTTAATTCAGGGAAGCACATATAGAATCATGTTCTGTGGGATATTTTTGCTACGTTTTAGTGGTTTCCATAGTAGGTCTGTGACTATAATTTAAGCTGTGACTGTATGTGCCAAAAGCTAACCAATTGTGCTCCTGTCCCCAAAGCTATTGTGAGAACAGAGTAGGGGAGGATAAATGACTAGTTTTAGATATTTCCAGTGTAGCTAGTTCTGTGTTCCAGAAAATAAATAATCTGATCCATGTAGCTATCTGTCTTCAGATTAAATGAAGTCCATAATAGTTGGGTAGAATTCAGCTCGAAATTAATGACTAAATTTAGAAAGTCCAGATATAAGTGACCAGATGTGACCTAGGTGCCTGGGTTTCCATATAGTTAATACAGCCTAAAAGAGATTCAGCTCCTAGCCAAAGGTGCTATATTTAGCTGTTTAGACCTGGGCCTCAGTGCCATCTGAGATGCTGCATGGTATCTGAAATGCTCATATGCAGTTGACAGAAAAGACACAAAACCTCTGAGAGATCAGCATCCTTAAAGAGAAGCAGTTGGAATTTTCAAGCACCTCAAATGACACTAGATGTCTATGGACATGGAACAGAATAAAGTTTTAGGTGTTTACTTTAGGGTGAGCTGAATGACTTGAGGGTCCATAATCTACATTTATTAATTATACTGGAAATTTATACATTAGGCTCATATGTAATCTACACACAGACAGCTTCACACTCTCAGGATGGTAAACCAGATGGAGAGAACTGTGTTCCAAGGAACATTTGTGGCAGGAAAATGCTTTTATTGCTATCTAAATTTCTGCAAAGATGAATTATGTATTTTTAGTTGTGAATATCCTAAATTCCCTTGCTCTTCCTATGCAGAGAGTGAATTTATCAGAGATGTGAAATACCAAATGTGAGTTCAAGGAAGGGATTCCTAAAATAGTTACTTTATCTGTATCTTCATGAGCAAGAGTCTGGGAGAAGCTGTAAGATCAAACTTAAGAAGCAACAAAAAATTTATTGGTGGCAGAAGTCAAATTAAGTGTGGCTGAGTAGCAGAAAACTTCCAGTAGGAAAAGAACAAACACAAACACTGGGGAGAACAGGACATTTGGTGCTTAGGGAGAAAAGGAATTAATTTTACACAAACTAGGTTCTTCATGCCACCACTGTTGCCTGAACTATTTCAACAGCAGTTGATTCCAATGACTATTACATGGAAGCAGTAATTCATTCCAGGGTTACACACACCTGTTCCACACGACACTTGTTATCTAACCAAGTTTGATGCACCTGGTAACTACAGATGAGGGCACAATTTGACCCAACACTTTAGTTGTTCCATTGTAACCAAGGTTATGTTGGTTACAAGCATCATAACTTAAAACCTTCTGAGGAAAGCAAAGCATTTTTCATCTTGTCCTGTAAAAAGCAGCTTTTGTGCAGAGGCCTCCAATTCTTCCTTGCCCCTGTATACATATAATGCAAATAATGTAAGATCATAATTAACATATTTGTGAAAAGGCAGGAGGATTTGCCACCAGGACACAAACCTTTTCCTCCTTTTACCTAGGTCCTACTAAACAAGGGGATGGCTTTATATAAAGTAGTGAGTGTGTTTATGAGTCTAGGCTAAAAGGAAGCACTATGGTAAGAAATATGCATTGGACTTAAACTAGTGTAGCTTTCTTTCATAAAAATTAGCACCAGTCACTCTCTTAACCTGACCCAAGAGTATTTGCCAACCACAGCTCTGTCCATTTCATGACTTATTGCAACATTATTTTTGTTGTGCTTCAAGGAATGCTCTTTTGATAGAAGAACATATTTGCTCATGCAATTAATAGCTGAATCTATAGATTGTATGCAGTTATAGCTGTGTCCCATACTTGTGACAAAAAAGATAAACTTCAGTTTTGAAACAGACACTGATATTGGATTTGCTTTTAGGTAGAGGACAAGAATGCCTAGGGAAAATTGTGGCTATTATACAAATAAATAGGGTATGCTCTAGCAAAATGTCAGTTAGAAGTATCATTGTGCTAAATGAAGATGCTCCATTTTTACTGTAAACTATGCCCCACCTCTCTCTATGGTGACTTTAAACCTGATTTGTTGCTTGCTGTTTGTATTTGAAGCAACAAGGTCAACCTTAATCTGACTCCTTGCGTTTCTTGTATTATCAATGAATAGTTACACACTGCTGATAAATTTTTCCTAAGTACTTTTTCCTTTTTACTCAAAAAAGACAACCATTCCATGTTATTTATATACTTTCTCTCAAGATAGTATCTTAATTCTACACTGATGGATTGCTATTTCAAATTTCCGTTAGAACCAGGAACAGCAGTCACCCCATACTGCTGATATTAAACATTCTTGATTTCATTTATTAGGGATTTGAGTGACACAGTATCACATTCTTCATGATTAGGAAACATTTTGAAATTTCACTTTACAATACATCCAATTTTTTTTTCCCTTAATGTGCCCTTCTGATATGTACTTGCTATAAAACACATTCATGTGCCACTGATTCAGCCATAGTTCCTTTGCTGGTTTTTTTTTTTCATTGTTCAAAACACTTACCATTAATATAAGCCCCATCAACTCTTACCCCCATCTACACCATAAATCTGACTGAAAAGCAAATACTGGAATCAGTTTCTAGTTCAAGAAGAAAATAATTGCTTAGTGAAAAAAATCCCAACCAACCAAATCAAAAACCAGCAACAGCCTTTGCAACTACTGCATGAAATGAAGAAATTCACAAACTCTTAAAGTACAGACTACAGCTTGTTTAAGATGATCAAATGTACTAGTTAAAAATATTGGGGTTGTTCCTCCTAAATTTTCATAAGTGTTTAATAAAAGCCAACGCAGACATACGACTATACCTGTCCTTTTCTTTTGTCTTTATTCTCAACACCTGCTGAACCACTTCTATCCCATTTCCTCTTGACAGTCAGATATTGCTTCTGTCTCTGTTTCACTGTGCAGTTAAGTAGCTGATCTGTCTTTCTCGATATATTTTCAGTATCCTGTTGTTCTAACTTATTTCCAGAGCACCTGGGCCCAAGAGAAAATAAGAAAGGGGAAGCAAAGAGAAGTGCTAGCAGATGATGGATAATGCCAGGAGAAAGCAAGTTCAACAGACATTAAAAGAACGTGATGCAAGTACTTTGCAGGATGAATTAGACTGGATATGGAAGCTTAGCAGAACACAGGTAAGGATTTGAAATTTAGCCTCTGCTCCCAGGGACTACTACATAATTCTCAATCCCCATATAATGACAAACAACAGCTCTTACTGACAGCAATCTATTTCAAGTAAAGAGGGCTGTGCAAAGGCAAAGCAATGGCTTTGAATCTTCTAAGGCAGGGAAGTGCAATGAGCCAGGACTCCCACATTTTGAACGACTGCTGTAACAATGACCTAAAGAAGAAAAAAGAATGTGCTGCCAGTGCTGAAAGTGGTTATATGTTTATGGAAAGATGAACCTGAACTATGGAACAACTTCATAGGAGCAAGAGAGACAGGAGTACCTAGTTTGAATCATTTTAGCAGGACCTATGCTCTGAGCTGCTTTGCCCTATCAAGACTGAGGTGTTTTCTGGACACACTGAAGACCTTCTGTTATGTTAAGAACATTAAAAGTTCAGTTTTAAAGGAAATATAGTAATTTTAATGGACAGTTGAATTGAGATTTTGAGGATTTAATTTGGATTTACGGATTTATGTGTCTGCAATCCCCTAAGTAATTTCTTTTGTATCTCAGTTCATGTCTATACAAGAAATCTACTTTAAATTATTTGGATCTTTGATGCAATCGAGATTGCAAGTATTCCTGTGCTTTTTTAGGCTTTGGATTGACAGCTTTCCATGCAGTCAAATATTCATGGGCTTTACTGGTGTTTCTGAGCCAGTTTTCAGAACAGGCACCATATATCTTATATATTGATAATGAATAATAGAGATATACAGATCTATTTTCATTTTGAAGCAGGTCTAAGGTTAAAAATAGCAAAATTTGCTTAATAGACCAAGAATTAAACTGAGGCCCTTTTCTCTACGCTAACAGCAATAACCCAGAGAAGATTCACTCGTTGGCTTACACATCAAGACACCTTGTCTCAATTGTTTGTGCCTTTCACAACACGGCTGTAAAATAGAACTCTGATTCCAACGTATTCAGAAAATAATAATAATAAAAAAAAGATGAAAAGTCCTATTTGTAAACAACACTATAAGTATTTAGAGAGCCAAACAGAAAATCCAGCATTTTATTTTAAAATAAAGCTAAAATTTAAAGGAAGATAAACCAAAAATGTTTACACTAAAATTTTATTTAGCATTCCCATTTATATAACATTTGCCCAGCAGTAGTATCTATGAATTAAACTGTATTCCAATATCAGTGAGAGAATGTGGGTTTTCTTTGTCTTCCAGAAGAAACACTCCATGATCAGCAACTGTAATTCAAGGTTAAAATTTCTCCTGACTCTTGTTCCCTTCATACAGGAGCTGATTTAAAACACTGTTCTGTTTGAGAGCTTCTAGACTGGATATATCTTCACTTACAACAGGGATGTCTTCACTTTGATCCTCAGTTACCAGATCTTCACTGTCTGACAGAGTACATAGGAGTGTATCATTTTCATAGGTAGGAAAATAATACCTGAAAGCAACAAGGCATAATTACTAGGAAGTCACATATATTTTTTGAAAGAGGCACAGCATATTTTATGAGTCAGATTTGGGAAAGAAAAAAAAAGGCAAAAGGAGAAAGCCTGGTTGTCTGGAATGAGAATAAACATCACATCCAAAAAAACCCCCAAAACAACTGGCATGTACATCTCAGAAGAGTTGGCAACAGACAAGACCTTCCCCTTACTTCTTTACCTGTATGTTGTCACAACTGAGGCCACAGTCCCACATAGGTCCCACAATAAATGCTGAAGTGAAGTGTTTGATTTAGAACACTCCTTGTGCCCTGCCACCTATGTCATCATCCCCCAGACTTAGCCTACTTACAGTTTGAACTGGTGTCAGGCTACATTCCCTCTCTATTTGCTATGGAGAAAACTAAGGGTAAACAACCAAGTTTTGATGCTACAGTTAGGTAGACGTTATTCATATATCTACAAGAGAGATGCAAAAGATGCGGTTTCCTTTGGTTAGAGAACCATATGTCCACAGTGTATCTTTACTAGCAAAGAATTATGTGCTGGATGCCTATCCCAGGCATGAACTGTACCTCTGTAGAGAGCCAGTGGCTGGAAGACCTCATGCCTACAAGAGGGACATTTGAAATGTCACTTTTGTACGCAGATTCAATCTTGGTGCCACCAGGGGGAAATGTGATCTGAGTATGGTCTGCACAACAGCAAATACAGGCAAAAGACAATTTTGGAATAATAAACTTCTCTAGTGTACTGACTTGACAGTGCAGACAGCTTATGGGGACGATGCCTTCTGGATGCAATTTGAAGAGCAGTATCCCACATTCATTTAGTTTCAGATACTAGAGAGGTTTCTAATTCTGAGTAGTTTTGAGAGCATCTGTTATTTCATCTGGGGCTGTAGCTCAGGGCACTGCTGCACCCCAGAACTTTCAACTTACTGTTTTACAGAAATTATCAAGTAACCATATAAACACTGGAAGAAACATGCTTGCTCTTACTGTGGTTGATCCCATGTAGATCTGGCTGGCAGGAATGTAATGTGTTTGGTCTTTTCCATATGACTTATTAGTCCTCCTTTAGACTGAAATTTCTCCTGGCAGTTGTAACAACGACAATGATGGATTTCTCTTCTAATGAAGTTTACTAGCTTTACTTGCTGATAGAAGTTCAGACCTGGGAGATATGGTAGCAAACGAGCACCTGGGATACTTAAATCTTAATTTATGAATCCTTTCTTAGATTAAGCATAAAGACTGATAAGAGTTTACTGAAGATCAGCATTGCCTGAAATCTGTAACTCAGCAAGTTAACCAAACAAATGCTTTTTCCTAGGTGCCCCTTCCTTTAATGTAGAAATTGCAAATACTTTTCTTCTTTTCAGGCTACATCAGAAAGCAAACATTGGCCAAACAAAGCTTAGAGTACAGCCTTTGAATTTGCAAGAAGTATTAACAGCTGTAACAATGATAATGATAACTATGATGACTGAGAGACCTGGGGCTGTTTAGTCTTGAGAAGACTGAGAGGGGATCTCATCAATGTCTATAAATATCTGAGAGGTGGTTGTCAAGGGGAGGGGCCCATCTTCTTTGGTGGTACACAATACTAAGACAAGGAACAATGGGTACAAGCATGAACATCAAAGATTTCACCTCAACATGAGGAGAAACTTCTTTACAGTGAGAGTGATGGAGCACTGGAACAGGCTGCCCAGAGAGGTGGTGGAGTCTCCTTCTCTGGACACATTCAAAACCCACCTGGATGCATTCCTGTGCAGACTACCCTAAGTGGTCTTGTATTGGCAGGGGGATTGGACTGGATGATCTCTGGAGATTCCTTTCAACCTCTAATGTACTGTGATACTGTGGTAATAGTAATAGTTTCAGGGCTTCAACAGCCAGAAGTGTGGGTATTTGTAGAAGCCACTCAGCACAAGAATCCAGTGGTTCAAACGAAAATAGCACACATCCTTGGTACTAACAACAGTTCCAGAAAAATAAAGTGTTCTTGGTTTTCTTTTGTAAGCAGAAACAGTTTCCATAATGGAAAAGTTAAACGTCTGAGCAGAAATCAAACCAATAGAGTTGTTTTCCACTATTCTTATGATGTGGTTTTCTCTGTAATAGTGGCAAATGCTGACAATTACAGCATCTCTTACTCACCATGCTCTGACTTTATTTTAGGAAAGTCAAATCCATGTGATTTCTGGAGGAAAAAAGAAAGGAAATAAAAAAAATACCTTATTTGCACTACTTCTACTATTGCAAGTTAAAAATAGCTCATCTCTTCATAGACTGACACAAACACATGCATATAGATAGACACACAAACGATAACACAGGAAATGAACCCCTGACATTTTATTTCATTGGAAACTTTCATCTGCTGAACTGTAATGTTCCTGTTAAATAGTTTATTAAAATTAAAAAACAGATGATAGCTTTTAAGCGTATTAAATCATCAATTCACTATAATATTAAAGATACACTATTAAAGATACTACCTCTTCATTGCCTATAACAGTCTGTACACTGCCAAGCAATAGCTGTTCATACTCTCCGTGTAAAACTAGACTCCTCTACATATTTTAGAGAACAGATGCTGGAGGTGCATGTGGTTTACAAGCATCTTTCTTTTTTAGTTCTGTGCTAAAAAGGGCATTCTAAGGCAGCAACTAATTTGTTCTTATCAAAGATCATCCAATCCTACTTTTTAATTCCAAAGTGATCAAAGAATTTTAATTAAACAAGTCTTACCTGCATGTGAAGATACAGTTTTTCTGTGGTGTCTGCTTGTTGTTCACAGAACAGGCAAACTGCATATACAGGATGCTCTTCCCAGTCAGACCAATCTCTTAATGATTAAGAGTCAAAAGGATTAATTTCATTGTGGAAAAGAGAAAAGACATTTTGAGAAAAAACACTTCAGTTTCTGCACTCACAGCACTTGAACTAAATCCAGAGAAAATGAATACTTCAAAGGGGTGGAAGACGCATGATTAGAATCTGGTTTACAGTCTGAAAAAAATACAAATTCAAGAATAACTGAGCAGTTACTGTTGGGTAATTCCTGTGTTGAGGGGCAGTAAGCTATACTTGAATGTGCTTCCACTAACAAACAAATCTTAACTTCAGTTTCCATCCAGTGTGGCAAGTCATCCACTACTGTGTTCAGTGTTTATTTTTATAAGGTCTTTTAAAATTCTTTTATACCTTTCTAATCTTTCAGTACACCAGCCAAAGACAGAATCATCAGGCAAAGTTCACTCTAAGTGTTACTTACTTACCAAATATTATTATTCCTGAAAGAGACTCTCATTTATGCTACATTTAGACATGTACATGGGGAAAACTTTGCCAACACATCTATTTAGAACTCCATTACTGCCGAGAAATATTATTGAGACCAGCCATAGTCAAGCAAAATGAAACTCAGGTCTCAGACAGAACCAGGAAGGTTAGGGACCCTGATACTCACAAATTACTTCCTGCTTATTTAATTCTCTACAGGCAAGGAAGCCACTGTGCAGTGGCTGGACTGAGTGCCTGGACTGCAGAAGAGAGATGAATGTTGGCCCAATCAGAACTGCTGACAGGTTTCCTTCAAAATCTAGTAATCAGACTTTTTCATACTATTTATTTCTCATGCTGATGTTTTTGATTTTACTCTTGATTTTTAAATTTGAACAAAACTTTTCAACTGGTTTTTAGTAATTACTTCCAACAATGACAGCCTTCAAATCTTTATAATGGGCATATTATACTCTTACTCTTCTAAGTTATCAAGCAGTTCTCGGTCATCCTCTGACTGCACTTCCTCCCAGGACTTTCCAAATTCCTGGGGAGAAAAAAAGAAAAGAAGAGGAAAAACATTTTCCAATTCACGTCACATTTAATGTATCAACTCAATGAACATCTGAGAAGTAACAATCAGCATCTTATTTTGGATCACTTTTGTATTTCTTTGGCATAGAGCTCTCAAGAAGCTCTCAATTTCTGTGTAAAACTAGAGTGTTGCAACACTCCCCAGGTGTTCCTGAGGTGGGTATGTTACCACTGTCTTGAGTTTGCCACCATGTTTGCTTAATCCAATCTGCCTGTCTTGCTCTTCATGCAGCATATGCTGCTTAATCAATGCAGCTATCACACCTGAGACTTTACCTTGGACAGCTACACCAGTCAGTGCTCACACCTTGTATAAGGTTACATCAGTAAAAACACAGAGTGTAAACTTAGCTACAGAGTACTCCAGGAAGGCAATATGAATCAGGGCACAGATTTCTGAGCTAGACTTCAGTTTCCTTTCCATCCCCTTCTCAGATGTGAATGGTAGCACAGCTATTCAATGTGTTCCATTCTCCCTTTCACCTTTTATGTTGTTTATTTATATCTTAAAGACCTTCATCACAAAGTATATCACAATACCTCTGTGCAGTGTTCAGCACAATGCCAAGCACCCAGCATGACTGAGATATAAATAACAAGCAATAAAAAGCTGAAGCACTCTACTGAAATACCAGCAGTGATCTTGAGCTAGTGTTTTTCTTTCCTCTGATTCTTCCTGCCTTTAAAAATAAACCTGAGCAAACTAACCAGTAATCAAATTAGTTTTTTTGAACTCATACTGCTGATGGCTGTGAAGGATTCACAAAGACCATAGCTGATGATCTTGTTCCCACTATAAAAAAAAAAGAAAAAAAAAAGACAGCTATTAAAAAGATCTTTCTTTCATTTATTTAACTAAAATATTCCCTCTAATAAATATATTTAATAACATCCTCAGTAAAGAACTGCTACTATTGCTTTTATGGTTGTTTAGAAAAGATACCCATCATTTAACAATTTAATGACAACTTTCAAAGCTGTTAGTGTCTGTCAGGTAAATGATAAACAAATGTCTCTAGACAGCTTTAAATGTAATGTCATCATATATTACAGAATGAAAATGCAGTAATTAATTCAGTGATGCTGCATGGTAGTGTGTAAACTCTCTGAGTTACAGGGGAGACTCATTAATGTCACCATTACTGTGAGATAACACGAAGCCATTAACACCTCTCACCACATGTTCTCCCTGCTGCACACTAGTTTCCTAATGCTACTAATGTTAACACCTTAATGAGAGGATAGTGACTCACAACCACTGCAGCATGAAGAGAAATGCTCACAATTTTCCCCCTTACCATCTTGAAGTATATGTGCACAAGAGTATGTTCAAACCAGCAGCCAATGTTAAGCTTCACCTTTTAATTAACGGAGAAAGGGAAAAGCCAGGCACAAGCTTTGTTACTGTTGCTGTTTCTTTGAGGTTCTCTGTGATGAGGGCAGAGAAACATCTTGTAAAAGGTCTCTGTTTCCCGCATCTATTTATATTCAGACAAAAAAATCCAAAACCAACAAAAAAACCCACAAAACCAGAAAAGGAAATGTCTAACCAGGTCTTGTATAACTGGAAAGTTGCATGGTGAATGGATAACTAGGGACACTGTGATGAAAGTGCACTGAAACTGAGCAATTGGGTGCAAAAGAGTTCTTCAAAACATTCTTAAGGCTCTTCCAGTTTTTTAATTTTTTCTGTTTTTACACTCTTTTTTTAGTTCTACAGATTGTCAGGCTTTTGGGATCAAGGGTGCCTTTGTTAAGCATTCAACTCCTCTTCCTCTTTCATCTCAGATGCAAGAGCTCCCAGCAATCATCTCTAGACATTCCCAAGACATTTTTAACAAAACCAGAGAAAAACCCAGACTCAACATTGTTAATAGCTCAAACAGTAGAAAACATACAATTAAAAAAACTGCAGGCCTTGCTGTATATTCAAGGTAAACCAATTAAAAAAAACACCACAAAACCACTTGTGTACCTCACAGACAAGAGGTTCGTACACAAAAGAAAGAGAAGCATGCAAATGTGTGTGATTTGATTTCCTCTTCCAAAAGAAAGTCTAAATGCACAGAGATTAATTGACTCACAGACAATTTATCTTCTTGAGTACAGCTTTAAGCATTCTGCAGGGAGAACGTCTGCATGCTTCACTGAGGCAACATACGCCAAGCTGAGAAGAAGTGCTGAGATGGGAGAAACTAGGAACAGCAGCTTGTATGTCAAGCAGTTTTCCCAAAAGAACAGTTACTGAACTACATGTAAATGTAGTTCCAGGCCTAGGGAACTCAGAAACTCCAAACATCCATCCTCTCACCTGCCTTACTGCAGTCATCTGAATTGTTTTATATTCTGCAGACCTCAAGATGCTTTGTCACATAGAAGAGATGGTCTCACCCCAACCTTAATTAATAGACTTTGGATTAATTTTAATTAATCCAAATTGGGGGATTTTAGTAAGTCGTGAACTATCACCAACTGATGAAAGGTTTTCCTTTACTATTCCTTACACTATGTACACAGTGTAAGTCAAAACAGGCTAAATATAAAAGGTACCCCCTACAACATTCTTCCCCCGGCTCCCAACTAATAATAATAATAATGATTTAAGACTTGACAACAATGAGAAGACATCTTTTTATCTTTGAGGAAAAGCAGGGGCTTTATGAAACAAGTTTTCTAGTAACAGCTAACATTTTTAGCCTTCTACCTTAGTCATAGGTGTGCTGATTGTAGTGATGCTACATTATTGCCCTGGCAGGGGGGTTGGACCCGATGGTCTCTTGAGGTCCCTTCCAACCTCTGATATACTGTGATACTGCAGATATATGCCATTAGTTCATTTTGAAATAAGCATTGTTCTTTCTACAAAGGACACTCTATACTTGAAGTGCTGCTGGTAACAATCAGGTGAACACAGAAGGGAAGTCCCTGTCAGTCTGGGTCCACCTCAGTTCACTGGGCTATGAATAAGAGAGTTTTACTATTGTCTTCTGCTCTTTAATGGCCTCCAGCATGCACCACAGACTACAACGTAGGCCACAGGATAACACAGGCACAGAAACAAGAAGATTAGGTTGGAAGGATTTTTTTTGAGAAATGAAAAATAAGGCAACCTACATACATGTCCTGGATGAATTGGTGCTCAGTTTTTCACCCTCTGCTATCAGTTGGTCTTTTTGAATTTACACTTCAAGCCTTTGTGAATAGGACTGGTATCACCTCTCATACTTACAGAATGCTGACAAAGACCTCCAAATCCACTGGGGAAGTGACCCCACTGCCTTTCAAGTAATTAGCATAATTGCAAAACGCCCACTTTAATCTATTGTAACTAATAATAAACTTCTGATACTTGCTTATGAAAGAAATCTGTTATACATGCACATGACAAAAAAAGCTTCCACTCCTACTGAAGATCATGCATACTACTCTTAATGCTAACCTGTGGCAACAGAACATGTCAATAATATGAGGGTAGACAAATCAAAGCAGCTTGCAGGTCATGACAGAAGCCACAGAAAGTGTCAAAATACCAGAATATTTGCAAAGGAATTTGCACTTACATTTCTCAGCACTATGCCAAATTGGAAATTTAGGGAAGGAAATTGCCAACACACAGACATAAAATGTATGTTATAAAAACAGATTCTCATAACTGCACTAAAAACACAAGTGAAGCTAAAACGAGAATGGAGAGAAAGGAAGAAGGCAGACAACCTACTGCTCCAAATGAAATCAATGGGAACTTTGCCATCAGCTTGAAAACACAAGTAGGAACTGGCCCAAAGATCATGGGGCAATTCAGCAGACATTCTCAGGACATCTGAACAAAAAGCCCTTAAAGTCTCTCAGCCTCAAAGCCACAAAATAAAGGAAACTGCCAGTTCCAGCTTTGTAAGACTATTCTACACAGTGCTTGGTGAAGGTAATATGTAATGGAAAATTATTTAAAAAAAGAGGAAATGATGTTTGTAAGGTGGTTGTACTAAAGAGATATTAATTTAAATAGCTTACCATGCAGTTGCTGACAGAAAAGCTTTATGGTGCACACCCTAAAAGTAACGTGGCAAAGACTGTGACACATTGATGCTTCTCACTAGAGACCTACTTAGTCTTATAGCCTCTTTATGGTGAAAACAAACATGATCAAAGTGGCATATTGAAAGTCTTTGTTACAATCTCAAAATGCAAACTTTTCTGACAGAACATAAAAAAATAGATCTTTACATCAAGATGAATTCAGTAGTAAATACTAAAACAGTACATCTTTCCTTTCAGGTAAGATATCTAATCTGTGTCTGTGAAATTACGTTAATTCCTCTGGGCATTTACAGCAATGTAAAGCACACATCTTTAAGACTCATTCAGAACTCGGTAAGACTTGATAGTACCTGTTAAAAATCATGAGGTGCTGGGGGAGAAGTACCAAAATCATGATTATTATGCAGATGTTACATAATAACTAGAATTCACTGAATATAGACTCAGCTTGAAAAAAAGAATCCTACTACATTAATAGAATCTGCTGTAGACTACATCTATCAAATGAGCTAAAGCACACTAAAAAGGACCTGGAAGGGTTTAAGTAACTATTTCACAGATTCCTACAAGAAAAGGGACCATCCATTGACTAGGGGAAAATTCAGAGGCCTCCAGAAGATTCTGTAAGTTGTGATGAAGTGACAATCTTGTGAGGAGCATATAAGTGATCATTGCTGCTTGTAGTTGCCCAGAGCATGACCAGCAGGTCAAGAAAGGTGATTCTGCCCCTTTGCTCTGTTCTGATGAGACCCCACCTCAAATACCGCGTCCAGTTGTGATGTCCCCATCATAGGAGGGACACAGAGCTGTTGGAGTGAGGCCAGAGGAGGCCACAGATGATCCAAGGCTGGAACACCTGTGCTATGAGGAGAGGCTAGGGGAGCTGGGGTTGTTCAACCTGGAGACGAGAAGACCCTGGGAGGAATTTACAGCTGATTTTCCAATACCTGAAGGAACACCTACAGGAAGACTGGAGAGTGATTTTTCATAAAGGTGTCTAGAGACAGGACAAGGGGGAATGGTTTGAAGCTGAGGGAGAGTAGGTTTAAACTGGATCTTAGGAAGGTTGTGGATGTCTCCTCCCTGGAGATGTTCAAAGCCAGGTTGGATGAGGCCTTGACCAGCTGAGACTAGTTGAGAGATGTTCCTGCCCATGGCAGGGAGGTTGGAGTAGATGATCTCTGAGGTCTCTTCCAACCTAAACAATTCTGTGATATGCAGTAGAGAATAATGTAATTTCTCCTCACATGTAAAGGATAATCAACTAAACACTCACTGAACAAATTAATGTTCTTCCCCTAAATCCTTCTGTCCTGTGGAAAAATGAAGGTTTTACCAAAGGCTACTATGAAAGCATACTTTCTACATTGAGGTTGATGGAGCACTGGAACAGGCTGCTTAAAGAGGCCAGCCCTAGGTGATCCTGCTTTGGCTGGGGGGTTGGACTCAATGATCTCTGGAGGTCCCTTCCAACCCCTAACATTCTGTGATTCTATGAAAATACCAGCAATAATTAAAGAGGACAATGGCCCTGACCTGAGCACTGTCCTGTGATTATCCATACTGTTTAAGAGTTTGCATGTTTTGTGGTCATGCCAGCAGCACTACACAGACAATACCTGGATGTGGTTCAGGAAGCATATAAGCCAAAGATCACCCTCAGTAGACAGCATGGTCCAGAACCACCAGTTTTGGAGGTACTGGAAAGAGTTAGAAAAGAGGTTAGGTATATGAGTATGACTCTTGCTGTTATATTTACTCAGGCATATTTTGCTCATTAACATGACACAGCAGTGACATGTCTGCACTGTTGTTATGACCTCCCTGCATGTGTCTAAAATTTCTGAAGGAGTATCACATGGTGATACTGTGCCTCCAGGCAGCCATCTATCTCAATTTCCTGATCAAAGCTAGGACAGATTCAAATTTGAACAATGAATGCAAATTAGAGTCAGAAGGTAATTTAAAGAGGATGCCAAGTTCTGAAAACATAAGATCAACTGCAACACTAGTAAAGAAGAAGAAAACCATTAAAAATAACTTAAATCAATTGCATTGCTAAATTCAAATCTGCTAACTTGCTGGGAAGAACGAATGCTCAGTTCTTTTGAGAATCTGGGAACATCTATCCTGCAGAACTTCATGACTTTTTCCTTCCTGTACTTGTGCAGCAAGTACAGTTCAGTTTTTAAAGAAGTGATATTTGAATATCTGGAAAAGAAAACAGAAGCCTTAGATCATTGGAAGGACAGTGTACAGGATCACAGAGGGAACTCACTCCATCCTGGATAGAAGGCACAAAGATTGTTCAGGTGAATTATAGTTATTTCTGGGACAGAATGTAGCAGCTTTTGAAGCAGCCTCTATAATTGTGAGTTGAAGACAGAAAGTGAAAATCTGTTATACACACACTCATACACACTCTCAAAGGCCCAGAATAAAGAATATTAATAACTAGCAACATATACCTACCTGGAGGCTAAACATGAACACAATTTCTTTCATCTATGCGTCTTTCATTTTCCTCCTCTTTGCATTTAATTTATGCTCTGAAGAGCACTTCCAGCTTAAGGTTTGTAGAAAACAAGCTCAAAGCCAATAGCATTAGAGTTAGACCTCCATTTAGTTCATTACTCATTTTCCCTTCTGGTTATTAAAGCAGAAACTGAGTGCTAATGACATGGTGATTAGTATCTTTTCATGCTGCATTCCTGCATCTCTCAAAATCAATCCTCAACAACAAATGTTTACTATCCCTTACTTTAACAATTATCCAGAATATAATACCATAAATGAGCATCTTTCTTAAGAGTCCTTCACTTGATTTTTGACCATTGTACTAATTGCTGGTTTAAAATGACTCACTTTTAACAAGATACTGTCTGTATCACTTTAGTCAATTTACTAATTATTCGAAGAATCACTTACCAAATAATTAATGACATAAAATTTGTCATAATCTTTGTTTTTGGCATTGATTCTGCGATGCTGTTTCTTTCTCATGTGATCTTTAAGTGTGTTTTTGTCTCTGAAGACTTTTTCACAGTACAAACACTGCAAACTAAGATAAAAAAGAAAATATGTCTGCATGTTAACACAAAAATAGTACAAGATCATATTCTTAAAGATGGAGATATATATAGTAAGATTAATCCTAAGCATGTGAGAGCAAGCTAAATAAAAGTTTATTTGAAAAAAAAGTACGTATATGACAATCTTAGATTACAGTAAAGTCAATCACTGAGATGATAAAAATGACATAAAATGAAAACATAGATAATAAAAAAGTTTACTGTTTGCCCCACATGCAAAGTGGGAGAAAAGTTTTATTACCCAAAATTGTTGTACCAGGGCACAGGAGGGCTGCTGACTGGTCAACATATGAACTCTTAACTCATCATGCACTTATACTGGCATCCAATCCATCAGTAACTTTTTCTTTGTAATTCAGAGTGAAAAAAGAAAACCTGCTAAAAATCAACTGATATCTTTACAAACAATATAAACTAATGAACCAGAAAGTTTTATATTTCTAACTCAGTAGGGAAGCTAAATGAAAGTTTGGCAGGGTGACCAGCAGGTTTTGAAATCCTGAGAAATAAAAATAGTAAATACATTGATACACACACATTTGTGTACATTAAAAATACATGTCTATGTACATGCCTGCATACATAGACATGAGTCATTACATACATATACACACACATTAATTGGGGTGAAAACATCCCTTAAACTGTTTACAGCAGTATGTCTTCCAATTAAAACAAAACAGTATCACAATATCACAGTATATCAGAGGTTGGAAGGGACCTCAAGAGATCATCAGGTCCAACCCCACTGCCAGAGCAGGATCACTTAGGGTAGTCCGCACAGGAATGCATCCAGGTAGGTTTTGAAAGTGTCCAGAGAAGGAGACTCCACCACCTCTCTGGGCAGCCTGTTCCAGGGCTCTGTCACCCTCACTGTAAAGAAGTTTCTCCTCATGTTGAGGTGAAATCTTCTCTGTTCAAGTTTGAACCCATTGTTCCTTGTCTTATCACTGTGAACCACCGAAAAGTGCCTGGCCCTCTCCGCTTGACACCCACCCCTCAGATATTTATAGACATTGATCAGATCCCCTCTCAGTCTTCTCTTCTCAAGACTAAATAGCCCCAGGGCTCTCAGTCTCTCTTCACAGGGGAGATGCTCAAGTCCCCTAATCATCCTCATGGCTCTTAAAACAGAAGTATGTCTTAAATTCTCTATTACAAGTACTATAAAATAATTGTTCTCTCCATCATAGTATCAACTGACACCCGAAGGTTCAGCCTATAAAGAATTAACTGAAGTCTCTTGACAGTGAAGTCTCACAGCCTATGAGGGCAGTAATCTGCATTTCATCTTAAATGGGTGATTCTCCCTGAAATAGATGGTGGTCATTTTTTTTCTGGCAGAGCCCTGAGCTTATAGGAACATCCTTGTTTGATGGATGGGCCTCTAGTTAGCCGAGGTGCTAAAATATTCTTCTTGTAAGGATGGCTTACATATTCTGCCAAGGTGGAGATAGTTTTTTGGGATGTTTGAAAAATTCCCTCTGCAGCAGAATGAAGAAAACCCCTAGAAAATAATTTCTCATTAAACAAAAGCTTTGGAGCTCTGGCATTATATCTTTGTATTGGATATGTTGGCTAACAGGAAAAAAAGTATGATGGAAAAGATAAATGACAGCACTTGAAGACACAGAAATAATGATATTAAAAAAACACAGTGGCTCTGAATGAAAATTATCAATTCTCCCTCCCCACACACTCCTCCCTTTACTCACAGATGAAAGCATGCTTCTTTGTCTAGTCAGAAGGAATCTTAACAATGTCTGGGTCAGGCCTTTCTCTGATTTCCCCAGGGTTTAAGATATAGATGTTGAAGAAGAAAATTATTTTCTTACTTAAACATTTGCTCCCACAAACACCAATAATACTGTGCCTAGAAGGTCTGTACCTACACCCTGAAAATCCTCATGCTGCTTCAGCCAAGACGCATCCAGATTCCTCTCAGCTATTGTGTGTGGAACAGCAATTCAGTATTCTCAGTATCTTTTTGCCTTCCAAGAACTGCTGTAACATTTAGGCTTACTGTTAAAGAAATTTTGAGTCCTCCTTGCACTTGCAGCCTCAAAATCTAAATATTGTTTTGTTGGTGAATCAAAGGTCAGAAGGCAGAATAAGTCTATGAACTTTAATATCTGCATTGCTCCACACGTTAACAGCAAAATGTTTGCTCTACTTGTGCAAGGTATTCCCAGGAAGAGTTCATAATGTTTTTCCTTGGTATATACAATGTAGTCATGCTATTTACCTGAAGTAATAATTTTCTCCTCTTAATTATATTTTCAGGTACTCTTCTGGCTATGAAGTCTTTCTCAGCAGCAGGAGGAGTGGCCTTTCACTGGTTTGGAAGCGATTTCAGCATGTGCATAAACTACAAGGAGGACTGGTTCTGAGAAACCTCCACCTAAATGAAAGGCTCAGGTCCTACTGATCAATAGTAAAGCTGCGTTTTGTCAGTGAGCATGGTAACTCAGAGCATTAGGCAACAAATGATACATAAAAGGCATTCTTAATACATGTTTCTGGAATAAGTTAATGTATCTATTGTGACTGCACGCTTTTTGTGTGTGACTAAATTAGACAACATTGCTGCCTTTTCCTTCCTTTGAATTTCTTTTCTTTTTTTTTTTTTTTTTAATTTCTCAGATGTACAAACCCATGGGTCCTAAATTTACTTGGAAGGATATTTAATCTAATTTCCATATCCCGGTTTTCACAAATCCCACTGTTCTGTGGCTTTTAACAACTGACCCTGAGAATGAGTCAAATTTTTCCTACAGTCTATGTTCAGATTGTATTAAAATCTAATAAATTTCTTAACGCTACAGTTTCGTTATGAAGGAGGTACAACTTCTGGCAGAGCTCAATTTATATTTGAGGCATACTTCATACTGTCCTATTTATGAGGTCCATAAAGGGCACTTAGATACTTGAAAAGGAAACTCAAAGTGAAGATTTCCTTGGTCTTTGCTACCCAAGTTCTTCTCCCAAATTCCCCTTTTAACTCCTTCAAGCACCTCAGGGTTATGTGTTTCTGAGGCAGTGTATACACTGGCTTTCCTCTTCTACTCTGGGTTGTACGTCGTAAGCAGCAGAGAAGGGAGAGACCAAAGATCGCACATTACTGATACAGAGAGGCAAATGAAGACTGGTGTAAGACCCTGGTATTTAGTGATTAAAGACATGTTTAGCAAAAAGATTGTTATAATGAGAAGGAGGAACATTAACAGTTACGAGAAAAAGGGACATATTATTATTTTCAGAGGAAATTGTGAAATGTGTATGTGAACTCACAATAAACACACATTTTTCTCTTTGTTTCTTGTTAACAAACTATGGGCACTGAATCAATCTTAATCCAATTTATTTCCAATCTTAAAAAAAAAAATTATCTAAGCCCATTTCAAAAGAACAAGACCAGAAAACTACTTACTTGTTGAGTTTCTCCTGTAATACAGCCAAAAACTCACAGCAATTCACAATGTTATCTGGCAACCCAATGTTAAAAGCATGCTCTCTTGCCATATGATTGAGCAGAACAGATCTGCAAATGATATCCAAAAAGAACATTACATATTTAGATACATATAAGAATTATTCAAATAGTGACTCAAAGTATAACAATTGCTCTAAAAATTCATAAAAGCCAATATATTAAATAAACAATAACAATGTTGTTGCCACTGCTAGGAAAAAAAGAATGCCACTTTATTGAAAGCTTATTTTATTGAAGTTTACAATTTCAACTGCTTAATCCACATGCATGAAATAATCCCTTAAACAAAAATTACAATACAGTTTATTTTGACTCTCACTGTTAGCAAAGATCATTTATTAACTTGAATAAGAAAATCACATATTTCAAATACCTGTTTTAAGAAACATTCTAAAAAGCTATTTGTCAGTCTTCTTTATGCTGGTTAGCAGAGCGGTAATTCATGGATGTGATATGCTTTTACATCAGTATTGCTTCCTGCAGCATTAGCAACACAAGCAGCACTCCAAAGTATGGATCAACAATCAATGGATGTTCCAAGAAGATCTTTTTCTGATAGATATATACTGGTTAATGCCTTAGCTGCCTAGTATCTTTATAGAGCTTGACTTCTGTTTTTGGAGACTAAATATCCAAGAATTGACACTGCTAAGCCTTGCTTTTACCACAATTCAGGCATGATATTCAAATCATGTGTTCTACCTGTTAGATCCAAGATTAAGTATAGGATGAAGTTCTTGGGGGGGTGAAATGACTCGGACTTTGCTATGCCAGGCACTAAAGAGAATAGGGGACACACACAATGCTGGGATGACCTGCAGGGACATGAATCTGGGTTCTTCTTCATTTTCAGAGTACTAGAACTACCCATGCAAGCAGGCATTCAGTCTCTTCAGCTGAAACTGATTTACTATGTATAAAGAAAGTTTTTTTCGGAACAAGCACTTGATTGCAATTGCTGCTTGCATTTGAGTGATGCTACAAAGCACTCTATTTTCACTCTAATTTTCCCCACCTCTTTTAATCTGAATTTCAAATTCACACTGGTTTGGTAAGGCTGAAGTAAGAAAATGTCTGACTGGACAGAAATATATTTTAACATATAACATTTAACATATTTATTTAACATATTGCCATTCTGGTGTGTATTAGAAGGGATGTGGCTAGTAGGTGGAGAGAGGTTCTCCCCCTCTTCTCTGCCCTGGTGAGGCCACATCTGGAGTGTTGTGTCCAGTTCTGGGCCCCTCAGTTCAGGAACGACAGGGAATTGCTTGAAAGAGTCCAGCGCAGAGCCACAAAAATGATGAAGGGAGTGGAACATCTTCCTTATGAGGAGAGACTGAGGGAGATGGGGCTCTTCAGCTTGGAAAAGAGGAGACTAAGGTGTGACCTCATTAATGTTTATCAATACGTAGAGGGTGGAGAGGGTGGAGCCAGGCTCTTCTCGGTGATGCCCAATGACAGCACAAGGGGCAATGGGTGGAAGTTGAGGCATAGGAAGTTCCATGGAAACATGAAACATTTTTTCCACTGTGAGAGTGATGAACATTGGACCAGGCTGCTCAGGGGGGTTGTGGAGTCTCCCTCTCTGGAGATATTCAAGACCTGCCTGGATGCGTTCCTGTGTGACCTGGTATAGGTGATCCTGCTCTGGCAGGGGCTTGGACTGGATGATCTTTCGAGGTCCCTTCCAGTCCCTAACATTGTGTGTGATTCTGTGTGATAAAGAGCATTCCTTGCCACTAAAACAACTTGTCGAAAAACTTGCTCTTTAAATCGGTTCAGTTCCTAACTCCAGCATACTGTACTTGAAAAAATAAAGGATTGAGGACAGAGTCTATTTAAAATGGCACTGCATTTGAAAGAAATACTTAAACTGTTACTTAAAATTAATTCTATCATCTGCCTCCTACCATTAGGCACTAACTGGTTCAGTGCCAATAAAACCATAGAAAAAGATACAAAGCAGATATGAAAAAAATAAACCAAAAGCTAACAGGTGAATAAACAAACCTGTTTCCTGTGAATTCTTGATCACAGAACATACACATACTATGAAAACTTGTGTCATATCTCTCTCGTTGTTGCTGTTCAAGAATTTCTCTCTATGAAAAGAAACAGATAAAAATAATCATCCATCACATAAATTTATTGTACCTCTTTATCCTTACTGGTAACAATGAACATATAATTGTGTATGAACATTAAAATATGCTGCTAATATAAACCAGATGTTACTATTTTTCAGTGTGGGTTCTCACAAAAATGATGAGTTTTTCAAATGTATTATGAGCTCCACTCAAGTTCCAGTAAAATTCTAATATTACACAAGGTGCATGGAAAGAAATGCAATCTGCAGTGAGATTGTATGCAGCTATTTAAATGATTCTATATTCAACAGCAGTTTATTGTTTCAACTCATAGTTCAGATTTACCCAGTGGAATGATAAACTCAATTTTGCATGGCTAATTGCAAGCAATCTAGAGGACTTTTCAAATGTACAGGACTAATAACAAGAGACTTTTCTGCAAGGATCTATGGCATGTAATAAAGTTAGGGAAAGAGAAGCTGATTGCCCTTACCACTTGTCATGTTTAAAGTAGAGCAACAGGCTAGGCTAGACACTTTGAAACACTTGAACACAATTTTCCTAAGCATAACAAAATTGTGCAGCAGGCGATTTTCTCTGCTGCTGTAACAGCACTAGTGTAGTCATACTGTAGAGTTAGTACACACTTCAGATGGAAAGGCCATAATCATCTGGGACACAGGAGAATCTGTTTCGATTAAAATTTAGCACTTTTTCAGCCCAGCATTACCATACCTTGTATTTCTGTTTTAAGTACTGCTAACTGGTAAAGGATTTATTTCCTGTTAGTGAAGAGGTGTTAGTGCCTGCTTCCTGACATTCAGAGATCTTTTCTGAATTTCTTAGGGGATTTTCTCAATCTCTTTATCTCCTTAAAGCCTTCAACAGTGGAGCTTTGTGTTTCTCAGTTACTTCTTTAGTAACTCTTTTGTATGGATAAAGGACCAAATTTCACAAAAAAAAAAAATAGAAAAGAAAGGAAAAAAGGAAAGGAAAAAACCAAACCAATCCCCAAAAAAATAAAAAAAAAGGAAGAAAAAGAGAGGAAGGTTCATCTTTACAGGCCCAAATATGTCTTGCAGCATGGATGGGCTGGTGTATCACGTAAGATCCTGCTGCCCAGAGAGCAACCATAGGAAGCTGATACTGAGCAAATAAGTGTGCTGTTGGTTTCTTTCCAGCAAGAGCAGCATGCTGTACCCAGTGAGAGGCAAAGGGATGAAAAGGATGCCTGCTGGAGAGTGCAGGAGCATATGACATCTGAGTACATTTGTCCTAGATCCAGTGGCTGCTGTGGGGCACAAATGCATCTTTGTCATAGCCTGTTCTAGTGCCCATATCCAAGAACATAATTTGGGGGGCTGTAGCTGTTGCACACCAGCTAAGAGTGTGTACTCTGAAAATGAAGATCCTGAGACCTTTTTGTTTGCTTTGTAACTATAAGGTGTTCCTTTTCTGCTGGAGTTGTGCTCAGCAGCACCTGTTCAAATTCCAGGCCATATCCACTCATGTACTGCTGCATCATGCAAAACATCAACTAACAGAAATATAAATTTTCAGGGCTGACTCCTGAAAGAGATAAATAGAGCATAACACATCTTGTGAGAGCCCTTCAGCAGAGATGCAATTAAGTAAGGATATCTGTCTGCTTTGCTCGGGCAGCAAACATTCCACAGCGTGTCAGTGAGAACTGGGGCTTTCTCTGACTGTCACCTCTCTCCACGCAGCAGCACATCTGATATGGCTTGGATAACTTTGAATCTGAAGGCATCTGCCTGTAGTTTATATACTTTGTAGAATGCACTAGAACCAATCTAAAAGAAAATCAAAAGGTATCACATACAATTCAAACATTAAGATAGCAAGGGTGTAAACACCCTCCCATTAACTTTATTCCAAACTAGCTTCCTAACTGTACTCTACTAGGAGGGAAAAAAATATTCTGCAATATTTGGCTGCCTAACTCCAGATTCTCATTTCATACAAATTGCTTACTGGAGTCCTGGTGTGCTGCTACTCCCAGTTATGCCTGCAGGGGAAGAAGCAGCATACTGCATACTCCACATAGATCGTGATCCTGTGGCGCTACTCTCTCTCCCTTCCTGTTTGCCTCTACATCAGCATGCTCAGCCGCTGAGAAGCTTTGACTAACCCAGTAGCATGGCTTTTATCAATTTACTCAACTCAGTGTAAAGGTAGGCACTCCTTTTATCAAATCCTGGCACCATTTACTGCTGGAGAGAACTTGCCAGCAAGCAAACCTGGTACGTGCACAGGGGAGGAATAAAAAGCACTTCTTCAAGTCAAGTACAGTGAAAGCAAGAGGTCTGCAATTCTTCTCTGCAGATGCTCCCAAACACCATTCATTCTACCTCTGCTCCACTGCTGAGACTCCAAATGGAAAATAGCAATTGCAATAACTTGCATAAAATAAAATTGTAACAACTTGCATAAAACTTTTGAGCTTTTTCTCAGTAAACTTTCAGGTAGTATTAGAAGTCAAGCTTAAACTGAAGTTATGGGGCAGAAATTGAGTAATTTAATTTAATACCTCCACCAATTTCCAACCTGTTGGAATTGTTGGGGTGGCTGGCATTGATTCATGGTTGATACTAAGATAAAAACCCCCAAAAAAACCAACCAACAAACAAACAAACAAAAAGCAAACCCAAGAACATTTCAGACGTGTTTTCCAAACCCTTTAAGGATATTGTATCATATTAAAGTGTCAGAGAACGAGAGAGGCAAAGTCACTTGAGGAGAAAGTAAGCAGATCACAAAATATACAAAAATTAGTTTTCTTTTTCCATAATGAAGAAAAGAATTGAGCACAGGCAGAAAAGGTAATCCAAAACACTAGAAAAGTAAGTGAACCAAATGCCATAGCTTGCTATCTGGAGAGAATTTTACAATGCTGATACAGTTTATTGGATAATTCTGACCCTCATCTCTTTTAATCTTCTTTGAGATGTTGTAACAGCTATTTGTCCTCCAGTCTTTTTGCCATATTCTACAATTTGCCAACAACCTCCTGCCTACACCGAAATCCATTACTTCACTGAATGCTGTCAAACGAGTTGTGAAACAATCATCGACAGAACAGAAATCCCCACTGATAGAAAGCAGAACTTCAGTTACTGAGGCTTTTAGTCTAAACTCTTTGTCCTCACAAGCCTCATGAAGCTTGTATGATCAACCAGGTATGGTCAAAAATAAGTATCACTAGATGACAAATTCATGGAAGCACATTTTTAGAGAGAACATATCTCAAATAAGCAGCAGATATAACTGTGGCGGTTAGTAGTCTACCATGGAATAGCTTTAGGAAAATTCTGTAATACGTAAGTGGTTGATCACCTTTAAACATGGTAAATGGCAACAAAAATGTAGTTGCTTTTCAGGAATACTTAATGTATTCAGTAAAATAAAATACAGTTTTAATCCAATTCTCCTTTTTTTCTCTCTGCAAAAAAACCCTCTTCTACAGCTGTTAGTCAGACATTTTCAACTATATGGGTGATCTGCCACTAAAAAAATCCAACCAAATTACAAAATTACTATGTATTATGTTTTTTAACTTATAAAACAAACCAAATAAAAATGGTAAGGATGTACCAGTGTTTATACCAGGATGTTAATTTTTAAATACACCAGCACACTAAGCTGCTAGTAAAAAAGAAATTTGATAATTTCCATGACAGTTTGCAATTTGGAGTCTAGAAAAATGCCCTGCATATTCATGATGCTCAGTTTAAGGCTGTGAGGAGTTCAGACTTTCTTGCAGGAGGTAGTAGTTGAAAACGTACCTGAAAAAATGTGCCTTTTCCTCTCCTAGGAAGCAATATTTTGGAAGATATAACCCTTTCCCCTCCTCTTCCCTCCCCCCCCCCCCTCCAAATGCCAAAAAATATGGATTCCAGGACAGCTGTTTTTTTGGCACATTAGACTTTTTTGGTATTGTAATTTCCACTAATCTTCTCTAACACTGTATCCCAGGTGATAAATTGTCTTTCTTTATTGCTGTCCCACCACTGTTCTTGTTTTTAAGGTCATACTAACAAGACCCTCATAAACAACTTATGTAGCTATATAAACACATGGCTTGGATCACTGACATAGAACAGTGATTCAGAATCAATACTCTGCACAAGTGCTGCTGCTTTTAACTCCAACCTGAAGAAAACACTGGTGGCAATTTTTTTTTCCTCCCCTGGCTACATCAGTTGACCCACCCCAAAAAAAAATTACTTCTCTTTCCACACCCTCTCTCTGCACTTCTGCTACTGCTACATAAGAAATACAGGTGGAAAGTACCTCTCTACCTCCAAGACAGAGGCAGATTACACTGCAGTTTGGGACAAGGTCATGCAGTGACTCTGACTGCAGCAAGACCTGAATTTATCATTCCTCGGTCCAGGAATCTACTTGCGCATTGGAGGATTTTGCAGCTGTCTGCAAAACTGAGCTAACTGCAGTGTGTGTCTTCTTTTTCAGGATGTTCAGGATTTAAACAAAAAAAAAAAAAAAAAAAAAAAAAAAAAAAAAAAGAAAAAAAGTACTGCCATAAGCTCTGACAAGGAAAAGTCCGAAGTTTCTCATCCAAAAACTTAAGAATGCAAATAGTCTCAACTTGTAAGTATTTCAGTATTGGGTGTGATTGGGGCAGAAGTATATTGTAGCTTGGGGGTTTTGTTGACATCTGCCTTGCCAGTTCTGGTCCTTCACTCTAATTCCTTCTAGGCAAGACACTAGAAAGATAGCATGTTATACAAACAATCACTTAAAAGAAGTTGGAATGAAAGTTTTTTATAAATGGTGTTATGGTTTTAGTGCTAGAGTAAGAAAACTTCCCCACTTTCCCCCTTCCCACTCCCACCTCCTCCCTCCCCTCTTACCAAGAGCTAAGACAGGGAGGAAAAAAAGGCAGAGAGAATTTTCTTAGTTGATTTACACAGAATATTTTACTCCTCCACTATGAAAGTATCAGATTACATCAGTATATATATATGAAACAGAAAGAAAGGGACAGGAAAAATACCATCCAGATCCCAAAAACAAGGAAAGAGGCATCCTCAAGCTCAAGACCCGGAAAGCAAGAGAGCAATGCAGAGTCTCCCGTCCAGGATGGTAACGCCCTACAGTCATACAGTGTTGTAAATTCATCATTTCTGATAGTGGGGAATATTATGTGTTTCAAACCACTACAATGGTGCTCTGTCCCCTAGGGAGGTAGTTTGCCTGAAGATGTTCCATTGAAGAGGAACCTTCATGAATGTTACAGTGTGCAGGACATCTGAATGCTCAGTCACACTGTTGTGGAGTGCGTGGTCACAGTCCACATTGCTTCTGTTGTGGTAACAGACTCATTAATACTACTGAAATCAGATGGTTTGCCTGAGAAATAATGTACTACTGGAGACAGCACTGTGGGTGTGAATTTGGATCTAAATAATAGTGGCTTTACAAGAAGAATATGTATTTTATCAAGCCTTTTAGGTGATCTCTCAAACACACAGTATGCATCTTCAGTTGCAGTTTCTTCCAATTTAAATGAGTTACACTTCCCTGCTGAGTGCTCATCTCACAGAAACTAAGTATTGCTATAGGCAAAGCAAGCAAGTGAAACAGATTCCGATTTTTAAAAACAAAACAAAACAAGACATCATGGTGACAGATCACAACAAGAAGCTGCTTTACTGGCAGTAAACCAAACTAGACCAGGACTGGTGACACTTGAGTTGCTGTACAGTTACTGAAAACTTGCCAAGCATACTATTTGACATTTGTATACAGCATTAGGATAAACTACTCTTAGGTCGTGTGTGTAGCTGATAAATAGGAAAAATATTTACAAAGAATTGTAGTATCAGAAACTTCATGTCTGCAATCTTAGCTATACATCAATAGCATGCCTCCTAACTTCTATATTCAGCTTCTCCTTACTGATGATCACTGTATTCAGTTCTCCCACTTGAAAAAACACTCTCTTGTCTCTTGAGTAGAGAAAAAAAAAAATCTTCTAATTCTGTAATCTTTACCATGCCTTCTTCAATATTATTTCAAGAAGAATGCTGTTCTTTATCAGAGATGCTTGCTTGAGAAGCCCTTCAGGAAGCAGCTGAGCTGTAATGTGCATGGAAATACAACAAAATTGTCAGGATGGAATGTCCAGTCCGGAGAACACTCAACATTTTGAAGTCAGCTGTCACACCATCTGACATACATGTGTTTGCTGACTACTTTGTATACTTTGCCCTCTCATCCAGTGAATGTGAAAATTCATTCATAGTCCAGAAATGTCACAAACAAAGCCCCACTGGCTAAACAGACAGACTAGCATGTTGAAGACTAGTGTCTATGGAATGAAGGATAAAAGCAGGAAAGCAACTGAGCAGTAACCTACCATCTTTCAAGGGATGCTGCCTGTCTGGAGATGAAACTGAGAGTACTCCTTTTCTTCTGGAACAGGGTGATCACCTAAGAGGGCATTCCTGATTTTCTGCTAGATACTCAGGTAAGATATTTCCAACCTCTGATATACTGTGATTCCCACAAAATGCTGTGAACAAGAATGAAGTAGAAAAAGGAACGGGTAGTATTTTCCTGCATCTTTTCAGATGAGTCCAAGGCATCGATCAACATCTTCTAAAGAGGAATATGTAGCTATGGAAATAGTGACAAAATAGGGAATATTTAAGAATATTGTCATATGGCTGGGGAAACAGAAGTCTACCAATAAGCTCCCTGACAGAGAGGAGAGGAGAGGAGAGGAGAGGAGAGGAGAGGAGAGGAGAGGAGAGGAGAGGAGAGGAGAGGAGAGGAGAGGAGAGGAGAGGAGAGGAGAGAGGAGAGGAGAGGAGAGGAGAGGAGAGGAGAGGAGAGGAGAGGAGAGGAGAGGAGAGGAGAGAGGAGAGGAGAGGAGAGGAGAGGAGAGGAGAGGAGAGGAGAGGAGAGGAGAGGAGAGGAGAGGGAGAGGAGAGGAGAGGAGAGGAGAGGAGAGGAGAGGAGAGGAGAGGAGAGGAGAGGAGAGGAGAGGAGAGGAGAGGAGAGGAGAGGAGAGGAGAGGAGAGGAGAGAGAGAGAGGAGAGGAGAGGAGAGGAGAGGAGAGGAGAGGAGAGGAGAGGAGAGGAGAGGAGAGGAGAGGAGAGTAGAGGAGAGGAGAGGAGAGGGGAGAGAAGAGAAGAGGAGAGAAGAGAAGAGAAGAGAGAGAAGAGAAAAGAGAAGAGAAGAGAATATAAGAGAAGAGAAGAGAAGAGAAGAGAAGAGAAGAGAAGAGAAGAGAAGAGAAGAGAAGAGAAGAGAAGAGAAGAGAAGAGAAGAGAAGAGAAGAGAAGAGAAGAGAAGAGAAGAGAAGAGAAGAGAAGAGAAAAGAGAAGAGAAGAGAAAAGAGAGCATCTTAGGACATCAGTTTGCCAGCTAAGTGACTAGGTTCGAAACATCAGTGACAAAAGAAGCCAGAGAGAAATAAGAGTTGTGACTGACTGGAGAAACCAAAGACCAAACTATAATCTAACTGGCATTATAATGAAATGGCTAAAGTCTCAGGAGTGTTAAATATCTATTGTGAAACTCGTGAGTTGCATTCTCCTGACTTTTATTTTTACTTTTACTTTGTATATCAAATTGCCTCTTAGGAACAGAGAAAATTAATTTTTCTCCTGCATCTAATCCTTCAGCCTAGTCTGCAGAGCACAAGCTCAAAGTGAATAGTGGGAGTGACTAACTGGAATGGCTATAATGGATTGTTCCCCTAGCTGTCTCTCCCACTTGCTCTTAGATTCTTCCTCTTTTTCCTATTACTGCTCTAGCTGAGTTGACCCAGCTACTGAAGTGATAAAGTCTGGAACCTGCACTTGAAGAGGAAGGTCAGACAACTCAGGCTTTAAAGGGTGTTGGGACATTGATGTAGAAGACATTCTTGCAGCTTTTTCAGGAAGCTTAGCCAATAAAAAAAATTTGAACAGTTTCATGATATGATGAAAATCAAGTAACTGTGCAAAGACGTATGAAAACAAAAAGAGGGTAGAAATTACAGTAGATGTGCCACAGGCTGGCAAGCTGAAGCAGGAGAAAGGTGAAGTTTGTCTGAACCAAGACTACCAAAAGAAGATGGAGACAGGCTAACATAGTAAAATGAAGCAGCAAAACACAACCTTCCCCTGCCCCCAAATGCATTAAAAAAAATGGCAAAGAAAAGCAGAGATCTATTACTCAATGTAGGAAGAGACTGAATACAGACAAGAGAGTAATGCTTCCAATATTCAGGGCTTCAGTCTTTACAGGAAAGATTAATTATGCCAGAACTGTTAATGAAATGCATTCAAAACAAAACAAAGAACTGAGACCAAAAAATGGTAAGCAAGGGTTAAAAGTTGGTATATTCAAGAATTTACACAAGACTCACTATGGAATTAGATAAGATAATTTCTGACTATCAGTTGACAAGTCTTCAAAAAACTCAAGGTGCTTGAGAAAAGCAATTAAATACCAAACACAGGCAAAGAAGGACCTATAGAATTTCAGGTATAGGTATTAACATGATGATATTACTAGCTACTCTGCAAGCACTTCCAATGCTGCTAATTAAATCAGACTAGCATCTCAATTCCTTCCAGTGCATACCTTCAACTTCCTTGAACCTTGTCTCAGCTTGTGACAAATAGGTTCCTACAAATGGCTTATCCTAGGAGGCTGGTATAACTGTCCCCCTTCCAGTTTCGGTGAAGACTGCTCTTCAGGGTTGATTTACTGGAAGGATAAGGAAACTCTCCACCTAAAACTACCAGTTACATGACAGGAGCATAGATGTAAACATGAGAGCAGGACAAGATCAAGGCTGTGGTAGGAAGTGTGTATTTTCAAATAAAAGGTTTGAGGGTTTTGCCTTTTCTAAGAAAAATTTTAAAGATAAGACCAAGTGGCTTATACTGACACTCCCCCTCCTACTATCTCTCAGGTTTTGCTGCCAGTACTTCCTTGCTTGGTACTGCTTCACAACTACAGATTCTTTGTCAAGAGTGTGTTTTTCCAAAAGTCTGTATCTGTTTTGTATTACCTACCCTTGTCAGCTATTTCAGCAAGCTGTGTTCTCTAACCTAGTTCAGGCTCGTTCCTTGGCCTCTCTCAATACATCACAGTCACCATAATGTCTCTGCATGACATCCACCTTGGCTAGCTCCCCTGCTGCAATACAGCCTGAAATACTCCTAAACTTGAGATTCAAAACTGCCAAATGAAATGCTTCACCTAGCACATTTTAAAGACAATATTTGTCCTTGTTTGGGCTTGCTGTCAGAGACAGCAGTTAGGATTCAAAGGCTGCAGAAAAATAACCAAAAATTGCATAGTTCTGGTCTAATAAAGTTATTCTGTGCAACTGACACGAGTCCATTTGCCAGCTCGGTCTTAATTGCTGGACTTGTCTGGAGGTAAAAGACTTTGAAAAGCAAAATAACTATTTAACTTGCAAGTCAACACTCAGATTGCAGCAAGAGGAAATGAAAAAATAAACAGACTTTATTGCTGTAACTAAAGCAGTGACTCCATTAGCCCCAAACTACAGCTGCAGCTTGATTTCATAAAATCCTGTAAAAACTGAAGATACAGTTCTGGGACTTAAACCACCAAAGACTATTTCACACCATAATAAGAGTGCATACCTCTTTCTTTTCTAACTTAATTACTCTGTAAATAAAATGAGCACTTGCTTTGGGCTAAATCCTGCACTCTTCTCTGAATTTGAGGAAATGACTATTCGTAGAGGAGATGAGATGGCTCACCTGCCAAAAGACTGCACTCTCTTGACACTGGGAGTGGAGACAAGGCCTAGTTGGAATAGGACTGAATAGTACAAAACATTACAAAACTAGAAAAAATCCCCTTAAAAATAAAAAACAACTACTCTGCAGCAGAAAGGAGATATATTATAACAAGACAGTTCTATGAAAACATTAGCTGCATGCTCAATCACAACCCTCTTTCCTTAAAGCCACAAACGACATTGGGAAAGGATCATCGTTATGGCGCTGTGTGCTCACATGTAATATTCAAGATGCTGTTCATAACCTCAAAGGGATTGTAGGAAACTGGAAAGGTACAGAGAAGTGCAATGATGTACAATGAAGAACCACCAAATAGACAGCATCTTCAGGCTCAAATCACTGAATCCTTGCAGTTTCCAAAGACCTCTTGAGAGAAGGTAGTCCAACCTCTTGCGTCCAAGCAGGGTCACCCAGGTCTGTGTCTAGTTCTGTTTTGAGTGTCTCCAGAGACGAAGACTTTACAACCTCTCTGGGCAACTTCTTCTAGTGTTTGACCACCCTCACATTAAAAAAAGTGTTTTCTTGTTTTTGGAGGGAATTTCCTGTTTTTTAATTCATGCCTACTACCACCTGTCCTGTTGGTGGGCACTACTGAGAATAATATGACTCTCTTCTTCATTCCCTTGAAGTATTTATACATATTGATAAGATCCCTCCTGAGCTTTGTCTTCCAGGCTCAACAGATCAAGCTCTCTCAGCTTCTCCTTGTATGAAGGATGTTGCAATCCCTTAAATCATCTCCAAACTGGACTTGCTCAAGTATGTCTGCATCTTGTACTGAGAAGCACATCTCTGGACCCAGCACTCCACGTGTATCTCACTAGTGCTGAGTAGAGGGGAAGGATCACCTCCATTCACCTGCTAGCAACACTTCTTCTAATACAATCCAAGATGCTGGTTTGCCATGAAGGTGCATTTCAGTACATGATTAACGAAAGACATAATGTAAGGTAGATAAATCAGGAGACAAATTATGAATGGCTTGGATAAGACTAAGGAAAAGCTGTTCACTACCTCTTCTAATGAAAAAAAAACATCCAGGTGACAGGTTCAAAACAGATGATTCTCTACAAGTGTGTAGTCAAGCTGTGCAACTTACTGCTGCAAGAAGCTGTGGATACATAAGTTTTTGTGGGTTCAGGGTTGGAGTTTCATGAAGAAGACCTGTACATACTCTGCAGGTTCTGGGGATTTGCCAGTGAAGTGCTGTGAGCTGCAGAACATTACGTTAGTCACCAAACTGAAACAGCAATCAAAGGGTAGTTGAACCAAATGGATTTTGCATGCCAATCCAAATTAGCCTACAGACAAGAATTTTGTTTTTGTATGCATCTCCTTCATTCTGAATGCTTATGATTTAAGATGTCTCTAGGTGCATGCTGTGTATGCACAGACTTGTAATAGAAGCATACCAGAACAGTGTAACAAAGGGTTAAAAGATCTGTGTTAACAATTCCCAGGACAGAGCTGCCAACAGTAAGCTCAAGAACATATTATGGAAAGGTCATATTGAGCACTCTAACACCTCACAGTACAGATGACTTGCCAGCAGAAGACCTTGCATCCTAACAGAAAGAGACTGGCCACAAAGTTGCTATGTATTACGTAATATTTTAAAGTTAGCCCAACAGCAAAACCAGACTACAGCTGTTTATTTCAAACAAGAAAACACCAAAAAAAAAAAACCCCACCCCAGTGGTCAGCAATCAGGACTAAGTCATTATGGAAACTGAAGTCAGCAAGAGCTTAATGTGAAGCACCACACGCTCAGAACCTAACAACTAAGATACGAGAGGTCTGTCCAAAGTAGTAGATTGCCATCATCAAGCAAGAAGCAGTACAGCTCACGAGGAGTCAAAAGCTGGCATTTCTTCTCCTTTGCATCTCAAGGAAACAACAATACTGCATAGACTTCCTCCACTCATGCACCATGGTGCTTACGAGCATGCAAGTGTGAATTAAAGAAATCTGGGTAAGAGAGGGTGAATGCACAAAACCAACTTGCTTGAAGATTTTGTAAAAAAGTAACACCTTCCCTTTTCACAGCATTGCACACTGAGTTTTATTTTGCTCATTTCCTTACATGTACGCTACTACACAAAAGATAGTGTGTCAGTGCACTGCAGATTCTTCCAAGAAGAAAAATGCTCAGCACACAGTCTTTTTCAGTACTCCGGGCATATTTTCCACTTGTGTGAACACTGACATTCAACCTGTAAATTTATTCCAAAGGAAAATCTATAAACAACGAGTTTATGTATGTTTCTGTAACATCTAGGGAAATGAGCTTAAAAAAAAATATTAAAAAGCCCCAGAATTTTGCAGTCTAGTAAAAAATACTTTAGAAATGCCCAGTAAGTTCCACTATGGAACTGCTTACCTCAAAAAATGGAACAACAGTAATTTCTTACCAGCCTCTTTTGTTGAAGCTGTTCTCTAAGTAATCTGTCTTCTGGTAAAACATCACATAGAAGAAAATAATTGTCTTGCTCTTCTGTTAAGATTAGAAAGTGTGTGTAAGGGATAGGAAGTTGCAGCTGCTTTTAATATTTTTGGCACATAATTTGCTAACCTTTTAGAATGTGTTAAGAATGTGAGAATTATTTTTTTTTAACCTAGAGAAGTTATTTTAGTTTCATAATTTAATGAAATATGCTTAAATATTTAAAGTATATACATTTATGTATGTATATACATAATATTTATATACACATTTGTGTATGTACATTTACATCATTCATATTGCAGTACAAAGGTAAAAGTATAGCAAAGTTTTCCCCACTACAAGCTTTATTAATTTTATGATGGTTCTTCTGCAGATGTAAAGCAATTGTAATAATTTGTAGTGGTTACAGTATAAAGTCAGCATGAAAGAAACATCAAATCACCTTTAATTTTATCTTGCAAATGGGGATTTTAGTTACCTGTCCAGGAACGGTTAGCAGGATCAGTGTGGGTGGTGGACAGGGTGAAGTTGGAAAGAACAGCTCTTTGGGAATGTTTCTACACATTTCTGGAAAGTCTGTCATCAATATTTTATACAGTGGGTATCAGAGCTTCCCCAGCCTTGACAGAAGCACTTCTAGGCCTTGATTGGCAACTGGCAATCAAAACTGGCAGTGCAGTTAAGCATGTAATGAGCTCACCCTCACTGCTCACAGTACTGAAGCATATGTTGCAACCCTTGGAAAAGGTAACTTTAAATATGTGGTTAAGAGTTAAACTTTACTTCTGTGGTTTTCTGACCTAGTGTCAGATTAACTTCACACTTGGCTGATCAAAGCAGCACTATATGCCAAAAATTATCACATGGTCTGGCCAACAGAGAGTAAGCAAGCAACGCACTTACCTAACGGGGCTTGTGAATTTGTTCTTATCACACTGCAAAAGTCTGTGATGGGCTGTTCTGCAAACCTCTTCTTCCAGTACAAGATGTACCTTAAAAATGAGGGGAGATGATTAGTGAAAAAGGAAACATTAAAAAAAAAAAAAAGTTTAGTAAATGCTTGATTTGGTCTTGGTTTTTTTTTATCCTATAACTTAAGAGTATTTTATGCTTTTTCAAAATTCCTGTCTCAGTTTTTGCTTCCTTTAATCTAGCTTTCTAGTTCATTAAATTAATTCAGCTTCATTAACATTGTGTTTAACTATCCTGTCAGAGTGAAGAACTCAGTAAGACAGATTTGCGTTGAGCTTTACATAAACACTGTGACCTATTCACATCTTCAAACAGAAGTGCCACTCAGATGCATTTTTAGTCAAAAGATATACTACAGAGGACTCTCAAATTCCCTGAATATGTGCTCCATGTTCTGCAAGACAGAGGCAGGAATCTGAAACTCAGTGAAAATACCAACTTGTCAAAAGTGACATTTTGGCAGGTCTCCTGTGGAGTTACAGTGGAAGCTGTAGCTTGACAGAAAACTAGAAAGACAGAACAATTAAGTCCCCAAACACCTGGGACTGGGAGAGCAGACAGAGTAAGGAAACCCCTAAACACATCTTGAAGGTTTAACCCATAAACTACAGTTGTTCAAAAATATTCTTGTACTGTCATTGTTTGTATTACAGCATCAACATACCACAACTGAGATTAGGTTTCCACTGAACTAGAAGCTACTGTCTAACTAAGAAGTCACCACCTTCAATTACATGATGAAGGGAACCAAGTAATCCTTGTGCTAGTTATTCATAATGTTATTATTAGAAAAAAGAAAAACAAACCAACAAAACCACCTGAAAACGTCTAAGTTGTGATTATATTTACACTTTTGACCTGTGCATGGTCTAAATCATGAGAGAGTTGGTAATGTAAAGGCTAGGAAAAGAATCATAAAAAATCAGATATGATTATGATGAGGACATTTCTAAATAGTTGTGAGTAGTGCCATTTCCAAGTTTACTTGCCACAGCTAGCACGTCTCATGGTGGCAAATGTTACCTCTGTTTACATCTAACTTAATATATGAGGACTCCAACTGTGACAGCCAAGGAATACGTATATATTTGTTTCTGCTAACTCTGACATGGAGAGGATTAACCTCTGGTAACAGCACACAGGTAAGCACAGTGAAGTTAGCATGCATGGCTGAAGTTCATTCAGTAGCTCACTAGGTGCCAGTAAGTGAGAGGTGAGCATTTCATTGTCTGTCTATCTACTCCACTGTTTATAATTCACAATAAAATGACAAGTTTCGTTCACAACAAGAACAGCAAGTCTTCCAGAACAAGTAATCCTTGAGTTTTTGGGACATAAATGTGCAAATGGAGGGATTTCAAGATGTCACTTACTCTGTCCCGTGCACTGAAATAAATGAACGCTGTTCAAACAAGCTCACCTAACCATGAAGTTCACTGGTAAGTGATTTCATATCATAAGACTTAATAAAAAAAAACAGTGATCAAATACAGACAATGTCTTGTCATACTCCCAGGGAGACAGAATGAGTGATCAGTGTCTATGAGTGTTCACGCCCAGTCATGCAGTGGAAGCTTATTCCCCTTATCTCTTCCCTTTGCTTTAATGCCAATTTATCTTTATTCTTCCAAGTTAAAAAAAAAAGAGTAAAAAATCCCATTGGCATTGCTCTTCTCTGTATTCATCACTTCTTGTAGTTCTGTCATAAACTACTACTATTCCTAAGACTGACTGTAACTCATTGCTAAGTATAATGCCCCCTCTATGTTTTCAGAGTATTTTCTCTCTATTTTTCCACACTTCAGTTTAACACTTCAGATTATACTTCCTTTTTTGTCCATAGCATTAGATATTCAGTAGAGCAAATAAGAGGAGGCACACTTCAGAGTAACAACTCCATCATTTCATATCCTGAGGCCACTTTCTTTAAGAATTGGCTACCTTCCAATTGTATTAGCAGCAAAAAGAATGTAAATGGGCATTTTCTTGAAAAAGTGATTTTAAAATATATTTCTATTAACACAGAATAATTCCCCAAGTGCAGTTAAACTGGTGGTCCACGACTGAGCAGCTCTGATCCCTTTAGCTGAAGAAACTAGCATTATCTCCAAAGAACACTGCATTCTTGTTCGGCCTACTTTCAACACAAAACCAAACAAAAACAAGTATCAGTTTTAAGCAATGAAAAGCTCATACATCTGAAAAAAGGTTTTTATGACTGACATTTCTCTTCTTAAATTTCATCTTAATATTTCATTTTTTCTTAACATCTTGATAGACACAAGTTACTGGCTTTGGCTCAGTAACTAATCACAGAAGACCTACCAGGAAACTTTTTAGTTGAGAAATCATCCAGCTAACATTTAAACAGTGCAACAGAAGTGTGCACAAACTGGCAGGTACCATCAAGCCTACCGCCTGGTTCATATATTGCTGTGTGTGAAAGCAAAATGTCACCAAGCGCCTTGTCTCTGAAGTTACAAGCCAGCTGGTGCCATGCCAGCCACTGGAGGAAGTTAAGAGAGAGAAAGCCAAACATGACCCTGCTGAGATGATCAATGACACAGCTGTAGCAGTCACAGTTGTATGCAGACTACGGTACTGTAAAATACCGTTAAGGATGAAATGTGATACTTATGCAGAAATTCTGGCATCCTTAAAATAGGACAAATTAATTTCATCCCAGAATGTGAGAGATCCTGTACTGAGCATTCTCTGTGTACAATACATAGCTTTAGGACATTGTGCAGTGGCAGAAATAGTCTTGTCCTATACAAATAAAACTCAAATTTAGGAGAGTTGATTGTCTCATATGTGCCTTATGAAATAAACAGCTTTCTAGTTTGTATGCAACCTGTCTATTAGTGACAGGACCTGAGAAGTCCCCAGAAAATGTCAAAGAATGTCTAGCACAGAAATCGTCCTGTGTTGTAATATTAAGTACCTGGGTCCCAGCAGCATCTAGGGGTTGGGGAGTGGAAAAGGAAAATAACTTTGCAATCCATCAATAAAAAGCCCATAAAAATAAAAGTAATAAAAATGTTCCCACATCATCTTACTGTTTTTTTCAAGGTTTTTTTTTCAAGTATTTTAGAAACATGATCTCTAGTTTTCTGAAGGTTTCTGTAATATCTGCACTCACTCACTCTCTCTCTCTCTCTCTCACAAACACACACACACACACACTCATTTTAAACAATATAATCTTTACCTTCTGAAATCCGCAACCAGTTTCACATCTGCTATGACAAGCTTGTGTTCAATAATCATGTGCTTCAGGAGCAGATTTTGTTCTGCTACGAGATAGCATTCTTTGCAGAAAATACAGGGCACATAGGGAGAACTTTCAACAGCAGCAACATCGCAAGCTTCTGGCAGAGACAGAGGCTCCAAAATAGACTCCGTATCTAAAATAAATAAAAATAAATGTTGAGTAAATGAATACATCTACATCACTTGGAGTACTTTTAGGCAATTTAAACCCATTTTGTTGGGTCCCAGTTTTGTTGCAAGGATCACCAAAGTGCTTGGAAGCAAGCATTATTTCCAGGAAGGATGGCAGGAGGTTATCACAGGACAGTTCTCAAGTATCTGCTCCAGCTGAAACTCCCAGCTGACACTGTCAGACACAAGTGCCCTGCTTATCACTGAAGGAAGTTTTATGATAAGACACCTTTTCCTCACCTGTTCTATCTGCTGTTATGAATGAAGCTATTCTCTTTGCCACATTCTTCATACTATCAGGAAGGCTTTAGACTGTATAGCACAAACCATTTTGTATGTTGATTACTTCTAATTATACTCTTATTTATTGCACAATGGTTCTGTAATTTTCTGAAGGTCTGTATGCATATACAGACTCTTGAAGGCCTGTATGCATTTGTCTTTCCTTTTTTTCCTGTTGGTATCTTGCCTACTGTTCTGTCGCTATTACTGATAAAGATTACTGCCACATGCAAGCACTTCTTAAATGTACAGACGCTGAGGAGGGGCAAGCCATGCCTGATGCCAGGACAACTAAGAACTCTGTCAGCCAGTTCAGCTGTGCCCAGTAAGCAGCTACACTGGTTTAGGTCTCCTGCAATGACCTATTTAAACATTTAGATGTCCAAATAAACAACTTCCTATCTGCCTTAACAAAGCAACCTCCAAAATGTATGGCAGGAATTGGTAGTCAACATAGACAGGAGGCAGATACAGTTATTTAACATAAGTACTTGGGAATAACAATTGCTTGAGCTGGAAGTACAGAGCTGTTGATTTTTCATTGTAGTGGTGGACTGCTGAAAGAAATAAACTGAGGTGAAGGTTTTTTTGCTGCCCAAAGAGCATAGCTAATTCTAAAAGAGAGCAACTTAAATATAACTATTGGAGCAGTGTGGCAACTGCAGAAGCTTATGCAATTTGTCTGAAAGGCACTTAAAAGAGGAGGTGAGGGAAGAAAGAATCATGAATATAGCTTTGTACTCATCTGCTGCAAAAAACACTGAAGAAGAGAATGAATGCACAGAGCTGAACAAAGATGCACAGCCTTTAGCATAGCACTTAGTGGACTAACACATAACACAAATACCAAAATAGTACAAATATGGCTAAGTATATTATTGAAAGCCCTGCACAAGTAGCTAATTTTGATTCTATATTTGGAGCAGAGTGGCCACAGATACTGAAGAAAAGCTGTTAACTAAAGCATAGCTAAAGGCTAACAGGGAAATAAAAACATTCAGATCAAGTTCTTGCTCCACCAGGACTCCCACATGCAGAGACCCTTGAAAATGAGGGAATAGTAGTTAGCACCTCTTTTAAAATGTGCTGTCACAATAATGACTTCACAGGGTCAGATTAAATATCCTTCCCGTGTAAGTGTCCCAGCTGACAGTGGCAAGAAGCAATTACCTAGGGAAATGTACAAAAATTAAGAAAACAAACAGTAGTCACACAAATAGCATAGTCTTTCAGAAATGTGAGAGTGAAGAGTTTAAGTCACAGGCTCTTTACCCTGGAAAAGAGAAGACTGAGAAGGGATCTCATAAATGCATATAAATATCTAAAGGGTGGAGGTCATCAGGATGGGTCTGGGCTCTGTTCAGTGGTGTCCAGTGCTAGGACAAAGGGGCAATGAGTACAACCTAGAACACAGAAGGTTTCACTTGAACTGAAGGAAAAACTTCTTTACTTTGAGGGTGACAGAGTGCTGGCACAGGATGCCCATAGAAGTTGTTGGAGTCTCCTTCCCTGGAGACTTTCAAAACCTTCCTGGATGCATTCCTGTGTAACCTGATCCAGATGTACCTGCGTTAGCAGGGAGGTTGGACTAGGTCTCCAGAGGTTCCTTCCAACTTCTACCATTCTGTGATTCTGTGGCTACAAAAATACCTCAGTAAGCATTTTATGGCTTTTTTCCCCCCCTCCACTGATTTGTTTCTGTACTGTTTGAACTTACTCATCTTTCATCAACACCTAAAAAACCCTGCAGCAACATTTCATGTTCTCCTAATGGTCCTTCTTTCTTTGTTCAGCTTTTGGCTAGTTCTACTTTACATTTCTCCATGTGCCAGGGTGAGGGGTATTTTGAAAACACCCAGTCAGCACATGTTTTTCCTCAGACTCTTTATTGCTTTTTTATTTGTAGCATTTTGCTTGCTTTTAGGTTCACTGAGTTAACAACTGAATTATCTTCAGTGATCTGAGTCTCAGAGAAGCTGTGAATCAGGTGCTAATGTACAAGACAGTGGACATATTCTTGGTGTTCACTCCCGTTTGTTATTCTGTATTTATTAATATTGAATGGAACTTTTATTTTTTTAGTGTCTAGTTCACTCAAATACCAGGAAATTCTTCTGCACTGCTTCAACTGGCCTTCCTGCTTGCCATTTGGGAAAAAGAAAGTGTATTAACTGCAAAATTTATCACCTAACCCCTTCCTATTTGTGTCTGTGGTGAACAGCACCACAGACTTACCTCCTAATAAAACCAGATCCCTATAAAATCCATTCATTAAGTTTCTACCAAATCATCCCATAACCATTGAGTTTTCATCTGCCTAGCAGAAAACCAACATGACTGGTATGCAAACAGATGTCCCAAAAACTTCACAGAAAGGACACTGAACTCAGGAACTATGAAAATCCCTCTCTTCATTCACAGAACTGATAACTGACACCATTTTCCTCCACCTTTAACAGGACAGACAAAATTGTGGTCTTTCAGAGCTAATTCAGAGCTAAAAAAAATGTAGATTAGTAGAAAGAAGAGACTAGAGGAATATAGCCTTTGAAAACAAAGACTAAGAAGTATACCCTGTTCTTCAGCTGAAAATAAAATGAATACTTTGAAGACATTTGACAATGACATGGTATAGAAAATAATATGGATTACACAAATTGATTTCAAAACTAGAATAAGCATTGTTTTTTGTTATAAGCACCCATAGGATACCTAGAGCTTATACCTACACACTTTTAAAACAGTGAGAAAAGAAAAAGAAAATCCTGCCTGTTATAGAAACTGTATGTCTTTATTTTAAATGCAATAATACAAGCTAATTAATTGACAGGCTCAAAATGATTAATTTTCCTTAATGCAACATATTCAGTTTAAAATGTAATTATTCTCAACTCAAAACTAATGTTAGTTTGCACATGAAGTAAACATTACACCCACACAGTTATAATACAGATGACAGCAGTACAGGCAATGTACCCTACCTGCACAATCACCCATCACAAAGCAATATGCCACGTCATTTTATGTCCAATACAGTAGATGTACCAGAAACAAAAGGAAGGAAAGATTTGGCACTTTAAGGTGAGTTGTAAAAGGCAAAATTCTCAGAGATGGTTTGGCCAGTATAACAGCTTGCTGCCACCAAGAAGTGATGTCTTGTTACTCTCTTTCCACTCATCCTGTCACTCCCAACCATCTACTATTGCCCTTCTGCTTGTGCTGGCTCCTAGGCTTGCCAAATCCTTTGATGAGTTGATTCAACTCTTTAACCAGATAAAACTACTCGCTTCTTTCTTTCTGCTCAATAATGCTGAAAATGCTCACAGCAGAGTCCACCAAGTGCAGGAGCAAACTAAGGAGTGCACAGTGAGAAGCAGTAAGATGAAACAGAACCTTCTTCTTGTCATCTTAGCTTCCTCCTTTCTTCTCAGCTCAAGAGACTCAACTGTTTCATGCAATTTTACCATAAGCATGCCTTATAAAGTGTGCAAGATTCCTTCAAAAGCATTACACACAAAGGAAAAGAAAATGCTAAGATTTTTAGCACTGTGCTTCTTAACAAGGACATCTAGCACTGGCTGCAGTTCATAAAGCCTATTGTTGTCCGTAATAGGCATTTAAAACACACTAAAAGCCGTAAGAGCTGTCGAGATCAATTCTTCTTGGTTGTACATCTGAACTATGTGCCCTGACTAGATCTGCAGACATGTTGAGTACTGCTGCTTATATTACATTCTCCACCTGGAAAGAAGAGGTACTGGTGCTCAGATTAATGAAATAACTTCACTGCTACAATTCGTAACTCACATGTCTTGGCCCTGGGCTGCAACCCACAGCCGTGACTGGAGCACCAGAGCTTAGGGAGAGGTAGAACCCCTTCAGCAGGCAACTACCAAGCTGAGGAAAGAACCTTCGAAATAATTAATCTGCATGGAATGCTGAGGGGAGGGGCACTCATATTCTTCTTTTGGAAGCTTTGTCACCAGATAAAAAGGAGTGACAGTCATAAGCCCAGAAGGAAAGGAGAAAATAAAGGTTAAAAGACAAGTGTTTTTAACTAGGGAAGAAGAAATCTAACACATTTTTATTATCAACTGAAGAATACCTGAAAATTCAAGAACGCACATTGTCTGAGAAAGGAAATAATGAAAGAGGAATTCATACAAATTGGTTTAAGACACATATTTACAGGTTTCATGCCATTTTTTGCAGCTTATGGCACAACAATAAGGTTTTAGGTTGATGTGTATATTATGTAAATATACATAATATAGCCATGTATAATATATTTATAAGCCTGCTGTTGGTAACACAAGGATAATGAAACAAAATAAGAACATCTGCTGGAATGTTAAGTGTCTTTATAATTAAATCCAGTAGTTGAATTAATTGATTCATTACCAATAACTTAGGTTTATTATTGCATTAATACATCTGGCTAATACTATGAGACGATTAGCACAAGAACTTGAAATGGTCCTAAACCAAAAATTAATGCCACAAATACACAGGCAAATAAAGGAATCCTAACAATGAGGGTTTTAGACATACAAAGAACAAAGGGGAGAACAAATGACAGTAAAACAACAGACACCTAGCAAACCTGGCACTCCACACTAACAGCATAACAGATGCCAAACACAAAATAGAAAGGCTGAGCATCCTCCCCCAAGCGCATGCTGACTACATAGCAAAATCATTTAGTTATCAAAATGATCAACCCCCCAGATATGGTACATTAGGAAAAAAAGCTGGATTCCTATAGGTAATTCTGCACAAAACAGTGCTTCATTTAGAAGTCTCCAGGAAATGAGTAGTTTTAAAGCTTTGTCTAGTATCCAAGGCTTTTTGAGCTGTAATGAAAAAGAGTATCAAGAAGCACCAGCCTGACACTTGAAATACACACATGACAGCTTCCTTGTTTTGCAGCCTTGGCACTGCAGCATCTATTTGTTGGCACAGCAGCATTCCCTAATTTGTGGTCATATTCTTGGAAGAGATTTTATACTAATAACAAGATTTTTCCTTTGTTTTCTGGAGCATAAAAGAGGGATGACTAATGACTTGCCAAATAAACAATATTCAAAGCCAAAGTTCAGAATAATGGAAACAAAACACCCTGTCAGCATCCTCACCAATACTACATGCAAATATGTTCCTCAATGAAAGAAGAATCAATGCAAATAACCATTTCCTCCCTCTGTATATTAAAGTTCAAGAACTTCTATTAAGTTGGATTGAGTCTGAGTTCACGAGGAATTATTTAGCTGTTATTTCTGCTTGTTAACACACTATGAATTATATTTAGTTAAAATGTCCATGTACTGTAGGAGGCAACACATCCTGCAGCTTCCCTCAAGATCAGTCAGTCTCAACCCTGCCTGGTTTTTCATTGAATGCAAATGAGCACTTCAAAAGAGTACTTAATCCTACAGCTAAACCTTGTCAGTTTCACAGAAACTGTACATATTCTGTATCATCCACTGTCTGCGAATACAGGAATTTTATTCCAGTCAAATGACAGCTTTAACAAAAGCTTTGAGTTACCAAATCCTAATATCTCAGGACAGAGTTTCTATAGAGCAGGTGTCTGCTGGGAGCTGGAACTAACAGAAATACAACTGTGCTTAATAGCCATATTTAACAGGGCTGCTCTGTCGGGGAGCTTAGGATGTTGCAGTTTCATTAGCATTAACAAGTGTTGCTATGGGGACTGGAGCACAGGCATCAGAACACAAGTGAATAGAAGGAGTGGGGAAGTGATTAATAAAAATGTGAAGTGTTGGAATTTTAATAAAACAAAACTAATGTGCTTGCCAATAAGATCATATTTAAATAACAGACTACATTATTGCCCTGTTCACAAGCATATATATGCCAGTGCTTGTCATCTTTCTGCTTGAGCCCAGACAAACCCCTTCAACAATAAAGACCAGAGCAAACCCACTCTTCTCACATTGAGAGTACACACACACACTCTCTAATGAAAGTGGCCATAATAAGTATTCATAAATAACAATATTTAAGTGCTGCTGTTAATATGCAATTTATAAATATTTAATACACTACAGGCAGGTTCTGTGCAAGCTCAGAGCCACATAATATCTCATTCCTGGGTAAATGGCATGGACTTAGATTAACGTAAATAAATACAGCATTTATTATCTTGGTTACAGACATGAAATGCTTTATCTACTTCAGAATGAAATTTTGAATAATTTTATTACACTCTTCAGAGCTACTCTGATTTCTTACAATTGTTATTGAGAAAATGTAGTATTTCTATTTACAGAACACCTAAAGGGTGAAATGGTAGCACTGCAGGAACATCTGTGTCATACTCAAAGTACAAAGCCAATTCCTACTCTCAACCAAAGTAGGAAAGTATGTCTTACCCTAATTACTATATGAATGTATGTTTACCCTCTCTGTCCAAAAATTGGAGTTTTAAAATATGCAGCAACAGTAATTCCACAAGTGACAACCCTTATGATGATTAATAGTAGACCTTCTGCTTTGCTCCTTCATTAAACAGTGTAGGCTGGACTCACAGCATGTATTTTCTTAATTTTAGCAATATCCTCAAAGTATCTCCCCAGTCCTAACACATCCTTTCTCACCCACTTTTGTCAGTCAATAAATACTTACTGGTTCCTGTGGAAGTGCCTTAGGATTTACTTGTGTTGCTTCCCTCAGCTACAGGTGCTGTTTGGGATTTGGAGGACAGATTGTGTCCATTCCATATGAGATACATTGCAACTAGTACATGGGTTTTCATTATTCCTATGGCCAAAACATCTTCTTGAGTTTCAGCACGCTGGATTTAGAATGGAAAGTGCAGAAGGCTACAACTTCTGTTCTAAATCCACTCTGCCTCTTCCTCCAGGATGCCCTTACCAGTCTCTCTCATCTGAACACCTTCATTGCTCAAATCTCCTTATGGGCATGACAGGAATCAGGAAACCAAGTTCAGAATAATTACTTTATGCAATTTTCCATAAAATGTAATTCCGATTTCCTTTTACCCTTCCCCGTGTTCCTGAAGTACAGAGGTGGCACCCATATGAGTTACAGCATCAGCCATCAGTTTCCTTTCATGACCCAGCTCTTTCATTCCCAGAATACTTGGTTTTCTTTAGCTTTGCCATGTGATCTCCCAAAAGCTTTTCCCTTCCTGAATTTTGGCTTTGGATTCAGTTTTCCTTGCAATCTCTGTGATGAGTTCTACAAACCTTTGCTCATGCAAACAATTTACTTATGTGAACAGTGGGCCATGTGACTAGTTACCTCAGTGTAATTGCAAGATGAGAACTAGGGACCATAAATACATGGAGGCTGCCTTAAAGAACCTCTATAAAACTACATCCAACTACCCTGGTGGTTTTCTAATAGAAAAGCAATAAAGCAAATCAAGATAACTCTGAAGGATAATCAGTGCTCTTCCCTGACATGTTCTCTGTACTCAAATGTTTAATTAAAAAAAACGGTATTTATATCTTACTTAGGCCTGTATGAATTATCATACTGATCTCCAGATTAACAGGAGACTTCAACAAAAAAAAAGCATATTTGAAGTAAACAAAGGTGACCTCACTGGTCACATGACCGTGGTACACATGGAGAGCTGAGATCAGCATTATGTACTAAAATCAGGGATTAAGAAGCAAACCTTACCCTATTATCTGGAAAGATTATCAAGGCAATTACATATCCTGAAACTCAGAACATTTAGTTACAATGAAGAGGAAGGAAATAACTAACAGAAGAATTTGAAATGGAAGGACAAAAGAGATCATTTAAGTTCTTCTTCTGTACTTAGCACCCAAATCTAACTAATAAAAATGAGTATTTCTTTTCTGTTTACCTTGCTATTTAATACAAAGGCATATCAAAGGTATCATAATAAATCATAAATAATGCTGTTTTGCAATTGAGGTATAAAGATTAAATTTCTCCTATTTTTACATAAAAATTAAGTACTTCAAAAAGAAGAGTAATTTTGTGCCAACCTGATCAAGACTGTAATTTTAACACTCTTAAAAATACTCACAGGAAGGTATCACAAATAAAGATTTGTATGTGAATTCCATAGTTTTGTATGTCACTACTGCCATTCTTTTGCTGACTCCTCTGCAAACATTAGAAAACTGGAAAAAGGCACATTTTAATTCCCATTTACTGTGATTGTGATCTTAGCTCTTCCACAAAGGAGGGGTCTTAACAGTGTGGTTAAGTGTGGTTCATAAGGACAGTAATACTTCTTCACTGATACATTTTATCTTTGTAATGCCTTCAACACCTACTGTACTAAGCCTAGTATCTTTTATGCCAGCATTGATACAAAAAAATGTTAATTAGTTTACTATGATTCTTGTTATCATTATCTAGCAGAGATCAATAATTCTTTATTAAAAGGATTTTCCTTATTTTTTCCTCTTGTCACCTGTCCTTTTCCTCTAACAGGATTAAATTCCCAAGCACACTTATCCTCTTGATGTTAAAAGGATTGCCTAATGGTCTTTTTAAATGATTGCTTTACATTCTGTAGCTAAGGGAAAGGCTGTGTGAGCTTCCTTTAAAAACCTAAAGCTTGCTTTAGCCAATGCTATGAGACCATCCCCATGTCATTATGACAGGAACTTTACCCATGCTTCTGACTAAAATGTTTGCATAGAATCATAGAACTGTTTTGGTTGGAAAAGACCTCTAAGATCATTGGGGTCCAACCACCAACCTAACACCACCATGGCCATTAAACCACATCCCAAAGTGCCACATCCACACAGTTCTTGAACACCTTCAGGGATGGTGACTCCATCACCTCCCTGGGAAACCTATTCTAGTGCTATACTGCTCTTTCTGTAAAGAAAGTTTTCTTAATATCCAACCTAAAACTCCCCTGGCACTATTTCTATTACTAGTTACTTGAGGGAAGAGACCAACCCCACCTCATTTCAACCTCCTTTCAGGGCAGCTATTTGAGAAAAACAATTAAAAATTGTGTGAAAATTTAAAAGCCACTTTTTTTCAGACTTATAAATTAGAACTAACCTCAAAGTGCATCCTGAGAAGTCCCATTTCCAGGATCCTGATGTATACCAAGAGAACATGTGGAAATCTCTCTCAGATACATTGACTGATACTCAGAAAGCCATAAAAGCTGAATTGTTTAACCAAATTTTCTACTTAATGAAGAATCAGTACAAGGAAAAGGCCCTGTGGTGTTAGAAGCTCTGTGAACTGGAACTTTTCCAGATGGAGAGTAGCAAAATAAGTTGTTTCTACTTTTAGAATCAAACACCCATAAACTGGTATTCAAACTGGAAAAAACAATGGTTGAAAAGGAAGTTCATTATAGAGTGCAGTGATGTGGATCAACATAGTTTAGTCTAACTGATATCTTAGCTCAGGAAAACAAAGCTTTGACTGCATTTCAAATAATCCACTATTTACACTCTTTATAAATTAAATGCTGAAAATTAATTTCAGAGAAAAGTATTTTCAAGTCAGAACTCAAATATTGACATCTTATAGGTCTCAGCAGGCTATATCAAATTTCTGTGACTCTGTGCCAGTGTTTTAAACAAATATTTTTCTGATAATGGACCTACTTTTCTTGTCCTTCATACATTCACTAAACATATGACACAGATTTTAACTTCTTATATATAATATATACTAACTGATACTGCTGATATATTTCCTACATACATGGATGGTAAAATAACTGAGGTTAATTTCCTCAAGGACAGAATTAGAATGCTAGAATTAGAGACATAAATTGTCTATGATTTTCAGACAACATTTTGTTAACTGTACAAATACATGCAGACTCTTGAACATTAAATTAGTACAGTAATTACACAGGCTGCATGTTTTCATCCCATATAAGACAAAATCAAATTAAAACCTCAAGCAGGATGTTTTCTGTTACCTACCAGCCTTCAGAGAAAAAGCTCTATCTCATTTATCCATGCATTACTGAGTCATAATAAAATTCAGCGCTGGCACATTGGTCAAGACAAATGCTAGCAGAATGCTGCAGTGACAGCAGCATCACTTATTACTGCACGTATTTGTTTCATAACCATTTCTGCTTTCCTATTATGAGACTTGTGCACTCCCACCATGGGACTGCAAGGGTTGACCTGGAGCACATGCTATGAACTTTGGCAATGGTGCTGAATCGCAGGATGTAATGCCCTGCTTCCTTCTGCTTACTCACCAGCCCTGTCCCTCTCCTTGCATCTCAGCACAGCTCTGAGCCACACAGATCGTTCCCCTGCTTCTTTGCACAATGGCTGAGTTTAGAGAGAGCAGTTGAGGTGCAAGTGAACTGGATTTGTCTGGAGTCTAGATACATATGAAATGCCTCTCAATCTCTAGAAAAGACATCTGGGTCTAAACCAAGAGGCACTGCTTCAGATAGCTTTGAAACACATAAACACAGTTCGATGTGGCAATACTGATTACATGCTCTCCAAGGCAAAAATGCCAAACCATATGACATAGTTGCAAGGGCTGGGGCATAATTTTCTTTATCTACTGTGCCTTATGATTTGTTCATGTGGATAGAGTCACACTATACCACATCAGCTTGTGAGGTTGAAACAGATGGCATATCCAGTTATAATGCTTCTATACCAGAGGGTAAAAGAGAAGGCTTTTAACCTGCTTCTACTACACAGAGCAAGAAGCAGAAGTAGCTACTCCTTGGGGATGAAGCCACTGATGACAAATGGGAGGATGACATCTCAATGAGCAAGAATCAAACAGAAGCAGCTGGCCCATTTCACACTGATTGCTGTCTGTTAGCCATGAAAATCAGAAAAATACATGAAAGTGGAAAAGAGACCATTTGGAAGACATGGTCCAGTCAAAACAAGGCAATAAAACCAAAAGGCAAGTTCAAGAAACTAAGCTGAAATATATTAGTAGGAATAGACAACTATCTGAGAATTTTGGACCACAGAAGCTACAGACAAAACATCTACCACAATTTCTTGTTTACAGATCTACTATAGCAAAATATTAGGCTAGAGTGGCAAACAAGCAGTGAACACGGAATTACCTGCTACGAAACAAATTCTTGATAGCAATGATCAGACATCAGACTCGCAACTATACCATTCCCTATAGTGCCAAAACATTAAAAATTGACAGCTACTGCTGTACATTAATGTTCTAAAATCCTTTAAAATCAGAAAACAAACTCCAGCAAAATGCAATTCCCTTTTCATTGACTTCATAATTACAATTCCACTATCATAACACCTAGCATGTTTTGAAAAATCTGAACAAAGACTCCCTCTAAGTACTCCATACGATAATGGAAGTATCAAATACAGATACTATTTTTGTATGAAGCAGTTTGAGCACTTCAAGTTTGTACAGTGAGTGTTATTGCTTATACTGCTGGGCAGAAACCTAATACCCTACCAAGTGGGGCAGAGAAGTTCCCTAATGTGAAACTGTACTGCATTCATAGCCACATGCATTACCTTTGTAATCTTATGTAGCATATAGCATATTCTCACTGAGGAAAACTGCTTGCACACCCTCAAATTCCTAATTCTACTGTTCAGCAGTTTGGTATCTTCCAAAAATTTGTCCAATATATCACAAGCTAAGCAGCACTTTCAGTCTGTTTATGCAGTTTTAATAGCACTGACCAACACATTATTTAATTCAATAATTATCAGTTGCTTGTGGTTTTTGTTTTGTTTTGTTTTGTTTTGTTTTGTTTTGTTTTGTTTTCCCCTGCATGAATGACTGCAATTAATTACTGGTAACTCAAGTCAACAACGCTGCAAAGAACTTGCACTTCCACAAAGGCATTACCCCTGACTTCAGTGAGACACTGGTCAGGATGATGTGGCAAACTACTCACAAGCACAGACCTGCTTTAAAATTGCACAAAACATATCCCCCTTTCCCCTCCCAGTTCTTCAATGCCACACGTCTTTCCCAATTGTGAAGGGCTTTTATTGATGCATTATTTAAAGCCATTTTTAAAAGATCCATAGAAAGACTTTCGATTGCTTTCAGGCTTTTCTCCCAGCCTCGGCCTGCTGGGATTTTGTAGATAGAATCATAGAATCATAGAATCAAGAAGGTTGGAAGAGACCTCAAGGATCATCGAGTCCAACCTGTCACCCTACACCTCATGCCTATCTAAACCATGGCACCAAGTGCCACGTCCAATCCCCTCTTGAACACCTCCAGGGATGGTGACTCCACCACCTCCCTGGGCAGCCCATTCCAATGGCCAACCACTCTCTCTGTGAAGAACTTTCTCCTCACCTCCAGCCTAAACCTCCCCTGGCGCAGCTTGAGACTGTGTCCTCTTGTTCTGGTGCTGGTTGCCTGGGAGAAGAGACCAACCCCCTCCTGGCTACAACCTCCCTTCAGGTAGTTTTGAGATGTTGAGAGTTTTAGTAGATGATAATGTAAGTAGAAATCTCAGAGTGAGCCTGGGAGCAACTGTAGTTTCAGGATGCAGATATTCACATGAACATGTGGAGTTCTGGCAGAGACTGCAAGACAGGACATGGTGGAAAGAAACACAGGGGTTTGGGAAAGGTTATAAAGGCTGTTTGGCCAGACAAGGATTTAACCTATACTGGAGTTAAAATATGTAACACTTCTAATTTTGTAATATTTAAGTCCTTTTCTTCCTTTCTTGCTGTTCACTCTCATAATCATGCCCTAGTTTAAACTTTGCATCCATTCACTGAGAAAGTTGGCAACAGTCTTAAAGGGAGAACTCTACCTCCTGTTTATATGACAGGCACATCTTGGGGCAGGCATCGCTGGTGGTAAGGATTTACAATTTTGCTCCTCTTCCAGGAAATCAGTACATCCCAGTAACTCAAAACACTGAACAAGGTGTTTCAACAGGGGTAACAAACTATCCTGGCAACTGTGTTGCACTTGTAACATTCTTACACTTAACACTTGTAATACCTCTCTAGTCTACATCTCTGAATCAAAATAAAGCATGCCCACACTTATTACTTGTTCAGGTTCTGAGAAAGTCTCATTGGGTAAGAATCAAGTATTTATGAGATAGTTTAAAGGTCTTCAACAATCTGTGGGCTGATGAACCATCCTTTACTGTTGCTCCACCACAGGTAACAGAAGGCTTGAGAAAAGATTTCAACGATTTAAAGGCTTTAACAAGCAAACGAGTTATCAGCTTTAAGCTCTGTACATGCTCACCAAAGTAGTCTGAAGCTTCCTTCTCAAAGAGCTCCAGTCATCATATAGAGCAGCTTGGTAGTTCAATCATGTATCAAAATCTTCACCTGCTACCGACCAGGCAAGAATTGTCTTAAGATTACTGGAATTAAAGCTTTAGGTTTGCTAGTCTGCAATTAAAGAAATTATATCTAATAAAAATAAAGGCCATCTGTCTCTGCTTTCGAGTTACAATTTTTTTTCTGAATTCGGAGAGAAACAAATAGCAAGCCTCTACTGGGTATTTTTTGACAATGGAACATATCCTATGCCTTGTGCTAACAGGAGTTACATATTCATGCCAAGGTGTGAGGACACCCCCTCATCTTTGGATAAAATAGAGTGCACATTTGTAACACAGCTACTTACAAAATCATGGCAGGATCATAGATGGTTTAGATCTGTATTAGCAAGCAATAGAGCTCATTACTTACTTTATTAATCCATTCCTATCCATTTAATGAAATACCTTGTTTCAATTGTATATTCTCCCATCCTCTGTTTTTTAAGAAATGTGCTGTGAAACCTAAAAGAATTTAAATCTTATTGTAACAGTTACATGAAAGGGTTTTGTCATTTTACTTTTCAAACACAGCAACCACATAAAAGGACATTTTACCAATAATAACTTTGTAATTTCCAGTCCTCCACAAGATCCATTTGCTTATGAGGTAACCATTTAAAATCACTATGAGATTGCATATTTAATTAAAAATCACAACAAATGCTCCTAAAACATTTTAAAATAATGCTGGTTTAGGAGATTCGTTCTCGTAATATTATTAAAATAACTTGTGTTGCACTTAATGAATTAATTAGTCAACGTGCCCTCCAGGTGTAATTGCTAGCTGTTCAGTTCATAAGGATTATCCTGTGTCAAACCAAGATCCTTTACAGAGCTTATAATGCCTCCCCATCTCCAAAATCCATGGTATGATGGAAGCCCCAGGTCTTGAAATACTCTACTCAGCACATAGATCTAACCCAAGAAATGGATCACCAGTGGTACTCCAGATGCTTGAAATTGCCCTGTGGGAGAACAACTGAGGATGCAACCAAGTATATGAACATTTGGAACTGGCTGGGGTTTTAAGGAAGAGTACTGCACAGGACATCAACTTCTAAAACCATCAAACACAAATGAGCAGATATAGTAGGCTGAATGAGCCCATTAAGCTAATGTGAGAGGAACGCTGATGAATGAACAGACAAGAAGTGGCAGCAGTATGCTTGGGGCAATGGTGGCACGCTTGGGGCAATGGTGGTATGCTTGGGACTGTGGGGTTTTCACACATGACAGTAATGCAGCCAACAGCTCCCTATTCACAACTACGCACGCTGTGGATATCTGAAAAAGGAGGCAACCTGCTCACTCTGGGCTGATCTGAATAGAGAGGTAGTATGTGTGTCATGGGATGGCACTTAATTCATTAGTTTATTTGAATAAGGACTATTCAGTATAAGAGAACTAAAAAGCAAGAAGGAAAGTTGGAGATTACTCACAAACAAATTTAATGATCAGGTCATAACAGAGACAGTAAGTCATCTTTGATCACTGCAGGAACTAATGCCATTAAAAGAACTATTCAGACAGCCTTGAAAAGGTTCAGCCTGAATTTTGTCACTGATAACAAAGGGAAAACATGATTATCACATGTATTATGGTGTGTTTGTTGGTGTATGTGAAACTGTTAAACTTCTATAGGCTATCAGAAGGGGCTTGTGTGAGTATCTATCTTATGGAAAGCTTAGAGGAAGAGTCAAGGGCAGAGAAAGGGAAGGACTGGGGAGTGGGGAGCAAACATGGAGACAGGGAATAAGCAGGACTAAAAAGGGTCAGCTGCATTTAAACAGGCTGATGGTGAGTATGCCTCTCTGATCAAACCCTGGACCTGATCATCACAGGCTTTCTTTTCTTATTAAACCTTTTTCCTAACTACTTCTTTTGTGTAATTCACCCTCTGTTCAATGTGTGACACTGCTGCAAGCTCTAACTGCCAGCAACTGCAGAAGTCACTGTATGTCTCAAAGTCTGTAGGTTCAGGAACCAGCAACTAGAGGGATCATGGTGTGTCAGTGTTTTCCTAGTAAATTGGACCCTGTATTCATGTATGCGTATGTGTAATTTGCTAGCAAGATTCAAACTGGAGTAGTCAGTGAGTAGAAGGAAACTCACATCTGGGAAGATTCAAGGTCAGTATCTGGGCAAAGGGCCTGGTGTCTAGCCATGGGCACTGCTGATGCCTGTCAAGGTAGTGCAGCCATTAGACTTTGAGACTGTTGATATTTGAGTGATCGGTGACTGTGGGGAACATGTGAGACAAGTGTGAGTGTGTGTATGCCTTTTGATAGCTGACATCAAGATGGATTTGTTAGCAAACAGGAGCAAACCTGCATTTTGAGTAAGAGGCCTCAGGGATAAGTATCAGATTTAGAGGACATGACAAAAGACTGTGAATACTCATATGCTTCTAAACTGGACAGTGATGATATCTACTCACTGTCTACATTATTTTCACCACTGCACTATAATCCTGATCAGTCTTTGCCATCACAGACGGCACTCACAAGTACCACTGTTCTCCATCCTCCACACCTTGAGAACTGGCTTTAGGGCAGGGCATGGCCACATGTATTGCTGCTGTTGCCTTTTCTCTCCCTGCCTGGCTCCCACAGGCAAAGGGAATCAGAAAAGGAGTATAAGAAGTTTCCTGTTCTGTAAGAGCTGTAAGTGGCCAGAAGCCCATGCAGGGCTGCTCTGATGCATGCATGACCTTTGTCTAAGGTACACTGCAGCACTATACCCTCAAGCACAGCCTGGAGTAGCAAATGTGAAGGAAGATGTTGCTACAATGCTATTGTCAAGTTACTGATAAACTGAGGATGTAACTTAGGAATGGAAAAAGGGAAACGTTTGTCTACTCGCCTCCTCACTTTGCAGCATCCACAACAGAAGTGAAGCAGCAACATGGAGGCCAAATCTGATCTGTGTTTTATCGTGTGGGCCCCAAGAATTGTCTTGCTTTCCCCACTCCCAAAAGTTTTTGGGTGGACTTTAAGCTATCAAGCGCAGTAGGCAGGAGGGCAAGAGAGAAATGTTGTGTTTCCAACTCCTAATTTGCTCCTGCCTAAAAGCAGAGATTATAATGGTGCTGAGATTCAGGTACTTCGCTGGCAGTTGTCCTTTGATGATTTGCCTCACAACCTTTCATGCTGTTGGACTTCACCAAGCCTAATGAAATTTAATCATATGAAAGAAAGTACAGGGAAAAATGATAAGATTACACACTTGGAAAGCCAGGAGTGGTGTGGCAAAAGGGGATGATGCACAGGAATTAGAGGTTAAAAAACATAAAAACCTTTAAAAAAAGGGCAGAAAAAAAAAGAGAGAAGCAGCACGGAGAGCAGAGGTGAAAAGAAGGATCAGAAGCAGTTTGTGAACAACAGCCAGTCATAGCCATGGCAGCAGGACAAGAGTGGTAGGACCAGTGAAAAAGCTGCAGGTGTCTGAGGCTGGTTATTCAGAAGGGAAAGTGGCAGGACAAAAGGGGAACCCAAACCATGTATGGGAAAGAGTAGGGATGGGAGAATTAATGTTGGAGAGTAACTGGTTCAGGAACTGTCATTAGAGCATCCCAGAGTCTTCTAGAAGCAGATGACAGCTGAGGAAGAGAGGCAATGAATAATGAAAAGCAAGCTCAAAGTAGGTGAGAGGACTGCATGAAAGTCTGGAAAGTCACAAAGGTCGGAAGTGGTTGGTGCAAAAGTGAAGAGAAAGGCCAGATCAAGCCATTTTTTTTCTGATACATAAGCAGATGGGGAAAATAATGATGATGTTTATGAAGAAAATGAAAGCTAAAACACCCACCCAAACCTTGGACTGGCAGAGGCCAGAGCAGCAGAGAGGGTACCTCAAGGGTGGGGCAATGAGACAGCAAGCACAATGGCTGGCAGCCAAAACCAAAGACAGGCCTAAGATACAGAGACCAATTACTGAGCCCTAGCCTGAGGATTAGTCAACATAAGAAACCATTGGGTGTGATAGAAGTTGCTGAATGTAAACAGCAGAGTGAGAAGCTGGAAAAGGTTGCTGACAGCACAAAGAGGAAGAGCTGAATTTCAGGTAATTAAGGTGTGGAGGGGGGGCATAGTATGTAAGAAGCATCTGGGCTTCATAAAGGAGAAGGTGTTTGGACCTTTGGGGGAGTGAAAACTTGCAAGGCACACAGGGCCAAGGTAAGTGTATCAGTGATACTGTGTGAGGCTGAGATGGCTTAGGTAAGAGCATCAGAAGTACCAGATTTGGTTACACATCAGGTAGCAAACAAGAGGTTGGAGCAGTTGGTGAGTAGGAGGACATCCTCACCTGGAATAACTTGGTGTCTGAGCCAGTGGCTGAGTAAGGGGCCCAAGGTCATGGAATGGATGTTAGAGCCCACATTGATATTCAAGTGGCCTGTGAACACGGGGCTGCTTGTGAATCTGAAGAGGAATACATCCATCAGCCTGGACAGAGAAATCTTTCAGGTCTGAGAGTACATGGGACTGGTTTTCAGTAATCAAGAAAGAGGAATCCCTTGATCCCAAAGTCCACTGGGTTACGCAGGTCTTGTAGCATCCTTAACAGAGACAACTAAAGAGTTGAGCTAAAGAAGTGATGCTTACAGGATCAAGAACAAAACAACTTTAAGTCAACTATCCCCTAGGCAGCAATGAAAAAAACATAAGACTTGTGCAAGACCAGTTGAACTTTAATTTTCCACAGTAAACTGAATTCCCTTAAAAATGGGACACGAGACTGATGTGGATAAGAAATAACATGTAGTGCCTTGGCATGGTACACTTCAGCAGTATGGTATTAAAAAGCATCTGAGCACATGAAGACACTGTAGGAAACTGTAACTGCCAGACTGCCAATGACACTATGAAAGACAGAATTCCAGAAGAAACCTCATTTTAAAATTCATTGACAGATGCTGCAAGAAATGTTGATATGTAGCATAAATAATGTAGACTGAACAAGTCGTACTGTGGACAGTGATATGTTTATTAAAAGCCACTTGGTGAAGGCTGTTGGAGGGAACTAACTAGAAAGCAACATAGTCCTGGACTAGAAAGAAAAGCATAGGCTTTCCTGTAAATATGAAACAGCAAGACAGGGGGAAAAAAAAGTTATTTAATTTTCCTTTATACTGTCTCCAAAGAAGTGACATGCCTTCTCAGGTGTACATGCAAGTACAAGATTTGCTAGAGCAAATCGCTTGGAAGAAATTACGTCTCTGGAAGAATACAGATTTTGCTCAGAGACAGGGAAATACTAAATGTTAGGGTAAGGCATATATATCTTTGCCTACAGACACCATGATTTACAGTATAAGGCCTGTTTACCCTAAGCGACTGGGTTCCAAATGAGTAACTGAAAAGGCTATTTCAGCTATTGGGTAGTCTTGTCTTTGTTCAAGGGAAGAAGAAAGGTGGGCTCTGAGCCCAATACAAACATGCTGAAGTCAGTCATGTTTTACGTGACAGACAAGAGTTAAAAGGCTGTGGCAGAATGTCATGACCTCCAGCTAAGATGTTGGCAGACACTCTCTTACAGAGAGAGGGACAGCTTGGATGTACGTGGAAGTCCACAGGCTGAGGTGGAAGTTAATATAGCATGGTACTTATTACTGTGATTTTCAATAGTAACTTTTATGTATTTCATCACCTAGAGACTCCAAAGGATCTGCCAGGGGATACAGAGCAATTTTGGGAGTGAAGACACTGAAAGATCACTAATCTTTTCAATGAGTATTTGTTCTCACTAATATGAAGACTGCATCTGGGTGCAAATACACCAGTGTGAAAGTGCTGTAGAAGGCTTTTCATGTAGGAGAGGCTCACCCAACACACTGCAACACATAAATAAAGAATGCTTTATGTACTAGCATAAACCAAGTGATATTACTTTTATGAACAGAAGCAGGGTACATACAACAGAAACAACCCAAAGGTAATTAAAAAATAAATAAATCACTCACTAGCAGAGTTTGACAACTAGAAGGATAAAAATGAAATAAATGCAGTCTAACTCTAGGTCTGAAACTTCCTGCTTGCACATGACTTCATTCTGTTGTGTTCTTCACAGTATTGGTGACTTAAAAATTCAACATAATTTGGCAGCAGAGGCTAAAAAGCCAACCTGAACTAGGAAAAAAAAAAGAAGCCACTTTTCTCTCTTTAATGTGAAAACATTAAACTCTGTTTTTTCCTTCATCTCAATTTGAATCATCCCACAAAACTTCTAGTTTCCAGTTTTGAGTAATGATGTGATTGGAGAATATTTTTTTTAAAACCTAGTGTGCTCATCTTAGTGACAACTTACACTTGGTGAGGCCTGCAGAGCAGCACTGCATCACCAGTTTCCCCCCTTTTTTGTGTCTGTGCTTTCTCTCAGGATCAGAAGATGTAACACAAGCTCCTACTCCTGTTTGCAACATCTGGGTTTCTTGCCTGAGGATTTTTGGCAGTGAACTCTAACTAAGCTGCTTCGAGGTGAGCACAGATTTGCAGGCCTTTCAACAAGGATGAAAACTTTGATGTAATTACTGCTTACAGTGCTTACAGCTGCTGGATGCCACCTCTAAGAGTCCATTTGTCCTCCTCACTGTACACAGCCTGCTCTTCTTTGTGCCGAGATTTACGTGAAAAGTCATAAAGCCACCCAGACTGCCAGCTCCATGTCCTACCTCTGACACGTTGCCGGCACAGATTCCCACTCCAGCACAACTCACCGTTGAAACCTCTCCCTGTCCCGACAGTTTCATGTGCCAAACGCAGGGCTTCGCTAAGAGAAGGCATGGCACCAGCGGGACCAGGAGAACGACTTACGTCCCTTTCAACCACTGGGAGGCGAGGATAGAGTTGTCCGGGGATCGTTTCGAATGCCCGCTCCGACAAGCGACCGGCGGGGCCCCAACCACGCCGGGCCCTGACGGCTCCCGGCCGCCTGGCACGTGTCTGCCGCTCCTCACCCCGAGTGCCTCGCGGCATCGGCCCCGTCCCACCGCCAGAACTGGGGGCCGCGGGGCCGTCAGGAGGAGGGACGTTGGGGTCCCTAACAGTCCCACTGTACACGCCGCTGCACTCACCTCTCCGCGCCAGCGGCTCCTCGGCCCTGCGGGACGCTGCCATACCGCCGCCAAGACTCTTCCACGTCCCGGCGTGAGCCGGCCTCCGAGACCCGAGCTCCGCCTCCTCCCGCCCCGTCGGGGAGCGCGGGGCTAGCCGGGGCTCGTAGTCTCTTCCTCGGCCGCTGGTGACGAGGGGCGCGGCCGCGCCGAGGCACTACGTTCCCCGGCGTGCAGCGGGACGGGACATATAAGTGGTTGGCGGCGAGCGCGCTTTAGTCAGTTCGTCAGGCTGCCCGGCTAAACAATGCCTTCGCCGCCGAGGCCGGGTAGCCGCGGCTGAGGCGCGGCAGGAGCAGCTAGGCAGCGGACGGTTTCGCCGGCCACCGCCGCTCTCAGCGGAGGGGCTGCCGGCCGACGAAGGGGGGCTGGCGGGTGGGCAGGTGCCCACACGTTGCCAGCATGTGGATACCCACGGAGCACGAGAAGTACGGCGTGGGTGAGTGAGCGGGAGCGAGCGGGGCAGGGCGGGGGGCGGGGGGCGAGGAGCGGCGCTGCCGGCGGGGAGCGCGTCCCGCAGCGGAGCTCCGTCTCCTGGCGGCAGAGGAGGTGGCCACGCTGCCCGTGTCAGCGGCCTCGTCGCCCCTTCGTTGCGCAGAGGTCGGAGGTCCCAGCCCTATCCCCTGGCATCGGCAGAAGGCGCCGAAGCCGTGGCTCGTCCCCCGTAACTGAGGCGGGCGCTCGTCTTCTTCTCGCCGCGTTGGGTGGAAAAGCTGGGGAACAAAGCGCCTTAAAAAAATATCGCCGGGAGAGGCGACCCAGCGGGAAGACGGTCTCTGACTGTAGCAGCGCGCCCCGGGGAGGAACGGGTGCGGGACCGAGGGCATTGTTCGCTCGTCGGGAGTTTTGTCGCTGCTTCGGTGTAAACCAGACAAAGTGTCGCTTATGGGAGTCGCACTTCCTTGCCTATTTATTTAACTCTGCCCGGTGCAGGGCTATGAAGCCCGTTGATTTGACTTACCGAGTGATCAGGGAGGCTCACTGTGATTATTTGGGCTTTTTTTGTTACTGTTCTTTTTTTTTTTTTTTTAATTTTATTTGACACCCTCAGTTAAAATCACCAACACTCGGTGAGCTCTGGTGGCTCGTCCTGGACAATAGCTCCCTTCTAACAGAGATGAGGCTGAACTGTTACACAGAACCGCTGGCGTAGCAAGCAGATTTAGGTCTGTTTACGTCGCGTTCAAAGGCAGACTTGTACATACTACGGCAAAAGCAGGAGGAGCGCGGAGCCCTCCTTTGTTGTTTTTGTGTGTGCGTCTGTGTGTGTAGCAGCGCTGTGGCGAGCGATTAGCGCGGGAGCCAGCCCCGTGCGGTGCCGCTCCGTCCCATCTGGAGTTGAGCCCAGATGTTGCCATCCTACGAACCTTTAAATTACAGACACCGTCGATGTGATTTATTTTCTTGACTTCTTTATTTATCAGGTCACAGCTGGGTTGCAAAATATTGATTAGTCCTGCACTCGCCTTTCTTTACGAGGATGGGCAGAGGCTTAAAAACCACTCTGGGACTCCCCGGAACAGCATATTGGATATTAGCAGTCAAGTATTTCAAGATGCAGCCCTCCTCTCGATCTGTTTGTTTTTATTTTTGAGCATAGTGTGCTGTCTCAACTAAAGCTTTCTTCTCCTCCCCCCCCTTTGTGAACACTATGGAGCTTGTTTTCCAGTGCTGGAAACAATCAGCCAACACACATTTCCTCTTATTTGAATAACTACCACCTGGTTGATAAACAATTAGGTGATATCTCTTAAATAAGGTTTACTGTTTAGTGAATCTTTTCGGGTGCTTGCGCACGAATAACTGTCAAGTGCTTCTTCACTTACCAGGGCTGGTGTTCCTGAAATCTTCTGCCTGCTAAAGAGATGCAGTTGCAATTTCTCAATGGGGAACTTCTTTTGGATCAATCAGAACATGTAGCTCACTACAAAGATGCTCTTTATTTTTGTAAATATAATCTAGTCAAAAAAGGATGCTTATTCTTATTTAAATTCATTCCATGGTTTTCTGTGATTTGGCTTCCAAGGGCTATTCAAGATAGTAACAAAAAGCTACTGTTCAATTTGTGTCCTCTATACCCCTAGGACGAGGTTGATATTGTAGTTCATATGACCATTGCAAAATGTTGATATACTAACCTAAAGTAATTACATTTTCTCTTGGGCTGTTTTCTATGTAGTGTGCTCACTCACCTGCAAGCTCAGTGCTGTCTGCAAAATCTTCATACCCAATTATCATATAAGCTATTGTGCTCTATAGCAGTGGGAAGAGAGGCAAGAGAGAGACTTACATCATGCCATGTATTTCTTTAAACTTTACATGAAGTAAATTTTGTAGATCAAACTTGCATTTTGCACTACAGACCTGCTTATATATTTTTGATGGGATTATCAGGTTTCCAAATATTTTTTTAATATTGCTGTATTTATCTACTGTGGTAAAATGGATGAATTATAAAACCCCTTTGAGAATCCTGATTAGTTGTACCAAGCATATGTATCCTTTGTATAAAGAGCTCACAGCTTGCATCAACATCAGACCTCATCTGCATTTTCAATCTGAATTTTGCAGCACATGCTGTGTGCTGCACATTTCTACTGTGACATGCCAAAATGAATGAATAACCAGGCAACAGCCACCTGGTAGCACTGAAGGGCTGCTGGTAACCAGGTGGCTGTTGCTTACTTGTACATCCTGACTTTATTTCCACTTTGAGTGGTAGTTAATAGAAGTAATCATCTCCTCCTCTTCAATGTTTTTAAACTTCTGCCTGCTAGCCACTGATAATATCTAACTGCTTTTTAATGAGCAGATTGCTTTCCTCTGGGTTCATTTACTACTAGGTGGACACACTGCCAGGTCATTTCCCAGTCATCAGACATACTGCTATAATGAAGAGCTATAGATGAGGCCATAGATTTTTGTCAGTTATGTATTATCCCTCTGGCTGCAAAAGGTGAAATAAGCATTTGAATCTTTGTGTTTCTGAGAAAGTTTGCTTTGTCTGGGTTTTAATATATTTAATTTTAGAACAGAAGGTTAAACTTGTGTACTTGCAAATCCCTTATGTTTTGAATCACACCTTCTGATGTTGTGTTAAACAGTGATCTCATCACAAAGGATTCAGGGGTCAGTTACGTGGAGTATTTAGCCCAAAGATGCTGATATAAGGGTAGGGGAGGTAATTTTTTTTTTTTTTTGCTGTTAATGATGTCTAAATCTGGTAGGTGTCAAGTGGAGTTTGCTGCTCTGTGTGAATTCAGAGCCTGACAGAACAATATTGCTTAGAACAATAACCAAACTCCTTGTTAAAAATGAATAATTTTAAGACTGCATAGCAGTTGATGCTCTGCAGGCAGCAAAACAGAAAGTGTAGCTTTCAAAGGTGTCTTGTACTAGTTTCTGCAATCTGGAAACTTAACTGAAAAAAAAAATAAATGCCAGGACTGCATAATTACTTTGTAGCTGCTGTTTGGATTAAGAGTACAAGTTCTGTTATCCTAAATATAAAGGATTAGTATTTCTTTTTGTTTCACTAGATCTATATACTGCCATACCATCTGATTTCTGATTTACCTGAATCTGTAAGGATGCAGTTTTGCTTTCTGGAATGCAGGTGATTTTTCTACTGAGCACAAAGCTTCTCACCATTTCTCAGGAAGGCATTTTTTAAATGAGAATGGAAAGATTAATTAAGGACAACAACAAAAAAAATTTGCCAAATGCATCAGCTAATTTATAAGCACAATAATACTCCACATCCTGAAGTAATTCTTTACAGCAACATATACCAATTTAACTCCAGACAAGTTTAAATACTGTGTGGTATTTTTAGTGTGGTTAAGTCATAAATCTGCCATCCCAAGGGGGTATGAATTGTGGCCATCTCCTATTTTATAGATGGAGGAACGGAAGGATCAAATAACTTTGTGCTGTAAGCTGAGGTTTATAGGAGGAAAAAGATGGGGTGTATTAGTTGATTACTGGAGTGGTATTGACTTGTGTGTAGACAAAAGCCAAGTCAATTGTCTTGTGCCCTGTTCTGAGCTGCAGCCAAACTAGTCTTCCTAGCAGTCCTGTTGAAAGACAGCTAAGACATATTTATCTTCATTGCTTTTAGGCTCCAAGCTAACTTTACTGTAAATTAACTTGGTTTGTTTAGTTCAACATCTCTGTCAACAATGTGCTGGGCTTATAATGTGTTTTGTTTAACGGAAGTACTTCATCAGCCTCTCTTGCATCCATCTCCAAATAGTACAAATGAAGCCTTCAATCTTATTTCCTTTGTTCTCCTACATTAACCTTGCCTCACATTTCACATTTCTATTCGGTGTGTGTGTTTGGTTGTTTTTCCTTAGGCTGATAGGGCCACTAATGTTGAGTTATCCAAAGCTTGTGTCAAGCGGTCTAAATAGCTGATTAGTGATGAGGCAAGGCTGAAGATAGTGTATTTTGGGACTTATTTGACTAAGGAACAATTGGAGGATGACCTTTGTTTTCTCTTACAGCTTGTAACAGTTTGGGGATTTGGTCACCTGCAAGTAGATGAAGGAGGGGTACTATGGGGAACTGAGTGCAACTGGCAAAACGCCAGTGCTCCTTTCCCTTCACTAGGTGATAGAAGCCCATTATCATTTTATTAAATACTCCCTGAATTCAAGCTATATGAGAAAGAAAATGTGTGGGTCTTTTCTATAGGAACACTTTTGACAGATGACATTTTCATGGAGGTGTTTTTATATCAGTTTAGGATGTCAGTCAGTTAAAGATGATATCTTCCTGGTATTTTGTATAAGTGGTAACTTTCAGTATCTTTCAAAAGTAGAATTATCTGCAGCCATGGCTTTTGGACAGAAATAAAAAAATCACTGACTATTCTGTTGGAGTGGAGAATATGAAGACTGAGGATTGCACATCATTTTGCTCACAAGACTAGTCTTAAAGTGTTTGGTGAAATTTGACTAAATCAAGATTTTAGATTTTAAATTTTCTTTTTGAACAGCTGTCCTCAAAGTCTTTAGTATGGATGTAGTGTTTGAAATATCAGCACTGCCTAAGTCAACCCAGGGCTGGTTGGTTTATTAACACCTTCTTATTTAGCACCTTCTTTACTATTTACTGTGTATCTGCAACTACTCAGGAAGATTTTTGAAGGCTGATGTTATTTCACAGCTAGTTGTATACTGATGACATTCTTCCTCTTTCACTGTATTGAGGTTTTTTTGCCACCACTCTGTGTTGGACATGGCTGTTAGCTGGGTCAGATTTAGCCAAAAAGGTGGTGAAGTGGTGAATTAAATAACATAAAGAGGGAAAATGAGAACATGGTCTGCCTGCTGAATTGGAAAATGCTTTTTTGTTATCTAGCATAGACTAATATAATCTGTGATTGCTTCTGGGAGCTCAGACAGCACGTGACAGAGTCACTAACTTCTCTTTCTAGGAAGCTATAATTGGGTATTCTACCACACAGATATCAGCAACTTTTTGCACTGCTGCAGAAGTGTCTGCTGTTGACACATCTCTGCTTCCCTAACCTACAGCCCAGAAATGAAACTTCAGAATAAAATAGGGTTTCACATTTACAGCCTGGTTCAAGATGAAGAAGTTATCTCCCACATTCCATAGTTTCCAGTTCATTTCCAAGTGTAATAGATTTTGGTCTGTAAAGTTCTCTGTAATTTCCATCTTGATCAGGGAAAATCCTGAGGAGAGCATTTTGACTTCTTGGATCATTTGCAGCACTTGAACACATTCAGTAACTGAGACAAGTCACTTTCAGCAGAGAGTTTTCACCTCTGGCAGATGTGTGGCTTCATTTCTTTAGTTTTGAGAGACTGAGTGTTGTGTGGGGATGGGCTTTTTGTGTAACTACATTTGTAGTTGATTCTGTGAAGATACAGGGGAACAAACTACGTAATCCCTCAAGCCTGTCTTTAATGGCTCAGAAGGGTTGAAATGAGGTTTTGATTCCCTGCCCAGGCTGCTCAGTGGGGAGCCTGTGCAATCTCCTTCTCTAGAGATTTTCAGAACCTGCCTGGATGAGTTCCTGTGTGATCTGCTCTAGGTGGTCCTGCTCTGGCAGGGGGGTTTGTCTAGATGATCTTATGAGGTCTCTTCCATCCCCTAACATTCTGTGATCTTTCAGTCTGGGATTTCTTTTGTTACTGTAGGATTTTTTTTTTCCCCCATGTAAGTATGTATATCATTGACTAACCTTCTGTTTTGCTTTTGGTCATTTTCTTGCTGTTTGCTTTTATGAGGAGCTGGGAAAATGCTTTTGAGGTGACCATTGTCAGGAGGCTAACCTGAAGGGAAATACTGCTTTTTGTCACATTAATTTAATTTGTTGTAAATTTCTCTATCATTTTGTAATAGAAAGGCTTGATTTTGTTTCATAGATGATCAACAGAAGAATACAGAAAATGTTAAGTTTTGAGATATTTAGTCTGTAGTACTTTCTCAAAGCTAAGTCAGCTCTATCAGTCACTTCTTGAAGGATGTTTGGCAGTGTTCTTTAAAACACTGATAAGGGAGCATCAGCAACTTCTTCAGTCAGTGCTTGGCAATCTGTTAGAAAGCATTCAGTACTGGATTAGTTGTCCTTTTGCACATATTATTGTGTTTATATGAAGACTTACCAAGACTTTCTACTTTTCCTTGTATGAAATAGCTCCAGTTATTTCATCTTTTCCTTGTAGATGATGTTCTTATCTTTGACCAATTGATCTATGCTCAAAACTGGACAGGAAAGCTTTATCAGGTAAAGCAGGAGAATCTTTCAGTATGTGCTTAAGGCAATGTGTCTGCTTGTCATTGCTGGTGTTATGTTTGTTCCTTTTACAATGGTACCACATTGACTCATGTTCAGTCAGGAACTGCAAATCAGTCCTTCAGATCCTTTCCAGAGTAATGTCTAGACAGTCATTCTTCCATCCTGTGTTAGCTGATTGTTTCTGTTTGTGCCTTGGTGAACAGCACATCTCTTCCATACTGTTTCTCCTTTTTGTCGGTGACACTGACTCCCAGGTTTCCTTTCTCACATAAGCCTTGTGAAGCACCTTGTCTGACAGATATCTTTATTGTAAGAGATGCCTTTTAGGAACTGTATTTACTAACAGAAGCAATGCATAGTGAGCTGCTAAAGACACTTGGATGCCACAATGATTTGCCATTAGCTTGCCTTTATATGTTTAAAGAAATGTATTTTTCAGATCTTTGCAATGACAAGTGACTAAGATGATAGCTGTTTTCTGTTTCTCTTCATAATACATGTTTCTAGTTATTAAGAAATCATGTTCCCAGTTATAGTTTAAAGACAGTATGACAGCTTGTCAAGTTTGCGTTCTTGGGCACTTGAAATGTTTTGTTTGAAAATAATGGTGATCTAACTTCCAGATCCTCGGGGTGGATAGGAGAGCTGCAAACAGAGCAGCTCTGAAAGTCACCCTGTGCTATAGGGACAAAGAAGCTTGGATTTTGCAATTTGTAATGTATTGTGCTTGCTGGGTTTTGTTGGTTATGAGTAAGAAAATAGGATAAAATCAGTTTTGCAGGATTAAAGAAACCACAACACAGTCGTCTTATGGCATGAGGCAAAAAAAATATGCTCATGTACTTTTGAAGGAGAGCTAATATTAGGTGGGGGGAGTGGGGAGAACCCTGCTGATACTGATTGTACCTTTTATCTTTCTCCAGCTAAGGACCCTTTTTTTTTCTTCCCCCCTTTTTTTTTTTTAAATTCACATGCAATTATTTATCTGCTTTAATAGTAACAGCTGAAATTATTATAACTGAAGTGGGTACAGTCTGTTTACTCAGCACTCTAGTACATTAAGGTTTTTTAATTTATTCTTGATAGCCTATGTATAGAAATATACAAATAGTAGATGAAATAACCCCCAAATAGAGTTGTTAGTTGCTAGAATTTGAAATAAGACATTTGAGGAATAACCTAAATTGGTTTCAGGTTTGCTTTCTGAATTACTGGATTTCAAGTGCATGTGTGTGTTGTGTCCTTTTAGGGCTCTGAAGTAGGTGGTGGCTAGTCTTACACAATTGATAGCTAAATGAGGTTGTTTAGATCTTTCTGCAGGAAAGTGGAGTGCCCTCTCAAATTCCTTGCTTGGGATTTCTTGAATCTTTTTTGTTTTGTTTACACTAAACTTGTGTTTTCTGAGTTTTGTTTGGAAATGAAAAATTAATTCTTTACTATAAAGGTGTGTACTGACACATTTTCATGAATAACTTGCATTGAGTGTATGGGAATATGTTGCATGCTGTGGGTAAAAAATGCAATCTAACTGCACAGTAGGGGCTCTTCCATAATAGAAGTTACTGAATTTTGTTTAGTAATTTTTAAAATAAAGCAATTTCTTTTACTCTCATAAATCATTGACAACATATAATAGGTTAATGTTTCATTTTTTGGAACTCTTTTGAAACTACAGATTGAAATGCAGAAAGCAAATGGTTACTCTGTGAAGCCTTAAATTAGCTTTTCTTCAGAGTAATGTGGTGAGCTAAGAGCAGTTGAGATGGTGATAGGGAGGAGATGGACACACCTGTAGTTCTGATGCTTTCTTTTGCTACATAAGCTAAATGCAAATTAACTGCAAAATTTTGTATTATTTCTTTATTGTATTACAGAGGGAGTTTTCTGAGGAAAAGCCCTGAATAAAGATAACTAGTTGATTTTTAAGTGTACTTTTTGAGGGGTGGGGTGGGTGGGAAAAGCAGCTTTGGGAAACTTAAATGTAATCACAGGATGTTAGGGGTTAGAAGGTACCTCAGGAGATAAAGTCCAACTCGCCTGTCGGAGCAGGACCTTAGAATCTAGCACAGGTCACACAGGAATTCATTCAGATGGGTCTTGAAAGCCTTCAGAGAAGGAGACTCGACAGCCTCTCTAGGGAGCCTGTTCCAGTGCTCTGTGAGACTCACAGTGAAGAAGTTCCTCCTCATGTTGAGGTGGAACCTCCTGTGCTGTAGTTTATATCCATTGCCCCTTGTCCTATTACAGGGTGCAACTGAGCAGAGCCTGTTCCCTCCCTCTTAACACCTAGCCCTCAGATATTTATATTTGTTTATATATATATATTTATTAAATCCATTTTCTCCAGACTAAAAAGCCCCAAGTTTCTCATAGGGCACGTGCTCCAGTCCCTTAATCACTCTGGTAGCTCTCAGTTGGGCTTTCTTGAGTAGATGCCTGTCCCTCTTGAACTGGGAAGTCCAGAATTGAATGCAATATTCCAGGTGAGGTCACAGGATGTTAGGTGTTGGAAGGAACCTCTGGAAATCAAGTCCAACCCCCCTGCCAGAGCAGGACCATAGAATCTATTGCAGGTCACACAGAAATATATCCAGATGGCTCTTGAAAGTCTCCAGAGAAGGAGATTCCACAACCCCCCTGGGGATCCTGTTCCAATGCTCTCTGACCCTCACAGTGAAGAAGTTCCTCCTCTTGTTGAAGTGGAGCCTCCTGTGTTGTAGTTGGTATCCATTGCCCCTTGTCCTGTCACAGGATGCAACCAAGAAGAGCCTGTCCCCTCCCTCTTGACACACACGTCTCACCAGGGCAGAGTAGAGGGGGAGGAGAACCTCTCGATCTGCTGGACACACTCCTCTTAATGCACCTCAGGCCCTCTTGGCCACCAGGGCACATTGCTGACCCATGGATAACTTGTTGTCCCCCAGGACTCCCAGGTCCTTCTCCACAGGGCTGCTCTCTAGCAGATCACCTCCTAACCTGTACTGGTGCAGTTTATTATCTGGCCAGCCTGATCTAGTGTGAGGTGTCCCTGCCCATGGCAGGGGGGTTGGAGGTAGATGATCCTTGTGGTCCCTTCCAACCCTGACTGATTCTATGATTCTATGATTATTCCTTCCCAGATGCAGGACTCTGTACTTATCCTTGTTGAACCTCATTAGGTTCCTCTTTGTCCAGCTCTCAGTCTGTCCAAGTCTCACTGAATGGCTGCACAGCCTTCAGGCATATCAGCCCAGCCTCCCAGTTTGGTATCGTCAGCAAACTTGCTGAGCAGACACTGTATCCCCTCATCAATTTTATTGATGAAGATGTTGAACAGGTCTGGACCCAGCACTGATCCCTGGGGTTACAGCTTTCCAGCTGGACTTGGAACCATTGACCACCGCTCTTTGGACTCTATTTTGTAACCAGTTCCTAATCCATCTCACTCTCTGTTCTTCTATCCCACACCTCCTGAGCTTACTCACAAGGATGTTATGGGAGACCATGTCAAAAGCCACATCCAATGGTCTCCCTGCATCTACCCAATCAGTTACAACATCACAGAAGGCTATCAGATTAGTCAAGCATGATTTCCCCTTGGTAAATCCATGCTGACTACTCCTGATCATTATCATCTCTTCCAAGTGCCTAGAGATGACCTTCAGGAGGAGCCACTCCATTTTTCCAGGGACAGAGTTGAGGCTCACTGCTCTGTAGTTTCCTGGAACCTCTTTCTTGCCTTTTTTTGAAGACTGGAGTGACATTGGCTTTCCTACAGTTCTCAGGCATGTCTCATGTTTACTAGGATTTTGCAAAAATGACGGAGAGTGGTAGAGTGACAACATCAGCCAGCTCTCTCAACACTCCTGGGTGCATCTCATCAGGGCCCATGGACTTGTGAATATTCAATTGATGTAATTGATCCCTAACCCAGTCTTCATTGACTAGTGGAGAGTCTTCCTTCTTCCAGTCTTCTCCTTCATCCAGGGTATGGAATTCATAGGGGAGTTCAGTCTTAGGAGTAAAGACTAAAGCAAAGAAGGCATTCAGCAACTCTGCCTTCTCTGCATCCTCAGTTATTAGGGCTGCCTCCTCTTTTGGCAGTGGGCCCACACCTTCCCTATTTTTCCTTTTCCTACTGAAGTATTTCCAGAAGCCCTTCTTGTTCTCTTTAACTTCCTTTGCTAGTTTTAGTTCCAACAGGGCTTTGGCCTTTCTTGTTGCCTTCCTTCATGCCCTGGCAACTGCTCTATAGTTCTTCCAAGTGACAAGTCCCTTCTTCCATAAACTGTAAGTATCTTTCTTCCATGAGAATTCCTTCAGAAGCTCCTTGTTCATCCATGCAGGTCTCCTGGCATGTCTACCTAATTTTTTTAATTTTTTTTTTACTCAAGGGAACACACCTATCTTGGGCTGGGAGGAAGTGACATTTAAAAAATGACCAACTTTCCTGGACTCCTTTGCCCTCCAGAGCCCATGGGATTCCTGAAAGTATATCTCTGAAGAGTACATAGTTAGCCCTGTGGAAGTCCAGGGTTGTAATCCTACTTCCTGCCCTGCTTCTACCCTGTATAATACTAAACTCTACCATGTCATGATCACTGTCACCAAGGCTGTTCCTGACCTTAATGTCCCCAACCAGGCCTTCTCTATTAGTTGATAGAAGGTCCAGGAGTGTGCCTCTCCGTGCTGGCTCCTCCACTACCTGCATCAAGAAGTTATCGTTGACACACTGCAAGAGCCTTTTGGACTGGATGTGCCTTGCTGTGAGGGTTTTGCAGCAAGTATCAGGGTGATTGAAGTCACCTGTGAGTACCTCAGAGTGTGTTGTAGAGGCTATCTTCAGTTGACTGTAGAGGGCCTCATCAGCATCTTCTGCTTGATTTGGTAGTCAATGGTAGACACCTACAAGAGTTTCGCCTTGCTTTCCACGTCCCTTAATTCTTATCCACAAGCTTTCAACCTGTTCTATCTCCCCTCCACATGGAACTCGACACATTCCAGTTGCTCTCACACAGCTACACCACCACCTTGCCTTGTTGGTCTATCTTTCCTGAACAGTACATAGCCCTCCATGACAACACTCCAGTTGTGGGAGCTGTCCCACCATGTTTCAGTGATTCCAATTATATCATAGTCATGCAGCCTAACGCAGATCTCCAGCTCCTCCTGCTTATTCCCCAGTGGGTTCCTAACGTTTCTGATTTCATAGGTACAACTGAGGTACTGTCCCTGAAACTAAGTAGTATAGAGGTGGATTACAGGTTGTAAATGGTAGTTTTTTGTAAATGATAGTGGTGGTTTTTATAAGGAAAAAAATTGGCTAATATTTTGTACCTTCAAGAAATCTACCTAGGTAGTGTGGTAAATTTTCTAATATCTGTACTAAGTCTGTTAGTATAGGCAGGATAAAGAGCCTGACTTGCAATGCCTTTACATGGAACTCCTTATTCTGATACTTACATTATCTCACCTCTTGCTATGATAAAGAAGAAATAATGAACATAGGTTTTTTTTAAAAAACAATTTAGAGCATGACAGCTGTCAGAGATGCTGCATTATTCATGGTTAATAGTGGAAACTTCTTAAATATTTTTCACTTATCTGTCTCTTCCCTATTCCTCTACATTCCCCCCCTTCCCCCAGTTTCCTTCCTTTTCTTTGTATCCTCTGTAAACCTTCAGACAAAAAAAAAAAAAAAAGGGAAATCCTGATGTGGAAAACAGAAGGTCCCTGTTCTTCTCTCTTGGTGTAAGAGCACATGTTCGTTCTCTACACTTTTTCTTTTCTTCATCCACTCACTTGTATCAGAAAAAATTAATAGCTAATTATAACTCAAGCCAAAATTATATTACTTCATGATATCCTTTCTTCCACTTGTAGTAACAGGCTTGAATACTAAAATTCCTATTGGGCTAGATGTAGTTCTGAGCATTCATCAGTGTTAACATATGGGCTTATTCCTGTTGCTCACCAAATTCAAGAGGTAAAGTAAGGGTGGGGATATCTGCCTGCACAAATTTTGCCATTATGTTTGTCATGGGAACATATGTCGATTATAATAGTCTCAAGGTGCAGATTCTCCAGTTGCTAAAGTAACTGGAAGGCTGCATTAAATGACTTAATCTTTCTTCTGTTTTGCAAATCAGATTTAAAGACAAAAGACTTGTCTGCTGTCTTTTCTGGATACAAGTTAGGCTTTTCATAATGATTAATTATTCAAAGACTTTGAACAATTTCTTTTCACTGATTAATTGAAAAAGCATAATAAAAGATGCTGAAAACAGGTAAAATAGCAGAATAATATGTATTTTTCCAGGAAGGTATTTGTTGTTCTTGAATGTGAGACAACTATTGATTTTAGTGTTTAATCTTCTTTGGAGATACAGCATGGAAAAGAATATTTAGAGGAATCTGAGGTAATGAACTTTCCAACTTTAGAGACAGAATAACATAGAAATCACTTACTCCATAGTCACCTGCAGGTTTTGGGTTTTTTTTAAGCTACTGTCACTGTTTGCTTCTTAAACACTATTGTTTAGGCTTTTTAACTTAAAAAAAAAGTTTTATTTCAACTGAGCAATTATGTGCTTTAAGAAACAGTATTAAAAACTTGTTCTCTTAATGAAAAGCCTTGGTGTTCTGGCACCGTGAAGGGTGAGTGGTGTCAGTCTTGCTGCTGCTGTCTGTTCAGTGTTAGACCACATCCACTCCCTTTGTGCCTTAAAGCTTGAGTGTGGTAATGCATGATTGCATTCAGAAAAGTCTCTGGGAAGCCTTTGAGACTGAAAATTATTGAGTTTTAATGTCTTTGCAGTCAAAAGAAATAGTTTCTTTGTTTCAATTTTGCAAAAGCTCTGTTTGACTGAATAGGCTGGGGCTTGAATATCAGTTCCACTAAAAATACGTATTTAATAGGTACATTGAATAACATCTGTTTTAAGGTTGGCTGGAATAAAGTATAGAAATTAGTCATACTAAACAGACACAAATTATGTGGCTCCCTCTTTTCCTAATGTAGTTGGAAAAATGTAATTAGTAAAAAAAGGGCAACTGTAACATTAGGAAAATCACGTAAGCTTCCATGATGATTCTTACCAATATAAGTTCAAACAGATCTTTGTAAATACTGCATTTAGCTCTATTTGAATAGCTGTTTAGCAGCATCATAATTGAGCCATAAATGTGGCTGTACAGCCAATGAAGATCTATGTGTTTTGCTTCTTTTTGCAGGTTCCTCAGTAAAATAATGACCCAGTAGAAAGGGACTGGGTTGATGGAGAGACATTTGCTTTTAGAGAAGCAGAGGTCCAGAATAAACTTATTTAGCTGATAAGTGTCGAATGGACTCTTAAACTAACAAGTTTGAATCTTTTGGGTAATCTGTGAAATAGATGATTTATTTTTTGCAGGATTGCCATAAGTTTGGCTTTTTAATGACCTGTAAAATAGCATTTATGTTTTTACATACCTTATGAAAAACCTCAAAAGCATTCTGCAGACTACAAATGTCAGGTTTTATGGGATTTGTGTGAAATAGGAATATGTACAGCTATTGTACCATATGCTGAAGTAATTCAGGAAACTCAGAATGGCATATCATCTTGAGAGTATGTGTGTGTGTAAGCACACAAATTGTGCTTACTTTGGTAAGCACAATTTAATTGTGTGGGGACCAGCATGATCATGACAAGGCCATCTCTGGTACTAGCCCAACTCAGGCTATGCACTTTTCCCCTGCTCCCTTTAAAAGCTTCTGTGATGAATAGTTGAGAATAGCTAATCTGGTTGAAAAGCCATTGCTCTTTTGTTGGGGTGGGGGGGAGTTCTACTAGATCAGAATGTCTAGCCTGGATTGTGTGCCAAAGGATGTGTGTCAGCATGGGGAGGCAAGGGAAGATGCAGCTGGGTGTACAAAAGATGGCAGGATCTCAGCATTCTTCATGTGCCTTGCTGAAAGAGTCTTGCAGTTACAGTGTACCAGTGGTTCCTTGTGCCATAGTGGAGCTGCCAAGTGGTGGGTCTTTTCTGCTTTGAATGGGACCTAGCTGCAGGGGTGAGCCTGCTGAGTGCTTTGAAGGTGCTGGCTTCCTTGGCTGGTTAGAGGTGACTGGATCTGCTAGATCTGGTGCAAAACTGTCTTGCTAAATAAAAACCTGCAGGTGCATCAGTGAGGTGTAATAAAAAGCTGCAGCATGATGAGGAATTTAGTTGGACCGTCAAAAGTATGTGGCTGTTTTCATATGGCAGGAACAAATGTTGAGCTGAAGTAGATAGCTGAATTGTGTGTCTTTCCATCCAGCTGTTTGGTCTGGATTCACAAGTGTGCTGCTTACTGAACTCACTGCTAGTTCTAACACTTACAAATTTTAGGTCACTTCTTACTGCTGTTCAGATAGTTTTACTTCAAGCACTTTGTCTAGCATGGCAGTAAGTGCTTTCCTGTTCTGTGGATTGTGCTTAATAAATATTTGCCAGTCCTTGCTATCTCAAACTTTGCCTCCACGCACAACACGCAGAAGTGTCCAAGTACATATTTTGGACGCTAAATGTGGATCGATTCTTGCCAACTCTGAGCAGGCTGCTAAAATAGTTTGAGTGTCACAAGATTAGAAACTAAATTGTAAAGGCATGACTTCAGTTCTGTGGATGTAAAGTGTCTAGTTTTGCCATGGAGCAAAACTTTGGGGCCAAGTAGAATAAAGACAGAAGAACTAGTAAATGTGCAGCAGGAACTTAGATGTAAGAACAAAGTAAGTGAAATGTAATCCTTGTAACAGCCTTTTGAGAGGTCTGTGTCTCATGGCTGCATTTAGAACTTCAACAGATAAACTTTGAGTCCTTTCAATATAGTAATATAGGAAAGAAAAACACTTCTGCCTGATGCAGTCAAAATGCATATTTTTGTAATGCTAACATATATGTGGTTGATATAAGACCTTGAGTACCCTCAGATTAATGGGAACTGCTACTTCTTTTAAAGTGATGACTCTTAAATGTTTTCATTGCATATTTGGTTAGGATAGTTCTGGGTAAAATTCTGAGGAAAAGGCCTTGTCAGTTGTTCTTTCCATTTTCTCCTTTGTGGATGTCTCTGACAGCCCTCCTGGAAACCATTAGTGGAGTGCCTGGGCTTCCTGCACTGCCAGAATTGTTTCCTTCTGACTCTTGTCCCTTGTCATCCAGCTCCTTTGAAATCTGTCATTCCCCAGCTTAGAGAAAGTACTTTTGTACCAGAATAAATTTTGGGCACACAACAAGAACCTTTAGCACAGGAGGAATTGTTTGGTTTGTCTGTGATCTGTGGAAATGCCAGACTCTTAAATGTCTGTTGAATGTGAAACAGCATCCTTACAACTTCTCTGGTATTGTAGCTATAAAGCTAGGGGTTTACATACGTAATATTCATCGTATTGGAAGGGTTTTTCTTGTATTCATTCCCCCACCATTTTTTTAGATTGGAATAGTTGTGAACTGACTTTTACTGCTTTCAAATAGATTATTTTTTTTTTAATCTTTTTTTCCTATCTGAAACACCTTGGAGTGCATGATGGGTACATTTGATGTACAGAAATGTATGAGAATAGGAACTGGAATGTAATGCATAACCTGTGTATGTGGGGATTTTTTCAAGTTTCTTCAAGTTGGCAGTTCCCTTGCTGATGACACATTTCCAGCTGCTGAGTGTTTTTAACCAGTTCTCACACAAGGTTTCATATTTGTATGTCCCTGCTGTTCAGCCATACCACAATGAACTGGGAGGTGAAGGAGGAGGTTGGAGAAAGAGCTATCATATGTCTGATAATTATTGGGATGGCTCAGATCCAGGATTCTGTTTATGGGTATGTAACTTGTCTGAAAATATTTACTTTTTCTCCTGAAGTCTTGAATCCTTGAAATATCTTTAAAATTTAAGAGGCAGATAGTTGTTACCAGACATTGGTGCATGGTTTTTGATTTTTGTTTTGCAAATCTACAATAACAGTTTGCAAAAGGAAGTGCTTTATGGATAATGTCTTCATGTCTACAAGATAATTTTATGATAACATACATAAATGATTTAGAAAACAATAGCTTGGTCTCTTCAGATCTATATTTAATAGGAAAGCTGTTTGGGCAGGTCTGGCTTTGCTTCTTATTTCCAAAGGTTGCATACTGTGTCGGTGTGAGCTGAAATTCCCCCCCCCACCAACAATAACCAGGCTAGCCCAGTCTGGAAGCAAATGAAGGCTGTATTTACAAGCAGATGAAATGCAATGAATATGTACAAATATACAAAATTCACAAATATATACAATCAACAGAAAAAGCACAACCGATCTCCCTTTGCTTCCCCCCAAGGGGACCCTCCCAAAGGGGCCTCTCTCTCTCCCAGGAGCTTCCCCCCGAGACCCCCCTGGACAGAGAAGCAGAATTAGTTAAGCAGAAGGTTGTTAACTTAGCTGCCAAGGTCAGTGTGTTATCTTCAGCCAGAAGAGAAGAAGAAACAGCAGCCAGACAGCCCAGCAACTGCCCCCACTGCCGAACGCAGAATGTGCAGAATGCCTACTTTGTTTTGGGTAATAGTTCTTAAACATTTCTATCTATCCAATGGAAGTGTTTAGAACAATCGTTATTTTGCTTTCTTACACCCAATAGTGACTTATTTACATTCTTTCACTTTCTCTGTTCTGAACTTTGCAAGGAAAAATTAAAAAGACAGTTTCAAACCATCACACATACCAAGTAATTCTATCATATGGTCGTTTTTCTTCCTCTGTAGTGAAATCTAGCTCCAGAAATTCGTCAGTGTGTAGCTCTGCCATAAAATTCGTTGACTTTTCCCTAATATTAGTTATTACATACTAGCTAAAAAGAAATTTGTGTTCTGTGTGGATGTTGACTTAATGAATGTGTGAAGGCTTTCCTGCAGCCTGTGGTATGTCATGCAGGCCCTGGGGAGGCAAGAGGAATGCTGTGGCTTCAGATGTCGAACTGAAATGCTGATACTGCTACTGTAAAATGTTGCAGCACATAAACAGCATAGCATATCTGATTTAAATACTTGGAATTCTCTGAGCTTAGAGGTGGAGCAGTATTTCATATAATTTGCTTTGTAATCTCATATAGAGCTCTTTTCAAGCCATCATTATACACTCTGCATGTGTGGGTGAATAGCGCTTGGCAGGCTTTTCTGGCACTTGGCTCTTCTAACATCTCCTACAATAATGACTTAGAGCCAGAACTTCTACCCTTCCCCCTACTTAGATAACCCATGTGTCTTCTACCAAATAACACAATGTTTTTTGCACAACATTAATTTAAAGATAAATTAGTTTATTTTTCTGACAGTATGACAAATTATCTGTACAGTTCTGTGGAGATATATACAGAGACCTTGCACTAATTGCTTTGTCATCACTTAAAAAATGTTTTCACCTAGATGCTGTTTGCTTTAATCTTACAAAGGTGAATTGCTATAACTCATGAAGTGAACTGAAAGCACTGAAGTTAAGTGTGTACTTTTATTTGTAAGATTTTAGAGGGGCTTTTTAAAATACAAAAAGTTGCAGGTAGTCACACTTCAACAGCGGATGGTCGGTAGTGAATTTGGGAAGAGTGGATGAAGGATTGTGGAGCTGAAGTTAAGTGACAGACAGGCAGAGAGGTCTAGATTGCTATGTGGTTTTATCAAGTCATGAAGTGAGACTTGAAAATGTGAGGAGGGAAATCTGGTAGTTGAGTATGGGCAGCAAAGAGGAGTTATGACTTATGAAAAGTGTGGGAAGCTTTGTGAGAAGCTTTCTTTGTGCTCCACTGATGGCCTCTTTGTGGCATCTGCTGCTTTCCTGTCTAATAGGAAAGTTGTAATTGAGGCTTGCTGTAAAACTTGCAGAATAAAGATGGTACGGGGAGCAGATGTGGACAATTGTTTCTAGACAATGTGTTGTCAGGGATTATGGTTTGGAAAGGATATATAACATCACTTGTGGTAATGAGTCTTATTAGAGCACACCTGAGAAAAAAGGCCATGTCAATATTTTGACAAGTGCTTGATTCATCTTGAGCTTTCATGGTATCTTGTTTGGTTGTGTGGTTTTAGGTAAGGACCTCAGATTTGAGCTTTCTTTAATCAGTTGTATTTATCTTAGTTTGTAGGTCATGCAGGTTTTAGTTTGCTAGATAACTCTGAGAGATTCTGGAATGTTGCTAATGAGCTTTGGACTAATGAAAAGTACTTGTCCTGTGATACTAAGTAAGGGCTTGCTGCTCTGAATGAAAAGTTCCTGAATGCAGTTTCTTGCTTCCAGAAGGCTGCTTAGAAACTTGTGGCTCACTGTTTAATTATGATCAAAGAGTAATGCCTGGATTGAGAGCTCACAGGGTAATGCTGTTCCCTGTATCATGTGCTTTAGCCATTGAGGTTCTAGTGCAACAGCTAGGCATAGGCAGTGTTTACCTGCAGCTTGAGGATTCAGTCATTTACGTATTTACAGATAACAGAGGCAGTGGTTGATGTTGAAAGGTGTTATCTGTAAGACGTTATTAATGCTGCTTCACTGAAGAAATGGATTCTGCCCTGTTGCTTGTGGGAACCAAGTTTGAATTCCATTTGTTACTGAATTTTCAAGTGTTAAACCCAATCTCGATTAAATGACATGTTCACTTTTAAAAGAAATGTTTTGTTTGTTGTATGATGCATTAGCATTCCTTGTATCGTTTGTACTACCTCACTTCACCTCAATGAAATATAGAGACTAGTTGTGTACCATTGAAATACTATTTATTAAATAAAATGAAGAGTATGTATTTAGAAGTGTAAAAAGTGATGAATAAGTGTGATTTTGTTGAACTAAGGTTGATTGTACACTGCAGGACTTTCTGAGGCTGCTGCTTAGAGTGAGCCTTCTGGGATTGCTGGCAGGCACTTTTAGAAAATAAGGTGAGTGTGTGTGTGTTTGTACTAGTAATGCACAAAATATCACAAAAGACTGTTGCAGAGAGTGATAGGAGTTGAACCTGTATTATCACAGACTGTGTAATTGAAGTATGATGAAGAAATATGATGTTTGTGTGGTGGTCTTTTTATTGATGAATCATAGCGGATAATACTGTTTTAAATGCCTCTGCTCTTCTGTAGCTCACTTCTGTAATCTTAAAGCATGTATTTGACAGTACTTTGTTTTCTTATAAATATGATTTAAGTTTCCAAGTAATGCAGCTGTGTGTTGTGGGAGACACTGGTGACCTTACTAAAGACTGAATCCAGGCCATTCGGCTACTGTCCAAATGCTCCGCCAGCTTAGCTACTTGACCACCTGCTTCTGTTTTTCCATTCCCTTTGCAAATGTAGGTTTTGTTCGTTTTCTAGCATTGCCTTTTGTGGAAAAGAATGAGTAAGGTCTATGCTGCAGACTGCTTGGGTCTTGTAGTCATTTGAATTTTCATTAGCCATTCAAGCATGGACTTGTAGGAAAAGAACAGGGGGTGATGGCTTGTGCATTGCCACTCATGTTTTCCCTGCCAGGCTTGTACACTCCAGTTTGTAAGACAATGGCAACTGTAGTTCTGCTTAGTCAACACTCTGGCTTTCCTGCTTTGCATGAGCTTCAGTGGGAAATGTCCAGGTAGCGCTGACTTTGGGTGGGATGGTATTCCTTGAACTGCCAAAACAGGATGCTTAAGTTCTTTGTTCATATCTTTTCAACATGAAAAACTGAGAAAAAGAGGAAACATGGTTCATAAATCTGACTTAGAGACATATTGGTAAATGCATCGAGTATGAATCCCTTGATAGCCTAATGTGGTTGGAGTGCTGAATGGGAAGTCTCCAGTAATGGAGTTACATCCCCACAGCTACTGCTGATCTGCTTATTGACTATGTCCAAATTACATGACCTCAGAACCTGATTTGTAAAGCACTGTGCTGAAAAGCAAGCTGTTAGTGTTGGTTTGAAGGCTTGTGTACTTGCATCCTCTGACATAGCTGAGATAGTTCAGGAGTTAATGCCTGTGGTTGGCTAACAAAACTATAGGAAGAGTTGTCTGCTCTGTGGCTTTCCTCTGTGTTAAATGCCACTATCATTTTCTGACGTTTCTGAACCATTTTTTTCTCAATAGATAGAACCATGGTACAATGATTTGGGTGGATGTGGATAATAAGGCACTACATTTTAAAAGAAAAATCTTTAAATTATTTCTGGTATCTGTATGAATTGCACTGGATTGTTTTTATCCTTCACTTTTAAAACTGCATTAATAATGTAGACCAAAAAAAGCTTTCTTGTGCTTTTTTGTTGTACCTGAAGATTGACCAGGAGAAGACATACCTAGCTGAAACTCTGCATTTATGAAGGCATGGCACACTTAATAGCCTGACCCGATGATACCTATATTGCAGTGGCTACTTATAGCATCAGTTCTGTGAAGCCACTTGTGTTTTTGCTAATGTGCAGTCGTACCATGCTGCTCAGCCTGTATCTGTGCCTAGCACTGCCATCCGTGTGCACAAATTGGTTAGTGTAACTCAGCATCATCTCATAGTCAAAAAGGGTCTGTTTTTCATTTTTCACCACCTGTTTCTATAGACACCAATGGATGCATGTGGTGTTCTCACAAGCTTGGTCTACCCAAGTGAATAGGACGAAATAGGGAGATACTGCAGAAGCTGTGCAGATGGTTGAAGAATGCTCACTTCTAATATTTGTTTCCATTGTATTTTGTAATATCTGCAAGAAACATCTTTCAAAAGGTGGCTTGACTACCTAGTCTGTCTTCTGCTGGCTGTTTGGACAGGAGAGGAAAATAAACTGAGCAGACACTGCCTATGGATTTGATCTAAATATAGTCGACTATGCACATACTTGCAACACTGGCTGGACAAGTGTGATGTTGATAGCTGGCTCTGTTGCTTGTTAGACAGATTAGTGACTTGGCAATGCTGAAGTGGGAACTTTGGCTTGTGAGGCACAAAAGGTTGAATGTCTGTGTTCCAGCATTTGACAAAGTATCTATTAGGATGATGGGATCTGACATTGGGACATGGTTGTGCAGGCTCCACTGATGTGCAAGGGTGGCTGCATGAGGTTTGTGTGGGGTTTAAAAGTTTGCTAGATTGTCCTGGGGGTTGCCTTGAAGGCTCCAAGGTTTTGCTGTGACATCAGAAGATTGTCATAAGGCTTCCAGTTAAGTGAGACAGTGCCAGCTGTTGATAAATGGACCTTCCTGTATGTTGTCATGTAATAGAGGCTTCAGGAGAAACATTAAGAATTCTTTAAGAATAGCTTACTAGTTTTGATAACTTATTTAACAGAAGTGAAATACTTGAGCTCCCATGGTTAAGCTTCTTACAGTAAATATTTATGTTCTCTCTTGATTTTTGTTTTCATCTAGTTAGTACCAAAGATGTACTTCAGAGACAGTGTTCCTTCACTGCTTTCTTTCTTTTCCTCCCACACTTTATGAAAGAATCTGCTGCAGAACAAGCCCACAACAGATGATGATAAATCTTTGGGTGTGTCTCTTTTTTAAAAAAACAAAACAGAACAAAACAAACAAACCAAACCCACAGCACCCAAAACCCAAACAACAAAAGCCACCACAAAGACCCCCAAAATAAAATACAAACCAGTCCAAATTCTACCACTTTTTTTAGTTAGTGCCTAGTATTCTACTTTCAGGATATTAGAACAACAATGAAATTAAACAATGCCCATGGAAACAATTTCCTTTATAAAGCTAAAATTTAGGCTCTTCTTTCTGAAAATAAATGCAGAAACTTGGAAATTGTGTGATGCAATACATAGTTTTTTCTCTTCTTTTAACCTTTTCAGTTTCAGATATTTGGACAAGAGACGCTATGAACATCAAAAGCAGGTAAGTGCAGTAACAGTTGGGTTGAGAACTGACCATTTGTTTGCCCTGCCTTGTTAGGTTATTGAAGGAAGAAACAGGATCAATATTCTCTTTGCTATTCTCCAGACATTGCCACTGGAGAGATACTTAGATTTATTCTGTCTTAAAGGATTGACAGCTGACTTTGTCACGTTAAACATGATGCAAACATGCCATATATGAGCTAATGATAGTTTTTTGTGTAGTCTGGAGAGAGTGGTCTTGGTTCTCAAGCTGTTCTGCTTTTATCAGTAGAATCTTAACTGCATGACTAAGTCATCATTGCTTAAGTTTGCTGTGACAAACTGTATTCAGTGTGAATGGCCAACAATTTGTCAGGGGGAGAATAGACAGTATTTAAGCTTCTTTAAGGTTTGAAATGAGAAACGCCTTATTAAAAGCAGACTTCATGACTGATCTGAAGTACCGAAGCAAAACCATACTTTGATTATGCATTTCTGCCCATCAGACTAGAAGTTTGTCAGCTGTTAGGAGAGGAGCAAGCAGAAAAGAAGAGGAAATGGACAAGATAAAATTGGAGTTGCTTAAAAGATGTCCAGTTATCTTAAAGTATTTCTGAAACGCTTTTATCTCCTATTGATATTTTTAGCTTGATATGAAGATTTTAGTGGTGTCTGTATGCAGGATTGAGATTAACATTTTCAGCAAGACCAGAACATATTTCTCAGACAACAGCATTTTCATTTATTTCTAGATTTGTACAGTAAGTCTGGAAACCTTACTTTTTAGATTCAAGCATGTACATATCTTCTGTGGAAACAATTTCTTTTATAAGATTAATAGTTTATCTGAAATATTCAAATTTCTAAATTGCTCATTTGCTTTGTTTATTAAAGTGTTGATACTGTCCTATGTTCTGGATAGTACTGGGATTCTGTGTCCTCCATGGTTTATATGGGCAACTTAGTAGCTCTCCCAGTTCACCTGAAAATTAGAGATGTTCCCTGTGGCTACAGGAAAACAAAAGTTCTGTTGGTTTCAATCAACACTCAACAGTTCTGTCTTAACTGTTCATTATGGTGATGATCTAGCAAATAAAAGGAGTCCTTGAAGTCCAATACTATTCAAGTTCAGGTGTTTCACTTCCATTGAAACATCTCATTAGCTGTATCTGTGACCTATTTGTTGTACCTCCAAACTGTGTTCAGAACACAAAGTGGGAAAAGTGGTGGAAAAACCCAGAATTTGACAGGATGAAGCCAGAGGTCAGACATTTAATACTGGGAGCTTGAAACTGTCAAGGAAGTACATGAGAGGAGACTTGGAGGCAGTAGGAGGAAGATTTGTGAAGGAGTATGGGAGAGCTCTGTCTTTGATAGTTGCAAAAATCTGCCTTAAGCTTATGAACGTGGAAGATAAATGCATTGGGAACATTGTCTGTTTTCCATGGTTTAGCAGCAGCCTCTCTTAGCTACTTCAAGGTAGTGGACAGTGGAGATGAGATGCTATTTTCCCCTTTTCAGAGGGAAGTAACATCCAGTCTGTCCAGATGGCACTGCTGACTGTGAATGCAGGTGCTCTGATTTTTCTGTGTAGGCACTTTCTATACTAATGTCCTGGACTGCCACTGTCCTTTGCAGCCTGAGCTGAGCAGGTGCATTCAGTGCTTTTGTAATGTGTTCCTTAGCTGAGAATTAACTAATGTCCTTGTTTCCAGCTCTCCTTTTCAGGTTCTTCTGGCCTTGGTCACTGTAGAGAGTTAGTGACAAGAAGTTAATGGGACTGATTTGGGGAAGTCAAAGCTGGAGTTGTACAAGTGGAAGCATCTCAGGCACGAGTTGTGGAAGAGGAAGTGAAAACAGACTGATGATTAACAGACAGATGCCTGTCCAGAACTTCTTGTGCTATCTTGGTGGTTTTTTTGGTTTGTTTTGCTTGCATGCTTTCACCACTGGTGTGTGTGCAAGAATTCAGGTCTGATGCAGACATCCTGCTGTTGATTCTGATCGGTCTTGCCTGGCAAGTGCTGAGGTATTCCTGTGCCTGTCTTCCCTCCAGCCCCTCTTGGTACCATCTTTGAAGGTGATGGAAAGCTGCTTGCAAAGGCAAGTCTTTTGAATATCTGCTTGTATCAAGAAAAACATTTGAAGTATCTTTCGAGTCAAAAAGTATGGTGAAAGTTTAGAATGATTAACTCAAGTATAGCATAGTATTTTAATAGGTTTTAGAGTTACCAGAGGATGTCAGTAGCAGTGTCTTAAAAGTACAGAGGACTTTAGGTTCCACTGTAATAGAAATAAGTCTCTGTTGTGGTCTAGAGATCTCCACTTATACCCAACATGTATGCCTTAAACTGACAACAAGTCTTACAAACAAACTTCTGGTACTTGCAGTCATGAAACATCAGTGGATTAGTATAAAGCATGTTTGGAGACCTCAATTCTGTCCATTGATAAATGTCAGTGTGGATATGTGTGGTCAGAGGCCACACCAGGTAATTGCTGAGAACTATCTGAAACGTGAGAGAACTTAAGTCTGGGACTTGAATGGTTTGAATATGCCACCAATGCAGTTGTATAAGCTACATGTGATTCATTCTAAATTAGCTTCCACTGCATACCTGACTATACAATCTAATGTGTACACAAGGCTGAGGTGTGTGTAAGCGTTGGACTGCAATACTAGGACAGGTGGGAATTTAGTAGGTTAGTGGCCTGGGTAAGTGTTATGGCAGTCTGGCATATGAGGGGTCCAGACTTACCATGGGCCATCTCACTGGTAAGAAGTAGTCAGCTTTCCACATTTCATATAATGCAAAACACTGTTACAGTTCTCATCTAGTTTAAGTAGGTTTGGGAGGGGATGCAGTGGACTGAATTTTATTTTATTAATTTGTAAATCTGGAGAAAAGGGGAGAACCTGGCTTTTTACCATAAGAACCACTACATGTAAGTTTTATTTTAATGAAGTTAATATTTAGTTTAATGCATAGAAATATGCTAAAAACTGGATCTTTAGAAAAATTTTACTAGTGTTACTTCAAGTAGATTTCATCAAGTAATTTTGATAAAGTAGTATAATTTATGATTGGCAGCTTCTCTGGTATTTGCCAGACAATTTCTTTCCTACATAAATTGCTTTTTTGATATTAATGAATGTAATGTTAATGAAAACCACTTTAACCCATAAAAGCAGGCTAGTGAAAAGAAATAATTAGAGAGCTACAAATACTTGGGTAAATACTGTGGGTTCTCAGTTAATTTTAATGACTGCTTCTGGAAAAAGAAGAGATTTATTTTAAAAATTAAACTGTCTGCATTTCTCCCCATGCACAGAAACTGCTGTGTGCTAGTTTTCAAAATTATGGGCAGAGTGTGGGATGTTTTTTGTTGTTGTGTTGCCTTTTTTTCCCCAGTACTGTCATTTCTCTTGTACTGAACTTGGTTGTGTCCATGATGATTCAAATGATTAACAAAATTAAGTACAGTCTTTGTCTTTTAGAGAAAAGTAACTCTGATAGAGATGAGGTCTGTTAGAGATCTTCCCTGTGTGGTTTATTAATCTGTGCCAATATCTCTAAGATATGAGAGAGCATTTATCTTATGGAGGAATAAATGTCAGTCTCTGTTTTTTGTAAATTCTTTGCAGAGAACAATCATTCTGTTACAGTAAATAGTAATGATCTATAGCTGCTCTTCATGAAACATGGATGCTGTCCTAGAGAGCAGTTAAAAAATTTGGAAGGGAAGTGTGCTTGCTTCTTTTTCAGAGCCACAACTTACCCCAGCAAATACATAGGATTTCCTTTAAGAAATGTTGCTACTTCTACTCCTGTGTGTGGGTGTTTTGTTATGTTTTTTTTTCCTTCTGACACTTTCTGCAAAGATATTCAAGCATAGTTTTATTTTATTTCCGTTACTACACGTCATATAAAACTTTATGCTTAGCAAATCACAAAATTAACTAGATTGGAAAAGACCTTTGAGATCATCAAGTCCAACCTATTACCTAACTCAGTCTAATCAACTAAACCATGGCACTAAGTGCCACATCCAGTCTTTTTTAAACGCTTCCAGGGACAGTGACTGCACCATGACCTCCCTGGGCAGCCCATTCCAATGACCAATCACTTTCTGTGAAGAGTTTCTTCCTAACATCCAGCCTAAACTTCCCCCTGCAAGGCTTGAGACTGTGTCCTCTCGTTCTGTCACTGGTTGCCTGGGAGAAGAGACCAGGCCCCATGTGACTACAACCTACTTCCAGGTAGTCATAGAGAACAATAAGGTCTTCCCTTGAGCCTCCTCTTCTTCAGGCTTAGCAGCTGCTCCTCACAGGACTTGTGCTCCAGACCCCTCACCAGCCTTGTTGCACTTCTCTGGACATATTTGAGTATCTCAACATATTCTGACAAACATTTCATTCTACAAGGCTGTGAAAACCTGCAGTTACCACACCTTGCTTGCCAATGTGTACTGCTGCAACTTCAGTGCAGTCCCTTCATCCTTGGGACCCTTTGGACTCTCCAGCTTTTAAATGTCTCCAAGGATAGAGATTCCACAACCTCCCTCAGTAACCTGTGCCAGTGCTTAGATACCCTCATAGTGAATAAATTTTCTGATGCTCAAAGGGAGCCTCCTGTACTTGAGTTTGTGTCCATTGCCTCCTGTCCTGTTACTGGACAGCAATCAAAATAGCCTGGCTCTGTCCCATTTTCATCCTCCTTTCAGGGAATTAAGAAGATCTCCTCTGAACCTTATCTTCTCCACACTAAGCAGTCTCAGCTTTCAGCTTTTGCTTCAGTCCCTTAATTTTCACAGTCATTCTTGGACACTCTCCAGTGTGTTTGTCTCTGGTACTGAGGAGCCCAGAATGGGGGACACTACTCTAGGTGTGATGTAACCAGTGCTGAGTAGAGAGGAGAAGGATTACCTCCCTCAACTTGCTGGCAATGTGTGTAGTGTAGCCCAGTGTAGTGTACCCAACCCACTGGCCTCCTTTGCCACAAGGGCACGTTGCTAGCTCATGGTCAACTTAGTGTCAACTAGGAGTCACAGGTCCTTTTCTGCCATGCTACTTTCCAGCTAGGTGGTCCCTGCATAAACCACTGTCTGGTATTTTTCCTCCTTAGGTGCAGCACTTCTCATCATGGGCAGCTGAACTGTAGAAGGTTCCTTTGTCCAGCTTATTGGGGTCCCTCTGGATAGCAGCTCAACCTTCTAGCATACCAGGCACTTCTCCCAGCTTTCTGTCATCTAAGGCTTGTAGAGAGTAAACTACCAGTCTTTAACAGGATTGTATGTTGTACTGACTCCTGGAGAATGCTGCTAATTACTGGCCTCCACCTAGACTTTTTTGCCACTACTCACCACCTCGTGGGCCTGGCCATTCAGCCAGTTGTCATCAACTTCCATATTTGCTCATCCTGTCTGTATTTCATCAGTTTCTCTGTGACAGTTACAGGAGACAGTCTTGAAGTTTTTATGTTCAGGTAGATGCTACTGACTGCTCTTGCACTGTCCACCTGGCCATTCGTTTCCTTGTAGAAGGGTATGGTGTAGGCATGTGTTTGTACAAATGTGTTAACTTACATCTCTTAGTGTTGCTCTGACCAGCATTGCTTTTAGGTTTCCATACTTTAAGCTAAGTACTCTTCTGCTTAAGATAAATGACTAATGCTATATTCATTGAAAATAAATATTAATAGTGGAATGCCTTAATATATTTCACAGTGAACTTAATAGCTTTGAAGCTTCTTTAAGTGGGTCCATATATGTTTTTGTAAAGACATTTCATTAAAAGTAGCTGTCCCTGCTTAGTCTGACCTTTTGAGATGTAAACTTACCTGTTTGTTGCAAACCTTACACTGTTCAAGTAAAAGATAAAATTACAAAGTTTCTACCACACATTTCTGCCTTAAGGCTTTAATATAAGCGACTCTGAAATTAAACTTGAATGTGAGGACAGCATTATGATATTTCTTTCCCATCTGTTAAAAACAAAAACCTCCTCAAAGTGTCCCACAATTACCAGGTTGCCATGGAAACTAACTTTCCATTGTATTGTTTCAGAAGTGGATGTGCTTTATGTACACATTTGAATTGGTTCAACTGCAGCAAAAGTAATGGTAGATAAAGTGTGTGAAGGTAATCTTAAGCCCTTGCTTAAACACTTTTTCTGTAAGTCTTTACAGTGAGAGTTTGTGTAATGTTTTTATATGGAGCTTTTGTTGTACTTGTCAAATAGAAGAACGGTTTCTGGTCTGGTGACTGGCTGCCTACTTCTCTTGAAATTAGAAATGAAGGACAAAAGAAAAGCTCTAGTCCTTTTGGATAAGATTGTACCATGTTCATTAGAGCATTCAGTAAACTTTCCTGGGTCACTTGTTACGGGTTTTATTTACTTGAAGGGAGGTTGTGTGTCTCTTAACTGAATTTGTAGGAGAACTTGCTAAACTAGGAATCTTTACTGTAAAATGTGATATCTGATATCTTAATTTTGCCACAGTAAAGAGCTACTGAATTTTATAGCTAAGTGTAAGGACATATAAAGCACAACTGAACGATTTAGGTAATTGTGGAATATTAACATTATTGTTCCGAAATAATGCCTTTTTGCAATTGTAGGTGAGTTTGCCAAACTGTTAAGTAGTGGTCTGTGGCACATGGGTGACACTTGCACAGCAGAGGTACAGAGCCTCTCTGAAATCAAGTCTTTCTGAGCTTGCTCCTAAGAGGCAGTCGTCAAACACATGGTCTATCAAGTTTATCTCACTACACAATCGTATCCTCAGGCTTTGAGTGTGTCCTTGGAAGGTAACATATCTATCACAGAATATCTAATCTTTGATTACACAGAAGGAAATGAAGACTGAATTCCTTACTTTTGTCACTGACAAATTTGAATGCACTTTTTTACTGATGGCACACTCAGCAGATATGTCAATACAGTAAAGAAGCTTTTCATTGTAGCAGAAGGGAGCAAGTATTTTTCATAACCATAAACAATATTTGGATTTTGGTGGGGTTTTTTTTGTTGTTTTTTTTTTTGGTGGGGAGAAGTAATGCCTTCAGTAGATGTTGTAGCCCAGGAATCACTGTGCGGAAGATATGATGGGAGAGATGCTTTCTTCAGTTCTGCTCTACTTGATGCTAGGTTGCTCTTAGGAGAGCCCTGAACAACTTGCTCCTTTCAGAGTCCTTACTTCTGTGCTGCTTGGACTAAGAAGAGATTGAGTTCTCTAAATATCAGTTCCCAGAGCTCCCAGGATAGGTCTGAGAAAAACACCATTGTAGCTGAAACAAAGGCCCAGGAAGGAAGGGGGCGTGGTGTGCATATGTCTAAGTATCTGTACAATATTTAACACAGAGTTTTGGAATGGTTTGAAGTCTTTCCCTTTTATAAATAGAAAACGTTTGGAGGAGATACCTAGCTGCTCTGAGGCTCCTGGTAATTACAGACCTAACAGGGAATCAGATAACGCATGATTAATGTTTAAACCTTAAAGTCCTTATCACAGGCTACTTGTTTCCATATTTAATGGAGGCAAAAACTGTAGTTGCCTTTTTAATTCAACAAAACCCAAATAAACTTCTCTAGGGATTCAGGAAAGTATTTTACGGACTCAGCTGTGGGATTTGCATTGTTCATTTATTGTTCTTTAATTATCTTCTGGCTGCTGTCAGCCACGAATTTTTTTGCACTGCAGTTTTAGCCACACTAATTATGCAGTAATGTACAGGACCTGAGCTGGGAGTACAGAAACAGTTCTTATTCCTGTTCCTCAGTTTTGTTTTATGACATGCAGCAAATCATGGAACTTCTTTGTATGCTCATTTGTGAAGCCTAGGAAGAAAACTATATTCTTACATTTCTGAAATACTTGAAGATACTTTGGACAATTGAAGGAGAGGGTGTGTGTATGTGTATAATTCATCTTTACTTTCCTGTGAACTTTAATGAAATACAAATTAAAGGAGTTTAATTTATTATATTTTTGTGTAAAAGGATGTTTGAGTTAAAGGGTCTCCTGGCTGAACAAAAGTGAAAATGTGTAAATAGTTTTGAAATGTAATTGTGGAAATAATCAAAATAGTAAACAGTATCTGGAACCTGTTAGTTCTGTTGCTTTTCCATTTTTACAATATAGAAGTAAAAAGAAAGATTTATCCTGGTATTAAATTCAACTGTATGCACTCAGGTTCATTATTTTGAATAGCCATAGACAGTATATCTCCAAGAAAACAGGAAATGTGCTGACTTGTTAGCATCATACTTGAAAAGCAAATTTTGTTTTGTAAAATATGCTGTATTATCAAGATCAGTTGTAATTCATGGGAAATAAACTGCTAAGTTTGATGGCTTTCACTATTTATTTAAATAATTCTATTTATATCTTTTTTAATACTTGTGCATAATGGAAAGAGTGAGAGAGTGAATAACTTTCAGTAGAGACCTACATTATGTATACTTCAGTTGCTCCAGTATGAGGTTTTAAAGTCACTTCTGCTCAGAATAAATAGAGTTGTTTTGGTCAGAACAATAGGAGAATATTTCTTGTGATGCCATGGAGCATGGCTCACAGGGAGGAGCTGTCATCTGTCAGAAGTACTTACAGAGAGTGCAGATCCTTGTGTAAAATACAGCATATTAATGTTTACCTAGGGAGTCAATAATATTGAAATGATTGCCATGAATAGACCCCAGCTCTATGTTTGATATCAAGAAGTCATTGTATTTACATGGTAATTCTTTTTTCTAAAGACATTTTGAAGTATCAGAGTTAATTGAGTTCAACCTCTTGGCTGCTATATACAGGCACAGTTCCATTAACTTGAGCTTTTTGTGGGGTATCACAGTATATCAGAGGCTGGAAGGGGACCTCAAGAGATCATTGGGTCCAACCCCCTGCCAAAGCAGGATCACTTAGGGTAGACATATCCTTTTATGATAAAAATTTATGGCCTTAATGCTTTTTAGGTTTTTTAAAGGATTGAGCATGGAGTTTGATGCCTCTCCACATGGAGCTGGGCATTCCTATCTTACTTGAAACTATGTGATCAATGTTTGTGAACAAGGTGGGGGGATTCATAATGTGGCCACTTTAAAAACCTTTTAAAATTTATTAGCTGATTACATTCTTCATGACCTAGTCACAGTCTTCACTACCAGAATCCCATTTTTTTTTGGTGATACACTTAAATGTGAGGAAGAGAGACTCTTTACTCAGTAGCTTTTTCTTCTCCCAAGTCCTCTGCAAGAAACAGGAGTTGGGGTTGTGGAGTGCTTGTCACTTGGCTGAGTGAAAGGTCCATACCTCCTCATGTGGTGAATGAAGGCTGGGCAATACTCACTTTCCTTAGCTCTGCTACAGCAACTCAACTCTGACTATATTTGTTAGAAATAAATGCATTTTTGCAGACTATGAAATCAGGTACTTGTGCCTGAAGAAAGCAAAGAGGGTGAAGAGAGTAGTTCGTTGTTGCATGATGTGCTCTTACATGTTTAAAAGTTTCAGTAAATATGATGAGTCAACACTTGGAAATTACAGATGTACAGTTCAAAGGTGTATCTCCACTCTAAGCTGGCTTCTGTTAGGAAAAGCATAATGAAAGGGGATGGAATGAGGTTATTTTTGAAACTGTATAAGTTCAGGGCAGTCTTTTATAGTTTTATTCTTTTAAATCAATTCTTGAATCATGATTACATAACTCTTTGGAAAAAAAGGCAAAAGGTTTGCCTAAATAGATTGATACTTGTACTATTCATGTGTTAAAAGCAGCAATAATTGTCAAGTTATATCAGTAAAGCAAATCTCAAACTTATCCTTAATTCACTCTAAGCGTTAGGCACTGTTTTGTAGTTTCTTTAAGAAATTTACAATTTTCAGCAGATTTATGTTTTTTTCACGTGAGTTACATAGGTCAGGATGTCAGTATGCTGGTATTAATAGAATTCCTAATATAGCTTCCATACCTTTTAAAATAGGTTAGGAAAAAGCACACTGCATTTTCCTTTGCTTTGTACTTTACAAAATCTTCATGTGCTCTTTGCTTACAAATAAAGGGTAACATAGTTAATTGTTTAGGTTTCATTTTGTCTTTTGAAAATCAAGAATGTCTTTTTCCTTGGAAGGATTTGATTTCAAAAGCTGAATGTGCCTTTTAGATAAAGATTTATTTGGATTTATAGCTTATACTGAGTTGGCTTAGAATACTAAAGTTTTTTTGATTATGAAAAATTGTGTGGGGATTTTTTTATGATGTGGTCTTAGATCTATTGTTGTCTCTAACAACAAATGATACCTGGTGTTGAGAATAAATTAGGCATTTATATGAAGGGAAATATTACCCTTTGGTTTTTGAAGAATTGCTGTGTAAAACATTGGTCTTGGAAAGAAAGTATTTTTAAGGCTTTATCACTAAGCAGTTTCTAGTACATGAAGTAAGAGATAAAAGCATTACATCTTTTGCCAAAGAAAAATGATAAAAATAATGGAAGGAAATACTGAAAGGCAAGACTTAAGTACCTGATTTCCTTCCAAGTATGAGTTGACATAAGCTACAAAAGCTGCCAAACATAATCGAAAAATGAGAATTACTTTGACTAGAGCTTTTTGGGAGTAACACATCTCATCATCTGCTTTTTTGACAACTTTTGTTTCTGTAAAACTTTCTGGGTGAAACTTCACTGTATTTCCTTCCTGTTAAGCTTATGCTTAAGTTCAACATTTCTTTCAAAAATATCTGTGATTAAGCAATCACTTTGCATACAACTTCTTTAATTTAGGCTTACTTTTACACTGACGCTCTGCACGTAAGGCAAAAAGAAAACCAAAGACTATGAACAGCAGAATGTTGAGATGTATTACTTAAAGCTTGTTGCCATCTGAAATAGTAGTTATCAAATACACAAGTATTTCACTTTTTTCCAGCTCAGGAAAAAAAAAAACCCAGAAACACAACAAAATAACTTCACTTGCAAGTTGGAAATATTTGTTCCAGCAACAGAATTACTAAATGCCTTTAATTGCTGGTATGAGTTTATGACATTTGAATGTCTTCGCTCTACCCAGTTACTGTGGCTGCTGCTTTCAGTTCTCTGAAGGTAATTGAGCTTGTTTCTCTCATCTGAGCTCTGATCAAGCTTGGTAGGAAGTATGTGGCCACTTGAGTCTTAATGTAATGTACAGGTTAAGGAAATAATCTAAAAGCATTGATGCATGGATAAATTATCTTGAAAAACACATTACTAAGGACGAGTGCAGGCCTGATATAATTAATTAGAAATGGAAATCTGACAGGTGTTAAGATATACTCTCCCTGAAATGTGTGGAATGGAGTCTAAAATGCCAAAATCCTGTCTGCAGCCATACAGGTGCCATCCTGCTGTGCCTTTCTTTGCATGCAGTTCTAGCAGTAGCATGTCCCTGTTACTTATGTTTTGCATAGGACAAGGTGAATTAGGCCAAATGTGGAGCTGGTGGGTAGTAGTGTGTATTTTGTACTGCTTTCAGTTGCACTTTTCATGTGATTTAGATTTAGGGGGCCTAGCATTCTGCTGAGTGATATTCCAGTATCTCTATGCAGAGATACCAAAGTGCTCTCAACAAAAATTGGAAGAAATTGCCCTCTCCTTAAGCTATAGAGTTTCAGGTCCCCACATACAGCAGTGGTCAGGTTTTTTTGTTAAGAGGTCCTGTTGTTCTAACTCTCTATCAACTGTGTGGAGTTTGTATGGCAAACTGAGCAAATTCAAACGCTGAATTCTGCAATGAGAGACATTCTCAGTGACATTTCCCAAGACTGCAAACTCTGATTAGATGACCTGGGAATTACGAGGCTACTTATACTAGTTGTTGTAGAAACTGCAGACCCGGTGTCCATGAAGATGAAATTTGAGTGAAAGCAGTTTTCTGTTTTAATTCCTTTACAGTTTTTCCTGACTGTTTTTGAATGAAGCTCCTCTAGTGTGCATTATTTCTCATGACATTAGGCATGTTTAATGTTTTAAAAAGAAACGTGTGAAAACACTTTGGAAGGTGAAAAAGACCAAGTCAGACAATAAAAATGTAATGTGTCAACTCTCTGGAATAGATAGCTGGTATTATTCATGGCATGCTGGGGAGATAGGAAATGAGAAACTGTCTTATAAATTCTGATAGGACTGATAACCATGACAACAGTGGCTAATACACACTGGACTGCAGTATAACGCATGGTAAAATGTATTGAGGAAGTAGTTTTCTGGGGTTTTATTTCAAACTTTGCCAGTAAATATTCTGAGTTGTGTCACTTGTAATATATAATTATGGGGTTTAGGAAAAAAACCCCAACTGTTTAAAACTTAATGCAATCTATAATAAATGAGTCGGCACATAGCTCTCCTAAAGTAATTTATCCTTTTATTTTTAACTGTATTTCTGCTACTCAGCTGAATATCTTTCAATTGTTTTTAAGTTTTACTCTGGTATAAGGGGCTTAATTTGACCATTTAAAATAACCTTTTCCTATCAACTTCCTGCAGGTAGTGTTGTCTGATCAATTGCTGGCCATAGCTCCTTTGTGTGCTATTCCTGGACTAAGAGTTTGAGTATTAGAACATCAGTAAATTCCTTTAAATTAGACAAAATGGGGAAAGATCAAACTAAATTTTGCAGGAATTCAGGAAACTAATTATCCATCAGTGTTTTATGGACATACTGCTTCACTGTGAAATGTAAGCAGTATTAAAAAAAAAAACACAACACTAAATGCTTGCACTTGTGTCCAAAACATCAACAGCATAAGGCTGAAAGTCCAGGAGAATTGGCTTGTATAATCATGTTTATTCTGTGTTTTGTAGCTTCCCTTGAAAGTTCAGAAGACTAGTAATGAAATTACATTGCAAGTTAGATTGCCATACCTGTTTTAATTTTTTTATTAAACAAGATAAATGGAATGGCCAGTTACTGGTTTTGATTGCGACACTTAACACCCTATCCCACCATTCCAGTGTTATTGAATAATCATTAGGTTTTTTTCAAAATAAAAACTTAATCTAATTCTCTACCTGTATGTGCTGACAAAAAATGGAAATTGCGACGTTGAGGTAGAACATGCACATAACAAGGTTCTGTGTTACTGATAATACTGTTAATGGCTGTAAATAAATTGTACTGGATTTTCTATTTGGTGTGCTTAAAGAACTCTTTTAATACACAACAAAATTGTAAAATGGAAAATTATCTTTTCCAGATGGATCATGTAGCCCTTCTTCTAAGAATCTGGAAAACACAATTTTAATTGGGAGTGATTAATTTCCAAGAAGCTGGGGTCTGTTTCAGTGGGAGGTGTGAAAAGAGCTGCTTGTGAGCCACAGAACCTGCCAGTGGGGAAGAGCTCCTCTTGATTACAGGGCAGCGGATAACACCTAGAGTCTGTGGACTTATACCCCTTGAAAAGGCTTTGAAGATTGCTTCTAATGATGTTGAGTACCCTTGCAACTATCCATTTATTTTCTGGCTGTTTTTCTAAGCACTTGCCTTCTGTTACTTGTAATTAGACACGATAATTTCATATAGAAATTCTTGTTTGTATAGTAAAGTTTGGCTTCTTCCTGTTACCAGTTTTAATTTAGTACAGCATTTCAGGTGTGTTGCCTGCTTGTAATTTGAGAACTATTGAATAAAAGTTCCTTACCTACTTTATCTTGGCTGCTGTTATACATCTCTACCATGTTGCCCCCTTTAGAGGCTTTGTTTTTCAGGGGAAGCAACTCCTATTACCTTTTCATTCAGATGCATATCTACTGCTCTAATCTAAAATTTGCTTTGGCAAAATTAAGAAGCTGTGGTCTCCATATTGCCAATCCTCAGAGAACATTTTTTTCCATTTTCTGATATTTGTAAGAAAGATTTTGCAAGGGGCTGTTTTCCCCAGGGAAATTTTCTCTTCTGCCTTTTTCATAATTCAACGACAAAACACAGCTGTTATTAGATGGAGTACCTTGCTGTAGGTGGATTCTTACTTCCAGATACTTTACCAATGTTACTCTCACCCTCTGGCAAAATAAAGATTTTCCCAAGACAGAGGAATGAACTTTCCTGTATTTAGATACTAAATAACACTTGTGCAATTGTCCTTCTGCTCTCAGGGCATCATCAGTCATACCTAAAAATCACAGCATGCTCTATTTTCATAACTGTTTTCCTTATTTCATGCAGCAGAAGGGTTAAGGAAGCATAAAAATTTTCTGTTTCTTCAAAGTGCTGTTCACAACTAGGAAAAGGGGCACTTGGATTGGTCCTGGGCAATGACTAATTGATGGTTCATCCAGAGCAGCTATTTACCATGCTATTGCAACTGCTGCTTCAGTACTCTAGACAATAATTTTTTTGGCAGTGGCTGTCGGAGCTGTGCGACTACAGGGTTGGTTGAAAAATTGCCTTTTCTCTGCAGATGGGTTAGCATTTATGAATCTTGTACAGTCACTGACTTGCTCAGATTTAAGGCACTGTTTCAGCAGTTGTTAGGTATCTCAAATTCTCATGACTGACTTGCCTTGTGTGACTTCTTTGCGGTAGTCAGTAGTTGCTCCTCACCATGCAACTTAGTGGGTAGAGTTAGGGAAAAGGGGCTGTTTTGTACCAGTTTATACAATGGCCTGTATGTTAAGATGATAATTGCTGTCCTGGGCCTATGCTGAATGATTAAGGTGAGCAGCTCATCTTGGGGGAAGATAGGTAGGCATAATGGAAACCTGTCATGGTATGTGAGATTGCAGTATAAGTTATTTGCTCTGTAATCATGAGAGGATGCTCAGAAATGGAATGTCATAGTGCAGAGATCTGGTTTGAAATCGAGTGAAATGTGAATTTCATGCTGTTGAAAATGCAACTATAGGACTGTCATTTCAATATAGTTCCACAAAAGAGCAGAGAAGTCAGGGATACAGCTGAACCCTCAGCTATAATGAGCCTCTCTAATGGTTGTGAAATATTTCTTCTGTCTTTCTACTCACTCATAAGGAATGATACTGACAGTCCTGGTTCCTCTCTGTCATGCCATGTTTTGAAACAGAGGGAATATTTTTAGAAACCAGTTTTGCTTACGTTCTTTGTGAATGTAGCCTATCCCTTTTGGAACCTATAACTGTGTCTATATACACTGGAGGTATTTTTTTGGGTTTTTTGTGTGGTTTTTTTTTTTCCCTGTAGAGCTATGGAAAGTAATCTTTGGAGGGAAAAAGTAGAAAGCAAGTATAGGTTGCCTCTTTTTTTTTTTTTTTAATTTTATTACTGTCTTAATTTTTGTTTCCTACATAAGGCAGAGCTAAAGGTATGGAGACAGGACTCATTCTACCTCTGTCAAGGTTCCTTTTTACAGTAAGGCTTCTATGAATACACAAATTCAGAGTAGTTCTGCACATGAATAAGAAACAAGACAAGATGTAAAGAACGTGCATAAGCACAATACCATTCAACTTGCTTAGAGCTAGTCCACAGCTTGAGTTAGTGATTGGACTCTGAAGAACATCTCTGAAAAAATGCAGTTACTCCTTCCATGCAGTCAGCTTGAAAGCACAGGAAACAAGGTTGTTCATGGAATCATACAATTGTTTTGGCTGGAAAAGACCTGTTCATGTTTATTATTCCTATGATACTTCCTCTCTTCCCCCCTTAATGTTCTTTTTATTATTTAATATGGGCTTATTATCAAAATAGCCCTAATATTCAACAAATTAATTATAGTGAGATTTAATATGTATGTCTGTGTATTGACTGTCTATAGAAGGTACCAGTCTCAAAACTCAAACCAGTTTTTTGTGTTTGAGATAACACTGCTGGCGAGCTATCTATTTGTGGCAGTGGCCTTGGGTGATATGCCAGTGGCTGAGCAGTCCTAAAATGTGTGCAGTTCAAAGCAGCTCTGAACATTGTGCTAAGGGGAAACATTGACCAAATTTGAATAATCTGGTTGGATGTTCTCTGGTTTCAGATATTTGGTTTCAGTCTCTTCTGCACAAGCATTTTTTGTGGCTTGACATGTGTATGTGCATGCATACTTATCTAGAAGCTGTCTAGGATGCCCTCCTTGTCTCTTCTGTCTTTGAATGGGAATGTGGTTCCCACAACACAAAAGATTCTCAGAGGAAAATGTTGGCCAGAGTACAGTAGGGTAAAAGCCAGAAAACACTTGGTGTAAAGGATTACTGAGACATTAAAAATGGTAATTACAGAGATGAAACGAGTCTCTGGCTACACTTGTGTGTGTGAAATTAAAAGATTTTGTCCTTATCAAAGTTCTGTATCAGTTTGAGCTAAAAGGAGTTAAATGAATATTTAGGCATGGCTAACTTGTCTAAATTGACTGTTCAACATAATTTCAATAATGGAGAAGGAGTTCTAGAAGAGCTGCATTTGAAGAGTCTCCTCCAAGTATATTAGGCATACGTATATTTTCTGTAAGAAGTTAAATTATGTGATGGGTGATTTGAGCCATTTACATGAAGAACAAATGTAGCCTGTACCAATGAATAATGATTTCTATCACATTATTAAAAAAAAAGATGTCCATTACAGTTAAAAATTGCCTTTCATTGTGATTCTTAGCAATGAGAAGCTATTAAAATCTTTATCTGTGTGTGAATGAGGGAGGCAGCTAGTAACAGGTTCAGCTAAGTCATAAGTGATCCTGCTTTGGCAGGGTGGTTGGAGGTCCCTTTCAACCTTTAATGTACTGTGATACTATGATAGAGAAGAATCATGATTTCTAGAAAACTGGTACCAAGGACAAACACAGTGGTGTGATCAGTTGATTTTTGGCTGGTTGTCAGATACTCACCTGGCTGCTCTCTCCATCTTTGTGGATGGAGATAGATCACTTGGCAATTACTGTAACAGACAACAGACTTGGAGAAAATTTTTTGCCAATTTAAAAGAGAGTAGGATGATGAGAAACAAAGAAAACTCAAACCACTTCCTGCCAGCCATCCTTCTTCCTAGGCTCAACTTCATTCCTTCATTCCCAACTCTTGTCTGCACAAGCAGCGGAGGCGAATAGGGTAGTGGAGATTTGGTCAGTTCTGTAAGAGCTTCTCTTTGCTGCTGCTTCCTCCTTCATACTTTCCCTTCTGCTCCAGTATAGGTCCTGTCTGGGGTACAGTCCTTCAGGAGTGGTTCCAGTGTGTATTCTTCCCACAGGATGCAGAAATCCTGCTTCTGTATGAGCTATCTGTAAACTGTAGCTTCTTTCAGGACATGTCCACTTGCTTCACTACAAGCTGCAGGGGTTGAAAGTGGAGCACCTCTTCCACCTCCTTCCCTGACCTGGGTGTCTGCAGGGCTGTTCTTCACTTTCTCCATTCTCCCCTTATCTGTCAGGCATTTTTGCCATTTCTTAAATCTGCTTTCCCAGAGGTGCTGCCATCTTGACTGAAGGGCTCAGCTGTGCCCTTCTGGGCATGAGTTGGAGCCACTTGGAACCAGTAGTCTGACACAGGGCAGCTGGGGCCTTGCCTCTCAGATGCTGCCCTGCAGCACCTGCTGCCAGCACCTTACCAAAGATACTCTGTGCAACTGGGTGTCAGCTGTTTCAAAAGCTACTGTCAAATTACTCAGGGGAAAGAAATAAAATATTAAAATACTGTTTGATAAATCTTACATGGTAGATTTCCTGTTGGGGCTTTTTGGGACACCTTGCTGGGCAGAATGGGCAACTGAATTAAGGAATAGTGAAATCTGAGTATTGAGCTGGTAGGTACACATGGATTTACAACTTGGAGTTCTCCATCTAGCTTTTTGAATGTACATTAAAAAAAGCTTAATGTGATTTACTAAGTAATAATTTTTAGAGAGACTCTGAACAAGTGTGAAATACAATATACTCAATCCTGTGTAGTTGTATGCATCTTCAAACTCTTACCCAGCCCTTCCCAAACAGATTACAGTTATGTCTGTGTTGCTTTCAGTGAATTGTGTGTAAGACTTCAATCACTAAAAAGAAATTCACCCATTTCTGCCCCTAGTTAAAAACACCTTTAAAATCAGTTCTCTTATCTTCACCTAAAATAACATTTGGACTTTGTAGCCTGTCTGGAGAATCATTAAATTTGGCTTTTTGCTGATCAAAAATGACATCAGATTTTATATGGAGAAAGATTTGAGTGAGGGCTTCATGCTCAGCAGAGCTGCTTAAGCTGTCTTTTGAGGAAAGTCCTAGATTTTAATCTGAATGCCAAGATTTCATGCTTTGTGTTAGATGTTTTTGGGAATAAACCTGGAATATCCTTTCTCAAGCAGAACCAGAAAGTTGTACATACTTCATGTACACTTTTTCCAGTCTCTTTAGTGAAATTATGAATAGTTTACTGTGTGCTCGCTGGACGGAGCCCTTGGGAGAGGAGGCCTGCCCTGCCTTCCCAGTCCCTGAATGAATGGCAGTTGCATTTAGGGCTAGAAATGGGCAAAGATTTCAGCAGTGTGGGCAACATGTAGCTATAAACTACGAATCTAGAGAAGTATTTTTTGCAAAAACTTAAGGTTTTTGTAGATTTTATCTCTATTTAGAAAGCTGATTAAACACATGGTGTACAACTTCAATGATTATCTGCCTGAGGCAGTTTAAAAAATATTTTGTGGTACTAAATACTTGATCAAAACCTGAATGATTTTTTGAAACAGGCTGTATAGGATAAGCCTGCTAAACTTTCGTTGAAAGCTGAAGACTTTAGCAGAAGCTTTGGTGTAAGGTAGTATAAGCCAGTTTTCTTGATGGACTCTAAGGAGCAATTTGTTTTGTCCTAAGGTAGATCCCTGGATGCAAGTGGGGAATTGTGTTCCTCATGTGAATTGCATGCATTCAGCATCTGAGTTCTTTACTTTAAAAGTACAATACAGATTCATGGCAGGTGCTTAAAAAATGTGAGGTCTTCAAAGAAGATCATGTAACTGCAACCATTTAAATTTGTCTGCATTAGCTGTCCATCAGTCTGAGCACATGATATCCCTTCCTGTTCTTTAAAATATTAATGTGGGACTTGGTGTGAATGTGTTTTTTAATATTCTAGGGTGCTTTGTATCCTACAGAAAATATCTAAAAAGTGGTTACTACCTAATTTTCCTCATATATATTCAGAATTATGAAAGAAGCAGAAATGCAGTGAAAACCTTTTTTTCCTCTCAGAGTTGAATCTATGCTTTCAGGAGTCTAGATTCATTCTTCTCAGGTAACTGTTGAGCTGCTTCTGTGTGTACTGTGTTAAAATCAATATGACTTAACCATGTGGATTTATTGTTACATGGTAGTACATTCCTGAAGTAGGTTGTTATAGTTGGAAGAGTAAAAGTTACTGGAAAATGTTACTTAAATTCTCATAATTGGCATAATTATCTTCTTGTGTTGCTGATGTGTAAATCTGGAACAGATGTTATATTATGGTATGCTTACATAGATACAGACTAATGAAACCTAATTCTGCCTAGGCCCTTCAGACACTAATTCCTTTATATATTCATGTCTACAGCTGATAGAGAAAACTTGAAACAAAGTTCTTACATTTTCTTATATTGAATATATGAAGTTTCATTTTCTAGCTGAAACATTTAATAGGAATCTCAGATGTCTTTTAATAAAGATACCCATTTTGTCAATGTCAGGTGTGGTTACTGACAGCATTTCTGAATTAACAACAGCCCCACAACTAAGTTAGTAATATGTTAGTCTGTTTTTTCAGCTTCTTCCTTTACTTGACTTTTCAGGCAGGTAGTATATTGTGGCCTGTGAAGATTTTTGCTCAGTAACTCATAAGAACAAGGAGCTTGCTGAACAGCAGTAGTTGTTAGACACCGAGGGCAGGCTGTGAAACGGCTTGCCCTAACTAGTTGTGACTTCAGCTGAAAGATGACATCTTCAGGAGACCAACCCTGTAGTTGTATTGTCTCCAGACTTCAGACTGGCAAACGTTTCTGTAACAGCATATTTTAAATGGAGTGAGTAAAATGTGTAAACCCCAAAGACGGTAATACTAGATACAGTACAGGAACACTTAGTGACTCAGCAATATTTGCCTTGTATTTAGCAGGATTTATTAACCTCAGCTTAGCATTAGCTGTGCAAGACCTGAAGTGACTTTAAAATCAAATAAGCACTACTGCAGTGCTCAGGTTCTGCATGGATGCAGCAAGTGTACAAGGCCTTACTGGCCTGGCACAGTGCCCCAGCAAAACCTTCCCAGAATCCACGGAACTGTTAGACACAGCACAAAGCTTGTATTGAAGCTTATGTGCTTTGGAGTTTACAAGCCTTGGCTACACTCCAATACAACATGAGGCTGGAGGATTCTACAGCATGTGGTCCAGTGATCACGATTCAAGGATTATGGTCTTAATACACCTGAGCTGGCTCCTGCATAACACTACTTTAGCTTTATAGCTCATAGGGGTAGTAACTTTTTCAGATTCATGGTGATCATGGAAATAATACAGCTGTTCAACCAACACCTGTGATCATTCTTGTTTCTGCCTCCCTTGCCATTATTGCTTTGTAACAGGAAAACTTATGGTTGCTTGGAAGCTGACTGTGTTTTTGCAGAAGTTCTTTAGCCTTTTCGTCAGCTTTCTATGAAAAGTTGAAATTGTAAATGTCTCAGCTTGCTATTTCATTTTGCATGATGGATCTGAAAATGTTCACCCTTATTTTTTTTCTGACTTGCTTACTAATGCTTTATTTTTAAAGCAACTGTTCATGCTTGTCTTAAAAATTGAGATTACTGTAATTGCTTTCCATAAATTCTGTAAATGGCTGTTCTGTCATAAAACAAAACAGAAACCCAACCACAACAAAAAACCCAAACAACAACAGCAAAAAAACCCCCAACAACCTGATAGAGCTTCCTGCTTTTTCGATGAAATTGCAGGCAGAATTTTTAAACCTGGGAAACTTCTGTGCTGAATTCCTATCAAAATGAAACCGAAAACTTTAAAGTAACAATTGTCTTGACATTCTGCATGGTTTGGATTGTAGTTGGTCTAACTGCTACCAGTAGATGTCCTGGGATAGTTATTTGGACTAGCTCTTGCAAAACATTGTCACGTGTGGCTTTTGAGGCACATCGGATAGGACTGTTTGCATACTGAAATGCATATAAACATTCAATTATTATTAACATGCTCTTGTTGCAAGCAAAATGTGAAAACCAGCTCTACTAAGATGAAGATACTAGCTTTGTTTGTTACTAGAACAGGTAAATTTTAGGTGTCTAGTTTTCAGGAAGAATATTAGTGTTGATGATGGGGAATGGTGGAGTTCTCTATACTCATAGACATAGCTAAGAATCAGAAGACCTGCATCCTTCTGGTTCAGTGATGCTGGTGTGAATCTTTGTATGTCTTGTTTACATCGTACAGTACTGAGTAGCAACTTTCATTATTTGGGTAGTAATCAGCTAGACTAATATAAATGTGAAGGGGGGAAATACAGTAGAAATACTGCAGAAGTATGCAACTGAAACTTCAGTGATTAAACGACCATCCTAATAAACAATTAGGCAATAAGCTTAAATCAGGTCTTTAAAGCAAACAAATCCCCCTCACACAACAAAACTTTCCTTGATGGTTTCTGTTCAAAATAAAAACAAGTTTTAGGACTGAATTCTACTTCCCTACCAGCTTGACCGCATTGCATCAGATCTCAACATCTAAGGATGTCTGGGTTTTGTTTTTTTTATGGTTAGTTATGCAAGTTCTGGATTGTACCCCTGTCCTTTCATTCTTAATTGCAGGTTTTAGAGACATGATTCAGCACAACCCTTAAATAGTACTTGTAGAGTAAAGGCTTTGCTGAATTTTGATATGGGACAAAACCCACAGATGTGAGCTAATGGGGGAGAAAAACAGCAGTTCTGACTTTTTTGAAACCTAGGTAGATGACATGGAAATCTACTGGTCTGGGCATCTGTTCTGTTCCCTGCAAAAGGCCTATTTTGTGAGAGGTGGCTGTTGCTCTATGTACTCAAATCCATGCAAAGTTGTATTAGGCTTGAGGTGAGGAGAAAGTTCTTCACAGAAAGAGTGATTTGCCATTGGAATGTGCTGCCCAGGGAGGTGGTGGAGTCACTGTCCCTGGAGGTGTTAAAAAAAGGATTTGACATGGCACTTGAAGCCATGGTTTAGTTAGTCATGAGGTGCTGGGTGATAGGTTGGACTTTGATCTCTGAGGTCTTTTCCAACCTTGTTGATTATGTGATTCTATACATGTGATCAGTTTTTTCCACTTACCAGCTATTTCAGCTTGTTTTGAAGGTATAATTCTGACACTTCAATAGTTTATTTTAGACATGTAAAAACTTCTCCAGCACCATCAGCCTCTGTAAAACCATTTCTTTTGTTAGTAATCTTTTTAAAAGCTATATAGTCTTCAGCTGCTATTCTAAGTAAACAGGCTTTTCACTTCTGAGACAAATTGCAGTCCCATCGATGTATTTGCATTTTTTTCCTTTCCCAGTTATGTGAGAGCTGGAGGACTAGCCTCTGCCATTATCAGTTCTTTATTAGAAATGACTAAGCAGTTGGTAAAGTATCTTGGGTATAATTCCAACATTCTGGATAACACTAATGCCCATGTCTCGGTGACAGTAAAACATAATAGCAACACAATCATATATAATGGAGAAAGGAGTACAAAACTACTATGTAAAGTATGTTAATACTTTTAAGAATTTGCCTTGTTTTCCATGATTACAGCTATAGCTGTTTTTTTTTCTTCCCTGTTTGATGATCCAGATAAAAACAAATCTTGCAACATGTTATAAACTGCTGTGAAACATTCTGAGAGAGTCATCTGGATCTGATTTGCTTGTGATCCCTACTGTGAACTTCACTACTGTGAAGATGAATAAGAAGCAAAATAGTAAAGTGTATGTCATCAAGAAGAAACACTAAAGCCATCAAATTGTGTGCTTTAATTATCTTTCACATGCTGCTGATGCAAAAATTCTGCTGAATTTGGTATTAGTTACAGTTTGAAGATTTACTGTAGTGATTTGTTGTATTTCTACTGTAGTGATTTGTTGTATTTCTGTGGAATTTGTGTTATTTCTGAATGCAATGTCATCTGCATTAGCTGATCTTAGTATGTGCTTTGTGAGATTCATTGTAGTGTTTTCTTGGGCAAACAGGAACTTGATTTGATTAGTGTTGGGTGGGGGTTTTATTTGTTCAGTTCTGTTTCGTTTGTGGCAGCTTTTTGTATCTGAATTTGTACTTGATGGAGCTTGGAAATTGAAGATTGAAAGCTTTCAGTAAAAACACTAGATATTGAAATCTCTAAATATCTTAATTGTCTATTTAGCATATTCAAGTTATGTCATAGGCTGTGGGAAGTTCCAGCAAGCCTGACAACAAAAACAGAATTGAAGTATCTAGGTTAAATTGCTTGTAGAAGGAAGAAATGCATTGTTCTCTTTTGTACCCATGACTAGATGACTTGTATAATTAGTATTGCTCAAAATGGGCATTTGATTTAATATGTTACCCTTTCCTAGAATTGTGTGTTGTTTGAATAGTTTTATTGCTTTAATTCAGTCTTGGAGAACTTTATAACATAAAAAAAATATTTGGAATGAATACACTTTCAAAGCTACTGCTATAAAGTTGTGTTTTTCCTGGTTCTATTTCTTATGTGCTGAAGACTTGAGCCACCACTGCAATTGCTTATTTTGACATCTGGGTGTGATAGTCTTAAACATGGCACAAATCTACTTTTAGCTATCTTTGAAAGCCTATGATAGCTTAATTTAACAAATCTGAACTCTTGCAAGAGCTGATAGGAAATAGGACTGTTGGGGTACTGGTTCCTTGTTCCTGTTAATGCTGATGTAAATGTCTTGGTGTTGTATGTTTTTATCAGTTGAATGGTGATTAAACAATATATCAAGAAATGACCATCATCTAACTTCTTTGTTAAAAATTAATATTGTTTATAGGATGCTAAGCTAGCAGTAGAGAACAGGTTCCTAAGTTAAAAGAAATATTTTGGAGAAATTAAACCATTCCATTTCACCACTCTGAATTTAATCATAAAATCCTTTTAATATATGCCCACACCTTTGCTTGAAATTACCTTTAGAATTTCATCAGCAATTTCCAACATTGTTCTTTGTAGCTTTTCATCTGTTGATAGCCTGCTGCTGTTGATGAGAATTGAGACTATTGTTTTCTCTGGTAATTTCAAATTCATTTCTATCATTCTGAGGATAAATGATCAGTTCTTCTTAAATAACATCAGTTTGCATTTTGTAATATCATTTGGTTCAAAGCACTTGTAAAAAATTCTTTACCAGTTTCTGAGCTGTATGTTCCCTTTTAGTTATGCTCTTTCCTCAGCTTTTACTATTTTTGACTTCTGAGCTGCCCCTTTCTTTTATGCTCCCGGAAGTTCTTGAAGATCAGGTCTCAGACAGTATGCAGAATTTACTTTATCTCCATCTCTCTGCCCACCTCACCCTTATGAATTCCATTAATACTTGATATAACCTTTCCAGATTTGTAAGCTGAATACGGTGCTTCCAATTTTTGTACAAAATGAACTTGGTAAAATTACAGTTAAGAGGTGGAACCTTTTTTTTAAACTTGCTAGTGCCTGTATTGCTGTTCTAGAGGTTTTGTGTGGATGGCTACCTTCAAGTCAGCTTCATTGGGTAAAATGAGCAGCCCAAGCAAAAGCTCATTTAAATTTTCTTGGTTGCCAGCAATAAGTGAACTTCTGTTTACCAAAATTATAAGGGTTGAACTGTTGTAAGGATCTACCAAAACCTCTTTTAAATACTTGATAAAATCTTTGTTTGTGTTTCATAACTTTGTTTGGGATGTCTTAAACATGTACACATGCAATGTAAACAACTTATAGGAGAGAGATAACTTTGATAGCATTTGAATATGAATAAATTAAGTTACAGGCAGATGTAATTATGTTTTCGCCCCCGCTCTGAAGACCATTCTAATTGATTCACCATGATAAATCTTTTTTGACATGTAGATATAAAGTAAGAAAAAGGCACATATGGGAAAAGGGTATTCCCTGCAAAGGAAAACAGTCATAAAAATTACAATTCTCTTGTATTCATAGAATCAAGAAGGCTGGAAGAGACCTCAAAGATCATCGAGTCCAACCTGTCCCCCTAAACCTCATGACTATCTAAACCATGGCACCAAGTGCCACGTCCAATCCCCTCTTGAACACCTCCAGGGATGGTGACTCCACCACCTCCCTGGGCAGCACATTCCAATGGCCAACCACTCTCTCTGTGAAGAACTTTCTCCTCACCTCCAGCCTAAACCTCCCCTGGCGCAGCTTGAGACTGTGTCCTCTTGTTCTGGTGCTGGTTGCCTGGGAGAAGAGACCAAACCCCTCCTGGCTACAACCTCCCTTCAGGTAGTTGTAGACAGCAATGAGGTCACCCCTGAGCCTCCTCTTCTCCAGGCTAAACAGTCCCAGCTCCCTCAGCCTCTCCTCATAGGGCTTGTGCTCAAGGCCTCTCACCAGCCTCGTTGCCCTTCTCTGGACATGCTCCAGCAATTCAACATCTTTCCTAAACTGAGGGGCCCAGAACTGGACACAGTACTCAAGGTGTGGCCTAACCAGTGCTGTGTACAGAGGTACAATGACCTCCCTGCTCCTGCTGGCCACACTATTCCTGATGCAGGCCAGGATGCCATTGGCTCTCTTGGCCACCTGGGCACACTGCTGGCTCATGTTCAGCTGCTGTCAACCAGTACCCCCAGGTCCCTTTCCACCTGGCTGCTCTCCAGCCACTCTGACCCCAGCCTGTAGCTCTGCATGGGGTTGTTGTGGCCAAAGTGGAGCACCTGGCACTTGGATTTGTTGAATGCCATCCTGTTGGACTCTGCCCATCTGTCCAGCTTGTCAAGGTCCCTCTGCAGAGCCCTTCTACCTTCTAACAGATCAACACCTGCTCCCAGCTTGGTGTCATCTGCAAATTTACTGATGATGGACTCAATCCCCTCATCCAGATCATCAATAAAGATATTGAACAGGATGGGGCCCAGCACTGATCCCTGGGGGACACCACTAGTGACAGGCTGCCAGCTGGATGTGGCACCATTCACCACCACTCTCTGGGCTCGGCCCTCCAGCCAGTTCCTAACCCAGCACAGAGTGCTGCTGTCCAGGCCACAGGCTGCCAGCTTGGCCAGGAGTTTGCTGTGGGGGACGGTGTCAAAGGCCTTGCTGAAGTCCAGGTAGACTACATCCACAGCCTTTCCTACGTCCACCAGGCTGGTCACCTGATCATAGAAGGAGATCAGGTTGGTGAGGCAGGACCTGCCCTTCCTAAATCCATGTTGGCTGGGCCTGATTCCTTGGCCATCCTTCAGGTGTGCAGTGATTGCCCCCAACACAGTCTGCTCCATGATTTTCCCTGGCACTGAGGTCAGGCTGACAGGCCTGTAGTTCCCAGGTTCTTCTGTCCGTCCCTTCTTGTGGATGGGTGTCCCATTGGCCAGTTTCCAGTCTTCTGGGACCTCTCCAGTGAGCCAGGACTGGTGGAAAGTGATGGAGAGAGGCTTGGCCAGCTCATCTGCCAGCTCTTTCAGCACCCTAGGATGAATCCCATCAGGTCCCATGGACTTGTGAATATCCAAGTGACTCAACAAGTCTCGAACTAATTCCACATGGATTTCAGGAGTACAACACTGCTCCTTGACCCCATCAACCAGCTCAGGAGGCCAGTTATCCTGAAGTCCTCCTGCCTTACTGTTGAAAATGGAGGCAAAGAAGGTATTTAGAATCTCAGCCTTCTCCTCACCCTTAGTTACAATGTTACCCTCCACGTCCAATAAAGAGTGGAGGCTCCTCTTGCCCCTTTTTTTAGCATTAAATATATTATAAAATATATTTATAAAAATTTATAAAAATGCTTTTTGTTGTCCTTCACGGAAGCGGCCAGTTTAATTTCTAACTGTGCTTTTGCCTCTCTAATTTTTCTTCTACATGATCTAGCAACATCCTTAAACATATCACTAGTTGCCTCCCCCCCTTTCCAAAGGCGATAAACCCTCTTTTTTTCCCTTAAATCCTTCAGGAGCTGCTTGCTCATCCAGGCCGGTCGTCTTCCCCGCCGGCTCATCTTACGGCATGTGGGAACTGCCAGTTCCTGTGCCTTTAGGAGCTCCTGTTTGAAGTAGGTCCAACCATCCTGGACCCCTTTCTTCTTAAGGGATGTTACCCAGGGAACTTTCTGAATAAGTTGCCTGAACAACCTGAAGTTTGCCCTCCGAAAGTCCAAAGTGAGGGTTCTGTTACTGCTCCTCCCTATTTCCCTGCATATTGAAAACTCCACTATCTCATGGTCGCTGCACCCTAGACAGCCTCCAACCATCACATCTCCCAACAGCCCTTCTCTATTTGAGAGCAGCAGATCAAGCAGAGCCTTACCCCTGGTAGGTTCACCTAAGAGCTGCATCAGGAAGTTGTCATCCATGCACTCTAGGAACCTTCTGGTCTGTCTCCTCTCTGCTGAATTAAGTTCACAGCAGATGTCTGGTAGGTTAAAGTCCCCCACAAGGACAAGGTCTGATGATCTTGAGACAGCTTCCAGCTGCTTATAGAATATCTCATTGGCCTCCTCGTCCTGATTGGGTGGTCTATAACAGACTCCAACCAGGATGTCAGTTTGTCAGTATTGTTTGACTTAATCCTAAAACAACCCTTTAAATTAAACCAGTAACCTGTGATTTCTTTAAAAACAAAATGTGAATTTTGTTTGCTTTTGTAGGCTTTCAGTCTAATTCAAAGCCCAGCATTACTCTGTTTTTGTGCTTTGTCTGCTATTGCAGAGGCAGATGCAACCCTGAGTGATGCACATGTGGTAGGTTAGCCAGCCCATGACTTTGAAATGTGTGTACTCAGTGTCTATGTATTGTAATGCATATAAGCTGTGAACTGTGCATTTAATGTGTTTACTTCTACTTTGACCCCACTTTGTGTATGTAAACTTGCAAAATATTATACTGGATGTGACTTTCAGTTGTTCTGCTTGCAGTTAAATATCTGGAAGCAAAACTTTTTTGACAGTTTGTCCGTACTCTGTCTTCTAAAGGACAGAAAAAGTCTCTGGTATAGCCCTGAAAGTTCCATGTGGAAAATATCCATAAATATCGCCTAATTACTATACTCTGTAAGATTTTTTTTTTCCTTATTTACAATATGCTTGTAGCATAACCAATTTGGGAAAATAGAAATATAGTTGAAGATGTGATTGCTGCCCTTCTTGCTGCATCATTACAGGAATGCTCAGCATTCTTGTCTTCAGTATAGCTGGTAGAGAGCCCTGAGCCTTATGGGGCTCTTCAGTCAATATAGGTTTGCAGAGCAATGTAGATGGGGGAATACCTTTACCATCAGGCTGAAAAAAACCCAGAAATCTTCAAAGAGACAAACTATTTCAATGAATTCTTTTTTTCTCAGTCTTTGGACATCATGCAATTGCAGAGAGATCAGTAGTGAGATCACTTGCAGGGAACTGCTAACCATACAGAATCTGTGAATCATTTCAACAAGTAGTTTAATTAAGCTGTAGTCATTCGAGTTCTTACAGTTCTTTGTGCCCCCTAGTCACGCTTGAGGACAGGTTTCTCTCTTCCTCTTCAGTACTTTCTGCTGTGGTAGAAGACATTATGTTGTTGAATGCTAGAGTACACTTCCAGTAGTACAGAACGGTAGATATTGGAAGGGGCCTCTGAAAAATAATCTAGTCTGACCCTCTTGCTAAAGTAAGTGCAGTTTGCACAGGAACACATTGAGGTGGGTTTGGAAAGTCTCTAGAGAAGAAGACTCCAAAACCTTTCTAATCTATTCCCTTGTCCTACTGCTGGGCACTGCTGAAAAGAGGCCAGCCCCATTCTCTTGACACCTTTGTCTTCTCTTTTTCCAGGCTAAACAGCCCCAGGTCTCTCAGACTCTTCTCGTAAGAGATGCCCTAGTCCCCTAACCATTTTTGTAGCCCTCCGCTGGACTCTCCTCAGTCATTCCCTTTCTTGAGCTGCAGAGCCCAGAACAGGACAAGTTAGCAGCTGTAAAGACTGGGCACTCTTCTATAGCTAAACTAAACTTAAAAGACCCCAAACACCCCACACACACACCCTGAAAAAAAAAAAACCACCAAACAACAAAAAACCCCAAACCCAAAAAAACAGCAAACAAAAAGAACCCCAACCCAAAACAATCATGAAAACAACAAAAAAACCCTCACAACAAAACAACCACAAAACCCCAGCACTCCCCAACAACTCAAAACACCCAACAGCTCCCCCCAAACCTGAAGCTATCCTTTGCTTGAAAGAACCTGAATTTACATCTGCAATACTGTAATCGTGCAAGTAATGCTTAGATACCATAAATTTACTTTGTGGATATCATCCATTGATTGTAATTGAGCATAATAGACATGCTATCCAATGGGCTTCTCATCTCCTATTTTTAGATTACTTTTCATGTAGCGATCTACATATTTTCTTTGCCTGAGGTGTAAAGATATCATAATTTGATATTTTCTGCCTGAGTTATTAAATTTAATAGTATCATTTGTGCCTGTGGATGAATTATGGATGGAAACTTTCCTAGAGTTGTGGGGTAAACTTAGGAGATAGGGTACTTTTGCTTCCCAGCCTGTTCAGTAACAGCCAATGAGAAAAGCAAGGAAGCTCTGTTGTCCCTGAGGTATATCAGTTGATACCTGAGGCTGCAAAAATCAGGTGCTGTGGTGACCTGGTCCTGTGAAGTACACAACCTCTTCCTCAAGTGAGCCCCTCTTCCTTCCAGGACTCAGTGGCACTTCTGCATGTGCCGAATATTTGACACTCTAAAGCACTTCAGATTTGTCAGCTGAGATGAACTTCTGTGGATGGAGGAGGAAACTTGAAAAGGAAGCTTACATTAACCATGTGGCCTGTAAATGGTCTCTAACATTAATCAGTCCTCAGAGCAGGATGTGCTTTGGAAATCTACAGCCCACAGCATTTCTTCAGGGTGTTGTCAGGAGAATCCAGTGTTCCTTTTTGTTATACTTGTGGGTTCTTATGAGTGTGGGGTTTGTTTTTTGGTTTTGGTGGGGTGGTTTTTGTTATGCTTTGTTTTTTTGTTTGTTTGGTGGTTTTCTGGTTTGTTGTTTTTTTTTCTTTTTTTTTTTCTCATAGAAACAGTACAACAAACCACACCTACCAAAAATTCCTTTGACTCCTCTGACCTCATTATCCCTCCTCTTCCATTTGTTTGCATCTGTTCACTACCTCGTCTATTTAACACTCCCTTGCTCTCTGGCTCTACAGATTGTGTCCCATTTTGCTTTCATAGTGCATTCCTCAGAGCTTTTAATTTTGCAGGATAGTGATTGGAGCTGTCTTTACTGTGGAATCCTCTGGGGAGAAAAAGCAATAAGAGTAGGATCATCAATCTCCTGTTTGAAATGGGAATAAAGGGCTTTTCCCTCCCATTACCTGACTCCTTTCTGGAAGAAGAGGAGAGGAGAACAAGAAAAGGAGATGCCATGACCACAGCTGTCACCACTGCTGTCATGAGCATTTAATCACTGCAGCCACTCTTACTGCCAGCACATGGGAGCAGTTAACACTGAGAGAAGACAAGAGATGTGAAGTGCATACCCTACTTTACATACCTCCATGCAGAACAGATCAATCAAAATCAAAACAAGAACTCAACAGAATTACACAAAACAACTTGCTGCTCTTGGTTTAGTTCTTGGAATGGCAAATTGGGTGCTTTTGTGTCAAACATGACTTGAGACTACCACGTACTGCAATACTGTGGAAGTAAATTATTAAATTATAAACAAAGCTCTTTGCTGCTTGTATAACATCTCTTGTAAAACTGCCCTTTTGGCCCTCAAGACAAGTGAAATCACACTAATCCTACAACAAATTGTTTCCTGGAATTGCTGGATTATATCAAAGGTCCAGTTGAAGCCATCATTGCTTTCTAGTCCAGTGTTAACACATCAGTTTTTCCACTAATTGCACAATGACTTAATTTAATCTACAACAGATCAATGGTAGTATGTTATTTCTATTGAGTAGAAAGTGAATGCTTGATCTAGGTTTAGTGTTCTGTTTAGAAGGACAGCAATTGACTGATGTGGAAAAAGAATGAATGGGGGAATAGCATTGTGAAACATGCAAGTCTTTTTACACTTTCTACAAATTTCTGATACTTCATTAAAGTTATGCTCGTGTCTACAGCATTCATGCAGATTTCTGTGAAATAATCCCTGAAAATCTAGGGGATTAACAAATTTGCTATTTAAGTGTTCTATCTACTTTGCTCAGCCCTCCCAATTTCTCCATAGTCTTGTGTGAAAAGTTATAACTATCCTCAATCCCAAATGCCAAGAAATGAGCTGAAAAATGCATTTAATTGAACTTTAGCTCAGTTGTTTGTGCATCCTGGTGACAGGTGTGGTTTCAGGCCTATAGAAATCAGATTGTGGTGGTTTTTGATGTGTGGGGTGTTTTTGGTGTGTTGTGTGTTTTCTCTCCTGTAGAGTCTTAAAGTATACTCCTTTTCAGTCTTTACAATTCCTGAAAGTGTATATACTTTGTTCTCAGTTCACTGTCAAATCTTTAATGTTTTAAATTAAACTTATCTTGAAGAGATTGATGTAAGACACACAATCTTTTCTACCAGGAGGCTCCTAGAGTGCCTAGAAGACAATTTCTTAAGAAATCAACAGCCCTACTCGAGGAGGTGCATTGTTGGACCTGTTGGTCACAAATGTGAGTGAAGTCATGAGGGATGTCAAAGGCAGCCTGGGCTGCAGCGATCAGGTGCTAGTGCAGTTCACTGTCTTAAGGAGTACGAAGCCTATAAGAAGCGCAGTTAGGACTCTAAATTTTAGGAAAGCAAACATCCAGCTTTTCACACCATATGAAATGGCTCTCTGGGGCAAGGGAGCAGAACAGAGCTGGCAGATCTTTAAGGATGCTCTCTACAGGGCACAGAAGATCTCAATCCCCACATGTAAGAAATTGGGCAAAGAGGGCAAGAGACCACCATGGTTGAGCTGTGACCTGCTGGTCAAACTAAAGGGTAAAGTGGGGCTACACAGGAAATGGAAGGAGGGACAGGCATCCTGGGAAGAGTATAGGGATGTTGCCCAGCTGTGTAGGGATGAGGTCAGGAAGGCCAAGGCACAGCTGGAACTGAACTTGGCAAGGGATGTAAAGAAAAACAAGGAAGGCTTCTACAGGTACATTAACCAGAAAAGGAAGGTTAAAGAAGGCGTCCCACGCCTGATGAGCAACAGTGGGGAACTTGTAATCAATGGATGAGAAGGCTGAGATTCTCAACAATTTTTGCCTCAGTCTTCACTGGCAATGCCTCTCCTCATTGATCTCGTGTTGATAGACCACAAGTTGAAGACCAGGGTGACACGGTGCCTCCCACTGTTAGTGAAGACAAGGTCTGTGATCAGCTAAGGAACCTGAAGATATACAAGTCAATGGGGCCTGATGAAACACATCCCAGAGTCCTGAGGGAACTGGCTGAGGTGGTTGCCAGACCACTTTCCATGATATTTGAGAAGTCCTGGCAGTCAGGTGAGGTTCCCGGGGACTGGAAGAAAGAAAACATCACACCCATTTTAAAAAAAAGTAGAAAGGAGGACCCTGGAAACTACAGATGTGTGAGCCTCACCTCTGTGCCTGGGAAGATCATGGATGCACCATCAGCAAGTTTGCAAATGACACCAAAGTGTTGTCGATACAGCAGAGAGATGGGAAGTCATCCAGAGGGACATGGACAAGCTGGAGAGGGGGGGCCAGGTGAACCTCATGAGGTTCAATAAGAGCAAGTGCAAGGTTCTGCACCTGGGCCAGAACAATCCTTGCTATCAATAAAAGACTGGGGGATGAGGTGTCAGAAAGCACCCCTAGGATTTGGGGGTGCTGATAGATGAGAAGCTGGACATGAGCAGGCAGTGTGCACTTGCAGCCCAGAAGGCAAACACATCCTGGGCCGCATCAAAAGATGCGTTGCCAACAGATCCAGAGAGGTGATTCTGCCACTTTGCTCTGGTGAGACCTCACCTGGAGCCCTCAATATAGGAAGGACATGGACCTGATAGAGAGGGTACAGAAGAGGGCCACAAAAATGATCAGGGGGTTGGAGCACCTCTGCTATGAGGACAGGGTGAGGGAGCTGGGGCTTTTCAGCCTGGAGAAGAGGAGGCTCTGTGGAGAGCTGATAGCAGTCTTCCACTACCTGAAGGGGACCTACAGGAGGGATGAAGAGAGACTGTTTACAAAGGCCTGCAGTGACAGAACAAAAGGCAACGGCTTCAAGCTAGAGAAGGGCAGATTTAGACTGGATATCAGGAAGTCTTTCGCTATGAGGGTGGAACAGACCTGGACCATTCTATGATTCTATAAGATCTTCAAGACTTCTGCAAATGTCGTCAGCTCTATAGGGAGCATCTAATATCTGAAGTTGAATAAGAATTGCTATCACTCACATTACTAGGTAGTGGAGGCTGATGCTGAAAAGACCATTTCAAAATGCAGGTGCATCAACTACAGGAATGGATTCATTTAATAAATGTGTTTAAATTTAACTTGAATAAAACATTAATCTCCCAGTAAGTTCTTGTTACTTCTTCAGATTACTTGCTTTTGCTCTCCTTTGCCTTTCTGCCTTAATGTGATAAAGGGAAAATAGTGTTTTCTGTGAAAAGCTTTTAAAAAAAAGACATTTAAAAATTAGTAGGTTTAGGAAAGCCTTCATGATGTCCTGTGCACCTTCAGCAGGAAGATTCCTTCATTTCTGATTTAGATTTCTGTCCTTTTGTGACAGCAGAGAAGCAGCATTGACCAAGTACACCTGCACAGAAGATGCAGGGAAAGGATAGAATATAGCTTATTAGTATCACTAGAATCAGGAGCACTGGATAGCGTGGCTGCTAGTGGCTCTTCTTGAAGAGCATCCTTCCGACTTGTGCTTCAAATATCATCCCTCTTCAGGACAAAAGAAGAGGTCTTATAAGACTATCTTGCTTTCTTTGCTACAGTGTGGCTCAATGCATGCTTACTCTGTGGATTAGTTATGTGCTTCATTTGGTCAAGAAATTGTCCTAGTAACTTATATGGGGACTGGGCAGCTGTTTTGTTTTTCTCAAAAGTATCCTTTAATAAAGATGGGCTATATTGTGATCTTGTTCCTGTGCTAGCTGTATATTCTAGTGTGGTTGGAACTTTTGTCAACAGACAGGTTATCTTTCTCTAGCTAGGTCTCTGATTAGATCAAAAGAGTGATATCCTTGGGAGGCAATGTAAGACTCCTGCATTAGCTTTAATCTGGTTTCTTATTGTGCTGTAATTAAACAAAATTGTGGCCTCCTATTTCCCTTCAGTGTGCATTAATTCCTTTCATAGTGAAGTCACTCCTATTTATCTGGTAGTTGTGTGGTTTTGATTGGGTATATGATTTGGTAAAAGGAGCCTGTCTGTACAGGCTTTCTGACTTCCAGTTGTGCTTTCTCCAAACATGTCTCCAGACATATCTGGTGATTACCTAATCAAATCCCACTGCTGAAAGGATGGTCAGCATGTTAAAGGCTGTGGCCCACTGGGCTAACTGTTTTCAAGCATGGAGGCTACATAATAAACTCCCTGAGCAGCCTGTTCTAGTGTTTAGCTAATCTCTGGGAAGAGTTTCCACATATATTTCAGTTTGTACTCACTACCTGTCACTGGGAACCACTGAGTCTGCCTCTGTTGTCTTTACATACTCACTATTGTAAAACTAGATATTTATACATATGAAGACTCCCCTCCCAAGAATTCACTTCTCCGGGTTAAACCTTCCCAGATCCCTCAACCATGTATTCCATGTTCTCCAAGCCCTTTATCTTCATGACCTTGTGCTGGATTCACTTTACTAGGTTCCTATCTCTCTTGGAGATGCCCAGCAGCAGTTGCACTAGGTGATCATTAAGTCCTTTTCAACTTAAATATTCAGCTTTGCTGTGCCCCGGGACTCTGGATGTCTCACCTCTCGACCTGCTGGCAATGTGCTTTCTCACACAGTCCAGGATGCTATTGGATATCTGTGCAGGAGAGTCATGTTACTAACTTACTGAACTCAGTGTCCACGAGGATCTGCATGTTTGCTTCTGGAAAGCTACTTTCTAACTAGTTAGCCCCTAGGCTCTACTGGTGCAGTTGTAGTGGTAAGCTTTGAGTTCATCTGGTGTCTGAACCCAATCACAGGTTGGGCACTGAGAAATTGCAAAAGAAGGTTTCTGTAAGCGTGTCTCATATGGATCAAGATGATCGTTGTACTTATGCATACCTGTGCTTTTGAAAGCATCAGTAGTAATCCACTCAAAATTACTGTTACAATAAACATGTAAAAAAATTAAATACACTGTTTTAACAGCTTCCACTAACGTTTAGTTTGTCCTCTGTTTGTCTTCTACTGTCTGTGCAGTAATTATGAATTGTAATGGGTACCTTCTCAAGACTGGAAAATTTTGAGTGCTGCTTTGAAGCTTTTAAAGGAAGGCCTAACTATTAAAGCCTGGTAAATCATCACTAAAGTGAAACAGAACTCCCTTTAGATTTTTTGCTGAAAATCTTGGTATATAATGCAATGAAAGATATGGAAAGAAGTGCATAATCAGGTGGAACAGCATGTAAATTAACTGTTACCAAAAGTTTTTTGACTGAAACTATTATCAGCCTTCAAGATTTTCCACTGCTGGTGAAAACCTTCCTTTGTTTCAGTTTGATATGGGAGCACCACTATTTGTGGTCTCCTGTTCCACCACTGGTATGCAGACCAGAGTTTGAATAACATGTGTGAAACTGAGAGGTGGTTTGTTCATGAGCTCTAATAAGCCTTGCTTATAAACTCTTGTCAAATATTCTGTCAACTTTTTACTTGTAAATAAACTACTGTGCTTGATTACTCTTGATGTATCAAATACTTTAAATTATTTAAATATGCAATGGAGTGTGCCCAGAAAAGCTTTATTTACTTAATTTGTTTAGCTTTGAAAACACTTCGAATGCTGTACACTGCACACAGTCAAAACTCTAGTGGTAATGTGGAGTAGATAATTGCAAAACAGCAAGACTCATGCCATGCCCATCTGACAGTAAAAGTGGTGTAGCAAAGTTTCTGAGCTTTCTGCTCAGGTTACATAGCTTGCCAGCCTTATCTTTCCTATGCTGTGTGTTGTTGCCAAGAAGGTGTATGTAATTGCATAGGTTAGGCACTCGCTTCTCTTACTTACTAAAACCTGTCAAACCTGCAGTAGCGCTAAGCAGTTATTTTTAAGTTTATGTATTTTTACATTGAAGGACAGGATTTGAACTGAGTGTTTATGCTTAGCCTATTTATTTATTTCCCCCCAGTTTGTCAAGGTCTGAAACAGCATTGTGTTGACCAAAGTTTTCCAGAGAGCTCTACCATGTAGTAGGAAAGGGCATGCCATCCATGCTGCAGATGTTTCCATTTTCCTAGAATTAGGAAATCAGTAAACCGATTTCTCCTATTAGAAAGACTCAATTGTTGTGCAACAAAAGTACTTAATGTCTTATTCCTGCCTTTAGAGATTGATATAAGCAGATGCAAATTGGTTTGTTTGTGAACAGATTTGTAAATAGTATTTCATTTGTGGTGAGATTTGAAGATTAATTGAAACTGGCGCTGCAGCACTGACCCAACCTGCTGGTTATGCTGCATCTGCTTGTTATCGATGCTACCTGGTGACATGTGACACTTTAGCATTCCAAAGAACCTGCAACTTTCTACTATGGTGAAAGTTTTCTGCTAGTATGACAAGATTTCTTAAAATAAATAATTTCTGTTTATGTCAGAAATAAATATATTCCAGAGGCACCCACAAAACAGCAACACGCACTTAAACTGTAGATTTACTACAAGTATTCTGCATTCCTCCTGACACAGAATTACATATTTGGATGCCAGCTGAGAATATACTGCTGCACAACGAGATGACCCAAAATGTTGCACATGCTCACTCAAAAGGAAATTTCCCCACAGGTATCCCACCCCACAGGTATCCCACCCCACAGGTGAGGACTCTTTAGATGAGGTCCCAGTCTAAGGGGAGGGCATCTGCCTGCCCAGCTGCTTGTTGTGTGGAGAACCCCCTCTCTCCATAGCAGAACTCCATTTATACCCTGTCCAAGTTGTCTGCTGCTGGTCAATTTCTCAATTAGTTGGAGGACCAGTGTTGTAGTGTAGTGGGTTGAAATTTCCCTCCCACATTAACCACAGCAGACTAGCTCAGTTTAGAAGCAAATGAAGCTGTACTTACAAGCAAAAACTACCATCTACAATGGAATGTAATGAATATATACAAAATATACAGTATTTACAATATTTATAGATATTTACAATTAACAAAAACAGCACAAAACCCTCCTGGCCAAAGCCAGGAAAGCTGTCCCTCTGCTTCCCCCTTCCCTGCCTTCTCCAGGACCCCCCTGGCAAAAGGAAGACAGACGAGAATCAGAGAGGTTGTTAGAACTTAATCTTCAAGGTCAATAGCCGGTGTGTTCTCTCCGAAGCAAGGCCAGAAGAGAAGAGCAGAAACACTCTGCTAGAATGCTGCAGAGAGAACTGAACTTTGTTTTGAGAACTGAACCCTAAAGGTTTCTATCTCTCCAATGGAGTCATTTAGAATAATCATTATTTTTCTTTTTTTACATGAAATCGTGATTTATTTACATTCTTACTACTTTCTGCTCAAGATCTGTGAAAAATTTTAAGGGCATAGCCCTAAAACCATCACAGCCAGGTCCTCTGAGCAGCAAAGAAACTCTTGGACCAAGGCCCAACTAATGTTTGGGGGTGTCTAACTGATCCTTATCATCTTTAGCAAGCCTCTGCCTGTTGTAAGGGCGGTTTTACCCGCCACAGAGGATGCTTAAAAGTGCTTTTCAAGTACTCTCATAAAATGGTAGCAGCATCAACCACAGTGTTAAAAATACTATTTTTGTGTAAGTCATTTCTTTAAATGATAGAGTTTTGTCATGGCCGTTACGTGCTGAAGGTAGGTGAGGACCAGTTTTTGTGCCAGGCAGTGTCCCTGAAAGGGCCTGGTTGTTTGGCTGACAGCTGAGCTAACCTAATTCTGCTGGAAAGTGGGACAGAGTTCAGTTGTGCCCATCATTTGTAGCACAGAGTTATTGAGTGCTTTTGTTGCCTCTTGCCTGAGAAATTGCATATTCAGCAAAATCAAATGTCTGTGCAGTGTCCAACGCTCATTGATCATATTCAGAAAAATACCTCGGGTCTCAAATATTTGTTCAGTACTTTAAGCAATAAGGTAGTAGCCTTATATTTCAGTGCTAAATTTCCTATACTTATTTTTATTTCTGTTCTTCAATGCTTAGTAGAAAGAATGCTATTTCCTTTTCCTTATTTTCCAAATTAGAAGCATAGGCATTCAGTAATATGAGTCAGTTTTTAAATTACATCTTCTGATCCTTCAGTTAAATGCTTCTAAATTTTTAAATATGGACTACAGATTTTTGTATTTAGATCTTACTGATAAATGTGTTTTTTTTTTTAAATGCTATGCCAATTTATCTCTTTATTTTCCTAGCTGTTGTGCAAGTCTCTATTAATTTGTTTGCAAGAGGTTGAAATAACTGAAAAATTTATTTTATTATGTATAGGGCAAGTAAATTATTCTTTGTGATAGAGACCTTCATGCTAGGGTTGTCTGACATGGGGAAAGCTCCATGGGAATGTGAAGAGCTTACTTGATATGCACATGTTTAATGGCAGAAAACAGAATTTTAGTGATACGCTCTACCAAACATTGAAGAAAGCTCTGTTACTGAAGTTTTAATGTCATGGGGATAGAAAGGGATTCTGTCTTCAAACGCTTTTCTTTAAGTTATCATATTCAGGAATTTTTATGTAGACTATATTTACACAGTATCACTTTTCTGTCAGATGTGTCCACACTAGGATGTAAGTTAAAGGTAAGAACACTTTCTGCTTAGGTTGGGCTGGGTAGACCTATGTGGTCTAAAAATAAATGCCTCTAATACTGGAAATGTAGTTTGCTTGATGGTTGTTCAGACAGGACCAGGAGTAACAGATGTGCTTTTATCATTTTCAGTATTGGTGTTATATTAGCAGTTAAAGATGCAGGTTCCATTCGACTGTATGCTCTAATAGCACTCAGAGATATGTAACTGCTGTAAGTAATGTCATTTCTCTTCTATACTTTTGTCTTTCCTTTTTTATGTCTTTTCTATGAGATAACGTCTAGGAATGTAAGACTTGCAATATTGTGAAGCAATTGTAATTGAGGCATTGGGGTTTACTGCACTAAAAAAATGAAATAAAAATGATTTGCTGCATAGACACTAATGTTAGCTATGGAAACCCTCTCCACAGAAGTCTCTAAGGGCAAGTGGCTGTTAATAATGCTGAGTTTGTGATGATTTGGAGAGGGCCTTCTCTGCCTGCCAGGGGAGACGGCACGAGGATTAAAGTATAAGTGCCAAATGTTTCATAGCTTTTCTCCATCAGATTTTATGCAAATTGCATAATGGATCAATTTGCATATTCCCAGGTAGCTTGCCTATCTTGTTTAAACTGTATGTTTTTGTTCTGAAGGTTAATCTTAGTAAATTATGTTTATTGTTTCAGTGTAAGATAGGGATGGTACAAGTTTCTATTATTTTCTTTGTGCCTTACTGTGACTCTGAGGGCATGAGCTTTTTTTGACCAAGTCAACAATTTGTGCTGTTGTTGAGTGGTCTATTTTCTACAGTTCTGCTAAGCACTAGACACTGCAGGGAGTTTGTGCTGAGGCAATTGTCTCTGAAATCCATTTGCTCAGGAGGTGCCACCAGCCCCCAACTGAACTAAACACTATTGCTCTCAACACACTTGTGTGTGGGCCTGCAATAAATGTTCAGTTTAAAGAAATGTTGTTATAACACTAAAAGTACAAGTTAAAATTGAAGTTTACCTTCTCTGTCAGATGGGTTGAAGGTAGTGTGTGCTGCAGGTCTGGAGCTTGTGGGTTGGCAGACATCTTTGATTTACGGTGAACAGTCAGTGGAAAACCCAATGCAGCCCCATAAGTTTTGATGGACAGACAACAAAAGCCTTCAAGTTGAAGGTGTAGAGAAGGTTTAAGTAGCATTTAGCTGAGCTATATTTACTCTAGCCTTTTCAAGATTTATGAACTCTCTGTTAACTCTCCCTCATCTTTTTCTTTTAGTGTCAGCTAGTCTTTTCTTGTTTCTGAGGACTCCTGACCTATTTGTTATTTCAGTTTCTCATCCTATTCATCTCTCCATAATTACTTTTTTTAACTACTGTTACCAGTCTCTCCAAGACTCCCAAGACATAGGAAATGATGGCCTCTAGAAAAGTCTCGTGCTTTAGGTGGTCTGTTTTGAATCAATATTGCATAGAGCTGCTGTAGTGAAAAGTGCTTCATGCACTGTGCAGCCTTTACCAATCCCCCTCTAAAGATTCATTGTGTGAGACAGAAACACTGGGGAAAGTGTTTTACCAGAGGGATTGTGGAGGTGGCTGGAAGATGGCTGGCAGCTAGAAGCAAGAAGAAACATCTAGGGTGCTATGAAGACCAAAACTCAGAGATTTTCCCTGCAGCTGCTAGCTAGACATTAAATACAGAATATTTGGAATAAACAGTACAGCTCTTTCCAGTGGGATATAAGCATTCAATCATCTCTGGAAAGTGCTATTGACTGGTATCTTAACTAGACTGAATAAAACACTGTTGTGCATTGCAAGATGTAATTTTGAATTGGTGGAGGAATTCACTAATGACCCAGTAGATAGCTTTTATTTCTAATTATTGTTCACTTAAAATACAGACCTAGAAAAGAAATTTTTCATGGTGGAGTCATTTGAGTAGAAGAGAAAGCAAGACTTGCTTTTTTTTGTTTCCCCAACTTGACTGCTGGGTTCTGTAACAGCTCAGTCTTTGTAGAACTGTATCATTAGGGATTTCAAAATGTATGCTTCTTTGTATGATAACAAAAAGGTTCAGCTCTGCCTTGTTCAGTTATGTGGGAAACACTTTTTGTTTATACCTTTCCATAATTACAACTTAGTGATTGGGGGTGGGGTGGGTGGGTGGAATTTATTTCTTTTTTTTTTTTTTAATGTAGTGTAGTGTTGTTGTTCTTTGTTGTTTTGTGTGTTGATTGTTTGTTTTGTTTTGTTGTTAAGGAAGTTAAACTTGAATAAAATTTATTTAATTGATCCATTTTTTTGTCTGTCTCCTACTGCATGGCTTTGTTGCCTTAATCACTCAATTTGCCAGAATTGGTCTGTATCCAATAAAGGGAGGGACAATCTGCCTTCCAGCCGTTGTGTGTAGAATCATAGAATGGTAGGGGTTGGAAGGGATCTCTGGAGATTGAGTTCAACCCTCTTGCCAAAGCAGGATGACCTAGGACAAACCACATAAGAGTGCATTTGGATGAATCTTGAACGTCTCTGGAGGAGACTCTACAACTTCTCTGGGCAGCCTGTTCCAGTCCTCTATCACCCTTACAGTAAAGAAGCTTTTCCTCATGTTGAGGTAGAACTTCCTGTGTTCTAGTTTCTATCCATTGCCTCTTGTCCTATCACAGGATGCCACTGGAAGGAGACTAGCACCTTCTTGACAGGTATTTATAAACATAAATAAGATCTCCTTGCAGTCTTCTTTCTGTTGAAGGATTTCTAAGGGGTAGATGTTCATTTTTGTTTTGCTATTTTCCCCTTAAGCTGATAGGTGAAGTCTCTCCTTTTGTTACCTTTAATTTTCATCCTTGCAGGAGTGACAGTGCACTTTAAATTATAATACAGCATGTTGAAAGGTACTTCTGTTTGTTTGTCTTGCAAAGCTGAAATCTGGAGGCCAGATGTCTAGTTTTAGCTCTGTTGCATACTGTTGCAGTTTGTAATTTTAATAATTTTAAATGTTATCTATCTCCCTGTTCTTAGGAACTCTTTTTGTCCAATAAAGCTGTGCTTATGATTATTTTGTGCTAATGCAGAGCAGTATGTGTAGATCCAAATAGCTTGGCTTTGATTTTTTTTTCTCCACAGAAGACTTTGCTATGTTTTGATTTTACTCTGAGGAGAGTTGTGGGCATATCTTTATGATTTCTTAGGTAGCCTTCAGTGGTTAAGAATGTTACATCTTTTTCACCTGGGATACCAATGCTGCCGCTAATAGCAAGGGTTTGCAACGCAGGTGGATGTACTTGAATAAGATGTGGGAGTGCTGTTAATTGGAGTGGTTCATGAGAAATGCCCCTTTCTTTCACTGAGAGCAGGGCTCAGGCAAAGGACTCTGTTCTGAAGCACACCAGAGCTTCAGGCTTTATTGAGGCAAGTTTGTCTTCATTTAAATAGAAGTCACATTCACTATACTTTCATCTGAGCTGGGTACAAAACGTACAATTACATAGCTTTTAAACTCATGGGAGTACTGAATAGTAACTTTTCCTCTGTTTGAAGATCAAACAGATCACACTTAATGCATCTTCTGAACTTGACAACAGGCAGGAAGACTGTAAACATAGTACAGGGGCTCTTCAGAATTGATTTGCTAGTTTGGTGGGGTTTTTTCTAATCCTTTCTTTTCATGCGTGTTTCAGAACTGTAATCACAAACTCATCTCCAACTCAGAATAAATCACAGCATGTTCAGGGTGGAAGGAACCTCAAAATCTGTAGTCCAACTTTCTGCTTGAATCAAGGTCAGTTGTGTGATAAGATCATGACTAAGTGCTTTATCCAATTGGTAGCCTGAAAACCTTAGGTAGACTGCACAACCTTCCTGAGCAACCTTTACAACTGCCCCATGGTGACACATTTTCCTTATATCTACTAAGAAGCCAGATAGAAAGTCTAGGACTGCAAAAGGATGAGGAAAGAATCTGTCGCACATAACCTACTTCCATTCTTCTCATTTGTATCCTTTTCCCTCTTACTCTTCCTTCAGCTTCCACTTTAACCTCAGCTCTACTGCTTCTCCTAGTGTCACTGATGTGATGTATCCATCTCCTTTGAACGTCTCACAAGCAGTTCTCTTTGAAAGTTTGTAAACCAAAAGTAACCACAAAAGTAAACTAAAGCAAAGAATGCTTTACTAGTAATGTGTTTGAAAACTTACTACATCCCTGATGCTCAAAACCTGGTACAGATGGTAGGCAAAGAAATACACCAAGGTTATTTTACAGTTTTATTTCTGTTTAAGGTAGCATAATATGTGTTAAGTGTATTTCAAAGGTTATGCTGCCAGAAGCTATGATATAATGAATGCTGGGATGCCTTTTTTTTCCCAGAAATGTTAAAATGTAATATTCTATAAAACTGCCTCAGTAGGAAAACTGTAACAAGATGCATATAGATATTTCTGGTGGTTGGTTGGTTTGGGTTTGGACAATTTTGTAGGATTAAAGTTTCTGTAAGTTAAGTTCTGGCTAAATCAGATTTTTCCCCTTGTAATATCCCACAGTAAACCCTCAATTTGCCACATAGAATATATTAATTTAATAACAAAGAGACAAGGTATTGCTAGAGTAATGTTTTGTAAAATTAGGACTCGGTCTAATAAAAAAATCAAAGTATGCAGAAGGAAGTTTCAAGAGATGATGATTACATGAATTCAGTTGGTTATTCGAATATTAAAGGGGAAAGATCTGCCTTAAATATTGAAAGATTTGGAAAAAAGTAAGCATGGATTTTGTCTAAAGTGTAATGAATTTAACAACAGATTGTGTGTTAGAAAGGGAGAGTTCTACTGGATGTGAAATGAATTAGTTTGTATATGAAGAGAAAATGCTGCAATCAGTGTTGCTATACACTTTCACCTATGATGTCATGGAAGGCTATAAGGGTAAGGTGGTGTGGCTCAACACAGTGATGACCCACTGCTGTTCACATATTAATAAAAATACAGTGAAGTACTACTATCACATTCTCAGTCCAGTTGTACAGCCAGGCAGAAAACGTGCAAATTAACTTTGGTACTAGTCAGTCACATTAAGGGGAAAAAAGCACCTTGCTCATGCTTTTTTGACTTAGATTCCTCATTTGCATGTTGGAAGAATGATTTTAGTAGATTTTGGCAGTCTAGTGGCAGCATATACTATTTAAAAGGGGAATTTAAAACAAGTAGCTGGTTTGAAAACAGGTACTGTGGCATCCATTGCAATAGTCATTTGCCTTCAGAAAGATTCTGATGTTACAGCTTCACAGATAAAACTGAAGTAGGTTAGATTTGTGAATCTATTCTGTTCTGGGTCAAAAATCAAGTTAAAATGGCTATTCATAGTTTTATTAGTGGGATAATATGAGATTATAGAGAAACCAAGAACTAATTTGGAACTGAAAGGCAATTGCATTACCAAAATTTATAGATGCTGCTTTAGTTGTCTAACTTGAAAATCTGAAAATTATCCAGAGGGAAAAAACAAACAAATAACAAAACAAACAAAAAAACCCCACCCAACCCAGAAACCAACTCATGCAGTCTCATTCACCTCTAGGAATAACTGGCTTGGTAAATTTAAAAGATTTTTTAAATCTTTCATAAATCAGCTCCTGGATAATACACTGCAAGACACTGGGGAAAATCATTGTATCTAGTTCTGTAAAAGTCAGATGTAGTAACTGACCTGCGGTCTTCTTCAAAGTGTAGTGAATTGTGAATGAACTTGCTATAGGAATATAAACTTTTCTACATTTTTCTTTCCTACAAGTACATCAGCATAAAATATAGCTGCTTTTAAGTTGAATGAATGTGCATCTCTTCATGAGATGTGCCTTACAGAAAGTGGATGGGAGCTTCAGGTTTTCTTTGGGCTAATATGCTAATATTTAACACAGATGAAAACCTTTCTTTCTGGTGTATATAATATCAGAATTGGAGTAACCATATGCTTTTTCTTGTCATCTGAAATACACAAATTGCATGAGCTGTGGCAGTTAAAATTTTGTTATATAAGTCATCAAAACTGGAATTGAAATTTACATTTTTCAAGGTGTGGAAAAATGAACAAGAGCGTTATGCGTTTAGAATGTTGTGCATGTACCTGTACTGTAAACACCAACCAACCAAAAATGAACTGCTGGAAACCAATGGATGGTGGATAAAAACTTTCTTATGAAGAACTTTCTTATGAAGAATCTACTTGGAAATTAGATTTTGCTGGGTTTCTATGTGGAGAGCCTTAAGGGTCCTTAATCTCATTCAAGGAAACATACATTTGGTTGCCCAAACATTTGTAAAAATAGTTGCTGTCCTCAACTGGAAACTATATAAATGCTGCTATTTCCCAATACCTTGTTTCGGTCCATTCAGGTGCCTCTTACTTGTTAGAAGTGTGTGTGGGGATGCGACACAATGACATAACAGCCCCCTCTGCCCCAACAAACAACCCCAAACACCAAACAAAACCCCTTTTCCCTTAACATGAAGAAAACCTTGAATTTTGCCAGTCACCTGAGCTGAGCATTTTTGCAGTGAAATACAGGGCAGGTATCTTCAGCTTTATTAATGCTTAGCATATGAAATATGTATACTGGTCTTGCTCACAATTTCCACCTCAATTTATGCTCAAAACATCTTTGGGTTAACCTTAGAGGATTAGACAGACTTAAAAAGTACTGAACTCTAGAATAGGGAAATTTTGCCATCAGAAAGCCAGACTGGTAAGTCAAAAACATGCATGCAGTCCTGTCCTTATCAATGCGAGACATAATAAAATAACCACAGAGGTGCTGTCAAGCTGATTAAAATATTTTGTTTGGGGCCAATACTAGAGATGCTTAAGCTGCAGATAAAACATTTGCTGCTCTGTATTTCTAGTTTTGTAACAATTGTTTTGTGCACAGTGATTTCTGAGGCTCAAGTTAACATGCTTATCCTCATGCTGTTCTGCAGAAGCCTTTAGTTTTGGGAAGTGAAGAAAGTACCTTTGTAGTTCCTTGTACTTTTGGGTTTTGAATAAGCAATGTCTGCTTTTGTTCCTTTGTTAATATTAATTGCACAGATTAGTCTTCCACTTGTGGAACTCTGCTTTCCATCTCTCAGTTTTTCCTCTTGATTTGTGCTGAAGGTATGTTTGATAGGAATGTTTGATAGGTGTTTGTGTAAGACTTGCTATAATGGAGTTGTGTAGCATGTATAATGAAGTGTGTGGTTTACAGGATACGTCCTAGTTTCCTATTTTTAAGCAACTGTGATGCTTCTTAGTGGCTCTTAATGGGGTTCTCCTGCCAGACCACAATTTCCTGTTTTCTCAGGGAAGCTGGGGGATTTTGAGCCCTGAGAAGAAAGATACAATGAAATGGTTCATGTTTACAGAATCACATAATCAACCAGGTTGGAAAAGACCTGAGAGATCATCAAGTCCAGCCTGTCCATGTTTATGTTTTCTGTCCTTCGTTATGTTCTGGAGGAACTTTTGTTTCATGAGTTATGTAGTTAAGTGAGGAATTGCCCCCATCTTTGGTTCCCAGAGCATTAAATGGGTTATCTCAACTGCTACACCTTAGTTTACTAGTAAGTACAGGGTATGACCTGGACAAGCTGGTGACGTGGGCCCAGGAGAACCTCATGAGGTTCAACAAGGCAAAGTACAAGGTCCTGCACCTGGTTTGGGACAATCCTCATTATCAATACAGGCTTGGAGAAACGGACTTGGGAGTACTGGTGGACGAAAAGCTGGACACAATCCAACAGTGTGCACCCAGAGGACCATCCAGCATGAAAAGAACCATGACCAGCAGATTGAGAGAGGTGATTCTGCCACTCTAGTCTGCTCTAGTGAGGCCTCACCTGAGTACTCTGTCCAGCTCTGGGGCTTTCAACACAAGAAGGACATGGACCTGCTGGAGAGGGTCCAGAGGAGTGATACAAAAAAGATCAGAGGGTGGAACAACTCCCCTACAAAAGCAGCCTGAGAGAGTTGGAATTGTTCAGCCTGGTAAAGAGAAGGCTCTGGGGAGATGTAGTGGCATTCAGTACATGGAAGTGGCCTACAAAACAGCTGAGGAGGGACTATTTACAAGGGATGTTGCACTAGGTTAAGGGCAATGGTTTTCAACTAGAGCAGGATAGATTTACGGTGGACATTAGGAAGGAGTTTTTTATTATGAGGGTGATGGAACACTGGAACAAGTTGCCCAGGGAGATGGTAGAAACCCCATCAGTGGGGACCTTCAAAGTCAGGCTTGATGGGGCTCTGAGCAACCTGATCTAGTTGGGGACGTTCCTGCTTACTGCAGGGGGGTTGGACTGGATGACCATTCCAACCCAGTGGATTTTATGATTTTATGCATGGTATTTCAAGTAGGGTTATGCCGAGAATACTCTGATCAATTTAGCAAGGAAGAATTAAAAGATATTTGAGGCTTGTTCAAAAGCAATACAGCTAGATAAAAAACCTAGCCACAGACACAATGTGTGTGTAAGTGATAATTGTTGTAAAAAATACTGGTGCACTAACCTAAGGGCACTAAATGCTTGGCCTGCTTTAACTGTGGATGTGAATTCCAGGGCTAATAACCCTGCCATTTGCTTGTGCCAGGTGTACTAACTCAAAATGATACTTTGTTGCAGATCTGGTAGATGAATTAAAACAAAAATACTGATTTTAGGGACTCGTCTCTTACTAGCTCTTCGAACAGTGGATTTCTAGATAAAAAAGCACATTGAGCTCTAAGTGAATGAGCAGCCACTCCTGACATAGCTTCAGATTCCTTTTCCTTCCTGAGCTTTTAAAAAGGTTCAGATATATCTTTGTAAACAAAACCTAACTCTTTCCTCTCCTTGCTAGGCATATTGTGCCATTGATTAGTGTCTTCTAGACATGAGAACCATTTCTTTGAGTTTGTCCTAACTGAAGGCTTGTTGCAGTAATATACCTTTGTAGATATTACTTGATGCTTATCATTTAAAATGAAGCAATTAGTTACTCTGTAGTTGCTAATTTGAATGCTGCTGGCATGTTTATTCTGGCCCATAGATATCTGTAATTTACCCTGGTATATCTAGCCTGATCTCTAGCATATATATTGCAATTTTTTAGGTTGGAAGAAAACCACCACCACCAGCAGAAAAAAACAACACCAAAAAAACCTGAAAATCCACAACAACACCACACAAACGCAAACAAACGAACCCCAACTAAAACCAAAACACACACAAAACCCGCCTAAAAAAAAACAGTTTGTGATTGCCTAGTTAACTTTGATATATTTGTGGCAGTGTAGTTGGTTCAGTGATCCTGAGTTTGAAATAAGGTGTGTCATGACAAAGTTAACACATGCTTAAAAAGGGGTACAGAGGAGGTAATTGGAGAAACACATTGCAATACTTTGAGATACTAATGAAAACGCTGGGAGGGTGTTGGGTGGGTTGCAGGGTTTTTTTTCCTTTTTTTTTTTTTTT